>NC_064561.1:79425697-80025697 GCF_937001465.1 Orcinus orca | reverse complement strand
AATGGTGACAGTGCCACGGAAGTCAAGCTGAAGGCCATTTGCGCAGTGCGACATACCTCCTTGCTTTGTGCACTTGCAGGGATTTTGATGATGTGACCCATCGTTAGAAACAAGGGGCCACTTCATCTTGACATGGACAGAAGGGGTGAATTACTGAAAAGCTTGAAGGAGTTAAGTTTCTCACAATAAACCACCAGTCTGGGAAGCACTGGCAGCAATATAATCCTTTAGAAACACATTGCTTTGGGTTTCTGTTCATTGTCTGCTGGAGTTCAGAATTCCATGCTTCTGGCAGAAAAAAATGGAATGTTTTAAATGTATGAAACATAATAGTTTATTATAAGGGGGAAGGTATTGTGTTTGTAGGCCCCTGTTTGGCAGATTTTCCTTGAAAGTTTCAGAAATCTCATGTTGAACTTTAATGCCTCTAATTCTAAAATGTACTTCAACCCCAAAGTTGCTGCATCTCTGCACTGTCACAAAAGGATGCTGATTGGTTTTTATTTTTCTGCATGTCTCATTGCTCTTTTTCTTTTCTTATAGTCTAAGAAATACTTGAAAATAAATTTATTTTCTATATGTAGAGTTTATCTCAATTGTTACTAAGAAAAATAATTCCATTAATTAATATAGTCAAAATGAATAGGAAAAAAAATCCTCTGTCTGTTAGATGAGTCCTCCTGTGACCCCTTTAAGCTTTCTAGTTGATAAAAGTGGAGAATACCTACAACAAGCCATTCAGACAATGTTTCACAATGTTTATTTAACAGCCAGTTTGCAACAAAAGCCAAAGGAAAAAGGGTAATAAAGTAAATAGGGATTTACAAAGCTTCTGAATAAAGGTGAGAATTAGATCAATATTATATTCTACACTTCCAGAAAGATTTTTCACTTAAAGATTCTAAAAATTACAATTAAACACAATTTAGAATTATTCACTGACCTTTTATACTACCATTTCTAGTAGTAGAAAACTTCCATTTCAGTATGAAACTATAGCTGTTTCTGCATTCCACAGCAGATAGTGTTTAAAGGGTGCCAAGTTATTGTAACATAATTTTATCAACATTTCAACTACCTAAAAGCACATACTATAACAATACAAAGAATGTCACCTAACCTGTGTTAATAAAGATGAATTTTAGCTTCATTCACATCAAGAATTTTGCTTAATACAATAGTAGAACAGGTTCTTAGATTTTAACCCTTCTCTCTATAAAAATGATTTTACACTGGTATTGAACACCTGTTTCATTTGAGACAGTTTACTGGCGCTGACTGTCCTCTGTCTGTATTATGTACTTTGTGAATTGTCTGCAACCAATTAATGCTCTAGATTGTCTTTCCCTCGCCAAGCCGTGAGCTGATTCCTTCTATGATGGACTGTTATCGTCATAAAATGAAAAATCATTTACTATTGACTTCAATAAGACACACGGAAGACAAATTGGCCCCTAATGATAACATCATGCTCTTCAAAGCCAAATGGAAATGAATTTCAGATCATGGGCACCACTGCTCCTTCCCTTATCACTAGAGGTAATGAGAGCTAAACGTACTTTCCTTCAATGTATCAAAGGTAATTTGATAGTTTACATCAAGATTGTTGCCAAGTGTGTTTGGTTTCTGTTCCTACCCAACCATTAACCTATTAATCGATGTTCTCTGACAAATGCTGAGCTCAAGATCAGTTTCCTGTCTTCTTGTTATAAGAACCCTCTTCAGCTTCATATTCCCAATTCTTAACCCAGTGCCTGACCAGTAGTAGTTTATCTTGTAGCTACTGGAATACATGCCAAATGTTTTTCCAAACTCCACATGTATTAACTCATTTAATCTTCACAATAAGGAGTATTTATAAGAAGTATTATTATCACCATTTTACAGATAACAAAACAGAAAGGTTAAGTAACTTGCCCAAGGTCATATCACTAGAAAATGGAGGAGCAAGCCTTTTAACTCAGGCAGTCTGGTTCCAGATCCTGCATCCTTAACCACTAAGCTATGCCTATCCAGGCAATATTGATTTCACCGAACTGACTGATTTTGCTAAGTACTTTCACAGATAACCTGACCAAAATGCTGAAAGGGAGATGAGAAAACTTCCTTGTCCAATAAGATCTGATGACTCAGCAGAGGTGGGAGCTAAATTATGTTTTCCTCACCTTCTGATTTATTTTATTCTACTTTAAATTAAATACCAAGGCAATGTTTCTTTTGTATGTGTGTGAAGTGCTCTCAGTTTATGAGTTCTCCTAGAATGTCACATGCAACTTAGTTCACTATTTTCATCTTTAAGTTGATTTCTCTTTAAATGAAAGATTCATTTTCATTAGAATGTAAGTTAATCAAGAGTGAATGTGTAATTCATTTTATGAGTAGGTAAAGTGAAAAGAAGTTCAGGCACTTAGCAGGTGTGTAACATTTAATGTAGTATTTTTTTCCCACCACACTCTATATTTATAGATAATACTGTGTTGAGTGTTTGGCTATGGATACATGTCCTTTTCCTCAAAATCCTAGATAATCCAGCAACTATTTTGAAAGGAGACCATGCTATGCCATAAAGCAGATATTAAATAATGTCGTATTGTTGTTCAGAGGTGGGAATGATTACTTCTGGCTAAAGGAATAGGGTGTGGGAAGAAAGACCCAGAAGAACATCTCCCAGGATGGGTGATCGAAGGATGAATAGAATATGGACTTATAAAAAAGATGCACAAGACCATTCCAGGTAGAAGGAATAATCAAAGGAGGACAACACCAGTTCCTAAACCATGGTAGACTCAACTAACATGGACACTCTCCTGCTACAAACACCTGAAGATTCTGGAAAAAAATAATAGGAAAAATAATGTAAATACATGGCTGATGTTGCAAGAGAAAAAAAAAGTGGAAGGGGAAAATCCTTATGGTATCAGACAAAAAGAGTTACTGGAAACACAGAGCAGTAGAAGTAGAGACTATTACTGCTGTGGTCAGGAGGTGGGATATCAGACCCACAGTTAGGTCTTATAGACCTAGAAGCTGAAAATTTAATGCCTGCCTAGAAACAGGAGTCTTGTCCTCCAAGAAGATATGAGCTCTTGTCCCCCATGAAGATAGGAAAGGCTGCTCCTCCATGACAGGAAGCTAGAAAAATGATATCTATAGGACCAAGGATGGGGAAGAATATCTAGAGCAATGTGTAGGAAAAAAAATCTCTAGAAAAAAATATGTATAGTTCATTGGGTAAAACAATCATCTAAGATGAAAATTATTCAGTGGCTAGTGATATCCCTAGGGTACCAGATATTGTAAAAATCAATCCCATTCCTAAGTATCACTTCTACAACCCAAGCTGCATAGGATTAAAGATAAAACAATGAAATATTAGGTATCAAAGATACAATAATCCCTGCTAAAGGTGAGCTTACAACAAACATTACCAAACAAATAAGGACGTGGCATCATAGGTGAAAACTGACAAATACAGTAAAAAGAAGAGTAACACCTCCACGAATTTGAGATAATAAATCCATCTGAAAAGGAAAACAAAACAATTATGTGTATATTAAACAGAGGGATAAACAAAGGAATGGAATCCATAAGGAGAACCAAGACATCAAGACCAAAGAACAAGCGGCTTTGAGAAAGAATAAAATGAAATTTCTGGAAATGAAACATACAGTCATTTAAACTGTCAGGGTTAAACAGCAGATTACACACAGTGGAACAGGAATCTGTGGCAGCCATGAAACTGCTGGTCAGCTCTGCGGTGGGGAATGTAACTGATGGGTGGCCCCAGGTTTGCTTTGCTCTGAATCTATCCCCACAGTCAGGTGGAGGCAACACTTCCAAATGCCTGATGCAAACAAATGACTGAGTGCGCTAGGGATAGGCAGACCAAGTCCTTCGAGACTCAGCGTTCCTCTAATGAGTGACTGTGCCCCAAGGCTTCCCATTGGCCTGGCTGAAACTTTCTTAGACAGTTTAAGACGCTGCTTATCCATCATTCCTTCCTTCCTCTCTCCTTTGCAGGAGTCAGACCTGCATCCCAGTCTGACAGCTCCCTACCTCCTCCAGCTCCCTCCCTTTCTTCTTTACCATCATTTCCCTCCGTAAATCTCTTGTTGTCTAAACCCATCTTGATGTCTGCTTCTCAGGGGACCAAACAAATGAAGAATAAGATCTGAAATACAGATCTGAGAAAAATGATCAAGAATGCAAGACTGGGATATAAACTACCATGTAAAAGTGAGGGCAAAATTAAACATTCTAGTTAAAAAAAGACAACAAACAAGACGTTTTACTTACAGATCCTGCTTGCTAATAGAGTTCAGGAAAAAGAACATTGGACCCAAAATGAAGGAATGGGTCCTAGAATCAATAGTGGTAAATATACGGATATTTGAAAATGAGAATTAAATATAAAAACAACAACAACAACAAATGATATAATTATCGAGATTTTTTTAAACAACCCAAAATACTAGGTCATAATAACATGGAATATGGGAGAATAGAGTTAAATCATTGTATGGAACTTTTATTGTTCAAGAAGAAGATAAATATATTTGAATAAATTTATCCTTTTTAAGTCAAGTAGGCACAAAAAACAAAGGCAGTGTCTCTTATAAACATGCTAGTTTGAACATATGTGTTTAGCACCACTTATTTCCCAAATCCCATTAAAATGGCAATAAATAAATAAGAAAGAAGTAAGCCCACAAAGAAAAGGAAAACAGAAGATGGGAGGACAACAGCCAGCCTGTGTTTTTAAAAGAATTGAAGACATAAAGTGTTTGAACTAGAAAAACACATTATAGAAGGGAAAAAGGAAATATAATACAAGAGACTTTAATGGGTAAAGCCTATAAGAAACAATCTGATTCACGTCACAGAGTGAGGAAAGGCCAAAGAATTGGAGGTAACAGGCTTTGCTAAAGTGCAGGTTGAGGGGGGGCGGGCAGGTAGAATTGGACGATTGATTGAAAGCATAAAAAGCAGTTCGAACCTCAAACCACCTCCATGATGCAAACAAAGTGGCTGTCCTTCCTCCACCACAGCAAAAAACAGAAAGTTTATTTTCTGAAGACAATGACCTCGAGAAGCTCTAGTGTTATGGATGCTGTTATGACCAGGAGCAGGGGTGAGGTGCCAAACTACAATGAGGGAGTCAAGTCAAGCCCTGCAAGCTCCCTCCTCAGCTCTCTCCTTTCCCTGGGCTCTCAGAGCACTGAAACCCAGGCTGAGAGTCTCAGGTAGACGTTACAAAGACTCCTCATTGATGAAACTGACCAGCCCAAGAGCACAAAACAAAACAAAAAGCAGAAAACAAAAAACAAAAACAGCTCTGGATCCTCTATCATTTGGGGATATCAGTAAGAGAGTTAGAAATTTCAGTTAGCTTTTAAGGGCCTTGTTCTTAAATATGAATAGAGAGTCCATGATCACTAGACATTAAAGGAAAACTTCCAAAGTGAAAGAAAGCAATAAAAGTAATTGAATAAACAGAAAAAAAAGGAACTTGGAAGATGGAGCAAATAATTTGAATATAGCTGATTAATATTCTATGAAAAATAAAAGTTCTTACACCTTTGAAGAAATAATAAAAATTTCATTGAAAAATTAGAGAATAAAAAAGCATTGAAAAGGAAAATTGTGACTGTAGAGATAAAATTTTTAACAGAAGAATTAGAATACAAAGTTCAAAAATGTTTCCAGAAAGTAGAACAAAACTCTAACAGATCGGCAATAGGAGAGAAATGAAAAAATTAGAGGACCATTTTAAGAGCTCTATCATCCAAATAATAGGAGCTTTAGAAGAAGGGAACAGAAAACCTAGGAAAGGAAAGTATCAAAGACATAATACAGAAAAATGTGAGGACCCAAAGACATGAGATTCCAGACTGAAGTTGCCCCACTGACTGCAGAGCAGAACGAATGGAAAAAAAACACAAAAGTCTGTTAAGGAAGCACATCACTGTGAAATACCAGTACATGAGAGATTAAGAGACAAACTTGAAAGTTTCCAGGAGAAATCACAGAATCTCATAGAGAATGACATTGTACTTGTCAGCAGAAATATTTTAAGGCAATGGGAAGATGCTTTTGAGATTCTAAGGGGTAATGATTGTCAGTTTAGATTTCATACCCCCATATCCAGTCAAATAATCAAGTGTGAGAGTAGGATAAATATGTTTTTAGACATGCAAGTTCGGAGAAAAATCTGCCTCCCAGGCACCCCCTTTTTAGTAATCTTCAGAAGGAAGTGTTCTCTCAAAACAGGCTGGTGAACTAAGAAACAAGAAGTCATGGAGTGTGGGTGCAGGAAAGCCAATATAGCAATAGCAGGATGATTGTGAAGAGGAAATCCCAGGAAAATAGTCAGTAGTTAGTCAATAGATAGTGTCTAGAATTAACATTTTATTTTATTTATTTATTTTGGGCTGTATTGGGTCTTCTTTGCTGCGCGCAGGCTTTCTCTAGTTGTGGTGAGCGGGGGCTACTCTTCATTGCGGGCTTCTCATTGCAGTGGCTTCTCTTACTTCAGAGAACAGGCTCTAGGTGCACGGGCTTCACTAGTTGTGGCACACGGGCCCTAGAGCATGCGGGCTTCAGTAGTTGTGGCGTGTGGGCTCAGTAGTTGTAGCTCGCGGGCTCTAGAGAGCAGGCTCGGTAGCTGTGGCGCACGGGCTTAGTTGCTCCGCGGCATGTGGGATCTTCCCAGACCAGGGATCGAACCCGTGTCCCCTGCATTGGCAGGTGGATTCTTTACCACTGCGCCACCAGGGAAGTCCCTAGAATAAACATTTTGAAACATAGCATAAAATGCTATTTAAAAATACAAAGATAAATATTCAAAGAAAGAGCTGTAAGTGTTCAAAGAGGTTGCTTCTGGGGAGTGGGATATAAGAATAGGAAGGCTGGCCTGTTCCTTTTCATCCTAAGCCTAAACACTTAAGCTTTGACTTTCTAACCTTTTTGTATTACTTTAAGAAAATTAATCTTTTGGATTAAGTGAACCTACAAAGTACAGAAAGAAAGTCAGTGTGTGGGGCAGTCAGTGAAGTGGAGAAAAGGAAATGTGAAAATTGTTTTTTGCATATACATATATCCATTCTTTTTCAGATTGTTTTCCCACATAGGTTATTACAGAATATTGAGTATAGTTCCCTGTGCTATACAATAGTTCCTTGTTCATCATCTATTTTATATATAGTAGTGTGTATATGTCAATCCCAGTCTTCCAGTTCATCCTTCCCCCCCTTTCCTCTTTGGTAACCATAAGTTTGTTTTCTATGTCTGTGAGTCTGTTCCTGTTTTGTACATAAGTTCATTTGTATCATTTTTTAAGATTCCACATATAAATGATATCATATGATATTTGTCTTTCTCTATCTGGCTCACTTCACTTAGTATGATAATCTCTAGGTCCATCCATGTTGCTGCAAATGGCATTATTTCATTCTTTTTATGGCTTAGTAATATTCCATTGTATATTATGTACCACATCTTCATCATTCATTCATCGGTTGATGGACAAGGAAACGTGGAAATTTTGATTAATCTATTTTATCATGAGAAAGGAGGAAAAAAAGGAAGCATAGCAAAATCATAAAAATAAAAGCACAAACTAAGATCATAAAAACAAATCTAAAATATGAATAAAAAATAATAAAATGGATTACACCTGTCAGATGAAAGTCAAAGGTCTCATATAAGATAACAGATCCATCTCTGTTTTGTTTAAATGACATACTTAAAGCATGATAATGTAGGAAGATAGAAATTTCAAAAATGGGAAAAGATATACCAAACAAACAGTCATCCAAAGAAAGTTGTCATTATTATATTATGTCAAACAAAATAGACTGTAAGGTAAAAGATTTATTAGGGACAACTAATTCCTGCATGTGGATAAAAGAATTTACCTGGAAGCCATGATTCTGAATCCATGTGGGCCTAACAATGTGGCCTCAATCTATACAAAGAAACACTGAAAGAATTTTAAGGAAAAGTGGGAAATGGCAAAAGTTGGGAAAAGAATAGCATGTTTTAAAAAATGTAACAATCTTGCGCTAAATTTATGAGTGTATGTGTGTGTAAGGTACTGTATACATAATATAGATATAGGTTTAGACATGGATAAAGATATAGGTATATTTGTGTCTTTACATATGATTTATTGAACTATCAAACTGGTTCTTATAAAGTGCAAGGAGAAACCAGGAAATCTTTCAGCTTCTAAGGACTTTGTTCCTAAATGTAATCCTGGCAAGTTCAGCTCTTCCAGTCATTTTCGGGAAATGAAAGTCTAGTCCAGTCCAATATAAACAACTCTACACTCACACAATTTTAGATGGTCTCCTTCCCCAGCTCAACTGTCATAAGTGTAAAATCCCACCATGGGGAAGCAGGATATAGCTGGCTTCTTTCCTCTTGCTTGGAAAACTCCCTTCTTCACTTCCTAGATGTGTTTTTGGCCAATGGGGACAGGAGGTGGGGCATAAAAGGGGATTAAGGAAAAGGGAACAATTTTTCAAGGCTCACAATGTTACAATCTGGTATGAAGCTTTGCTTTGTGGCCACACCCAAATTCTGGCTCTTTCTTTTTTTTTTTTTTTTTTTTGCGGTACGCGGGTCTCTCACTGTTGTGGCCTCTCCCATTGCGGAGCACAGGCTCCCGTCGCGCAGGCTCAGCGGCCATGGCTCACGAGACCAGCCGCTCCGCGGCATGTGGGATCCTCCCGGACCGGGGCACAAACCCGTGTCCCCTGCATCAGCAGGCGGACTCTCAACCACTGCGCCACCAGGGAAGCCCCTGGCTCTTTCTTTTAAGAGACACTTTCGTGAAAATTTTTTAGAGACCTTTTATTGTTGGCAGTTTATAAATCCCTGGATTGGCTAACTTCTGACAGTCCACTCTTCTGTTTTAGTCACCATATCCCTCCTAAATCATGAGTATCTCCATCCCAAGCAGCCATAAAATCTTGAGAGAACTATGCATCCTTTTTTGCTAACAGATTCTGAAAGTGCAGTCCAAATCCAGGCAGACCTCCAGCCAGGCTCTCACCTTTACTTATAAATCAGGTACCAATTACAGTGTCCCCCAATTCTAGAAAGCCCCTGTCCAGCTCTCTGATTGGTTCTTTTGAAATGTGCTCCTTGATTAAAATGATATTAGCATTAGCACAAATCTGGAAGGAGAGGAGAAACACCATGGCTCTCCAACATTTCTTCCCTGACCTCTTCATCAACACGTAACCAATCCCCTAGACTAGTCTAATGCACCTTTGAAGTGAGTGATGATCTAAGGGTTGTAAAGCCCATCTCACACTCTCTTAGAATGTAGAGCAAAGATGTACATTGACAGCTATGCAACTTCTGGAAAACACCAAGACAACAATAAAAAGTCAGTTAACATCTTGTTTCACACACACACCACCTTGCACTCATAATTTAAATCCTTTAAAAAACCACAGCGCAAGTCTCAACACATATCAAAGAACTGACATGATACAGTCTTAGTTCTTGTATCTCAGTGCAATAAAATTAGATATCAATCAATGAAAAGATAACACCTTCATAGACTAGAAAATTTAAAACACAATTCTAAATGAGTCATGGGTCAAAGAACAATAATGAAGTGAGAAAATAATTAGAACGGAATTACAAAGAAAGTCCCTATGTACCAAAACTTGTGCACCTAAAATCTAACTTAAAGGGAAGTTTAACTGTATACAGTAGGGAAAAAATTTACCTGTAGAGACTAAGGATTTTAACTTTTACTAGATGTCAATAGGATGTTGCTTATAAATTTTATTGTATTAGATAACTTATACTATTTGTAACTTTTTAAAAAGCAATTCTTATTTTCTCATTTTATTTTTGAGGATATCTCAAGTAATTTCTTAAAAAAAAAATCTAGGAAAAATCAGGGTCTTAAAGATGAAGAGTCTTCAATGGCAATGGCAATAAGTGCTGAAAGCCCAGAAAGAAAAAAAAATTTAAGGCTTTGAGCTCCCTCTACAGGCCCAAAGGAAAAATTCCCAGGAAAAATAAGAAACTTCAATTAGGTAGTAAATCCCATGTAAAGTTGTTTAAAAATTCTCGGAACTATTCACATTGCTGCTTCACTTTAAGTGGAGCATCCATGGTGGTGAAAAATTGATGTGTACCCAAATGTTGCCGCGGGGAGAGTGTATCCATTTCACCTACATTACTGACGAGAGAGACACATTATCTCGCCCCCTAGTGGATATTTTCAAAAATGACACAAAGATCTTTTCTAACCAAGAGACTAAATTATTAAATCATACAATTTAGATAACCCTGGTTGAGGCTCTCAATATTATTTAGTCCAATCGGTCATTTTGTGCTTGAGGAAATGTAACAAACTTACTTATGACAAGAAGAGAAAGTCTTCTCAATTTGTATATTTTTTTTGTTTGTTTTTCCTGGCAGTTTTTTTTAAATTTTATTGGAGTATAGTTAATTTACAATGTTGTGTTAGTTTCAGGTGTAGAGCAAAGTGATTCAGTTATACATATACATATATTCATTCTTTTTCAGATTCTTTTTTCAGATAACTTATCACAGAATACTGAGCAGAGTTCCTTGTGCTGTAGAGTAGGTCCTTGTTGGTTATCTAATGTATAGCAGTATATGTATATTAATCTCAAACTCCTGATTTATCCCTCTCTCCAGCATTTCCCCTTTGGTAACCATAAGTTTGTTTTCGAAGTCTGTGAGTCTGTTTCTGTTTTGCAAATAAGTTCATTTGTATCTTTTGTTTTTTAGATTCCATATATAAGTGATATTATATGATATTTGTCTTTCTCTGACTTACTTCACTTAATATGATAATCTCTAGGTCCATCCATGTTGCTGCTAATGTCATTACTTCATACGTTTTTATGGCTGAGTAGTATTCTATTGTATATATATATATACCACATCTTCTTTATCTATTCCTCTGTTGATGGACATTTATGTTGCTTCCATGTCTTGGCTATTGGAAATAGTGCTGCAGTGAACACTGGGATACACGTACCTTTCCGAATTATGGTTTTCTCTGGATATATGCCCAGGAGTGAGATTGCAGGATCATATGGTAGTTCTATTTTCAGTTTTTAAGGAACTTCCATACTGCTCTCCATAGTGGTTGTACCAATTTACATTCCCACCAACAGTGTAGGAGGGTTCCCTTTTCTCCACACCCTCTCCAGCATTTACTGTTTGTAGACTTTTTGACGATGGCCATTCTGACTGGTGTGAGGTGATACTTCATTGTAATTTTGATTTGTATTTCTCTGATACACAGTGATGTTGAGCATCTCTTCATGTGCTTTTTACCCATCTGTATGTCTTCTTTGGAGAAATGTCTATTTAGATCTTCTGCCCATTTTTTGATAGGGTTGTTTGTTTTTTTGATATTGAGCTGCATGAGCTGTCTGTATACTTTGGAGATTAATCTCCTGTTTGTCGCTTCCTTTGCAAATATTTTCTTCCATTCTATGGGTTGTCTTTTCATTTTGTTTATGATTTCCTTTGCTGTGCAAAAGCTTTTAAGTTTACTTAGGTCCCATTTGTTTAGTTTTGTTTTTATTTTCATTACTCTAGGAGGTGGATCCAAAAAGATATTGCTGCAACTTATGTCAAAGAGTGTTCTGCCTATGTTTTCTTTTAAGAGTTCTATAGTACCCAGTTTTACATTTAGCTCTTTAATCCATTTTGACTTTATTTTTGTTAGAGAATGTTCTAATTTCATTCTTTTATATGTAGCTGTCTAGTTTTTCCAGCACCACTTATTGAAGAGACTATCTTTTCTCCATTGTATAGTCTTGACTCTTTTTTTTTTTTACATCTTTATTGGAGTATAATTGCTTTACAATGGTGTGTTAGTTTCTGCTTTATAACAGTGAATCAGCTATACATAAACATATATCACCATATCTCTTCCCTCTTACAACTCCCTCCCTCCCACCCTACCTATCCCACCCCTCTAGGTGGTCACAAAGCACTGAGCTGATCTCCCTGTGCCATGCAGCTGCTTCCCACTAGCTATCGGTTTTACATTTGGTAATGTATATATGTCCATGCCACTCTCTCACTTTGTCCCAGCTTACCGTTCCCACTCCCTGTGTCCTCAAGTCCATTCTCTAGTAGGTCTGCATATTTATTCCCATCCTGCCCCTAGGTTCTTCATGACCTTTTTATTTTTTTAGATGCCATATATATGTGTTAGCATACAGTATTTGTTTTTCTCTTTCTGGCTTACTTCACTCTGTATGACAGACTCTAGGTCCATCCACCTCACTACAAAAAATTCAATTTTGGGGGTTTTTTATGGCTGAGTAATATTCCATTGTATATATGTGCCACATCTTCTTTATCCATTCATCTGTTGATGGACACTTAGGTTGCTTCCATGTCCTGGCTATTGTAAATAGAGCTGCAATGAACACTGTGGTACATGACTCTTTCAGAATTATGGTTTTCTCAGGGTATATGCTCAGTAGTGGGATTCCTGGGTCGTATGGTAGTTCTATTTTTAGTTTTTTAAGGAACCTCCATACTGTTTTCCATAGTGGTTGTATCAATTTACATTCCTGCCAACATTGAAGGAGGGTTCCCTTTCACCACACCCTTTCCAACATTTACTGTTTCTAGCTTTTTTGATAATGGCCATTCTTACTGGTGTGAGGTGATATCTCATTGTAGTTTTGATTTGCATTTCTCTAATGATTAATGATGTTGAGCATTCTTTCATGTGTTTGTTGGCAATCTGTATATCTTCTTTGGAGAAATGTCTATTTAGACCTTCCGCCCATTTTTGGATTGGATTTTTTTTTTTTTTGACATTGAGCTGCAAGAGCTGCTTATAAATTTTGGAGATTAATCCTTTGTTGCTTCATTTGAAAATATTTTCTCCCATTCTGAGGGTTGTCTTTTCATCTTGTTTAGGGTTTCCTTTGCTGTGAAAAAGGCTTTCAGTTTCTTAGGTCCCATTTGTTTATTTTTGTTTCTTTTTTTTTCCATTTCTGTAGGAGGTGGGTCAAAAAGGATCTTGCTGTGATTTATGTCATAGGGTGTTCTGCCTATGTTTTCCTGTAAGAGTTTTATCGTGTCTGGCCTTAAATTTAGGTCTTTAACCCATTCTGAATTTATTTTTGTGTATGGTGTTAGGGAGTGTTCTAATTTCATTCTTTTACATGTAGCTATCCAGTTTTCCCAGAACCACTTATTGAAGAGGCTGTCTTTTCTCCATTGTATGTTCTTGCCTCCTTTATCAAAACTAAGGCGACCATATGTGCGAGGGTTTATCTCTGGGCTTTCTATCCTGTTCCATTGATCTATATTTCTGTTTTTGTGCCAGTATCATACTGTCTTGATTACTGTAGCTTTGTAGTATAGTCTGAAGTCAGGGAGCCTGATTCCTCCAGCTCTGTTTTTCTTTCTCAGGATTGCTTTTGCTACTCAGGGTCTTTTGTGTTTCTATAAAAATTGTGAAATTTTTTGTCCTAGTTCTGTGAAAAAGGCCAGTGGTAATTTGATAGGGATTGCATTGAATCTGTAGATTGCTTTGGGTAATAGAGTCATTTTCACAATGTTGATTCTTCCAATCCAAGAACATGGTATATCTCGCCATCTATTTGTATCATCTTTAATTTCTTTCATCAGTGTCTTATAGTTTTCTGCATACAGGTCTTTTGTCCCCTTAGGTAGGTTTATTCCTAGGTATTTTATTCTTTTTGTTACAATGGTAAATGGGAGTGTTTTCTTAATTTCACTTTCAGATTTTTCATCATTAGTGTGTAGGAATGCAAGAAATTTCTGTGCATTAATTTTGTATCCTGCTACTTTACCAGATTCATTGATTAGCTATAGTACTTTTCTGGTAGTATCTTTAGGATCCTCTATGTATAGTATCATGTCATCTGCAAACAGTGACAGCTTTACTTCTTTTCTGATTTGGATTCCTTTTCTTTTTCTTCTCTGATTGCTGTGGCTAAAACTTCCAAAACTATGTTGAATAATAGTGGTGAGAGTGGGCAACCTTGTCTTGTTCCTGATCTTAGTGGAAATGGTTTCAGTTTTTCACCACTGAGGAAGATGTTGGCTGTGGGTTTGTTATATATGGCCTTTATTATGTTTAGGTAAGTTCCCTCTATGCCTACATTCTGGAGGGTTTTTTATCATAAATGGGTGTTGTATTTTGTTGAAAGCTTCTTCTGCATCTATTGAGATTATCATATGGTTTTTATTCTTCAATTTGTTAATATGGTGTATCACATTGATTGATTTGCATATATTGAAGAATCCTTGAATTCCTGGGATAAACCCCACTTGATTATGGTGTATGATCCTTTTAATGTGCTGTTGGCTTCTCTTTGCTAGTAATTTGTTTAGGATTTTTGCATCTATGTTCATCAGTGATATTGGCCTGTAGTTTTCTCTCTTTGTCACATCTTTGTCTGATTTTGGTATCAGGGTTAACTGTGGCCTCGTAGAAAGAGTTTCAGAGTGTTCCTCCCTCTCCTATATTTTGGAAGTGTTTGAGAAGGATAGGTGTTAGCTCTTCTCTAAATGTTTGATAGAATTCACCTATGAATCCATCTGGTCCTGGGCTTTTGTTTGTTGAAAGGTTTTAATCACAGTTTCCATTTCAGTGCTTGTGACTGGTCTGTTTATATTTTCTATTTCTTCCTGGTTCAGTCTCGGAAGGTTGTGCTTTTCTACAAATTTGTCCATTTCTTTCAGGTTGTCCATTTTATTGGCATATAGTTGTTCGTAGTAATCTCTCATGATTCTTTGTATTTCTGCAGTGTCAGTTGTTACTTCTCCTTTTTCATTTCTAATTCTATTGATTTGGGATTTCTCCCTTTTTTTCTTGTTGAGACTGGCTAATGGTTTATCAATTTTTGTTTATCTTCTCAAAGAACCAGCTTTTAGTTTTATTGATCTTTGCTATTGTTTGCTTCATTTCTTTTTCATTTATTTCTGATCTGATCTTTATGGTTTCTTTCCTTTGGCTAACTTTGGGTTTTTTTGTTCTTCTTTCTCTAATTGCTTTAGGTGTAAGGTTAAGTTGTTTATTTGAGATATTTCTTGTTTGTTAAGGTAGGATTGTATTGCTATAAACTTCTTAGAACTGCTTTTGCTGCATCCCATAGGTTTTGGGTCGTTGTGTTTTCATTGTCATTTGTTTCTAGGTTTTTTGTTGTTTTTTTTTTTTTTGCTGTATGCAGGCCTCTCACTGTTGTGGCCTCTTCTGTTGTGGAGCACACGCTCCGGACACGCAGGCTCAGCGGCCATGGCTCATGGGCCCAGCCGCTCTGTAGCTTGTGGGATCTTCCCGGACCGGGGCACGAACCTGTGTCCCCTGCATCGGCAGGCAGACTCTCAACCACTGCGCCACCAGGGAAGCCCTGTTTCTAGGTATTTTTTGATTTCCTCTTTGATTTCTTCAGGGATCTCTTGGTTATTAGGTAGTGTATTGTTTAGCCTCCATGTGTTTGTATTTTTTACAGATTTTTTCCTGTAATTTTTATCTAGTCTTATAGCATTGTGGTCGGAAAAAATACTTGATAGGATTTCAAATTTCTTAAATTTACCAAGGCTTGATTTGTGACCCAAGATATGATCTATCCTGGAGAATGTTCCATGAGCACTTGAGAAGAAAGTGTATTCTGTTGTTTTGGATGGAATGTCCTGTAAATATCAATTAAGTCCATCTTGTTTAATGTATCATTTAAAGCATCTTGTTTAATGTATCATTTAAATAAGTGTTTCCTTATTTATTTTCATTTTGGATGATCTGTCCATGGGTGAAAGTGGGTTGTTAAAGTCCCCTACTATGATTGTGTTACTGTCGATTTCCCCTTTTATGGCTGTTAGCATTTGCCGTATGTGTTGAGGTGCTCTTATGCTAGGTGCATAAACATTTACAACTGTTATATCTTCTTCTTGGATTGATCCCTTGATTGTTATGTAGTGTTCTTCTTTGTCTCTTGTAATAGTCTTTGTTTTAAAGTCTATTGTGTCTGATATGAGAATTGCTACTCCAGCTTTCTTTTGATTTCCATTTGCACGGAATATCTTTTTCCATCCCCTCATTTTCAGTCTGTATGTGTCCCTAGGTCTGAGGTGGGTCTCTTGTAGACAGCATATATACGGGTCTTGTTTTTGTATCCATTCAGCCAGTCTGTGTCTTTGGTTGGAGCATTTAATCCATTTACATTTAAGGTAATTATCGATATGTATGTTCCTGTTACCATTTTCTTAATTGTTTTGGGTTTGTTATTGTGGGTCTTTTCCTTCTCTTGTGTTTCCTGCCTAGAGAAGTTCCTTTAGCATTTGTTGTAAAGCAGGTTTGGTAGTGCTGAATTGTCTTAACTTTTGCTTGTCTGTAAAGGTTTTAATTTCTCTGTCGAATCTGAATGAGATCCTTGCTGGGTAGAGTAATCTTGGTGTAGGTTTTTCCCTTTCATCACTTTAAATATGTCCCGCCACTCCCTTCTGGCTTTCAAACTTTCTGCGGAAAGATCAGCTGTTAACGTTATGGGGATTCCCTTGTATGTTATTTGTTGTTTTTCCCTTGCTGCTTTTAATATTTTTTCTTTGTATTTAATTTTTGATAGTTTGATTAATATGTGTTTTGGTGTGTTTCTCCTTGGATTTATCCTATATGGGACTCTCTGCACTTCCTGGGCCTCATTAGCTATTTGCTTTCCCATATTAGGGAAGTTTTCAACTATAATCTCTTCAAATATTTTCTCAGTCCCTTTCTTTTTGTCTTCTTCTTCTGGGACCCTTGTAATTC
This sequence comes from Orcinus orca, assembly GCF_937001465.1. Lineage (NCBI taxonomy): Eukaryota > Metazoa > Chordata > Mammalia > Artiodactyla > Delphinidae > Orcinus > Orcinus orca. The sequence continues at coordinate 80,008,887 of NC_064561.1, read as the reverse complement.
GAATGTTGGTGCATTTAATGCTGTCCCAGATGTCTCTGAGCCTGTCCTCAATTCTTTTCATTCTTTTTTCTTTATTGTGCTCTGCAGTGATTATTTCCACTATTTTGTCTTCCAGGTCACTTATCCGTTTTTCTGCCCCCATTATTCTGCTATTGATTCCTTCTAGAGAATGTTTAATTTCATTTATTGTGTTGTTCATCAGTGTTTGTTTGTTCTTTAGTTCTTCTACGTCCTTGTTAAACGTTTCTTGTCTTTTCTCCATTCTATTTCCAAGATTTTGGATCATCTTTACTACCATTATTCTGAATTCTTTTTCAGGTAGACTGCCGTATCCTCTTCATTTGTTTGATCTGTTGGGTTTTTACCTTGCTCCTTCATCTGATGTATGGTTCTCTGTCTTCTCATTTTGCTTACCTTACTGTGTTTGGGGTCTCCTTTTCACAGGCTGCAGGTTCATAGTTCCCGTTGTTTTTAGTGTCTGCCCCCAGTGGCTAAGGTTGGTTCAGTGGGTTGTATAGGCTTCCTGGTGGAGGGGACTAGTGCCTGTGTTCTGGTCAAGGAGGCTAGATCTTGTCTTTCTGGTGGGCAGCTCCGCATCTGGTGGTTGCGGTCCTGTGACCTTATTATGATTGTAGGCAGCCTTTCTGCTAGTGCGTGGGGTTGTGTTCCTGTCTTGCTAGTTGTTTGGCATAGGGTGTCCAGCACTGTAGCTTGCTGGTCGTTGAGTGGAGCTGGGTCTTGGCGTTGAGATAGAGATCTCTGGGACATGTTTGCCATTTGATATTACGTGGACCTGGGAGGCCTCTGGTGGATCAATGTCCTGAGCTTGGCTCTCCCACCTCAGAGGCACAGGCCTGATGCTCGGCCGGAGCACCAAGACCCTGTCATCCACACGACTCAGAATAAAAAGGAGAAAAAAAAGAAAGAAAGAGAAAAATAAAGTAAATTAAAATAAATTTAATAAAATAAAAAAATAATTATTAAAAAAATTTTTAAGTAATAAAAGAAAGAAGAGAGCAACCAAACCAAAAAACAAATCCACCAATGTTAAGAAGCGCTAAAAACTATATTAAAAAAAAAACGGACATACAGAACCCAGGACAAATGGTAAAAGCAAAGCTATACAGACAAAATCTCACACAGAAGCATACACATACACACTCACAAAAAGAGTAAAAGGGAAAAATATATATATATATAGTTGCTCCCAAAGTCCACCGCCTCAATTTGGGATGATTCCTTGTCTATTCAGGTATTCCACGGATGCAGGGTACATCAAGTTGATTGTGGAGCTTTAATCCCCTGCTTCTGAGGCTGCTGGGAGAGATTTCCCTTTCTCTTCTTTGTTCGCACAGCTCCCGGGGTTCAGCTTTGGATTTGGCCCCACCGATACGTGTAGGTCGCCTGAGGGCAACTGTTCTTTGCTCAGACAGGACGGGGTTAAAGGAGCCGCTGATTCGGGGGCTCTGGCTCACTCAGGTCGGGGGGAGGGAGGGGCACGGAGTGCGGGGTGAGTCTGCAGCGGCAGAGGCCGACATGACATTGCACCAGCCTGAGGCGCGCTGTGCTGCGTTCTCCCAGGGAAGTTGTTCCTGGGTCACGGGACCCTGGAGGTGACGGGCTGCACAGGCTCCCGTGAGGGGAGGTGTGGACAGTGACCTGTGCTTGCACACAGGCTTCTTGGTGGCGGCAGCAGCAGCCTTAGCGTCTCATGCCCATCTCTGGGATCTGAGCTGATAGCCGCAGCTCACGCCCATCTCTGGAGCTCATTTAATCGGCGCTGTTGAACCCCTCTCCTCTGCACCGCGAAACAAAGAGGCAAGAAAAAGTCTCTTATCTCTTCAGCAGGTCCAGACTTTTCCCGGACTCCCTCCCGGCTAGCTGTGGCGCACTAGTCCCTTCAGGCTGTGTTCACGCCGCCAACCCAAGTCCTCTCCCTGAGCTCCGACCGAAGCCTGAGCCTCAGCTCCCAGCCCCGCTCGCCCCGGCGGGTGAGCAGACAAGCCTCTCGGGCTGGTGAGTGCCGGTCGGCACCGATCCTCTGTGCGGGAATCTCTCCGCTTTGCCCTCCGCACCTCTGTTGCTGTGCTCTCCTCCGCGGCTCTGAAGCTTTCCCCCGCCTCTGCCACCCACAGTCTCCGCCCACGAAGGGGCTTCCCAGTGTGTGGGAACCGTTCCTCCTTCACAGCTCCCTCCCACTGGTGCAGGTCCCGTCCCTATTCTTTTGTCTCTGTTTTTTCTTTTTTCCTTTTGCCCTACCCAGATACGTGGGGAGTTTCTTGCCTTTTGGGAGGTCTGAGGTCTTCTGCCAACATTCAGCAGGTTTTCTGTAAGGGTTGTTCCACATGTAGATGTATTTCTGATGCGTTTGTGGGGAGGAAGGTGATCTTCACTTCTTACTCTTCTGCCATCTTGAAGCTCCTCCTCCAATAATCACTTTAAACATTACTGGTCCAAATGTAACATTTAAAAGAAGCTATCAGAGTGGATAAAAACAGGACCGAACTATATGTTGTCTATAAAAACAACCCACTTTAAATATAAAGACACATATAGATTAAAACTAAATGGATGGGGAAAGACATACCATGCTAATATTAATGAAAAGAAAGTAGGATTAACTCTATTAATTTCTGGGACAGCAGACTTCAGAGCAGGGAAAATTATCAAGGATAAAGCAAGAAATCGTATATGATAAAAGGGTCACTTCTCCAAGAAGATATAACAATCCTTACTGTGTATGCACCTATCAATAGAGTGTCAAAATATATAAGGCAAAAACTGATAGAAAATTGAGGAGAAATAAATGAATCCACTATTATAATTAGTGACTTTAGTAATTGGCAGATACAGCAGGCAGAAAATCAGTAAGGACTTAGTTGAACTGAACAGTGCCTTCAATCAGCTGAATATAATTGACATCTATGGACTGCTTCAACAACAGCAGAATACAGTCTTCTCAAGCTCACATAGAACATTTATCAAGATAGACCATATTCTAGGCCATAAAACACACCTTAACAAATTTAAAGAACAGAAATCATAAAAAGCATGCTCTCAAACCACAGTAAAATTAGGCTAGAAATCAACAACAGACAGAAAGCTGGAAAATTCTCAAATGCTTGAGATTAAACAATACACTTCTAGTAACACAAGGGTCAAAGAAATGTTAAGAGATATTTTAAAATATTTTGAACTAAATGAAAATAATAAAAATTATAACAGAAATCAGTGAAATTGAAAACAAGAAATTAATAGAGAAAAATCAATGAAACCCAAATCTGGTTCTTTGAAAAGATTAATAAAATGATAAACTTCTAGCAAGGCCAACTAAGAATAAAAGAAAGAAGATACAAATTACTAATACCAGAAATGGAATAGGGGCCATCACCACAATTTCATGGATATTAAAAAGGATAATAAAAAATATTATTAACAGCTCTATGTCCACAACATTGATGAAATGGAATAATTTCTTGAAAGACAATCTACTGATTAAAAATCTAACTTCTAAAATCAAGAATAAGAAACAAACAACCTGAATAGGAAAATTGCCAAAAGATCTAGACAGACACATCACCAAAGAAGATATACAGATAGAAAATAAGCAAATGAAAGGATGCTAAACATCATGTGTTATTAGGGAATTGCTAATTAAAACAATAATTAAATACCACTATCACCCTATTAGAATGGCTAAAATTCATAACACTGACAACACCAAATACTGACAAGGACATGGAGCAAAAGGAATTCTCATTCACTGCTGGTGGGAATGCAAAATTGCACAGCCATTTTGGAAGACAGTCTGGCAGTTTCTTGCAAACCTAAACATGCTTTTACCATACAATCTAGCAATCATGCTCCTTGGTATTTACCCAAATAAGTTGAAAACTTATGTCCCTACAAAAATGAATGCTTACAGTAGCATTATTCATAATTGTCAAAACTTGGAAGCAGCCAAGACATCCTTTGTTAGACGAATGGCTAAACAAACTGTGGTATATCCATACAATGGGCTATTATACAGTGATTTTAAAAAATGAGCCATCAGGCCATGAAAAAAACATGGAGGAACCCAAAATACATATTGCAGAGTAAAAGAAACGAAGTCTGAAAAGACTATGTACTGTATGACTCCAACTTTGTAACATTCTGAAAAAGGCAAAACTATGGAGACAGAAAAAGATCAGTAGTTGCCAGGGGTTGGGTGAAGGAGGAAGGGCTGAATAGGTGGAGCACTGGGGAATTTGGGGGCAGTGAAATTGTACCATCAATACTGATTCATCAATTGTTACAAACATACTATACTAATGCAAGATGTTAATAACATGAAGAACTCTGGTTAGGGGGCAATATATGGGAACTGTCTGTACTTTCCATTCAAATTTTCTGTAAATGTATAACTTTTCTAAAAAATAGAATCTATTAATTAAAAAAAATAAGAGAGTTAGAATATGACAAGGATTTAAATCCTGCCACTTATAATTTGTGTGGGCTTCAGCTCTTACCTTCTAGAGATTCATTTTTCTCATCAGAAAATAATAATAATATTGACCTCCTAGTAGTGTTTTGGGATTGAGTGAGCTAGCACATGAAAAGCTCCAGAGAGAGCCTGGCACACAGTAGGCATTCAGCATTTATTAACTCTTTGCCCTTTTCTTTCTTTTGTGGATATTAGTACTTAATAGTTACTAAACGTTGCAGGACAGAATGGGGCAAGAAATTCCAGGAGCAGTGCAGAATCAAAAGTACAGCTGAAGCAGAAAATCATCTAACAAGGAGATCAACCTTTGGCATTGTAAAGAAGCAAAGCTCATATTTCCTTCTAATCTTCAAGTACAATATATTGAGCTTTACAACCAGAAGCAGCCTCTTTTCTTTAGATAATAGAAGCTGAAACCCCATGTTCAGAACATGATCTTTGTTTCGCTGGCCCCCTTTACAGGCTCCAATTTCACAAATTCCATAGAGTACTTCATTTTCATGAATTTTCTCAAAAGCAAAGCCCATTTAATTTTGCTTCTCCAAACTTAATTGAAAAGCATTTCTTCCCATAATGCCTGCTTGCTCCTCTTCCCCCAAATTTCTGCAACTATAAGATCTCAGAATTGCTCACAGCCACTGGTTGTTGTACAATATTTTCCCTGCTCCAATGTTCTGCTGCATGGGCTGGGTTTCTGGCTTGTCCTAGACTCTGATTTTGCCTCTCAGATTGAGTGTAAGGGTTTGAGGTTGGAGATACAGACTGGAAGATTAGGAAGGGTCTTGGGAATTGTATTAATCCAATAAATCAAGTATGTGTGTGATTTAAAAATACAAAGATAGTTACTATCAAAAATATATAATCAACTAAAAGTGGACAGTAGCAGTAAGAAAAGGCCAAGGGCTTATACTGGTTTCATCTTTATTCACAGTAGGCAGTCAATAGGTGTTACACAGAGGGTCAAATATGTCACATAAATAATAATTATAAAGGTAATTATTAGAACAAAAACAAACTCTAAATTATCAGGCATTACACACACATACAAAACATTATAGGCAATATAATGAAAAATTATAGAAAAGAAAATCAATATAACAGAAAACATAATATGATAATATATTGGATGAAAACTAAACATTTATGACACATAAATAAAAGTAAGTTGATTAACTCCTCATTGAAAGAAAAGAATCTCAAACTGAATCATAAAACAAATCCTAATTATATTTTCAAATTCAGGAGATATACCTAAGATAAAATAACTCATAAAAATTGAAAATTAAAGGACGAGCAAAGGCCTATCAGGCAAATGTGAAGAAAATGTTAAAGGATACAATCCACCTCGATGATCTCATCATTAGGAATACCTATTAATCGAACAACATTGTACCAAAATAATTAAAGCAAAAATTACAGGAAACAAAGAGACAATAGAGACACTTTAGTTACAGGAGATTTTAATTCCAATATCTCAGTCCATGACATAGCAAGTGAATAAGAAATAAGTTTGTCAATAGAATACATAAATAATATAAATAATAGGTAGTTACAAGTGTTTTGCATGGAACTAATTTCCATGACTTCACATTCTTTTTACATACCCATAAAACACTGGAGTTAACTGGACATTTTTTAGGACACAAATAAAACCTTAGTCAATTTAAGAAAGTTAGATGATAGAAATAAATAAGAAGTATAAATATCATACAGAACTGGTAAACAAAAGCAAATGAATTCATTGGCTGTTGGAAACAAGCCAATTCAGTAAGGTGACTGGTGACAAAATTAATATGATGAAATAAATAGGCTTCTTATATGAAAGCAGTAATCAATTAGAAAATGCAATAGAAGAAAAGACTCTATTGAAAATGGCAATAAACCGATAAAATAATTAAGAAAAAATTATGAAGTATTTAAGTTCTATTATATATTTTTTAAAAATAAAATGTTGTCAGGGCACATAAAAAGAGTTTGGGTAAGAAGACAAAGCATTATAAAGATGCCAATTTTCTTTAATGCATCTATTTGATAGGATCTCAATTAAAATGTCATCTGAGTTTTACTGTAATATAGAAGAACTGATCATAAAGATCTAATAAATTTGATTCTAGAAAGATAAAAAAAATTCTGCATGGCAAAACTCACATACACACCAAATGACAAAGAAGGCAAAATATTTGCAATATGTATTATATATAAAGGCCTAATTTCTTTATTGTATAAAGAACTCCTATAAACTAATTTTTAAAAATCAGTAATATAATGTAAGCCCAGAGATCACATCAAAAGAAATCCAAGTGACTTTTACAAAAAACAACGTGCTTAATCTTACTCTTCATAAGATAAATGCAAAGGGATATATTTTCTACCTGTAAATCAGCGAAGATTCAAATATTTGATAACAAACCTTAGCTGGAGAAGGAGAAGAGAAGCAGGCCTCATACCTTACTGGTGAGGGTATAAATCAATACATCCCCAATGAAGAGCAATTTGGCAATATCTCTCAAAATTCCAAAGCTATATCACTTGATCAAGTAACTCTACTTTTGGGAATTTATTCTACAGTTATGCTTGTACATGTGTAACATGACATGTATCCAAATAGAATCAACATAGCATTGCTGGTATTAGCAGAAGATTGAAATGAACTACATGTTCAGGAATTGGTACAAGTTAAAGAAATTATTGGCAATCTAATCCGTTCAATGGGAGCATATCTAGCTCTTTATAAATGAAGTAGCAGAAATGAGTGATGTGGAAATAGCTCCAAGGTGGGGGTGTGTGTGTGTGTGTGTGTGTGTGTGTGTGTGTGTGTGTGTGTGCACGCACGTGCCCATGCACGTGTTACCGACCAGGGTTCTTGGCCTCCTTAATCAATAGAAACTGATCAGAGATCAGACAAGAAATTCAGGCGAGGCTTTACTGGGGCCCTGCTGCAGCAGGGAGGAGCGAGAACAAATAAGTTTCCCTTGCTCACCTGCTCTCTTGGTGGGGGGGCAAGCTGGTTCCTTATATGGGCTGAGGGTAGGGGTGTGTCCAGGGGGTCTGGCTGGAAGGGTGGCTTAGGTGGGTTGCCACACTTTTGTGGTGCTGTGTGGAGGGGGCATGTACAGTACCCTGTATTGCTCCTGACCCCCTGCTTTTGCTCTCAGCTCTTCAGAAGTGGCAGTTGGGCTTTTGGGGCTTTTTTGTGTCTTGCTGTCCATAATTTTCCCCAGCTGCACATGCGTGCAGTTATTTTTAGTCCCTTACAGGTTCTTTGTATTTTGTTGCTCGAAGAGAGGTTTGTCCAGGTGCAAGCACTGCAGCACTGCAGCAAACGGTCCCAGGTCCCAGACTTATCTTATTCCCCCAAGAGACTCTACACCCTTATTTTTAAGCGGTAAGGGGCCGAAGGTCTCTTCTTCTGAAACTTCTTCCTGCTGGACAGGGGCCACAGACCCTAGCCTACCCCAGAGGTGTAGAAGTCCCTCACTGACTGTTCCAAGAAACTGTAGGGACCCGGGCCACTCTCTGCTGGAATGGGTTGAATTCCTTGAGCCATCATGAGCCTTACTTCAAACTGTTGGAGCCAAGAAGACACAAACTTAACCAGAAGGTTAAACAAACAAGGGCTAAAAAGGGGAAGAACAACAATAGCCATTAAAGGGCTCAGAAAGGGAAGGAACCAGGTTAACTTTGGGCTTCCTTAACCGTTGACCAGGCAGTGGATGCGATATCGCCCCTGCCAAAATTGTGAAGCTGCTCTGCCCCGGGCGTATACCTCCTTCATATTAACTTCTACCTGTCCTGTCTCGTTGACCCGGTTGCAGCAGGAAGTATTAGTTATCACACAAACTGTCGATGGGGCCTGTCTTTGAATAGGCATCTCAGGTTTTCCACCGGCTCACAGGTGTATTGTTCTTCTGTTGTGACGTGTGAAGGTAAAAGCTTTAGTCTAGACAAATGTACCCAACTAGATATCCCTTACAGTCTGACAGCAGTGAGGGTAGCTAAAATTACTTTACAGGGGCCCTTCCATCTTGGCAATAGTTGGTCTTCAGGGAACCCCTCTTTCCAGGTTTTAAGAAGAACTTGGTCCCCGGGGTTTATTTGTGAAGGAACTGCTCCTTCCTCTGTATTTTTAGTGGGAGCCAGCAGTGCCTTGCGGGCATAGTCCTGGATTGCCTTCTGAACTTGTCCTGGATTAAGAATATATCTCAGGGCCTGGTTCACGTCCTCATGCAGTAGAACGTCAGTAGTAAGAAAAGGGCCCCCATAGGTCATTTCAAATGGGCTAAGCCTCAGACCACTCCTGGGGGCTACACAGACCCTAAGGAGTGCAATAGGAAGCAAGTTGGTCCAGGGTGCATGAGTTTCTTGGCAGGGCTTTGCTAAGGTTTTCTTTAAAGTATGGTTCATTTTCTCTACCTTCCCTGAAGACTGGGGGTGCCAAGAGGTGTGTGGCATGTAGCCTATCCCTAGGGCCATTGTGAGCCCCTGTATGATTTTGTCTATAAAAGAGGGCCGTTATCGCTCTGGAGGGACACTGGAAGTCCAAACTGAGGAATTCTTTCCTTTTTTAAAAAAGACTTACAGACTTCCATGGCCTTTTCAGATTGGGTGGGGAAGGCTACAGCCCATCTCGTGGGAGTATCAACAAACACCAGAAGGTATTTATATCCTGATCATGGGGGCATTTGGGGTGAAATCTAACTGCCAGTCTTCCCCCGGCTTGTCCCCTCGGCCCTGAATTGACCTGAGTAATGAAGGGGGGATTGGATGGGCCTATGGGTTATTATGGGCACATAAATCACAGGCAAGCGTTACTTGTTTTACCGTCCTTTTAAGCCCCATCCCTGAAAAAGCCTTTTGCATCAAGTCCCATAATGCATCCCTCCCATAGTGGGTGGCATCATGTAAGCTCTTAGTGAGTTTCCACTGTTGGGCCTCAGGGATTAGAACCTTAACCTCCTTTTTATACCAGCCTGTGCTTCCTTTCTCATAACCCCATTTCTCAGCATTTTCTTGTTCCTGTGGGGAATACTGGGGAAGGCTAGGGAGTTCACGGGGGCCAGCCACTAGGGCTATAATTGCTCAGGCTCCTGCAGTCGAGCTGCCTGTGTTGCAATTTGATCAGCTTTGCTGTTCCCTTGGCTCACTAAATATCCATTCCTCTGATGGCCCCTACAGTGGGTTACTACTGCCACCTGGGTCGGGAGCTGCACTGCTTCTAAAAGAGCCAGAATCAAATCTGTGTTTTATGGGGCAATTTCTAGTGATTAACATTCTTCTTTCTTTCCAAATGGTGGCATGAGCTTATAGCACGTGGAACCCATACTTAGAGTCAGTAAAAATATTTAATTTCTTATCCTTCCCTGATTGCAAATCTCTCATTAATGCAATTAGTTCAGCCTTCTGGGTTGATGTCTGGGGTGACAGGGCCTTGGCTTCTATGACTTCATCTAGACTAACTATGGCATACCCCGCCTTTCGGGTTCCCATTTCTACAAAACTGCTCCCATCAGTAAACCTTCGACCTCAGGGCTGTCAAGAGGCTCATCTCGAAGATCAGACCTGCTGGAGTAAGTTTGTTCTATGGTCTCTATACACTGATGCACTAAGCTTCCACTCTTGGCCACTGGAAGCAGAGTTGCTGGGTTCAGGGTTTGGCACACCTTTAAGTGAATGGCAGGGGTGTCCATTAGGAGGGCCTGCTATTTTGTTAACCATCTTCCAGTTAACACAATGATGTCTTTTGTACCTGATGAGGGGTTAACACATCTAAGTGTTTTCCCAGGATAAGCTTGGAAGCCTCATTAACCAACAGGGCTGTGGCTGCTACTGCCCTCAGGCAGCTTGGCCATCCCAGGGACACTGAGTCTAGTTGTTTTGGAAAGTTAGCCACTGGTCTCTGATCTGTTCCCAGCTGTCGGGACCCCTAGTGCTCTCCCTGACCTCTCGTGAATGTATACGGTGAAGGGCTGTCCAAATTTGGAAGCCCCAGTGCTGGTGCTTTACTCAACTCAGTCTTGAGAGTCTCCAAGGCCCCTGGTGGTCCTATTCCATTGAAGGGGTTCGCTTTCTTCTCCCTTTAGAGCCTCATATAGGGGTTTTGCTATAAGGCCATAATTTGGAATGCAGATACGATAGAACCCAGCTATCCCAAGAAAGCCTCAGAGTTGCCTCTTTGTGGTTGGAGATGGTAATGCACTAATTGCTGTTTTTCGATCTATGGCCAGGGCTCATGCCCCTGGGGTCAAAACAAATCCTAAATATTGAACCCGTTGCTGTGAGATCTGAGCCTTGGTTGGAGAGGCTTCATATCCCCTTTTTGCCAGAAAACTTAGGACCCTAACAGTATTTTGATCTGAATCTTTTTGGTCTCACTGCTTATCAATAAATTGTCAACATGATTTTATTTTTTTTAATTTTTAAAAGTAAATAAATAAATTTATTTATTTTTGGCTGTGTTGGGTCTTTGTTGCTGTGCACCAGCTTTCTTTAGTTGCGGTGAGCAAGGGCTACTCTTCACTGCAGTGCACGGGCTTCTCATTGTGGTGGCTTCTCTTTTCTTGTGGTGCATGGGCTCCAGGCGCGCGGGCTTCAGTAGTTGTGGCACGTTGTCTCAGTCGTTGTGGCTCGTGGGCTCTAGAGCGCAGGCTCAGTAGTTGTGGTGCATGGGCTTAGTTGTTCCGCGGCCTGTGGGATCTTCCCAGACCAGGGCTCGAACCCGTGTCCCCTGCATTGGCAGCAGATTCTTAAACACTGCTCCACCAGGGAAGCCCCAAATTGTCAACATATTGTAACAGAGTTCCCTTCTCAAGGCCCAGTTCCCTCAGTTCCCTTGCTAACACGTTTCCCAAAAGATGGGTGCTGTCCCAAAGGCCCTGAGGAAGCACTGTCCAGCTATATTGGGTAGCCCGCAGGGTGTCAGGGTCCCTCCATTCAAAGGCAAAAGGGTATTGAGAGTCCGGATGTAGGGGAATACAGAAAAATGCATCTTTGAGGTACAAAACAGAGAAATACTGAATGCTCCCTGGCACTTGGGTGACAGGGGTGCGTGGATTTGGCACCGATACGTGAATAGGGATGCCTGCCTCATGCACTGCTTGTAAGTCTTGCACAAACCAATACTAACCATTATGCTTCTGAACGGGGAGGATCGGGGTGTTCCGAAGGGATTGGCGAGGCCTAATGAGTCCGTGTTTTAGGAATTTGCTGAGCAGCAGTGGGTTCCCCTCAGGGCCTCAGACTTTTAAAGGATATTGTCTTTTCCAGGAGTATTTTTCCCCAGGCCTTAACCTTACTTTTATTGAGGGAAGACGTTTTGCCCTTCTTGGCACCAAGGTATCCCCAAATGTAGGATCTACGCGTTCTCTAATTTCTTGGGGGATGTCTTGGGGAATATTTTGATGACCAGCAGGTGGGTCACCTGGGGCTATCAATAGGTGCATTCTGTTTGAATTCTCTATCTCCTTGAGTTTCACCCTGTCCTAAGAATACACTGGCTCCTAATTTATTTAGCACATCTCTTCCGAGGAGGGAGACAGGGCATCCTGGCATACACAAAAGAGAGTGAGTAATAATAATGGACCTGATTCCACAGGCAAGGGGAGACGTAAATCGCCCTGCCTTTGGCTGTCCATCAAATCCCTTCACAATACAGTCATGGTTGGAGAGGGGACCAGCTGGCCAAGTCAGCACAGAGCAGGTGGCCCCAGTGGCTACAAGAAATTTGGTTTTCCTACCTGCCACACTGAGGGTGACCCAAGGCGCCACTGGAGTGATGAGGATGGATCGAGTGGGATTTGGAGCCGGGCAGGCACTTGGGCCCCATCAGTCAGCGTGCGGGCATCTCTCATCCGAGAGATTTGCAAGGACCTGGGGCCAGCCGGGTTTGCCCCTCGGGTATCCCACAGGAGGGCGCTCAGGACATTCTCCCCTCCAATGCCCCCTCAAGCGGCACTGACAAAAGGCAGATTGGTTCAGGCCCTTTGGTGGTCTGTCCAGCCTTTGGTGGTCTGTCCAGGCTTCTCGGCCCTCCAGGGTCGTCTCGAGGTGGTGGGTGGATTAGAGCAGACAAAAGCTGCCTTTTCTTTATTAGCCTCTTATACTTACTGACCTCCTCCATTAAGTCTCAGTTGTTATAGATCTTGAAGGCCTCCTCTACCAAGGTTGACAATGGGGTTTGGAGCCCAGCCTCAAGCTTTTGTAATTTTCTCCTGCTATCAGGAGTAGCCTGGCTGATAAAATGCATAGCCAACAGTGTCCTCCCCTCTGCGGACCTAGGGTCTGTATTGGTGTACTTCCTGAATGCTTCTGTCACTCGGCTCAGGAAGACTGCCGGGTTTTCATCTTTTTCCTGTGTAACCTCTTGGACCTTATCATAATTTACAGGCTTCACCATGCACCTTTTCATTCCTTCTGATAGACTAGGAATGTAATGTCTCATCCTAGCCTGGAGATCTTCGTATTCCCAGGGCGGGTCATGTTCTGGGATTCCATCCCCACCTGCCGGATAAATTGTCGACCGTGTGGATGGGTGACCAGTAGGCCATCTGTGTGTTCCCTGGCCTTTCTCAGTATATGCTCCTTTTCATCCAGGGTGCAACAGTGGGCTAGAATAACCATGATGTCCTGCCAGGTTAGAGAGAATGTCAAACCCAGCCTGATAAATTTGTCCATAAACTTGTCAGGGTTCTCTGTGAATCTGCCAGACTTCTTACAGATTCCTAAGTCTCCCATTGAGAAGGGGACATGCACTCTAGTAATCCCTCCATTCCCATCAGCTACTTCCCGAAGGGCGTAAAGACCTTGTGGGGCAGAGATGGGGGCTAACTTTGAACCTGATCCTAGGTGACAGGAAGTTCCACTACAAGTTACCCTGGAGGGACTAATCTCTCCCTCCTGGGGCAAGAGAGGATATAAAGGGACATAGGGAGGCAGAGTTTGGGATTGGTCAGAGGGACCGGGAGAAGTAGGTGGCTCCAGGGAAGTAGGTGGGGCTTGGTTTCCCTCCTGAGAGCTGGGGAAAGTTAGAAGGGGATCACCTAAAACATCGGGAGTGTTTTCTGATTCCTCAGGCTTTTGATTACAGGAGCCGCATAGAACGGGGTTTTGGTAAAGGACCATGAACGCTTGAATGTAGGGAACCTCAGTCCATTTTCCCATCTTGTGACAGTACAGATCCAATTGCAAGATGGTATTATAATTTAGAGACCTATTTTCAGGCCATTTTTCTCCATTCCCCAACTTATATAAGGGCCAGGCAATGTTACAGTAGAGTTTAAGTTTTTCTCTTTTCAGCACATCTGTTTTGAAAATTTTCCAATTTTTAAGGATACGCTTCAGAGGTGCTTCTTCTGGCTTAGAAGAGGATCCTCCCATGTTGAATAACCTGTAACAGAGAAAGAGTGCTCCTAGAAATGATGTCCAGCATCCTGAAAACATTTACCAGGAGGCTTTTGTCCTATAATGTTTCCCCATGCTGGGGGTATTTCTTGAGATTGAGCATCTATAAAACCTAGGATGTTGGCTGCTTGGAAGTGGCCAGCCCAATATGTAACCTGTAACAGTGTCTGGGCTGCCAAGGCCTGAAGTGAAGAGGGTCCTAGAGGTGCAAAAAGGAACTCCTGGAGGAATTGGAGTCGGGAATTGGAAAATGCCATGGGGGTCAGGACCTGAGGGCCTAGAGGTGGGAGTATTCCCACAGGAGATTTTTTTTTGGACAAAGAGTAAGGTGTGATATTAGCGGCTATCCCCTATCTGTTTCGCGGCTATCATAAAATTGGGGAGAGCCTGATGACTCCATCTGACACAGGCAATAGCAAGTTTTCACAATGTGTCCCATGTAATTTTACATAACAAATGAACCCAATTAGTTTAGGATCTCTCTTTGTGATGCTCCAGGGGCCCCTTGAAGCATCCCAAAGTTAACTGGAAGTCAAAAGAACTTTAATTAGAATTTGATATTTGGGAAGCCTGTCAAAAAGTTCAGAAAGTTTTAAAACACCCGGTCAGATAGGATCATAGGTAGCTGTGAAACAGTACTTACGCCTTGAGCTAAGGTGAAAAAAGATTTCAAAAGTAAATACAGATCACTTAAAGGCACAGGAACTCACAAGATCTGTTATAAAAAGCCGCATTCCAGGAAAACTTTGTTCTCTTATGAGAGAGAGAAACCAAATACAGTCTTGCATCAGCATACTCTTAATAAAAACCATTTTACTAATTAAATTAATCCAACCTCAGAAAGTCCTGACCACATAAAAAATTCTTTTCCCAATATTCCTTTTCTGCAAACCTTCTGCAACTTTCTGTAGCCATATTATCCTGTCCCTTATTCTTTCGATTCAGAAATAACCAGTTCCAGGACAAAAAGTCACCTTTTTCCTTTTAACAAAATATATTTCCATTCCTCATACCTTCTTTTATGAAAACACACATCCTACTTTCCTTAAGCAGCCATGAACTGTCTTTTATATTAGCATTCCCTGATTGGAATATCCCATAACCTCTAGAAACATGTATCTTCCCAAAGCACAAGTTCTTTCCTTAATGTGGCTCAAGACGTGTCAAATAAACCCAAACATCTTTAGCGTCCCTCTTACAAGAAAACAAAAGTGGTAGTAGTCAATTTAGACCTGCTTAGCAGTTAATGTTCCAGTATTTCGTTTTACTTGAAATGGCCTGGATATGCAATGGATTCCTATCATTTAACTTACTTTAGTTTCAAGTTACCAAAATTTGGAGAGACTATTTTAGATGGACATTTCCAAAACATAATTATTCCTATAGAGTTAACCAAAAAGCTCTTATCCCAGTTATGTTTACTTAAAAGTTTAATCATATTAGACAATTTTTCTTGTTGACAGATTTGATAACAGAAACAATATGTACTTACTGACTTGCAATAATCTTAGGTACAATGAATGTATTGTACTTAATGTTGATGACTCTAAAGACAGGTCTGTATTAAGTAAGCCCACAAAATGAAGCCAAAAAAGCCAATTTCTACAGAACTAGAGATCTCATAGTTTTCCCACTTGAATTAAAAATGGCCCTTTTTTCCCCTCCGTCTGGGGGATTACAGATGAATCAGGTAGTTCCTGAGAGCCCAGGCAGAATAGTTACATTGCAAAGGCAGAGGAGAGAGATGCAAGCCCCTCTCCTTTCCTTTTTTTTCTTTAAAATCCCACTAAGTAAACCAAGGCTGGAGTCACAGGCAATGTGAGCTGTGTTTGTATCTCAAGTCTTAAGAACTGCACTGTGCCCCACGATGTCAGCAGAGACTTGCCGGAGCAGCTGGACAGACAGAACTATGTCACAAACAAAGATGCCAATGCCAAAACTTAAAGACATGAACAAGGAGTCTTCAGGATGAAGGGGATGGGAGTGTAGGGGTGAGGACCAAGGGAGAGGTAAAGGGAGAAGGAACGGAAAAGACTGAAAAAGAGAGAGGCAGAAAGAGAGAGATTGCTGTTTCAATCCGCCCCCTGTGGGTGTCTATTCAGGCACCAACCTGTGTGCTTCCAGAAAGGGCCAGCGAAGGAGGGAGCACCCTGTCCACTGCCCACTGGTGTGATCAAGCCCAGAAACCAGTCAGTTGTACGTCATCTGTGGGACTCTAACCCACAGGTGGGACTCTCACCCAGGCATACACCAGTGTATAGAAATCTGCTGCTTCAGCCCGTTCCCACCAGGACTTCTCTTAGCGGCAGGAAAATAAAGCTGAGAATATTGGGGTGATCAGACTTCCAGCCACTACATGATATGAGGTTTGAACCTCTATCACTCTCTTAGATCTCAGGTCAGGGAGAGCCTGCTGGACCAGGATCTGCACGGTGTCAGGCGAGCCTCTCCCACCTCTGCTTGTCACCTGTCAAGGTGAGCCACTGCCGGCCAGAGGGAGCGGGTCTCACAAGCTGAGAGGAGTGATGCTGTAGCTGTCCGACATCCACTCTCTCGGAAGAATAGGATAGAAGTAGGAGAGGACAGAGAGGAGAAGTAGAGTTTTCAGGAGAGGGAAAGGGATGGTGAGGGAAAAAAGAACAAAGGAGAGGGGGAAAGCATTGCCTGAATGAGGGTACTAAGGTCCTCAGGGGCCAGGTAGGCAGACATACCAAACGTGGTGATGTTGAAACAAGAGGTTCAGGAGGCTGCTTGCTACCCACAGGGAATCTGCGTTCAGTGGTCCTGGAGGTGCCCAGAGTCTCTCCTGGGAAGGGGACAATTGTCCCTTCGTGGTTGCCACCAAGTATGTTAACTGACCAGTGTTCTTGGCCTCCTTAATCAGTAGAAATTGATCAGAGGCCAGACAATAAATTCAAATTCAAATTTATTGGGGGGAGCAAGAACAAATAACAGGTTCCCTTTCTTGCTCGCTCGCTGAGTGGGGGTGAGTTTGTTCCTTATAAGGGGTGAGGGTAGGAGTGTGTCCAGGGGTCGGCCAGAGGGGTAGATTAGATGGTTTGCCCACCCCTTTGTGGTGGTGTGTGCAGGGGGCATGCACAGTACCCTGCTTTTGCTCCCGACCCCGTGCTTTTGCTCCTGACTCTTCAGAAGTGGCAGTTGGCCTTTTTGGTCTTTCCTGTATTTTGTTGTCCATAATTTTCCCCAGCTGCACACAGTTATTTTTAGTCCCTTATAGTTTCTTTGTATTTTGTTGCTCGATGTTTATCCAGGTGTAAGCATTGCAGCACTGCAGCAAAGGGTCCCAGGCCTGCCTCGTACACATGTGTGTGTACACTCATGTGCATGCAGTATTTACACACACACACCGAGCACTGAGGTATAATACAGTATATGTGGTGTATTTCCAGTTGGGTAAAAAACACAAGAAAAAGAGTATGCATTACATGTGCTTGTGAGATTCAGAGCAGTGGTTGTCTCTAAGGAGAAGAACAATGAGGTTTAGAGTATAGACTTATGAGAGAAACTTGGCATCACACACTTTTCTATACCTTTGAATTTTGTACTGTGTGTATACATTACTAATGAAAAAAACATATCGACTCAAACTTTTAAAAAATGTTTAGCATCTGAAATAAAAATCTGAATTTATACTTGCTAAGTGAGACAGAGCTATGCTTGTAGGGTCCAGTCCCTGAAAAGAGCCAACTGCTGACTTTTATAGGGACTGTATTTGATCCAGTCATTAGAAATACGGTTTGCCAGCTCTCCTTCCTCCACCAACTGTATTCATCGGGCTCCCAAACCTGCTGAAGCTTTCCGTTGCTTTGTAGACCACAGTAAAGCTCTGTGGAAAAGTATCGCATAGCCTGGAGTGGAAGCAGGTGGGCCCTTAGGGAACTAGTGAAGATTTCCAAGGCAGAGGTGATGACGTTGGCTAAGGTGACACCAGTACAGCAGAGGGGTGGGGTCGATACTAAGAATTTGCGAAAGGATTGGATGTGGAGGGTGAGGGAAGGGAGGAGTCAAGGATATCTCTAAGGTGTTGTTGCTTTTAAATAAACTTTAGTTTTCAGAACAGTTTTAGATTCACAGAAAAATTAAGAAGATAGTACAGAGTTCTGTTATACCCCACACCCAGTTTCCTCTGCCACTGAAACATCTTACATCAGCGCCTTTGTCACAATTAATGAACCAATAACTAAAGTCATGCTTTTATTTGGGTTTCCTGAGTTTTTACCTAATGTCCTTTTTCAGTTCCAAGATCTCATCCAGGATACTTCTGAGAGACTGAATATAAAAATGGACAACGGCGAGACCACATATAAAAATAGAACTCTGACCTGCAACCTATAGCAACCTGCCCAGGAAGCCAAATAGTAACCCCTGCAGCAATCAGCCCCAAATGACCCAGAGTTGATTAATAACTGACAGCTTCCAATTTAGGACCAACCAGAGAAAGCCAAATATGTCCTCCTAACCAATCACATAGAATGTTGGGCTTCTAGATATCTCACCTACAGCTTCCTCATGCCACAGCCTCTAATCAGGGCATACCTGAAGCCTTCCCTTCTTTCCCCTAAAAGCTTTTCTACTGCACTGCCTGCAGTGGTGATGGCTGACTCCCTTGCAAACTCTGAGTAAAGAGCCTTTTCTTGTTCTCCTTTGGGTGGCCTTTGTTTCCGCACCACATTACATTTAGTTGGCGTTGTCTCCTTAGACTCCTCTTGGCTGTAATAGTTTCTCAGACTTTCCTTACTTTTGATGAACCTGACAGTTCTGAGGAATAGTGGTCAGGGATGTTGTAGAATATATCGGGTTTTTTTTTTTTTTTTTACATCTTTATTGGAGTATAACTGCTTTACAACGGTGTGTTAGTTTCTGCTTTATAACAAAGTGAATCAGTTATACATATACATATATCCCCATATCTCTTCCCTCTTGCGTCTCCCTCCCTCTCACCCTCCCTATCCCACCCCTCTAGGTGGTCACAAAGCACCGAGCTGATCTCCCTGTGCTATGCGGCTGCTTCCCACTAGCTCTCTATTTTACGTTTGGTAGTGTATATATGTCCATGCCACTCTCTCGCTTTGTCACAGCTTACCCTCCCCCCTCCCCGTATCCTCAAGTCCATTCTCTAGTAGGTCTGTGTCTTTATTCCCGTCTTACCCCATAGAATATATCTTTATTCTCACCATCCCTCAGGATTATGGGTCTTGGGGAGGAAGACTACAGAGGAAAGTGCCATTTTCATCACATCATATCGAGGGCAGATTCTATCAACATGACTTACCACTGTTGATGTTGACTCTGATCCAAGGTGTTTTTTACCAGAGCAAATGCAAAAGCAGAATTGCCATTCACTGGGCACGAAGAGTGTAAGTGGAGTGGGGTTATTTTGGAAACATCAAGAGTTTTAATTTGCCTCCTGATGAGACTCCTAGTTAAAGCTATTAAGTAGTTTAGAGTTTAGGAGAGAATTTATGGTTGGACACATAAATGGGAGAATCTCTGGAATATAGATGGTTTTTAAAGCCATGGACTAGTCACTAAAATTGAAAAAGGGGTGCAAGGAATAAGTACTGGATCATTTCAATAGGAAGTTTTACTGCAAATGAGAACAGTATTGGTTTTTACTTTCCCTGTTAAAAATTTTAATCTCTTTCTCCATTATTACTTATTTTAAGTAAAATCTTCTAATAGCTCACCATTAACTATGATATTTTCTGTGCTGTTTTGCAGATGCCCTTTATCAGGTTAAAGATGCCTTCTAATTCTAGTTAACCAAGAGTTATCATGAATGAGAGTTGAACTTCATCAAATGCTTTTTTCCGTATCTATGGGTGTTATCAGATTCATTTTCTTTTAAAATTTATTAAATCATCAGTACTTTCTTCTGAAATGGAACCACTCTTGCATTCCTGGGGGAAAAAAACCTAGTTAATCACAATGTATATCAATATCATCATCATCATCATCATCATTGTATCCTCCTCAATTCCATCTTCTAACATTTCATCTAGGACTTTTCATCTATGTTGGTAAGTACAATGTCTTATCAGTTTCTTTTCTTGTGTTGTTAGGAAGCCAACCATAATTAACATCCAGTACGGAAATCACTTATCTATCCTTCACTTGTCAGGGGAAGAAATTGAAGAGCAGGGAAGGTAACTCCAGAGTTGCACTGCTAATTAATGGCAGTATTAGATTTCTAAGCTAGTGCATTTTCCACGTTACCCTGATGACCTGCTCAGCAGCAGTTCTAAGAGAAGTGCAAGTGGGAAGACACCAAATGGCTGTGTACATGCAGTTGGGTTGGTATGTGGTATGTGAACTGGAGTCATTAATCTCCTAGGCTGTCTTCCCAAAATTTCAATTCTAAGCCTTAGAGAAAATGCTGAATTGCCAAAAGAATGAATACAAGTTCTGAGTTTTAAACATTGTTGGAAAATGAATGTGCTTGTAAGAACAACTGTTTTATATTTCCTTTTCTTTTCTAAACTATGATATAAAACCTAGAGGGGAAAAGTGGAGTGTTCTGTAAATCCAAAGACTTGAGAATCAATACTACAGGCATAAATATTTAGGAGTTATTATGCTTCGGGAACACTTAGTTAAAATTATGCAAACTAAACTTTGTAAGAAAAAAAAGTCTAGAAAAAAATTAGAATCCTTTGTAATATGTTACTGCATATTATCAGTGTGTTTTTTGTTTTTGTTCTTGTTTTTGCCAGATAACTCATTTCAGTTGCATGGTTTCTTGTTCAAAGTAAAATTTCAAATTTTCCAAAGGAAGCATATTTGCTCAGCCACCTACATGATTATTTTTAGCAAAATAATATTTAGGGGAGAAAAAAAGAGATGATTTTAAGTACTTTTTGCAATGTGTGTTCTACACATGGATCTTCATAGAAAGTTCAAATCAATTCAAAAAAGTTCATAGAATACTCATATAAACATTTGTTTTTTAAATTAATTTTTATTGGATTATAGTTGATTTACAATGTTGTGTTAGTTGCTGCTGTACAGCAAAGTGAATCAGTTATACATATACATATATCCACTCGTTTTGGGATTCTATTCCCATATAGGTCATTAAAGAGTACTGAGTAGAGTTCCCTGTGCTATACAGTAGGTCCTTATTAGTTATCTATTATATATATAGTAGTGTGTATATATCAATTCCAATCTCCCAATTTATCCCTCCCCTCTTACCATAAGTTTGTTTTCTACATCTGTAACTCTATTTCTGTTTTGTAAATAGGTTCGTTTGTACCATTTTTTTAGAGTCCACATATAAGCGATATCATATGATGTTTGTCTTTCTTTGTGGGACTTACTTCACTTAGTATGATAATCTCGAGGTCCATCCATGTTGCTGCAAATGGCATTATTTCATTCTTTATTTATGGCTGAGTAATATTCCATTGTATATATGTGCCACATCTTCTTTATCCATATATCTGTCGATGGACATTTAGGTTGCTTCCATGTCCTGGCTATTGTAAATAGTGCTGCAATGAACATGGGGATACATGTACCTTTTCAAATTATGGTTTTCTCTGGATATATGCCCAGGAGTGGGATTGCTGGATAATACGGTAGCTCTATATTTTTAGTTTTTTAAAGAACCTCCATACTGTTCTCCACAGTGGCTGTACCAATTTACATTCCCACCAACAGTGTAGGAGGGTTCTCTTTTCTCCACACCCTCTCCAGCATTTACTGTTTGTAGGGATTTTTTAAAAAAATTTTTATTGGAGTATAGTTGATTTACAGTGTTGTGTTACTTTCTGCTGTACAGCAAAGTGAATCAGTTATATGTATCCATATATATATATATATATATCTCCACTCTTTTTTAGAGTCTTTTCCCATATAGGCCATTACAGAGTATTGAGTAGAGTTCTCTGTGCTATACAGTATGTCTTTATTAGTTATCTATTTTATATATAGTAGTGTGTATACATCCATCCCGATTCCCTAATTTATCCCTCCCCCCTCTTACTGCCTGGTAACCATAAGTGTGTTTTCTACATCTGTAACTCTATTTTTGTTTTGTAGATAAGTTCATTTGTACCATTTTTTTTTAGAGTCCACATATAAGTGATATCATGTAATATTTTTCTTTCTTGCTTGTAGATTTTTTGATGATGGCCATTCTGACTGGCATGAGGTGATACCTCATTGTAGTTCTGATTTGCATTTCTCTAATGATTAGTGATGTTGAGCATCTTTTCATGTGCTTTTTAGCCACCTGTATGTATTCTTTGGAGAAATGTCTATTTAGATCTTCTGCCCATTTTTTGATAGGGTTGTTTGTTTTTTTGATATTGAGCTGCATGAGCTATTTGTATATTTTGGAGATTAATCCCTTGTCAGTTGATTTGTTTGCAAATATTTTCTCCCATTCTGAGGGTTGTCTTTTTGTTTTGTTTATGGTTTCCTCTGCTGTGCAAAAGCTTTTAGGTTTAATTAGGTCCCATTTGTTTATTTTTGTTTTTATTTTCATTAATCTAGGAGGTGGATTGAAAAAGATCTTGCTGCAATTTATGTTAAAGAGTGTTCTGCCTATGTTTTCCTCTAAAAGTGTTATAGCGTTCAGCCTTACATTTAGGTCTTTAACCTATTTTGAGGTTTTTTTTGTGTATGGTGTTATAGAATGTTCTGATTTCATTCTTTTACATGTAGCTGTCCAGTTTTCCCAGCACCACTTATTGAAGAGACTGTCTTTTCTCCATTGTATATTCTTGCCTCTTTTGTCATAGATTAGGTGACCATAGGTGCATGCGTTTATCTGTGGACTTTCTATCCTCTTCCATTGATCTATATTTCTGTTTTTGTGCCAGTGCCATACATACTACAAAGCTACAGTCATCAAAATAGTATAGTCTGAAGTCAGGGAACCTGATTCCTCCAGCTCTGTTTTCCTTTCTCAAGATTGCTTTGGCTGTTGGGGGTTTAACACCTACCATTCTGAAACTCTTCCAAAATATTGCAGAGGAAGGAACACTTCCAAGCTCACTCTACGAGGCCACCATCACCCCAAAACCAAAGCCAGACAAAGATATCACACAAAAAAAGAAAATTACAGGCCAATATCACTGATGAACGTAGATGCAAAAATCCTCAACAAAATACTAGCAAACCAAATCCAACAACACATTAAAAGGATCATACACCATGAATTATCCCAGGGATACAGGATACGTCAACATATGTAAATCAATCAATGTGATACACCACATTAACAAGCAGAAGGATAAAAACCATATGATCATCTCAATAGACGCAGAAAAAGTTTTTGACAAAATTCAACACCCATTTATGATAAAAACTCTCCAGAAAGTGGACATAGAGGGAACATACCTCAACATAATAAAGGCCATATATGACAAACCCACAGCAAACATTATTTTCAATGGTGAAAAACTGAGAGCATTTCCTCTAAGGTCAGGAACAAGATAAGGATGTCCACTCTCTCCACTTTTATTCAACATAGTTTTGGAAGTCCTAGCCACAGCAATCAGAGAAGAAAAAGAAATAAAAGGAATGCAGGTTGGAAAAGAAGAAGTAAAAATGTCACTGTCTGCAGATAACATGTCACTCTATGTAAACGTGAATATATTGGGATTTTAAAGACAAAGTTATTGCCATCAAGGAGCTTAAAAATGAACAGTGAATATAGACAAAATCAATAAAAATGCAACGCATGAAGGTTTATAATGGAAGAAAACTTTGAGCTAGTCCTTGAAAAATGAGGATTCCTCATTTGGTGGAAAGGGAAAAGGCATTTCAGGCAGAGGGACTGATCAGAGCAAAGGCACATGGTTTCAGGAGGGGGCATATCCTTGAGGCTGGTGCCTGGAGAATATGGAGGAAGATGCAGGAAGAGGAGAAGAGTCTAGAAAATAAGGATAAGTTGAGTTTTTAAGATTTTACCATGCAGGCAATGAGGAGTCAGAGTGTTTTTATAAATCCATATTTTAGAAAGATAAGTTAGTTTTTTGAAGCAAACTGTAGTGGACTCTGGTAATGATGATTACGTGTGTTCAGGTGAGGAGCAGGTACTGACATTTCCACACTGTAACTCACATGTGCAAAGAGAGTAAATTTTTTTTTTTTTAAGATGATGTTAGGGGTAGGAGTTTATTTATTTATTTATTTATTTTTGCTGTGTTGGGTCTTTGTTTCTGTGCGAGGGCTTTCTCTAGTTGTGGCAAGAGGGGGTTACTCTTCATCGTGGTGTGCGGGCCTCTCACTATCCCAGCCTCTCTTGCTGCAGAGCACAGGCTCCAGATGCGCAGGCTCAGTAGTTGTGGCTCATGGGCCCAGTTGCTCTGCGGCATGTGGGATCTTCCCAGACTAGGGCTCGAACGTGTCCCCTGCATCGGCAGGCAGATTCTCAACCACTGCGCCACCAAGGAAGCCCGAGGGTATCTTAATATCTCTGTAACTAGGATAAGCACAAGATTTATTGTCCAAATTGGAACACTTTTTTTTTTTTTTTTGCGGTACGCGGGCCTCTCACTGTTGTGGCCTCTCCCGCCGTGGAGCACAGGCTCCGGACGCGCAGGCTCAGTGGCCATGGCTCACGGGCCCAGCCGCTCCGCGGCATGTGGGATCTTCCCGAACCGGGGCACAAACCCGTGTCCCCTGCATCGGCAGGCGGACCCTCAACCACTGCGCCACCAGGGAAGCCCTGGAACACTTTTGAGAGTAAAAGGTGGGTGCTTTTAATAATTATGCTGAGAATATGGCAGTAAATTGGGAGTGTCCTGGGCAAATCAAGAGGTTGAGTCACTCTGTTTAAAACTAAACTAAATTTTCTGTCATTGAAAACAAACAAAGAAGCATATAAAAACTTTATTTAGAAATTACAACTCAGACCCACCTAAATAAAAATCTTTTTGGTTTAAAACAGTCATTGTCAGGTGAATATTTAGGCAATTTAAAAGTCAAAGAATATATAGAGACTATTACCTCTAACACTTATCTAGAGAATACTGTGATTTAGGCACTGTTCTAAGCACTTCACACATATTCAGTTATTCAATCCACAAATAAAAAAACTATGAGGTAAGGGGCTTCCCTGGTGGTGCAGTGGTTAAGAATCCGCCTGCCAATACAGGAGACACGGGTTCGATCCCTGGTCTGGGAAGATCCCACATGCCGCAGAGTAACTAAGCCCGTGTGCCACAACTACTGAGCCTGCGCTCTAGAGCACGCGAGCCACAACTACTGAGCCCACAGCCACAGCTACTGAGCCCGCGAGCCACAGCTACTGAAGCCCAGGCACCTAGAGCCCCTGCTCCGCAACAAGAGAAGCCACCGCAATAAGAAGCCCACACACCACAACGAAGAGTAGCCCCTGCACGCCACAACTAGAGAAAGCCGGCACGCAGCAACGAAGACCTACACAGCCAAAAATAAAATAAATTAAAAAAAAAAACAAAACCAAGAAACAACAATAACAAAACTATGAGGTAAGTATGAGTATAATTCTCATTCTATAGCTGAAAAAATCAAGACACAGTGAGTTTAAGTGGCATGCCCAAGGCTAGCTGTTGGCCTAGCAGGTGTAGAGTCAGGATTCAAATCCAGGGCATCTGGTACCAATATCTGTGTCCTAATCTACACTACATTGCCTCTCAGACTCTCGGTCATGGCTTGCTTTCCTCCTACAGTTGAATTCCAGATAAACAATGAATAATTTCTTAGTACAGGTATGTCCCATGCAGTGTTTGGGACAACCATCCTCCTCCTTCCTAGGTGCCAAAGGAACTTACATCTCCTCTTTGCAGGAGTTGGATGTGGGTATGAGCCCCTGATCTCTATGCATGAGCCGGTACCCTTGACACATCTGCTGATGTGTCCTTCCTGATTGTATAACTCACTGACTGTTGTCTCAGCAGAGCCCAGGGTCTCTCAGACAGATTCAGCCCTGCCTCTAGTCCCAGTTATGCTGCAGATGCTCAGAGCCTCAGCCTGGTCTCCTCTCCACCTGGAGATAAACACATCAATATTCATATGAATAGTACAAACTTTATGGACTGTTTTAAGACTATTTAAGAATAGATCTATTAACTACAAATTGAGCTGAAAAAGCCTCAAGTGGGAAGTAATTTCGTTTGCCTCTGGTTTTGAGCAATAAAAGCAAAATTCCACTATAGCACTGTAGCTCAGAAATGAACTCTATTATGTGTTAGAGACTTCCTGTACAAAAAAATTTGATGAGTTCTGCTAGCTAAAACCAAAAAACCTAAGTAGGTCTGTCATTAAGCTATAATCTTCCATTGACTCCCCTCAATGCCCTCCGTCTAAGAACATATCTTCTTACCCCACCACCCCAAAAGCAGGCAAGAATCTGGGGTATAGCTGAAGAATTCTGGGTTCTAATTCCAGGCCTACACACAATTCTCAGACCCTTAATTTTCTTATTTCTTATATTGGAATAATAATAATACCTGCCACACGAAGTTGTTTTGAAGTTTAAATGAGACATGATGAGTAAAACAATTTATAAATGCAATTCAAGGTTAACTTCAAAACCTATTTTATAATCCTGCTTATTTGGTTGACTCCTGTTTCTCATGACCCATGTAAGTGGGTAGAACAGTGTTCTTCACAAAAAAGACGCGTCCACCTGGAACTTGTGAATAGGAAGAAATCTAGACCCTTATTTAGAAATAGGGTCTAGATCCTCAAGGATCTTGAGATGAGATTATTGTGGATTTAGGGTGGGCCCTAAACGCAGTGAAAGGCATGTTTATAAAAGAAAGGCAGAGGGAGATTTGAGACACAGAGACACAGGAGAGGAGGCCATGTGGACATAAAGGCAGAAATTGGAGTCAGGCTGGCACAAGCCAAAGAACATCTGGCTCCCCTGAAGCTAGAAGAGGCAAGGAAGGGTGCTGTCCTAGAGCCTTCAGAGAGGCCCTGCTGGCCCTTGAGTTTGGACTTCTGGTCTCTAGAACTGTGTGAGAATAAATTTCTGTTGCTTTTTTTTTTTTTTTTTTTTTTTTGCGGTACGTGGGCCTCTCACTGTTGTGGCCTCTCCCGTTGCGGAGCACAGCCTCCGGACGCGCAGGCCCAGCGGCCATGGCTCACGGGCCCAGCCGCTCCGCAGCATGTGGGATCTTCCTGGACCAGGGCACGAACCCGTGTCCCCTGCATCGGCAGGCGGACTCTCAACCAATGTGCCACCAGGGAAGCCCAATTTCTGTTGCTTTTAGCCAACCAGTTGTGGTAATTTTTTTTGGCAGTCTTAGGAAACTAATACAGCTACATCCAATCGATCAGTAAATCATGACAGCTTAACCTTCAAAATATGTCCACACCATGTACCCGCTCTGCCCTCATCCCATTAGTTCCTCTAAGGCACCATCATCTCATTATGATCACTCTGCTTTAGTCTTTGCACCTGCCTACAGTCCACACAGCAATCAGAATATGATTGAAAACTGAAGTCAAGTCTTGTCTCTCCTCTGGTCAATACCTTCCACCTGCTTCTCATTTCTCTCAATATAACCCGAAGGCCTTAAGATGGCCTACAAGGCTGGCTACGATTTGGCCCGGCTATCTCTCTGACCTCATTTCTTACCACCCTCTCAGTCCCGATTTCCTTCTTGTTCTGCAAGTTTGCCAGTCACCCTCCCTCACAGCCTTTGCACGCTCTTCCTTCTGTTCAGAGAACCACAGGGCTGCTTCCTTATGATCTGTACTCAAATCGCACCTCCTCAGAGAAGCCTTGCACATCTGTCCTATCCAAAGTGGCCTACCCCAATTACTGTCAATAATAATCACCCTATTGACTTTCCTCAAAGTGCGCATCACAAACAGTACTTAGTTCTTTTATTTTCCTGCTCATTAGCCTGCCTCTCCTGTGAGAAGATCTGCCTCTCAGTGTAAGGATCTTGTCTGTCTTGTTCATTGCTACATTTCCAGTACTGATGCTCAGCACATTGCAGCCACTAATAAATATTTGTTGAATGAATGAAGAAAGGAACAGTTCTTATAGCTATTAAGGGTGTAGACCAAAGAGAATAGAGTTGCTAACTATTTTCAACACCAACCCAAACAGCACTTTCTGGTGAGTAACCTAGACAGCCATCTACACACATTCTCAGTGGGTGGGATAAGAGTCACTGCCAAAGGGAACAACCCACTGCAGCTGCAAGTCATTTTGTCTGAAATTAGGGCATAGTTAAATAGTATTAACGTTTCAGTGAGGTATTGGAATTTTTAAATGCTTTCAGCTGTCAAGTCCGGGATATTATATTAATGCTAAATCTACAAATGAGTTCCTGAAGGAATTTGGGAACAATAAAAACAAGTTTTTCATGTGTTTACCTCTCAGTTTAAAAAGTGCTTTCGTATGTCTTATTTTAACTCTGTTACCTGCTTGATTAGAGATGGCAAACAACATTATTCCTATCTTACAGATGGAATATTGAGACTTAGGAAGAATAAGTGACCTATACAAGGTCACTTGTATAGTGGCCTATACAAGGTCCCATGACTGCTCAAGTGGCATTAGGGCACTCCTGGACCTAAACAGGACTTCTGATTGCAAATTCTTTAGATTCCTCCATTGCACTCTTCATTGATTTATTTAGTGTACATTATTGAGCACCGACTTTCAGGAACTGTTTTAAGGGCAGCACGTAAGGTTAAGAAAGTGGATAATCTTTGGTTTTCCATTAAAAAAAAAGAATGTGTAATACATGAACTTTGTGGGGGAAATCAGTATGGTAGCTGCCACCGTGCTCTCTCTCTTTCTTGATGCAACCGCTATTATTTGGAAATCTTTGAAAATACATAGGATAAGTCTCCTGTTTCCGGAGCAAGGTCCTTCCTGGAGGCGGGGACTGGACTGGACGACCCGGGCTGGTTCATCGTCATCCCCGCGGGCGGCCACGGCACAGAGTAAGTGAGCTATACCCGGTAACAAGGGTTCCATTCTCGCGTACGGAGGTTGCGGCGTGGAAAGTTGGGCAGCTCTGCTGCAGAATGCTCCTAGAGCTGGGCAGCACCCACCCCTGCGGGCAGGAGGATCTTTGGCCCCAAGTACTCCAGCAGGTTAAATTTGCGGCCACGGGTCGGGGCTCCGGGCGAGCGAGACGGGGCGTGGCGCGGGGCGGGGCGGCGCGCGGCCGACGTGGCAGCGCAGGGAAGTGCACCTACGGTGGCCATCTTGGAGGCGGGGGCGTGCGCGGCGAGCGGTTTCCTGCATCTTGCTCGTCTTCTCGTAGTCGTAGTCCTACAGCTCAGCCTCCGTAGTACGCGCTTTTCACTGCCACGCAGACACTGTCTCCGGCCCGCAGGTGAGCGTCAGCCTGGCAGTAACGCGGGTGCATGCGGGCGGCCGGACGGGACGCGGGCTCCCAAACCGGTGCCCAGGGGCGCCGTGGTGCGAGGTGGGCGGGCCGGCAGGCGCCCCGAGAGCGAGGGTAGTTTGGGAGTTACGCCGTCGTGCAGTCCGGGCGCGGCCCGTGGGTGCATGCAGGGTTCAGGGTGCGCTTCGAGAGGCAAGCTGTTCCCGCCGCGGCTTACACGGTGGGTGCGGCCCGGGGGTCTTATCCGGCACTTTGCTCCAGTTCCGGGACCGGCGCCGGCGCCCCGGGTTGTTTGGCTCCACCTTCCACCGCGCTGGCCGGAGGGGAGATAAGGAGGCAGGAGCCCATTGACCTTAGCTCGGCCCGGCGCGGCCTGGAGACGTGGCAGAGCTTGGGGAGAGGCCGCTACCGCCTGGGAGACTCCTAGGTCAGCAAACGGGGACGGGCAATGGGATGTAGCTTCCTTTCCCGTGGGTTCCCCCATCGGTGCCTAGCGCCGCTCCAGAGGGCTTTTGGACTGTGCTGTCTCTTTGTTCGTTCCTGGGAACTGCTTCGGGCAAGTTTGCCGGATAGCCTGTTCTGTAGATTGGCAGAATTTGTCCAATCCAAGAGAGTTTTTGTCATTCCAAGTAGTTATTTTAAGAGACAACATGTAGATTTCTGCGAACGTGACGCATTTTGGCATTCCAGTCTTTTCCCTGTACAGCTGCTATTTTGTCAGTGAACGTTTATGGAAGTTATTTTGGGATAAGAAGTGGGAATGCAGAGACAAAACTCAGACCTTCCTGTAGCAGTGCTCACTAAAGGGTAGTAGAGGTTATCTTTTGAACCGGTAATCAACAATAATAATCGCTTTTAACAAGCTTTTACATTTATCAAACCTTTTCTTGTATCTTTATAAGTAACCACCTACTTTTTTTAACTGAAGAACCAAGACACAAGCAAATTGGAAGATCAGGGTCGGTCCAGAGACTGAGGACTCAATTTTCCAAGCCATTTCCATCGCTTTTTTTCCCATCACTTTTTGTTGAATGCTGATACATTAATATCCTTTTTGTGTCGAGAATGAGCACTAGAACCTTTACCAACTCTGACATTTTGCTGTTACTTTTATCACAAGAGCTTTTCTTTAGTAAAAGGTATGTTTATGCATCCAAAATTTACCCAATATTGTCATTAAGCCAATTCTCAAATAGTGTGGCTTTTAAAGACAGAAAGAAATTGCCCAATTATTCCATTTTATGGGTTGTACGCATTGTACAGGTTCTTTTGCAAATGCATTAATTTTTATCTTTAAATATGATTTCTACTAATTACTGTGAGAATTGGTAGCATCTGTAGGAGGAAGATGAATAACCAGTAGAAAAATGAGATGAAGAAAAGAGGTAGCTTTATCAGGGGGTGATAAAGTCCCCAGAAGGCCATTCTGTCCCTGATTATCTTTGTCTGTAGGTATTGAATGAAAGGATTTTGCTTCCCTGGATACGTGTTTTCTACTTACTGCCATAGATCTTTCCTCTATATTCACAACAGAACTTTTTGAAAGTGCTGTACACATTTGCTTCACCTCACACCTCAGTCCAGCTGAAATTGGCTTCTATCCCCACTCCTCCTATGGAAACGGCTCTCACTAGGTTTCATCTCCAGTTTGGCAAATCTATTGACTTTTTCATATATCATCCTATTTGTCTTTTCTGTAGCATTTGATACTGTTGCCCATTCCTACCTTGAAACACTCTTCTCTGGCTTTTGGACACCACAGCCTCCTGGTTTTCTTCCTATCTTTCTGGTCTTTCATTCTTCTCTGCAGGCTGTTTTTTTCCTCCTGGGCTCTTCCTCAAGGGTTCGTTGGGCCATCTTCTTTTTTCTCCTGGTCTTCTCATAGAATCTCTTTTCAGCACATGGCTTTAGAGACTATCAGTAAACTGATGAAGCCCGCATTTATGTGGTTGCTGAGCTGCAGACCAAGTCACCAGTACTTGGACGT
The DNA here is from genome assembly GCF_937001465.1 of Orcinus orca. Classification (NCBI taxonomy): domain Eukaryota; kingdom Metazoa; phylum Chordata; class Mammalia; order Artiodactyla; family Delphinidae; genus Orcinus; species Orcinus orca. The sequence continues at coordinate 79,977,680 of NC_064561.1, read as the reverse complement.
TTCAAGGAGCTTGAACTTAGCAGGTCCAGTATTAAATACTGCATAATCCCTCCTCTCCCAGGATGTCGGACATACACCTTGACCTCCTCCAGTGATCCCTGTCTCACTGAATGGCACCACCGTCTCTCCAGTTGTGCAAGTCATGCCTCTCCCCCTCCTGGACCCCATATCCAGTCAGTCACTGAGTGTTAACCACCTAAACATTTCTTGAGTCTATCCACTCTCTCCATCTCCACTATCATCACTTTAGTCTGGGGCCAGATAACTCTTTCTTGTGGAGGCATCCTGTGCATTGTAGGATTTTTAGCAGTATCCCCAGCCTTTACCTACTAGATACCAGTAATACCCCCTAGTTCTGACAAGCAAATATGTCTCCAGACATTGCCAAATGACCCTTGGGGGGAGAGGGGCAGAATCACCCTCCTCCACTCCCCATTTGAGAATCACTAACCTAGGACGTTATTTGAACTACTTCTGTATCCTTCTTAATGGTCTCTCTGCATCTACTCTGACTGCCCTAAGGCACAAACTGCATACTGTGGTCAGAGGAATTTTTCCAAAACCCAAATATGAATGGCCAAAAGCTGGAATCCGCCTAAATGTCCTTCAACAAATAAATGGATAAGCAAACAGTGGTACAACTATAAAATGGAATACTCTTCAGCAATAAAGAACCAACCATTGATATATCCAACAATTTGGATGGATCTTAAGAGCATTCTGTGGAGTGAAAAAAGCCAATCTCAGAAAGTTGTGTGCTGTATGATTCTATTTACATAACATTCATGAAATGAGAAAATGGTAGAGAACAGTCGGTTGCCAGAGCTTATCGTTGATGAGAGGGTGTGACCAAGGAGCAGCATGTGGGAGTTTCGTTGGGGTGATGGAACAGTTCTGTGTCCTGATTGTGGTGGTAGCTACATGAGTCAGTGCATATGATGAAACTTCATAGAACTACACACACACACACACACGAATGTAAAAACAGGTGAAATCCAAATAAGGTCTGTAGTTCAGTTACTCGCATTGTGCCAGTGTTAATTTCCTGGGTTTTATCACCGTAGTCTAGTTACGTAGGATGCCATAATGGGCAGAAACTGGGTTTAAGGTACTCATGAAGTCTGCTCTATTTTGGCATCTTCTTGTGAATCTGAAATTTCTTTAAAAAAGTGAAAAGACCCAATGTGTCATTCCCAGTTTGAATGCCCCACAGTGAGTTTCTGTTCTTAAAAGACCCAGCTCTTTAATTTGGCTTAGACGTGTCAGCGCAGTCTGAGTTCTTCTCCATGTCTCCGGTCCTCATTATTCCTTTCTGCTGCATGCGTTTTCTTGAATGTGTCAGTGTCCCTCAACCTTCCAGGGCCTTTATGCCTTCTCTGTATTCACTTTTTCTGGCATGTGCCCTCTTTAGCTCCTTTCCCTTGCCTAATTAAATTCTGATCGTCCCTCAGATCTCAGCTTATATGTGACTTCCTTGGGGAACCCTTTTCTGTCCGCAAGTCAAAACCGTATTCCCAGCGAGCAGAGTTGTTCTTGCTCTCAGAGCACATCATTCAGGCTATAGTTCATTGTTATGTTGCTGTCATTGTTTGACCGTCTCCCGGACCGGACTTTAAGTATCCCGTTTGTTTTGCTTACACTGTATTTCCAGAGGCATCAGTACAGTGCTTGGCAAGTGGTTGACCGTTACTGAATATTTGTTAAATGAGTAAAAACTTCAAAAACTTAATTTGGTAGGTTTAGAAGTTTTGATTTTATACTTGAGGCAGGCTTGAAAATTTGTAATTTTTAAGGAAGTTTTCCCACATTTTGTAACCCATTTTTGACTGTTAGGTCAAAATGCTATCTAGTGGCATTTTTGCTACAGTTAAAATTTCTAAAACCCAAGACATATCATTTAGCCATTATGGGGCACATTTTAGAGTGTAGACTAAGAAAACCTGGGAATCGAACACAGTAAATTTTTTTTTACTGTTAACAGGAGTAGCCCTCATACACTGCTTAATGAGAGAGGAAGTGTTTCAAGAATACTTTAAATAACTTATTTTTATTTTAAAAGTAATAGTGACTGGAATCTAGATATAAATCTACCATGCATCCATGTGGCAGAAATTAAGTTAATTTACTATTTGAAATATATTGGGTAATTAATTACTTAGTTAACGTAAAATTATTTCTCAGTAATGGATTAGGTGTGTGAAAATGTCTCAGATTGTTTGCACGCTAAATATTCTCACAGACTATTAGGAATTTTGACAAACCCTTCACCTGGAGATAAGTGGCATTATAAACAGTAAAGACAGACATCTGTCTGTTGATTATTTTAAAAAACTATTCTCTAACTATACAAGGTTTAAAAATATAGTTTTTATTACTGTGTAATATTTATTATATTTTTACAGTTTTACCGTAATTGAAGAAAAATGATGGAAGAGAGTGGAATAGAGACAACACCACCTGGGACTCCTCCACCAAGTTCAGCAGGACTGGCTGTCGCTGCCACAGCGGCACAGCCGTCTTCCCCCCCAGCCCCTTTAGGTACGTGCAGTTGTCTAGCATCAGTATGTTTTGAGGTTAGTCAAGATACTGTTATCTTTTCTCAGAGTCATTTAAAAAAGGCATAGAGGCATACCTCAGAGATACTGTGAGTTCAGTTCCAGACCAGTACAATAAAGTGAATATTGCAATAAAGTGAGTCACATGAATTTTTTTGTTTCCCAGTGCATATAAAAACTATGGTTACACTATACTGTAGTCTGTTAAGTGTGCAATATATTATGTCAAAAAAAAGAATGTACGTACCTTAAGTAAAAACTTTGCTAAAGTATTGCTTAAAAATGCTGATCATCATCTGAGCTTTTAGCGAGTTGTCATCTTTTTGCATTAGTAACATCAAAGATCACAGATCACCATAACAAATATAATAATAATGAAAAAGTTTGAAATGTGAGCGTTACTAAAATGTCACACAGAGACACGAAGAACAAATGCTGTTGGGAAAAATGGTGCCGATAGACTTGCTTCACACAAGGGTTGCCACAACCCTTCAATTTGTAAAGTGGAGCAAAATAAAATGAGATGTGCCTGTATATTAAAAATTCTGTAATCTTTGCCAGGATGAAGGGAGATAGCCTTTTTTAATTTAAGCCCAAAGACAGAAAACATATATGTTTTGCTTTATCCTAACTTTCATTTTTTATGTTCATACTGACTAGAAATCTTCTTTGTTATGACAGAGATATCCTAAAAAGTATGTGTTAGCTTTGTCTAATGTTCTGTGACTTTGTGGTGATTAACCTTCTGACCAAAGTTTGAGCCTTAAATTGTGAGGTTTTATGCTCATATCAGCAGGGATGAAAAACGGCTTTATTTTATTAAAAGCACATCAAAACAAACAAAAACACAAAGGTCTGCAATACCATAACTTAATTTTACATATCTGCTGCTTTTACTGATGGGAGTTGAAAGTCATTTGCACTCGGTCATAGTCATATATTTCACATCACACATTTAAAAATAACTCTTGGGATAGGGTCTGTTAAATTTTAAAATTTTCCAAGAAGACAGTAATGAGACACTTTGAAAACTAAGTGAAAAACATTTCACTGACGCACTTTTTCCTGCGCTCCTTTTTCTAGCTGCGGCCAGCGCTTTCTCTTCTCCAAGCGTGTCCTCTGTGCAGCCCCCGCCGCCACACACTTTCTCCACCCCTCAGCAGTCCCTGCCTCCTGTGAGGCCTTCGCCACCCTTGCCCTTTGTGCCTCCTTCACCGGTTCCTTCTGGTCCTCCACTCATTACCTCTTTACCACCTCATGTTTCTCCACCAACTGCTGCTGCCTTCAGTAACCCTCCTTTATCCCACTTCCCACCTTCCACTTCTGCCCCAAACACTCTCTTATCTGCCCCCGCTTCGGGTCCTCCCACATCAGGATTCTCTGTCGGCTCAGCCTATGACATTACACGAGGACATGCAGGAAGAGCTCCCCAGACACCCCTGATGCCGTCTTTTTCTGCACCTCCGGTGACAGGTAATTCTCTCTCTCACTGATAACTTTGAAACAAGTGGTTATGGTGAATGTTTTATTTTTTTTTAAACAGCTTTATTAAGGTATAATTCACATACAATTCAACCCTTTCATGTGTACAGTTTAATAGTTGTTACTGTGTTTATCGAGTTGTGCAGCCATCACCAAAATCAATTTTAGAACCTTTTAATCAGCCCCAAAGAAACCCCATACCTGTTAGCTGTCACTCCCTACTTCCTCCCAATCCTCATGGCCCTCAGAACCACTAATCTACTTTCTGTTTCTATGAATTTGCTTATTTTGAACAGTTCATATAAATGGACTCATAATATGTGTCTTTTGTGACTTAGTGTAATATTTTCAAGATTCATCCATGTTGTAGCATGTGTCAGAACTTCCCTTTTAAGACTGAATAATATTCCATTGTATGGATATACCACGTTGTGTTTATGCATTTCATCAGTTGATAAACTGTTGGGTTGTTTGCACTTTTTGCCTATTGTGAATACTGATTCTGTGAACCTTTGTGTGCAAGGTTTTATGTGAACACGTTTTCATTTCTCTTGGGTTTATACCTAGGTGCAGAATTGCTGACTTTTTTTTTCCTGGAGGGTTTTTTTTTTTTTAACTGAAGTATAGTTGCTTTATAACATTGTGTTAGTTTCAGGTGTACAGCATAGTTATTCAGTTATACATATATCTATATTCTTTTTCAGATTCTTTTCCATTATAGATTATTACAAGATATTGAGTAGAGTTCCGTGTGCTATACAGTAGGTCCTTGTTGTTTATCTGTTTTATATATAGTAGTGTGTATCTGTTGATCCCAAACTCCTAATTTACCCACCTCCTTCTCCTTTGATAACCATAAGGTTTTTTTGTATGTCTGTGAGTCTATTTCTGTTTTGTAAATAAGTTCATTTGCACCGTTTTTTAGATTCCACATATAAGTGATACCATATGATACTTGTCTTTGTCTGACTTACTTCACTTAGTATGATAATCTCTAGGTACATCCATGTTGCTGCAAATGGCAGTATTTCATTCTTTTTTATGGCTGAGTAACGTTCCATTGTATATGTGTGTGTGTGTGTGTGTGTGTGTGTGTGTGTGTATATATATATATATATATATATCTCCATTCATTTGTCGATGGACATTCAGGTTGCTTCCATGTCTTGGCTGTTGTAAATAGTGCTGTGCTGTGAACACTGGGGTGCATGTCAGAATTGCTGACTTCTGAACAACTACCAGACTATTTTCCAAAGCAGCTGCACCATTTTACTTTCTCACCAGCAGTGTATGAGGGGTCCTGTTACTGTGCATGAATGTTTCATTCCCTTTTCCTTGATCTCCAGAGCTTCCTGTTTTCATTTAAATTATTTAAATAAAGCTGATGTTACTTAATATATGATTTTTATATGATATAAAACTTAGTACATGATTAGTATGTGGAATGTCAGACAGAATTTGAAACTTTTGTCCTAACATTTTGTGCAGTTATAGAGAAACATCAAGGTGAAGTCTGAGAGTTTTTTTAAAAGCTTTACTTAAAAAATTATTAGGACTGAATGGTCCAGGGAGTAGTTTTATTTAGCCAGGTAAAAGTTCAAAAACAAATAAGTGTATGTGCCATGAGTTGGTGGAATTGGACTATTTTATTTTCTAGGTCAGTTACACCTACTTTTTCGACTTCCCAGGAATGGTTATTGGAAATCAATATCAAAACTTCATCCTGTCATATTCTGCCTATTGTTTCTCATTTTAGGAAAAGAAACAATTTTTTTGTGATTTTATAATCCAACTTGGCTTGTCTACCTTAACAAATAAAAATTTTTCGAGAGTACAAGTATGACACCCAAGTGTATGTGGATTTTTTTTGAGTTAAAATAGGGTATGTGGATATGTTTACTAATTTTTACATGCTTTTTGTATGATGGGCTTGAGTGCTCATATCAGCTATTTTTATGCTTTAAAGAGATTCAAACTGTAGCTGTCTGCATCCAAGTGCTCATAGGGCAAACATGAAGTACTTTTGGATGTATATTTTCTGTCCATTTTCAGGGCACTTGGTGTAAGCTTATGAAGAGGGAAAGAAATTTCTTCTTTGGAATTTTGTATATTTTATTTTATTTTGTTTTATTTTATTTTATTTTTTTTGGAATTTTGTATATTTTATAAAGGTTTAGGTGATTCTTTGAGCTCATATCTCAGTGTTGAAATGCCTGAGTATATAGTTACATTATTAAAGCTGTTTTGAACTACTCATCTCATATGTTGTATCTTCTTTTTATAGGAAATAGTTTATGGAATAAATTACATATATTAACATTTTTGCCATTAACTAGGTATTTTGCCAACTCCCATTACTCAGCAAGCTGGTTTGACGTCTCTGGCACAGGGAACTGGAACCGCATCAGCCATAACTTTTCCAGAGCAGCAAGAAGATCCTAGAATTGGTAGAGGGCAGGATGAAGCATCTGCTGGTGGACTCTGGGGTTTTATTAAGGTAAGGGGTGTTTACTTTAAAAATCACGTTTAATATTTTAATTATAAAACTAACAGATATTCATTAGAGAGAATTTTGAAAATACAAAGAGGTGTAAGGAAAAATTAAAATACCTTTTATTCTTATTACACTTTTTCTATAGTTCCTCTGTCTTTTGGATGCGCATATCTATGTAAATGTATCTCTTTTTTAGTGAAAAGCAAACTGGAGTAGTGACACGTGGACACAATTTTGTGTCTTTTGTTTGTCTACCTAGCGTGTATCATGAATATCTTCCCAGCTATAATTCTTCAGGCTACTTTGCCCAACATGTCATTGCATTTATTTCCCATGTTTTATTTCACTTACCTGTTATTGGCATTTTCTAATTTAATTCTTATTAATTAAATTGTGATGAGCACTCTTGTATGCCAATCTTTATGTGCATCTCTGTTTTATCAGAGTTAATTCTTGGTAAATGTCAGTGTGGACATTTTAAAAATTACTGATACATATTGCTCTCCAGGAAGGTTATACCAAGATACACTGTCATAACATCATTCATTTGCCAGCAGTGATTTTATTAATTGAAATGTAGTATTTTCTAATTTGATAGGCAAAAAAATAATACCTTGTTTAAATTTGCATTTCTTTGTTACTCAATTTGAACTTTATTTAATGTGATTTTTGGCCATTTGTATTTTTATTTTGTGAAGTCTGTATTCATGTTCTTTGCTCAGTTTTGAATTGGGATGATTTTCTTTTTTAATGAATTGATAAGAACTTAATGTAAGAAGAATATTTTATTATATGCTATCATATGTTGCAGTAGCCTCCATTTTTATCTTACATTTCAACTTTATTATGCTTTATTGACACAAAGCCTTTTAATTTTGGGGAGTCATCTCTATCAATTTTTTTTTCATTTTTTTTAAATGTTAAAAATCACATTTACCTACTGTATTATATGATAATTATTTTTTTATGATTTCTTCTAATTTTCTTGTGGTTTCATTTTTTTTACTTACGAAGTTGATATAGCTGATACTTACTTTACTATATTATATGAGGTAGAAATCAAACTTAATTTTTTTCCAACCACTTAATCGACTGTTCCAAAATCATATCCCAGTGATTTGATATGTTACCTTTACCTTAGTTACTAAATTGTGTGTTAACCTCAGTTTCTGCACTCTGTATTTTATTTCACTGCTTTGCCTGTCCTTGCAACAGTACCACACTATTTTAATTATTGTAACTGTTTATTTATTACACCAATATTTATTGAAAGCCTACTCTGTGCTGAGGTGGGGATGAAGAGTATTCATAGATGAGTCAGATAGAAAAGTCAGTTCTGAGTCTCTGCATTCATAAAGGCAGATCAGCATTTGGTTGTGTAAGTTTGCTGTTTTCAAAATTTTTCTTTGCTGGTCTTTTCTATTTATTTTTCTTAATGAATTTTAGAATCGCTTTGTCAAGTTCCCCTCAATATTCTGAGGGTTTGGCTGCAATTTAATTACATGTTAAACATATTTTTAAATTGGTAGCTGGTTAAACTGATTTACAGCGTTTGAGTTTTATGTATCAGAAAGATGGCATTTTTCTAAGCTTGCTTCTTTATATCACTTTGTGCTTTTTAAAGGTCTTCTTTATGTAGAGACTGTCACTTCTTTTCCTCGTTAAGAGCATGTGTCAGCATGTCAGTTACCAGTTGTAATACTCAGTTCAACCCTACAGATCTTGTAAATAACTCTTCTAATATTCAGCATAAGATGGGTGGACAGTCTTAAATATCAGTGTTATGAACTCATCTGTTTTTCTGAATCTCCTTAGTTTAGTAGTAGGTTGGGACAGGTGGAATCATGGCCTGTTAGCCAGATGCCATCTCTAAGTCTCTTTGACTGTGGAAGAAGCATAGATGGAAGGAAATACTCAGATCTGGTTCCTTCTGTCTAATAGTGTGGTTTTAGGAATTCAGAGGACTAGGTCTGGCTTTATTAAAAGGGAGAATTTGGGAACAAAACAAATAGGAAGTAGGAAAAAAGAAACTTTCATAGAACAGAGTATTATATATTAAGGTAATAAGTAACTCTGGGAAATAAAGATAAGAAATGTTTTTACTGTTTTTATTTTTATATTAGGGAACAAAATATGAGTCTTCAGAGACATCCAATTGCAGTCTTTATTTGGGACCTTGATGGACGAGTTTTGCCTAGTCTTTTATATAGATAAATAAATAGTAATGAAATGAAATAAAAATATAGGTATACATAGAAATGAAATAAACATATATACATACACACATACATATATATGCAGTAAACATACTTCCCAGGCCAGTGTTGCTCGAAGTGGGGTCAGTAGATTGCTGTCAATCTATGATGAGATGAGAAGAGAAATTGAGAGGAAGCATTTTGAAATTTCATAGCAATTTGACATTACCATAACCTTAGTTTTCTTATATTTGACAAAAGTATAGGTCTGCAATGCATTGGAAACTTAAAAAAAATTTTTTTTTTCCTCACCATCCGGTAATCATGGTGTTCTTTGCTTAGAATGAGTATTTAAATGTGAATTTGTTCTGTGCAGGGTGTGGCTGGGAACCCTATGGTGAAATCTGTGCTTGATAAAACAAAACATTCAGTAGAAAGTATGATTACAACGCTGGACCCTGGCATGGCTCCATATATCAGTATGTACATAAAATAGAGCAGCATCTGCCATATAAAGTATGTGCTCATGTCAGCCACTGAGTGTAATCCCACAGGTCTTGTAATTAGTGAAAATCCTCCTATATTCTCACATTGATTGTCAGTCTTGGTTTTGATACTTTTAATTCATCTTTTTCTTAGTCACCATTAAATAAATTTTGAAAACTTCCCAGAATGAACTTTGGAGGAGTAAAAATGATTTGAATTATTAGTATACTTACTGATTTTAATTATGAATATGGTTAGTGTTGCTTTATATGAATTTTACCATTCATTGCTGACATTTGAAGTGTTGCTTTGTTCATATTTGGTTTTGACATTTCTCCAGTTATCTATTTTAATTAAATGTGTTTATGTGTAACTCAGGAATAAAATTTTTATAGGCTGTTAATCTATTTACTAATAATATGTCATTACTAGATTTGTTGGGAAAGCTACTGTAATCACCTTTGAACCCTCATTACCAAGAATCCTCCAGACGGTTAACTGGAGGATTAATTTTTTATGTACATATCCAGTAAGTGAAATAACATAATCTTTTAGCAGGATTTGTGACCAATTATTAGTAATTCTGTTGAAGATAACAATTTAGTGGCCAAAGCTATGCACCAGGTACTTGAACAGAGATTTTCAGTAGCAATAAAAAGTCAGTAGCTTTCATAAGTCTTGAGTCTGTTGGTAATTGTCTAGTAAATGTCAAAGGGCAAGACCTAATAATGATAAGCACCATTTATTAAATGCTTGATCTGCCAGATACTAATTCCCATAAGAGCTCTGCAAGCTAGGTGTTATTTTTCTTAAGTTTTAGATGAGGAACTTGTGTTCAGAGAGCTTTATTATTATCCTAGGTTACACAACGTGGTGGAGCTAACACTTAGCTTCTTTGCTTCCCTTTAAGTGGAAAATTGAATCAAAGAATTAACTCAGCTGAATTGTTCTGTGTTTGTAATTGCCAGGGTTTAGAAATTGGGCCCTACCATATATACTGATTTCATATATTCATAATAATCAAGTTTGACATAATTAATGCAGTATATATTTTCTTCTCTTCACAAGCTCTTATTTTTAGTGAGAAAAAGAAAGGAATTAGTATTTTTGGAGCTCTTGTTGTTTTAATGGGTACTGTGTTAGATGGTGAAATCAATTACCTTATTTAATCCTTAGAGCAAGCCCTGTGAGGTGGCAGGAACTTTTCTGTGAGGAAACAAGCTCAGTGACTTCCCCAAGGTACCGAAGCTAGTAAGTGATAAAATCAGGACTCAAACCAAAGACTTTTCCCAGGCCAGTACTCTGCATGACCTCCAGAAAAAGGAAAATAAAACGGGGAGAGAAAGATACAAAATAAATTTCTATTATTAGAAGATATAATAACATATAATCTTCATCACCTATAAAAAGCAGTAATACTGAGTGTGAAAAAGCTATTGACAGGCAGCAAAAACGAGACCATTTGGGTCTAACAAAACTCTAGTAAAACTTACCATGTTTTTATATAAATATTTTAGAAATCACCATAACAATTTCAAATGTATCAAGAAAGCACAAGAACTATTAGAAATGGACTTTAACACAGTTTCAACATTTTTTTGATTAGCTCTCCCTTTATAATCATTAAAAGTGGCATGAGTCATCACAAAAAACCGAAAAGCTTTTTGAGCTGAAGCCTAATGGAACAGTACTTAGCTAGATAGGGTTAAGAGATATGTCCCACGTGGAGAAAAAAAAAAAGAAAAACATGTAGTCTTCCTCTTCTTTCCTATGGTAACCCTTGCTTTTAGGTTTTAATAATTTAAGAAATTCCAGTAAAGATGGAATCTGTGGAACATTGTTTCAATCAGGAAAAAAGAAATCCATAATAAAAAGCCCAGATATTTGGAAAATATTTTCAGCTGTTCCAAAAGATACTTAACTGAGGAAAAGCATTGTTTCTAGGGCAAAATATTTCACAGTACAAACAGCTTTCTTGAGAAATCTCAGAGTAAGATGCCATTAGATGACAGGGTGAAATGTGTCTGCTTGCATCAGGCAGTGTAGTGAAAAGATACAGACCTAGATCTGAGTCCTGACATCATTGCTAAGTAGCTGTGTTACCTTGGGTGAGACCTTATCAGCCTCAGTTTCCTCGGCCAATAAAAAGGTAATCTATAGCTTGCATTGTTTTGCCAGGTTAAGAGTAATTATGTAATAAAATGTTAGTGCATGGTAGTAATTATGAGAATTTCATTATTTTAATTTGGAATTGAAATTTTCTTCTGGTCTTTGTAGAATCCGGAGGTGAACTGGACATTGTAGTGACCTCAAATAAAGAAGTAAAAGTTGCCGCTGTCCGAGATGCCTTCCAGGAGGTCTTCGGCTTAGCTGTGGTGATAGGGGAAGCTGGGCAGTCCAGCATTGCCCCACAACCAGTGGGTTATGCAGCTGGATTAAAAGTGAGTAATAGAGCATCTTTTCCGGGATATAGTATCTGGCAGTTCATTTTTTAAAATTTCTAATGATAATCCTATGGTCTGTATGGAGCTTTTGGGTTTTTACATACTGAAATCTTGATTTGGTTTTTAATTAGACAATTCTGTAGTGTTAGGAAGATACAGTGGAGTTTTAATTTAAAGAAACCTAAAGTAGGTTTTGATTATCGGGGGAGGGGAGGAACCACATGCCAAGAGCACAGAAAGAGAGCAGCAGTTTTAGTCCTGACAGAGATCTTCTTAACCCAGTATTAACGTTTAAATCCATTACTGAAATTATAATATCCCTTGAATCCCGTAAGCTTTTTATTACTATCACTATTAATAATACTTTACACTTTATGTATTTCTTCATGGTTTATGGGATTCTTATATATTTGGAAGTTTCCAGAGTAGTAATGGGGTTCTAGTAAGCAGGTTGTAAATACACCTGACAAAGTCCCCCTTTTCCCTTGTATTTTCCGCTACGGAAAAACCCGAACGAACTTTTTGGCCAAGCCAGTACTTGATGAGGGGACTCGGCGCTCTTCCAGAAAGTTTTCTTAACTTACTTTCTTTGAGTCTTCCCTTTCCCTGTCCTTTTAACTACCTTGCCTTAGAGACCTGACTAGCTGGCATGTTATAGGCACAAAGCCTGTATATAACCAGAGTGTGCCAAGGTCTCATCAGCATATAGAGACCTATTAAATTACATTACCAGTAGTAATGCACTTACCAAAGGAAGACACTGCCATAGTTTTTGGTCGTGAGGGAAGAAGACCTTGTGATTAAGTCTATAGATACCTATATAATCCCTATGTAATAGTGACAGATAATAGAATGGCTTATTTTGAAAACAAATTTCACACACTTGCATACTCACACCACCACTTGAATATTGTACACTTTGTCTTCTGGACTGTTACCATTAAAAAATTTGTCACATACACAAGCCAATCCCATTACCATAGTAGACCTGGCCCCCTCTTGCGTGCTAAGTGCTAAAGTTCCAAGAGTTCTGCCCTCCCTCTCATACACTTTTTACCATCAGTATACAAACACGCAAAAACAAATGAACAGTTCATCAGCATGTAAACACTGCTCCCACCTTAAAAAACAAAAATAAACTAAAGAAACCTTAACAAATTTTTTTACTTTACTTTCCCCATCACCTCCAACCCTAGGTTTTCACTTCGTTTTGCAGCAGAACTTGCAGAGAGTTGCCAACAGTTTTATCTCTAGTTCTTCTCTTCAGTCTCTTACACCCACCCCAGCCAGGCTCTCACCCTCACCCCTCCACCGAGAATGCTTTCAAGGTCGCCAATGTTGTGCATCTTGTTTGACCTACCACTGGCTTTGAGACTCCTCTGTAATGTCTTTTACGCTTGCCTTTGGGGATGCCACACTTGGTTTCTTCCCTGCCTCACAAATTCCTCTGTGCTTCCTTTGCTGGCTCCTTTTCTCCCCAACCTCCTGATGGTCTCCTTCCCTTCATCTACGTTCACTCAGTGATCTCAACCAGTCCCATGGCTTTGAATACCAGCTGTGTGCTGACAGTTTCGAGTTTGTATCTCCAGCAGAGACCTCTCATGTAAACTAGGTTAATATAAAAGTTGCCTTTTTAATACCTTTACTTGAATGTCTCAAACTTATCATGTCTAGTACTCAACTGCTTTTCTTTCCTTCCAACCTGTCCCCCGCCGCAGCTTTCTCCATCTCAGTTGATGACGGCTCTGTCCTTCCGTTTTCTCAGTTGAGAAACCTTGGAGTCATCCTTGACTTCTCTCGTTATCCATGTCCAGTTCGTCAAGAAATCTTGTTCACTGTACCTTCAGAATACATCCAGCCTCTGACTGCTTGTCACTGTCTCCATTGCTCCTACCCTGGGTGAAGCCACCACAAAGCCTTGTTGGAATCTTGGGTTCACCTCCTAACAGGTCATCCCGTTTCTACCCTTGTGGCCCTATATGTTATCCTCAACAGAGTAGCCACGGTAATTCTTTCAACACACAAGATCAAACCATTTCACTATTCTTTTCAGAACTTTATATTTCACTGAGTGTAAAATCCAAATTCCTTACCAAGGCTTCCACAGCCCCATGTGGCCTGGCTGAACTGGCCTTCTATTTTTTTTTTTTTTTAAATTGAAGTCTAGTTGATTTTCAGTGTTTCAGGTGTACAGCAGAGTGATTCAGTTACACCATATATATATATACACATATATGTGTATATATATATATCCTTTCTCAGATTCTTTTGCTTTATAGGTTATTACAGGATACTGAGTATAGTTCCTTGTTGTACAACAGTAGTTCCTTGTACAACAGTTGGTCCTTGTTGTTTATCTTTTATATGTAGTAGTGTGTATCTGTTAATCTCAAATTCCTAATTTATACCCCCACCCTTTTTCCTTTGGTAACTATAAGTTTGTTTTCTATGTCTGTGAGTCTATTTCTGTTTTGTAAATAAGTTCATTTGTACTATCTTTTTAGATTCCACGTATAAGTAATATCATAAAATATTTGTCTTTCTCTGATTTACTTCACTTAGTGTGATAATCTTTAGGTCCGTCCATGTTGCTGCAAATGGCATGATTTCACTCTTTTTTATGGCTGAGTAATATTCCATTGTATATACACACCACATCTTTATCCATTCATCTGTCGATGGACACTTAGTTTGCTTCCATGAGCTGACTATTATAAATAGTGCTGCTGTGAACAGTGGGGTGCATGTATCTTTTCGAACTAGAGTTTTCATCTTTTCCAGGTATGTGCCCAGGAGTGGGACTGCTGGATCATATGGCAGCTCTATTTTTGATTTTTAGGAAACCTCCATGCTGTTCTCCACAGTGGCTGCACCAGCGGCCTTCTGCTTTTCTCTGGTCTTCCCCCTTGCTCACTCCACGCCAGCCACGTTGGCCTCCTTGCAGGTCTTTGCGCTTGTCTGACAGGCTGCTCTCTTCTCACAGCCTTTTCACAGCTCTCTCTGAGCCACTCTTTCCTCAGTTATCTACTTGGTTGAGTCCCTGACCTCCTTCAAGTCTTCACTAAAATCTTCCCTCCACAGTGGGGCCTGTCCTGACCGCCCTGTTCAGTACTGCAGTCTGCACCTACCTGCCCTGCACTCCTGATCTCTCTAGCCCTCCTCTGATCTTTCTCCTATAGCAGCCAGCATCTTCTGATTTACCATATAATGTACGTTGATGTTATTTTTATTTTTTAATACTTTTTTCCCACTAGAATTAAGTGCTACAAGAGCAGAGATCTTTGTTTCGTTTACAGATATAAACTTTTAGAATAGTGCTTCATGTTCTTTAAAATGAATATCTAGCAGTCCTATTGAGATATATTGGTATAAAACCCCAAACAATAGAATTTAAAGTGCTAGGGTAAACTTTTTAAATTAATAATTTATTTCCTCAAGTAAGCAGTCTAATGCAGAAGATGTTTTCACTCTGGGATCTGTTTTGAATTTTGGTTTAACAACATGTCAGCCATATGAGAATAGAGATTTTTCCCCTTAACAGAGCT
Organism: Orcinus orca; assembly: GCF_937001465.1. Classification (NCBI taxonomy): domain Eukaryota; kingdom Metazoa; phylum Chordata; class Mammalia; order Artiodactyla; family Delphinidae; genus Orcinus; species Orcinus orca. The sequence goes on along the minus strand of NC_064561.1, from coordinate 79,962,479 downwards.
CTAGCTGCCCACCTGTTGCTATACTTTGATAGTACCTTTACCATCAAACAGCGGTCTTCAGACTTGTGTATAAGTACCTCTGGTGACATGCAAAGATTTTACAAGGTCCAGGTAGACCCAGATAGTTTTCAGGAACTCAGCTTCTCCTTCCTCAACTTCCGTATGTATGCTTTCCTAAAATTTTCTGCCTGAATACATACTTGTAATGGAAGCAACGTGCCATCTCCTTTCTCATCTCCTCTTCATAAGCTCTGACCTCTCCCATTAGAAAATAAAGATATACCGCTCACCCACTGATTGCCTCGGAACCTAAAATCCTTCTGAGTGTCATACGAAGGGACAATTCAAAATAATGTTTTAGATGTTAAGAATGCAAATGACATAATGACTCGGTAAAATCTTCTTGCAAGTCCTGTGGTTTCTAATTGTTCTCAAAAAAACTGATAGGGTTGTCATTCATAATTTCTGATGATAGATCACCACATGATTTTTGGAACATAACTCAAAATTTATGGTTTTTAAAACAGTCTTAAATATTTTATGTTAAATATCATTGCATAAAAGACACTTCAGATCGGTATAAACTGAACTTGAAAGGCTGATGGAGATTTTTTTCTGTTAGAAAAATCTTATTTTCTGAATATTAATAGTTCAGTTTATATTGTGATTTTATTAGTATTTGACAGATTTGTTTTAGTATTGGTTTTTGCCCTTCAAATTTAGAAAAGTGTTCTTTTTCCACAATCTTTAATACAAGCTTAAAATTGAAGTTAATTGAAACTGATATATATAGGAAAGTGATTTGTAATTTTCCCAGCTGTTTGTTTTTTTTCAGAAGCAGTAGAGGGAACTAACAAAAAGAAAACAATGTAGAATATTAAAATTTCAACCCAGATTTTTTTCTCCCCGTCAGATTTTATTTGAAGTGAATGTCTTTTTTGGCTAAACTTAAGTTTTCCTTTAAACATATGAAATTGTTTAAGGAAATAAATCAGCTGTAATTAAAGTTAGGAAGCTTCTGAAACTTCTCCAATGCCAAGTATTAATTTTACTGAAAAGCCAATTATATTTCTGACCATTGTTTTATAGCGTATAGTCAAGAAAAATGTAGTTAATATCTGTAAGAATTTTTGAAGAAGCATGGAAGTTTGATTATCTGAACCAAGTTGCTTAGTATAAGCTCTCAGAGTACAGTATAAGCTCTAGAGGCCTTTCTGCATCTTACTTCAGTTCTGAGACAGTTACTTCAGTGTGGCCTCTAACCTACCTAATTTTTGGTACCCTACACTGCTGAAAAATAAAGTTAAAATTCCCTTCCCAAAACATTGGTAGTGACTAATATCAAAGTGTCTCTGTGACGCCAAAAGATGCCACACTTAAGTAATGTTGTGGTCAGAGGAGGAAAGGGGCTGATTCACCCCCTCTTCATTTTCTCTTCTGGATTCCATAAGAACAAGCATTACACTTGTCTACCTAACTCATTATCCTATCTTTATAGGTGCTAATTAATTTCAGTTCAGTATTTTGTGAACCCTATGAAGTATAAAGCCCTGTGCTGTAGGATAGTAAAAAATGAACCAACTTAGTTTCTGTTTCCTGGGAGCATAAAATCTAGGAATATTTTGTTGTAGTGTGTAGCTGAGATAGCACCTTTGAAGAGTTGCGAATGAATCTCTAAACATCCCACTAATCCCCTAATAGTTTTTTACTGAATTAACATTTATTTAAACTTCTTTAATTAGACATAACTACCTTTTGGGAGGAGGGAATTATTTTACTTTTCGGAACAGATTTACATTATCCAGTACAAAGAATTAGGTTCATCTTAGCTATTGTATTTTCTTTCAGATTCAACAGTGACCTCCTCGTGCACTATTAGATTTGGCGATGCCATATTTACACTCTTTAGATTCCTAATATTAGCCATATAGGCCTTCAGAAGCCCTTAGTTTTTCCCTTGTTCACTTTTTCATGTAGTAAGTTCTCACTGGCTGCCTATTAGGTTAGACACTATGCTAGGTACCAGAGATACAAGAGTAAGCAAAAATACAGCTTGACCTTTTTGTAGTTTAACTCATACCTTCTTTCATCTTTCATGTTTATAAGCTAATGACAGATTGGCCTACACGTTCTCATGCAGTTGTCACTTCTTTATTTATCTGAAATAAATTCAGTTGTCTCTAGAAGTATCTTAGCTTTCTTCATTTTCATTTGAAGAAGAATTGACCCCTTAATCTCATTCACTGCTTAGCTCTGCTGTTCATGATAAAAATAGGGGTATTATCCATGACTAGTTTTATTCAGAAATAGCTTTATCTTGCTTTTTGAACACATTCTCATCATATCATTCATGATCACTTTTATGAAGTGATTCAAATAAAAGTAGTAAACAACCCCCCTTGTCCTCATTAATCCAGCTTTTAGTTTTCTGCCATAAGTATATATTTAATTCATGATTTTGAGTTATCTATATAGTGTTGTCAGCCCCTGAATTTTGTTTCATAAATGGTACTAATTTTCTTGAATAAGCTTTGATGTAATGCATACATTTGAAGTTAAAATAACTGTTATTTTGGTGCAAACTTTAAAGGCTATATATAAAAGGAATCAGAAGAAAGAGAAAAAACATATTTGCTATTGATATGATTGCCTGCCTAGAAAAATTCAAGAGAGAATCAACTAAAAAACTACTAGAATTGATAAATGATTTTTATTTAGTAAGATGGCCTCTTGCCAGATCAACATTAAAAAGCACAGTTTCCTTTTATTAGTAATAACCAATTAGAACATGTAATATAAAAATTATCCATTTCGTGATAGCAATCAAAATAATAATGCATATAGGAATAATTTGGAAGATGCACTGCAGACTCTTAATACTGAGGGGAATACAGTGGGGCTTTTTCACTTTTTACCCTCTGTGCTTCTGTATTGTTTTCATGTTTACAATGAGTATATATGTGTGTTTCTGTATTGTTTTCATGTTTACAGTGAGTATATATATGTGTTTGTGTATAAATGTATATTACTTATACAGTCATAAATTAGTACGTTTAAAACCGAATAATTTAAAATAGTTTCTAATGTACACTGTTTCAGGGTGCCCAGGAACGGATAGATAGCTTGCGTCGAACTGGAGTGATCCATGAAAAACAGACTGCTGTGTCAGTAGAAAACTTCATTGCAGAATTGCTTCCTGACAAGTAAGAGGATTTTTTTTTAACATAGTTATAATTTTTTTAGAGAACTTACAAGACAAAATCTATTTTCTTAACAGCTTTCAAATGTACAAAAAGTATTATTAACTATAGTCACCATGCTGTACATTATATTCTCATGTCAACTGGAAGTTTGTACCTTTTAATCCCCTTTATCCATTTTACTCCCCCTCCCACCCCTGCCTCTGCATCCACCAGTCTCTCCTTTGTATCTGTGAGTTTGCTTTTCCCCCCACATGTGAGATCATACAGTATTTGTCTTTCTCTATTTGACTTACTTTGGTTAGCTTAATGACTTCAGTGTCCATACACGTTGCTGCAAATGGCAAGGTTTTCCTTCCTTTTCAATGGAATAATATTTCATTGTATATATACATACATATTTATGTGTGAGTGTGTGTATAAATCACATTTTCTTTATCATCAGCAGACATTTAAGTTGCTTCCATGCCTCGGTTGTTGGAAATAATGCTGTAGTGAACAGGGGGATGCATATGTCTTGTTGAGTTAGTATTTTCGTTTCCTTTGGATAAATACCCAGAAGTGAACTTTATGGATTATTTGGTAGTTCCGTTTGTGAGGAACCTCCATACTGTTTTCCATAGTGGTTGTACCAATTTACAGTCCCACCAACAGTGCACAAGGGTTCCCTTTTCTCCACCTCTTCGTGAACACTTATTTCTTGTTTTTTGATAATAGCCATTCTAACAGTGTGAGGTGTTATCTTATTGTGGTTTTGATTAGCATTTCCCTGGAGGATTAGTGATGTTGAGCACCTTTTCACGTATGGCCATCTGTATGTCTTCTTTGGAAAAGGAGGCTAATCAGATCTTCTCCCCATTTTTTTATTGGTTTGTTTGGTTTTTGCTGTTGATTAGTATGAGTTCTTTATATATTTTGGATATTAGCCCCATATCAGATATATGATTTGCAGGTATTGTCTGTCATTTGGTAGGTTTCCTTTTCGTTTTGTTGATAGTTTCCTTTGCTGTGCAGAAACTTTTTAGTTTAATGTAGTCCCACTTGTTTTTGATTTTGTTGCATTTGCTTTTGGTGTCAAACCCAGAAAACATCATTGCCACAACAGATATCAAGGAGCTTACTGCCTATGTTTTCTTCTAGTTTTTTATGGTTTCAGATGCTATGCTCAAGTATTTAATCCATTTTGATTAATTTTTATCTCTGGTGTGAAATTGTGGTCCAGTTTTCTCAACACCATTTATTGAAGAGACTGTCCTTTCCCTATTGCATATTCCTGGCTGTTTTGTCATAAACTAATTGGCCATAAATGCATGGGTTTATTTCTGGGCTCTATTGCATTGATCTATATTTTTGTTTTTTATGCAAGTACCATACTGTTTTGATTACTGTTGCTACGTATTATAATTTGACATCAGGGAGCATATTGCCTCCAGCTTTGCTCTGCTTTCTCAAGATTTGCTTTGGCTATTCAGGGTCTTGTGGTTGCATACAAATTTTAGGATTGTTTGTTCTATTTCTGTGGAAAATACTGGAATTTTGATAGGGATTGCACTGAGTCTGTAGCTTCCTTTGGGTAATAGGAACATTTTAACAATGTTCATTCTGCTAGTCCATGGGCATGGAATATATTTCCATTTATTTGTGTCTTCTTTAGTTTCTTTCATCAATGTCTTACAGTTTTCAGAGTAGACATCTTTCACCTGCTTGGTTAAATATATTCCTAACTAACTATTTTATTCTTTTTGATCTAATTGTAAATGGTATTTAAAATTTTTTTCTTCTGTTAGTTTGCTATTAGTGTATAGAAATACAAGAAATTTTGGGGTATTGAATTTGTATCCTGCAACTTTACTGAATTTACTAGTTTTAACAGTTTTTTGGTGGTAGCTTTAGGTTTTTCTGTATATAATATGTCATGTGCAAATAGTGACCGTTTTACTTCTTCCTTTCTGATTTGGATGCATTTTTTTTGTTGCCTAATTACTCTGACTAGGACTTCCAATACCATGCTGAATGAAAGTGGGAAGAGCGGGCATTCTTGTCTTGATCTTAGGTAAAAGCTTTTTAGCTTTTCACTGTTGAGTATATTAGCTATGCGCTTGCCATATATGACTTTGATTATGTTGAGGTATGTTCCTTCTGTATCCACTCTGTTGAGAGTTTTTGTCATTAATGGGTGTCGAATTTTGTCCAATACTTTTTATAGCTCTGTTGACATGACTGTATGATTTTATCTTTCATTTTGTTAATGTGGTGTAGCACATTGATTTATTGGCACATTTTGAACCATCCTTGCATCCCTGGCCCACTTGATTATGGTATAGATCCTTTTAATGCATTGTAGAATCCGGTTTGCTAGTATTTCACTGAGGATTTTTACATCTCTGTTTTTCAGGGATATTGGGCCTTTAATTTTCTTCTGTGTAGTGTCCTTGTCTGGGTTTGGTATCAGGGTAATGCTGGCCTTGTAAAATGAGTTTGGAAGTGTGTCTCATCTTCTATTTTTTGGAAGAGTTTGAGAAAGATTGGTATTAATTCTTCTCTAAATCTTTGGTAGAATTCACCAGTGACACCATCTGGTTCTGGACTTTTGTGTGTTGGGAGGTTTTTGATTACTGATTCGGTCTCCTTACAAGTCATCCATTTGTTAAGATTTTCTGTTTCTTTTGATTCAGGTTGTGTGTTTTTAGGAATTTATGCATTTCTTCTAGGTTGTCCAGTTTGTTGGCTTATAATGGTTCAATAACAGGATTATGTTTCTCTTAGGAGCAAAATATGATTGCTTACACTGAACATCTAGTAAAAAAAATGTATCCTATTTTAGAACCAGAGAGAAAATTACGTTCTGGTCTAGCTCTGTCATCTAACTAGCTATGTGACCTGTGTAGCTCAGCTCACCTTTCTGCTCGTTTCTCCTTTGTAATTATGAAATGGACATTGTGTTCCCTGCATGCTAAGATTGTGTTAATAATCAATTACATATGATACAGTGATTTAGTTATTGGCTTGGATGTTGACCTCCAGTAACAATCATTTACACAGTCATTCAGAGTAATGGAAGGTATGGCAAGAGGGCCTGGAGGCAGTCACTAGGTTTGAGTTCTGTTGAACACTACCTCTCATCTATTTAGTTTGGAAAAACCCTCCAGCAACATAATTCATCTTTTTTTTTTTAAATGTCTTTTCACACTGATAGGTATCACCAAACACCTGTCAGTAGAGGAACATATTTTTTTATTTTTTAAATTCTTGGCTGCATTGGGTCTTCGTTGCTGCACGTGGGCTGTACATAAAATGCTATGTACATTTTCAATGGAATTAACTTGATGTGGAGATGGTGTCAGGTAAGATCCGTGAATGATTGGGACTTGAGCTGAATTATTTGTTTAAGTAGAAAAGAATAGCTAGGACATTCTGCATGGAGGAGAAGTGTGCAGATGATTAAGATGTGTTCTGGGGTCAGTGATTTTAGCAGCTTGGCTGAACACTGTTGGATAGGAAATCAGAAAGTAGCTTGAAGAGCTTTGATTGCTAGGTTGGGAAGTTTGAACTTTCTATGTAAGCACCAAGCAACCATCCAGTGATGATGAATATTAAAAGGTTAACAGAGGGGGACACTGAAATATTCATTTAAGGGCTACCTTAGATTCCATTGTGCCTTTTTCCACGTATTATGTTTCAATAAAAATTATGACTTTGATAATACTGAACTACTTTCAATACCATTTACCCCCTTCATCTTTTGCAGTATTAAGTATCTTAATTGTGTATATATTTTAAACTCCTAAGATATTAGTATAGTTTTGTACACTCTATTCACTTATATTTATTCTCTGAATTCTTTCCTGCATTTTTGGTTTTTCTGTTTGGGATCATTGTCATTCTGCCTAAAGAGCATCCTTTAGTACATATACATTGTGATGGAAGACTTTAGCCAGGAGTTCTCTCAGCTTTTGTCTGAAAGTGCCTGTAAAGCACCTTTATTTTCACAGGGTGTTTTTTTCTGGATGTAGAAGTCTGGATTGGCAGATCTTTTCTTTCAGTACTTTAAAGATGCTGTTGTACTGTTTTCTGGCTTCCATCATTTCTGTTACATCAGCTATCCAGCTTGTTTCTGTGAAAAGAATGTATTGTTTAGCTGCATTTAGGATTTTTTCTGTCATTTTATTTTTGCAGTTTTGTATGGTAGGTACAGGCGTGTGTTTGCTTAGGTATTGAATTTTTGTGGATTCCCTGAGCTTGATTCTTTCTTTCATAGGATTTTATGTCTTTCATCAGTTTTGGAAAGTTCTTGGCCATTGGATCTTCAGAATTGGCTTCTGGCCCATTTTCTCTCTTCTCTTTCTAGGACTATAATTACATGCTTGTTCACCTTCTGACTGTGCCTCAGAGTTCTCATGTGGTCAGTCCCCTACTTCCTCACTCTGATTCTTCTGCTGTGTAGCCCATACATTGATTTTTTAAAAAAGGTAGATTTAATTTACTAGTGAATACCTGTATTTTCTATTTCGACTATCTTTACCTCTCTCTTTCCTTGAATATGAGTCATATTTATTTTAAGATCTTTTGTCTACTGAATCCAGCGTGTGGGCCTCTTTTAGCCTCCTTTTGGTGTGACGATAAGGTGCTGTCTTTGTGGATGCCTCATAATCTTTGAAAGCCAGGCATTGTTTATAAGAGGTAATTTTGAGAAGGTTCACTCTTCCCTCTAATAAACAGAGTAGTGAGGTGTGTGGAAGGGGTAGTTTGGTGCACTTTAGATAGACTGACCTGAGTGCAGGCTGGGTTGTGCTCAGGGTCAGCTGAAAGTCTTCAGCATACCTTTGAAAGGTTGTCCCTGTCCAGAATGTTACTCCATTTTGTCTTCCTTGCTTCTACAGCTCTTGGATGCCATTAGATATGACTTGTGTACTAATCCAGCTTTTCATTGGGAGCACTGGTCTGCCATCAACTGCTCCATCATACCTAGATGTGCTATTTTTCCTATCTTTTTTTGAGCAGAAGACTAGCAAATAAGGAAGATTAGGAATAGTAATTGGTATTAGGAAGTCTGTGGATGGTTTCCAGTATGGTTTAAGGAGGAGAGGGTGAAAAGGCTGTAATATTAAGATACAGAAGGGGACTAGAGGAAGGACATGAGAACAAACAGCAAACCCATGACCCAAAACAAACACTTGATCGTTTGCTTTGGCTACTTCTCTCTGTGGTGTTCCCATGAAAAATAAATGGACAGAAGATAGTCAGGAAAATACATGCTTATAACTGAGTCAAGAAAAGACCATTGGTGTTTGCCTCCTAATAGTAAAGCCAGTATAGACCTAGCTATTTGTGATAAACTTTGCATCAGTTCATGTTACATGAGGGAAATTAGCATGTTTTATACCAAAATGGAAAAATAACCTGTGTGAACATGAATTGTCCTTATTCTGAGATTAACCTATCAAGTTCTAAAACCAAGGGTTATGTGTGAAATGGGTTAAAATGTCCTTCTGTGAAGTGACTGGTGGTAGTGGATGGTCTTTCTTTGATAAAACACAAATTGGCTTACCTGTGTCAGCTCCTCAGGTGCTATTTTGATTTTTTTTCTGCTACATGAAATCTAAATGTCTTGGAACCACCATTCTTAAGCCTTTTTTAAGTCTAAGTAGCTTCCATATGGGATTGGTCGAGTCTGTCTTATTTCCCCAACCGCATGGAGAGGGTGAGGAGAAGGAGAGCATTCTTTAGCAATTGTCTTTGAGTGTGAACAGTGGAGACCACCACTTTTCCTCCTGCTGGGTGGGGAGTGGGAGTGGGGTGGAAGGACAGGAGGAAGGAGAGAGAAGACAGCGTTTCCTCAGCCAATAGCACTAGTCAGGGAAATGGAAGAGGTCTCGGTGGGCATGAGAAGGATGGGATATCCAGGTTGACACGCTCGGGAGCGTGACAGTAGTTTGGAGAGGAAGGGGAGTTTTTCTCATGTGATCACCAGCATTGTAGGGGAGACTGCTCGTACCTTCAGGGTTGCTGCTTTTCAGGACGTCCGTGCTGTGCCTGGAAGCTTAGTCACTACAGTTATTCTCTGCCATCTGCATAACACACAAATCATATAAAATAAAACACTGATTCATCATATACCAAATAAATTATTTAAAATAATGATTCATATAATAACTATTTAAGGTTCTTAATTTAAAGGAAAATTTTAGGATGTGAATACTACAAACATTATAAACACTGAAAGTTATTCTACATATTGTTTTGTTGTTTCTTTGAATATGTAAATAAGTTTCCTAATCATATTGTATTTCATTGCACTTTAATCTGTATATTTTAAAATTTTCTTGCTCTGTATCTTATTTAAACTCATGATTTCCTGATTCTGGCTAGTTAAAATGCTAGTGATATTACAGATGACCTCACCTAAGTCAGTTTTTAACTAGCACTTTTTACGTGTATCTTTAAATTGAAGAAAGTTTTCTTGATTTCATGAGGCTGTTTTCAAACTGATTCGTTGTGAACAATTCAGAAAGTGTGATTAGAAGGAATTATCAGGAATGAGGAGAGGATTTGTTATTTCCTGAATGAGTTTATTTTTATAGTAACTTTGCAACTTGCCTATATATTAATTATAGAGTTGGTAATATAAATTTTCCCATATTTTAGCAAGTGACATTTTTAATTATGATGTTATTTGAATTTTCAAATGAGTAGATTTATCTGTTGCATATTTGAGCACCCCTAATTGCCATTCTTTTCTCCAAATCTTAGCAAGAAAAGGAACTTTCCATGAGTAATTTCAATTATTTTTTCTTTGTTGTTTTTCCTTCTCTGAATTAAGCCAACAGGATAATTTTATGTTGTTTTATAGATTGTCCTATTGAAAATTTCAAGGAAATGTTTTTCTAGTCAATCTGGTAATGTTTTATCGGAATGTTAGTACTTTATCTATTCACCATAACTCATTTAGCACATACACAATGTGAAACTCATACATTCTGTTGCAGATGGTTTGACATTGGCTGTCTGATAGTTGAAGACCCTGTGCATGGTATTCATCTAGAAGCATTTACACAAGCCACACCAGTACCCTTGGAATTTGTACAACAGGTTAGTTTTATCCTTTTCTCTTTGCTTTTCAATTTTCTATTCCTTCCATGTTGTTTCAGTACCTCCCTACTTTCGTTTTCCAGCGGTCTTTTATGATTGTGTTCACTACCTTGTGATAGGAAAAAAAATTTGTGTTCACCTTTCATTAACTGTCTCCTTTATCTCACATTTTATTTTCTGCTGTTACTCTATTGTCCTCATCTTCCTCTTTAGTTTGTTCAGCTCTAAAAACATGTAGAAACACATTTAGAAGTTTACAAACCTTGGATGAAAGTCACATGTCTTTTCGGTTTGTTGAAAAATGTCTACCTATCCACATAGTTTCCAGAAGAATGTTAGCATTAATATAAAATGGTTTTCATTCCTTCTATCTTTTTATGTACTTTTAATCCTTAAATGAAATAGAATGTAAGTTTGTTTACATTGGAATCTTGGTACTCTGAAATGGTATTTTTCCTGTCTTCCATTTAATAGAATTTCCATCACATTTTTATATATGTACCTTGTTAAATGTCATTTCAAAACTCTCTAAAGTTATTTGGGACTTTAAGTATTTGAGAATTTGCTAAAGCTACTGGGTTCTCCCCCAAAAGCATGCATGTATGATGTATGCCCTCACATATAAATTTGGCTCACATGTTTACAGAGCCCCTGAAAGCAACCTGTGGCCTTCTTAGGGGTTTACAGGTTAGATGGGGAATAAGAATTTATGCTTGGAATTTTTAAGTTTATTGAACCTTTACTTACTTATACCATAATTTTACCAAAATTTCTCTTCAGAAGTTTTCTCTTCAGAAGTTGAAGACATTTTTATACATGGTACTATTAAACTCACTCCTGTGTGAAGGTGATTAAAAGATTGTACGCTATTATACAATAATTTAGAAAAATTACAGAAAACGGTTGATTTTCTAGGAAAATATTCTTGAATCAACAATGGCAGTTTATAACCATTAGGTTGATCAAAACCAGTCACATTTTGGCAGTTTCATATGATTTAACCTAATTATCTTAGTGAAGCCTTTTGATGCAAGAGTTTCATCTAGCTCCAAAAAAATCACTGAGTTTTAATGGTGTTGTGAGGTCTACAAGGTATTCAAAGAATACGTGATTCTCGTGCGTAGAGGTAGAAAGTTTTCTATTTTATTCTGTGAGACTAGCTTGTAACCTAACGAAAAAATATAATACAGTCAGTATCATTTAAGTAAACAGTAAAACTAATAAAAGTTTGAAATGTATTTATTAGAACATTAACATGTGTGTGGGGGGGTAGTTTTCCCCATGCCACCTAGCAGTTCTTAGGAACAGCTGGATATCCTATGGATATCCTATAATTCCACTCAATTCTGACACCTATCCCACAGGTTAAGGGCTCAGTCCGACAAGACTGCCTGCACCCCTCCTTTCCAGACACCTATCAATCACAAGTCCAGGTTGTTACCTGAACTTCTGACTGACTGGCTGTATATCAGAGGAAATCAGAGATTCTCATTTGCTAGAGTAGCTCACAGAATGCAGGAAACCCACTTCACCCTAGATCACAGGTTTATTATAAAAGGATATAAGTCAGCAGCAGCCAGATGGAAGAGATGCATAGGGCAAGCTATGGAGAAAGGAGGTGGAGCTTCCATACCCTCTCCTAGTGCTCCACTCTCTCCAAATCTCCACACCTTCACCAACCAAGAAACTGTCTAAACCCTATCCTTTATACTTTATAAATCAAAATATCACAAGCCACTCCCTGGTCTTTGAACATGTATCCCATATAGTAAAACAGTCATAAATGTTAAATGATACCTGGCATCCCAGTTTGTCATTAATAACTATTTAGTACATTGTCATATCATGAGAAAGTCTCCCAGCATGAGGGCACATGGGTTTGCAGGTTTCAAAAGCAGGAGTGGAAAATTGTTTTCTTAAGTTCTCAGAAAGAGAAATTAAGGAAGAAATTAATGAAGCAATCCCATTTACCATTCACATCAAAATGAATAAGATACCTAGGGATCAACCTATGTAAGGAGGCAAAAGGCAAAAGACCTGTACTCCAAAAACTGTTTAAGACTGATGAAAGAAATTGAAGATGACACAAACAAATGGAAAGATACCATGGTTTTGGATAGAAGAATCAATATTGTTAAAATGACCATACTACCTAAGGCAATCTACAGATTCAGTGCAATCCCTATCAAATTACCAATGGCATTTTTCACAGAACTAGAACAAATAATTTTAAAATTTGGCTGGAAACCAAAAGACCCCTAATAGCCAAAACAATCTTAAGAAGAATGAAGCTGGAGGAATCACACTCCCTGACTTCAGACTATGCCACAAAGCTACAGTCATCAAAAACAGTATGGTACTGGCACAAAATACACAGATTTAATGTAACAGGATAGAAAGTCTGGAAATTAATTGACCACAGGTGTGTCGGTTTATCTACAGCAAAGGAGATAAGGATATACAATGGAGAAAAGATAGTCTCTTCAATAAGTGGTGCTGGAAAAAGTAGACAGCTACATGTAAAAGAATAAAATTAGAACATTCTCTAACATCATGTACAAAAATAAACGCAAACGTGGATTAAAGACCTAAATGTAACACTGGATACTATAAAACTCTTAGAGGAACACATAGGCAGAAGACTCTGACATAAATCACAGCAATATTTTTTGGATACCTCTCCCAGAGTAATGGAAATAAAAGCAAAAATAAACAAATGGGACCTAATTAAACCTTAAAAGCTTTTGCACAGCAAAGGAAACCATGAACAAAATGAAAAGACAGCCTGCAGAATGGGAGAAAATATTTGCAAAGGAAGCAACCAACACGGATTAATCTCCAAAATATACAAACAGCTCATAAAACTCTACCACAAAAAAACAACCCAATCAAAAAATGGGCAGAAGACCCAGAGACTTTTCTTCAAAGAAGACATACAGATGACCAACAGGCACATGAAAAGATGCTCAACATCAATAATTATTAGAGAAATGCAAATCAAAACCACAATGAGGTTATCACCTCCCACCAGTCAGAATGGCCATCATCAAGAAGTATACAAATAATAAATGATGGAGAGGGTGTGGAGAAAAGGGAATCCTCCTGCACTGTTGGTGGGAATGTATGGAGAACAGTATAGAGGGTCCATAAAAAAACTAAAAATAGAGCTATCATATGATCCTGCAATCCAACTCCTGGGCATATACCTAGAAGAGGCAAAAACTCTAATTTGAAAAGATACGTACACCCCTATGTTCACAGCAGCACTATTTACAATTGCCAAGACATGGAATCAACCTAAATGTTCATCAACAGATGACTGGATAAAGAAGATGTGGTGTACATATATACAATGGAATATTGCTCAGCCATTAAGAAGAATGAAATAATGTCATTTTACAGCAACATGGATGGATCTAGAGATTATCATACTAAGTAAGACAGAGAAAGACAAATACGTATCACTTATATGTAAAAAAAAAAATGGTACAAATGAACTTATTTAGAAAACAGAAATAGACTCAGAGACATAGAAAGCAAACTTTCGGTTACCAAAGGGGATAGTGGCGGCGTGGGGCAAGGAGATAAATCAGGAGTTTGGGGTTAACAAATACACAATACTATATAAAAAGTAGATAACAAGGACTTACAGTTTCCTGTGCAGTATTCAATATCTCGTAGTAGTCTATAATGAAAAAGAATCCGAAAAAGAATAGATCTGTACATACATATGTATAAATGAATCATTTTGCTGTATACCTGAAAGTAACCCAACATTGTAAACCAACTATACTTCAATTTAAAAAAACAGCAGGAGGGGTGTCAGAGATACAGTATATGGCTTCACCCTTTCAGGCATGTAGTATAATAGAGCTAAGAGATGGTATCATCTCTTGCTCTGAGCCTTTTTTTTTTTTTTTTCCCCTTTTCTCCATTCATATCCCAACTTCTCCACCTTTGGAAGGGACATTAGGTTCAGCAACTGTGCTGGTCTAGATTACAGACAGCAATACTAGGCTAGCAGATGCCTCCCCCTCATCCACTTCTATTCAGATAAGTTAAGGTTACATAGGTGCAGAACAGGTGGGCTGTCTTTACCACCAGCCCATATAGCAGCAATCACTGTTAGCCCCATTTTTTCAGATGGAGTGAAGGCACATCTTGCCCTAAAGGCCCTTAGGAGTTGTAACAAAGATTAAAAACATAGTTACAATAAAGGTGTTAACAACAACAACATAGAGTGCTGAACCAGAAACTGTAACTGAGCATTTGCCTCTACCACTGGGTAAGAAAAGCCCTGCCTAGAGTCACTGTCTCTACCTGTAAAGAACCGTTTGTAGTCCTCCAGGGCTACCAACTAACTTGCTATGTTCAGGGCCTTCCTAACAGGAAATCTGTCACATAGCCATCTGCAGTCTCTGTCTTTTTTGCTGGTGGACAGAACAGTTTTTATTGGCATTTTGTGACTCAGAGTGTACAAGAAGAATGGGTCTAGATTCAGCCCATCTCTGCATTGCTGCACTAACCCCATATTCACTCACTTCATGGACCCAGGTGGCCATCTTGAGAGAGAGCAGGGGGATATCTGATTGTTGATTCCATTCACCTTCCAAGCCTGGAAAGGAGTTCTTCTGATGGGCATCAACATGTTCTAGTTTAATGCATCCCTCCAGTTCCCACAGTGATTTCCACAGGGTTGTGTGTCCCATATGGGCATCCTTTTAGTAGGCCAGGTTTCCATTGCCCTCCTGCCTGACCATATGGCCAGGCCATTGACCACTGCCCATGACTCAGTAAAAACCAGAAGATAAGAGATTATATCACTGTTCAATTCTTTCATCACTGCTGGGAAAACAGCATGCAGTTCAGCCTTGCCTGTCTGATTTGTTTTTACCTTCCTCAGTCAGAGCAGTGGACTTCCAAATAGTATGTTATCCATCCACCTTGGAACTGCTACCCATAAACCAAGCAGCTCTTGGTTGGCCAGTTAAGAGCTGTTCATAGGGCACTGTCTACATGGCAGTCGGTTCCGGCAGCTTCTCGGGTGACTCCAAAATCTGTCCTAGAGGAAAAGAGACACCGAGCTTGTTAGTCTCCTCCCTGTATTCCCCAGACAGCATGTTCCTGTATAAACCGTTTCCATTATGGTGGAACTCTGCCGGGCACTGCCATCCCTATTAGGGTGTTTCTCCATCATCCCAGACGTTTTGGGTATTTCACATTTCAGTATCATTTTATGCCCTTTAGTCATATGAGTAGCTTCAATTAATGTCCAGTGGCTAGGTAGTAAACACCCCTCAAATGGAAATTCTGTAGTTCGAAGTTCAAGTAGTCATTGCTGGGAGGCACTCACAGATTTTTGCCATAAGCCTCAGTCTACGTTCCACATAGGGCTGTGGCACAGAGAGTTTTGTCCCTACCAGCACTCCAACTTCTATTCCACACTGAAGGCTCAGACAATCTTACTGGTTCCATAGAGCATGTCCAGTTAATAATGCTTGAAGGGTGGCTTTCCATCCCTTCTGTTTTACAATACTAGATAAGGGAAACGTTCCCCAGTGAGATACAGTGTCCATCCCCAAAATACAATCAGGTGAAAAAAAACACCGTCACTTCACATGAAACCAGTTCAAACACACCAAGTCTCCTACAGACTTATACTGTAATTCCATCATCACTTATGTTCCTCACTGTAGCCCCCATTGAGACTTCATCAGTGGGTTTTGGTTTTGTAATACTAGGTAGGGGAAGTGTCGACTTTCATAATCCTATCACCCATTACATTTTTACTTTCTTTCAGTCTAATTGTAGCACACATCAGGCCTTCACTAGTGGACTTTGGTAACACAGCTCAAGGGAAACTTCTCTTCTCCACTCCTGACCATTTTACTCACTCTTGTACAAAAGTCTTTGGGTCCCCAGCTAGGGATTGAGCCAAGGGGTTTTGACCCATTTGTCAGTCTTTATCTTGATTAATCTGCCTAGTCACTGCCCCAATTGATTGCTGCTTAAATTTCTCATTGTCATTTCTACCTTCAGACTTTTAAAATTTCTCCTAACTAGGATAAATAGAGCAGACTTATTTGGGGCCCTTCAGTGTTGGGGAACCAACAGGGAGTCCCACTCAACCTTTGGTAGTGCTGTGTTAAAACCTGTTTTAATCCCACCTATGTCTGTTTTATTCATCCTGTTTCTTAATTGCCATCTGAAGATTTCCACCCTGCTGGGATAAGTTCTGTGAATCTCCTGTTTCCTCTGTTTCATCCCAATCAAAATTTACTTTATTCACCTACGTCTTCATAACTTTTTAAAATTTCCACCTTGTTGGGCAACTAGAGAAAGAACAACAACCAAAAAAAAAAAAAAAAACCCTAAATTAGCAAAAGGAAATAAATCATAAAGATCAGAGCAAAAATAAGTATTGGGTTGGCCAAAAAGTTCATTCGGTTAGTAAATAAATAAAATAGTAAATAATAGTAGTAGTAATAGTAGTAAATAGTAGTAAATAATAGTAGTAAATAATATAATGGTAAATGAATAAAATTCTTGGTGAAAATGAAAAACTGTGTCGTTTATTTTTACTTAAAACTGAAAGAACTTTTTGGCCAACCCAATAAAATAGAGATGAAGAAAAAACAGAAAAGATCAATGAAACTAAAAGCTGGTTCTTTGAAAAGATAAACAAAATTGATAAATCTTTAGCCAGACTCATCAAGAAAAAAAGGGGAGGGTGCAAATCAATAAAATTAGAAATGAAAAAGAAGTTACAACAGATGCCACAGAAATACAAAGGATCATAAGAGACTACTACAAGCAACTATATGCCAATAAAATGGACAACCTAGAAAAAATGGACAGATAAGAAAGGTATAGCCTTCCAAGACTGAACCAGGAAGAAATAGAAAATATGACTCACAAGTACTGAAGTTGAAACTGTGATTGAAAATCTAACAGCAAACAAAAGGCCAGGACCAGATGGCTTCACAGGTGAATTCTAGCAAACATTCAGAGAAGAGTTGACACCTACCCTTCTGAAACTCTTCCAAAAAATTGCAGAGGAAAGAACACTCCTAAGCTCATTCTACAAGGTCACCATCACCCTGCTACCAAAACCAGACAAAGTTATCACAAAAAAAAGAAAATTACAGGCCGATATCAGTGATGAACATAGACACAAATATCCTAAACAAAATACTAGGAAACAGAATCAAACAACACGTTAAAAGGATCATACACCATGATCAAGTGGGATTTATCCAGGGATGCAAGGTTTTTTCAGTTTCCACAAATCAGTGTGATACACCACATTAACAAGCTGAAGAATAAAAAACATATGATCATCTCAATAGATGCAGAAAAAGCTTTTGACAAAATTCAACACGTGCTTATGATAAAAACTCCAGAAAGTGGGCATAGAGGGAACCTGCCTCAACATAATAAAGGCCATATACAACAAACCCACAGCAAACACTGTTCTCAACGGTGAAAAACTGAAAGCATTTCCTCTAAGATCAGGAACAAGACAAGGATGTCCATTCTCACGACTGTTATTCAACATAGTTTTGGAAGTCCTAGCTACAGCAATCAGAGAAGTAAAAGAAATAAAAGGAATCCAAAGGAATCCAAATTGGAAAAGAAGAAGTAAAGCTGTCACTGTTTGCAGATGACATGATACTATACATACAAAATCCTAAAGATGCTACCAGAAAACTACTAGAGCTAATCAATGAATTTGGTAAAGATGCAGGATACAAAATTAATACACAGAAATCTCTTGTATTCCTATACACTAACAATGAAAGGTCAGAAAGAGAAATTAAGGAAACAACCCCATTTACCATCGCATCAAAAAGAATAAAATACCTAGGAATAAAGCTACCTAATGAGGTAAAAGACCTGTTCTCAGAAAACTGTAAGATACTGATGAAAGAAATCAAAGATTACATGAACAGGTGGAGAGATATACCATGTTCTTGGATTGGAAGAATCAATATTGTGAAAATGACTATACTATACAAAGCAATCTACAGATTTAATGCAATCCCTATCAAATTACCAATGGCATTTTTCACAGAATTAGAACAAAAAAATTTACAATTTGTGTGGAAACACAAAAGACCCCAAATAGCCAAAGCAATCTCGAGAAAGAAAAACGGAGCTGGAGGAATCAGGCTATCTGACTTCAGACTATACTACAAAGCTACAGTAATCAATACAGTATGGTACTGGCACAAAAACAGAAATATAGATCAATGGAACAGGATTGAAAGCCCAGAGATAAACCCATGCACCTATGGTCAACTAATCTGTGACAAAGGAGGCAAGGATATACAATGGAGAAGACAGTCTCTTCAGTAAGTGGTGCTGGGAAAACTGGACAGCTACATGTAAAAGAATGAAATTAGAACATTCTCTAACACCATACACAAAAATAAACTCAAAATGGATTAAAGACCTAAATGTAAGACTGTATACTATAAAACTCTTAGAGGAAAACAGGCAGAACACTCTTTGACATAAATCACAGCAAGATCTTTTTCAATCCACCTCCTAGAGTAATGGAAATAAAATCAAAAATAAACAAGTGGGACCTAATTAAACTTAAAAGCTTTTGCACAGCAAAGGAAACCATAAACAAAATGAATAGACAGTCCTCAGAATGCGAGAAGGTATTTGCAAATGAAGCAGCTGACAAGGGATTAATCTCCAAAATATACAGCTCATGCAGCTCAATATAAAGAACAAACAACCCAATAAAAAAAATGGGCAGAAGACCCAAATAGACATTTCTACAAAGAAGACATACAGATGGCTAAAAAGCACATGAAAAGATGCCCAACATCATTAATCATTAGAGAGATGCAAATCAAAACTACAGTGAGGTTCCACCTCACACCAGTCAGAATGGCCATCATCAAAAAGTCTGCAAATAATAAATGCTGGAGAGGGTGTGGAGAAAAGGAAACCCTCCTACACTGTTGGTGGGAATGTAAATTAGTACAGCCACATGGAGAATAGTGTTGAGGTTCCTTAAAAAACTAAAAATAGAGCTAATATATGATCCAGCAATCCACTCTTGGGCATATATCTGGAAGCAAACCATAATTTGAAAAGATACATGCACCTCAATGTTCATTGCAGCACTGTTTATAATAGCCAGGACATGGAAGCAACCTAAATGTCCATTGATAGATGAATGGATAAAGAAGATGTGGTACATGTATACAATGGAATATTATGCAGCCATAAAAAAGATCAAAATAATGCCATTTGCAGCAACATGGATGGACCTAGAGATTGTCATACTAAGTAAGCCAGAGAAAGAAAAATATCATATGATATAGCTTATATGTGGAATATACAAAAAGGGTACAAATGAACATACTTACAACAGAAACAGAGTCACAGATGTAGAAAACAAACTTATGGTTACCAAGCGGGGGGGGGGGTAGGGGGGAAGGGATAAATTGGGAGATTGGGATTGACATATAAACACTACTGTATATGAAATAGATAACTAATAAGAACCTACTGTATACCACAGGGAACTCTATTCAGTACTCTCTAATGGCCTATAATGGAAAGGAATCTAAAAAAGAGTGGATACATGTATAACTGATTAACTTCACTGTACACCTGAAACTAACACAACGTTGTAAATCAATTACACTCCAATAAAAATTAAAAAGAAAAAAAAGAAATTACAACCGTGCTAATAACTCTTAGCTAATTAGGATTAGAAGGGTATGCGTATACTGGAAAGTCAAAGCAAAAATCAGATCTAATGGTAAAACATTAGGAACCTTGTAATTCTAAGGCTGCTTCTGTCACTGTCATTCTTACATTGCTTGAAATCAGGGACTAGCACAAAAAAAAGAAAAAAGTCTTACAGCCAAATCTGGCCTGACCCCTGTTTTTGTAAAGAAGTGTTTTTTTGTAGAGAACATACCTGGGCCCGTTTGTTTACATA
Source organism: Orcinus orca (assembly GCF_937001465.1). Taxonomy (NCBI): domain Eukaryota; kingdom Metazoa; phylum Chordata; class Mammalia; order Artiodactyla; family Delphinidae; genus Orcinus; species Orcinus orca. Next base: position 79,942,220 of record NC_064561.1, on the reverse strand, counting down.
CTGTTTACAGCTGCTTTTTTGCTACAGCAGGAGAATTGAGTAGTTGCTGTAGAGACTGTCTGGCCCACAAAGCCTAAGATATTTACTACGTGACCCTTTTCAGAAAATGTTGGTGACTCTTTTGCTAGATGTCTGATCACTGCAAGGACAATTTTTATTCTGTTTTAAATATATATATTGGAAAGAAACAGACATTATGCTCAAGGAACAAAGCATCAGAAGTATATATAATAATAAAACTATATATACTAATATTCAAATTTGTCTGTGACATTGCTAAGTGAAAATAAACTGCATGTAGTATCCATATATACACACACACACATATACCCATATATACTTTAAAATGTATATAAATGAATAGGACAAAAAGGCCTGGAAAAGTACACACAGGCTCTTAATGTGGTTAACTGTGAACAGTGGTATTCAAAGAGTGTTGTTTGCTTTTTGTTTTGCCATTTCTGCTGTCATTTCATTTCTTTCGCAAGGTACAAAGTTGAGATACAAAAGTATAGGTATTGAGATTCCTTCCTCTTGTCCTTGCTCTTCAGTTCTACGCTGTTTCTTGTTTTATCCACTGCAAGATGTTCAATTCTATGTTCCCTTGTAGTTGAAATTTTTTAAGAGAATTTAAGAGACTAGAAATCAGCCCTTAAGGGGATTATAATCAGCATATATCAATATATTAGTGAGAATCAGGAAAAATTTTTATACAGTTTATGCTGGTTAAACAAATATAAATGATCCCTCCTCCCCCAATTAAAAACCCAGTTTCTAGATGTTAGCTGATAATGTCAAGTATTTTGATCCTCAAAAGTATGATCCTAGGCCTAGCATCATAATCATCACCTGGGAACTTGTTAAAAATGCACGCTTGAGGAAGGGTGGTAGGAGAAAGGTGGTCATAAGGTACAGACTTCCAGTTACGGGAGAAATAAGTACTGAGGATATGATGTATAGGATGGTGACTGTAGTTAACACTATTGTATGCTATATGAAAGTCGTTAAGAGAGTAGATCTTAAGAGGTCTTGTCATAAAGAAAAAAGGTTTTTTTTGGCTTTTCATTGTATCTGAATATGGGATGATTATCATGGTAATCATTTCACAATAAATGTAAGTGAAACCATTGTGGTGTACATCTTAAACTTAAATAGTGATATATGTCAGTTTTATCTCAAAACTGGAAAAAAAGGATTTGTGCATTGCCCATTTAGTCTTAAAAAAAAAAAAGTACTCTTGGGCCCTAACCTAAGGCTATGGAATTAGGATCTGCAACTTTAGAAGCTCCCCAGATGCTTCTTGTGCACATCACACTTGAGAAACACAGTTCTGAGGACCATAGTGGTTTATCTACTGTCTCTCTTTAAAACATAGTAGAATACTGATAGTGCAGTGTACCCTGTGGAAGGGAAGACAGAGCAGGCTCCCCAGCAAAATTTCTCAGAAACTATTTTATAAGTATTGTGCTCTTTCTCTTGGAACCATCTGTGAGTTTCCAATTCATTGGTCTTAGGTGGAGCATGAAAAGTGGTTTTGTTAAAAAAAAAAAAAATGCATCTCAGGCGATTGTAATATGTAGCACATTTGGGAATCACTGCATGGATCCTTTCTACATATGGGTATACTCCTCTGGACTATACTTACCACCCTAAAGCCAAAAAACTGTATCATTCTTGGATATCAGGCAGTGAGTTTATTTTTTCATTCCTGTGTAGGTGAATAAATGATTGCCATGGAGCAGAAGTAGGCTGGGTCAAGTACAAGTGATGTAACAGTGGTTGATACTCTCTCCTGGACTGGATGTTATTTGATATATATTGGTACTAACTTATTCACACATAAATGAAGTTTCCAGGAATACTCTTCTGCAGATTAATTTAACAATTCTTTTCTGATAGGGTTGAAGCCTTAATATGCAGTATTATCTCTTTCTTGTAATTGTAAGGAATTTTATTACTGTAAAAAGATAAAAGTAACATTTCTATTTTAGCACTAATCTTATTAACCTAAAGTGACACTGAATATAGAACTGACACTTAGGCCCTCTGACACTGAGCTGTTAGATAGAGTCATTAGCTTTAAGACTTAGATTGTATTTAAACAACAAAATGAGCTTAGTGTGGACATTGTAAATCAAGTCCATGCGTGCAATATTGTTTTGTGTTTTTTTTGTAGCCTTGTAACTTCATACATTTGGCAGCATAGCTGTGTTTCTCAGGGTCTGTCATAATCTCTATGAGAAGTAACCTGAGAGACTTTGAAATGTCACTTATGACATAACTACTTCCAGTGATGTTTTTTAATGTATTAAAATATCGATTTCTTTTTTCCTTAGGCTCAAAGTCTAACTCCCCAGGACTACAGTCTGAGGTGGTCGGGCCTTTTGGTGACAGTGGGCGAAGTCCTGGAGAAGAGCTTACTCAATGTCAGCCGGACTGATTGGCATATGACTTTCACTGGCATGTCTCGTCGGCAGATGATCTACAGTGCAGCCAAAGCAGTAGCAGGCATGTATAAACAGCGCCTGTCCCCCGGGACCATGTGAGAAGGCTGGCCTGGGATACTGACACTTGCTAACTTTGAGCTGCTGGTGGAGAAGAGACAGTCCCTTCTTAAACTGGACAACTTCAGTCAGTCCAGCTGTTTTGATCATTTTCCTGTAGGCTGCAGTTTTTTTCTTAGAAAGGCATGGTGTCATTCCAGTAGATGAAAAGAAACAGATCCTTTTTCTGATTATATAATTGCACGTACCATAGTTCTCAAAAAATATATAAATATTTTTATAGGACAGTTTGATACACCAGATTTATAAGGTGCAAGTTCATGTGCTAAGATATTTAACTTAATGATATGTACTTGATTATTTTGTTTTTTAAGAAATAGTTGACTAAAGAACATGTTTACTGAACACTGTTTAAAAGCATTGTTTCTTTTAATTCATGATTAATCTCTTCCCTGTCCATCTTGGAAGCTTTTCGTGTGTCCATGTGATCACAGGTCTGATGCTAAGCCGTGTGCTCAACAAGAGACTCTAACACACCTACTTGTAGGGAGATGGTGCACTTGTCTATGCATATTTTTAACATAGGCCAGAATAACAGAATCGATCATTTTCTTTTTGGTTATCATGTTATACACATAGCCTGAAAAATTCCATTTTTTTTTAATGTTTCAGCATTTCACATTCATACTGTATGATGAACACTGGGATAATGCATTTTATTCTTTTCATTGCTCTATGACAACTAAGGGGCAAATGAGTCAAGCATATTTAAATTAGAAGCATTTGGGTTTTTTTGCATAATGGTATTCAGTGCTTCCAAGTAACTCTGACAACAGCCATTATTTCTGCTTTAATTCATTTCTCCGACTGTAATAGAGAAATTTTTGAGAGGAAATTACTTTGTTGTTTATGGGATCATATGACTTACTTTAAGGTTACTTATTTAGTTTGCCTTAAACACAGCTTTTCTAACTTCGTGCCATTCTGCCTTTACTTTTTATGGAAGTTTTCCAAGAAACTGTTTTATAGTGAACCTGGTTTATTTAGTCCATTATGTTTGTATTTAATGAAAGCTTCTTTTTCCCCCAGATAATATATTTTACCATTTTGGGATTTATACAAATCAAAAATAGTTCATCATATACTTTTGAACTCTATATTTGAAAGTTCAAATAACTTTTTGAAGATAGTTTCTTATATGAACATAATTTAATTTTTATTTACTCTTCTATATAATTCTTTAGATGTAAAAGAATCAGCACAATCTTATAAAATCTTTTAAGGTATTGAAGCTGTTATCCTGTGCTGTCATTTCATGTAATGTTTGCTTTGTATTAATATTTCAAGTACTTGTTTGATTTCTATTTTTTTTACCTGAGGATGAGAAGATTAAGTACTAATTTTCCATCTGTGTTATGTGTTAATTTCTATGCACTGTATAGTTGTCATTCAGTCTTCTGTGTCATTAAAAGTAATGAGAGAAAGAAGAGAGATGTAGGCATCAGTGCATGACTGACTCCACAGTCAACTTTCCCAGCCTCTTGTTTACTTTTTCATTCTTGGATTTCCCTCTTGTACAAGGGGCAAGAAAAGTAACTCATTACCTCTCACACACCAGGGCAGCGTGAGCCAGGAGGTCTTTTACTGTTGGTATTTTGGTATGAGATATGCTGGTCATCAACCTAAGGCCACGGCTCCCTTCACCAATCATCCAGCTGCCCTGTCCTTTTCTTGCTTGTTTCCTTATAATTCTTGCACTAGCGTTTTTTGGGAGAGTTGAGCTGGGGAGTTTTACCCTCAAGCATCTTGGGACAACCGATCTTTAACACAGTTCTTTGCCACTACTATTTTGGTCATGTTTGTGTTTTCTTTTCTTTTGAAGTGCTCCCAGAACTACTTACTGAATTTGATAAGTTGTATACTTTTTTTTTTTTTTTTGGCGGTACGCGGGCCCCTCACCTCTGTGGCCTCTCCCGTTGCGGAGCACAGGCTCCGGATGCGCAAGCCTCAGCGGCCATGGCCCACGGGCCCAGCCGCTCCGTGGCACGTGGGATCCTCCCAGACCGGGGCACGAACCCGTGTCCCCTGCGTCGGCGGGCGGACTCTCAACCACTGCACCACCAGGGAAGCTCAGTTTGTATACTTTTTAATTAAGTGTTGTGAAAGAGAACAGGAAGAAATGCAGGAAGAGTAATTTTACATCAGCCTCAATTGACAGAAGGTACTCAGATCAATATCGTCTTGTTATTAAGTTTATCAGGTAACCCTGGACTTAGAGCTGGGCCCCAGACTTCTGGGTGGAAAAGTTTGAGCTAATACCTGTAGTTTTCTCCTCTGAATTTCTTATTATTACTTCCCCATTCTTTGTTCTTTCTCTCAAGGATTAATGAGGTAGAAAATTGAGATGAATGGATATAGACAAAATGGTAGTATGATAAATATAAGTAGATAACAGTACAGATGAAAGTGTATTATATACATTAATTTAAGTTATGCAAATTAGTAATATACTCAGGGTCAGCTAAATTAATTTAAGATGTTGTTGAATTTATTTTGTTCCTTGGCTAGAAAAAATTCTAAACAGGAATTTGTGTTCTGTGAAGCCAAATTGGTAATATTCTGTGTTCTAAAAGATGTTAGGTCATACATAAATTAAGAAACTTAGATTTTTACTCCCAGAATATGGTATTGTTTTTTAAGATACTATGCAGGATGATGTATTGGATAAAGCCAATTTTGTACGTATGTACATATGTCATAAATAAAAAATACCTCGACTTATATCCCAAGTGATTTTTTTTAATGCTAATCATATTCATATTATATTAGAAGGACCCATATTCCTTTTTGTCTCAACTGGCTACTGGATGCCAAGAATTATGTAATAGCAGCTTCAAACATCATCTTTCAAGTGGAACTGTACCATTCAAATACAGTTGACCCTTGAACAATGAGGGTTTAGGGGAGCTGACCCTCTGTACAGTCTCAAGTCCACGTACAACTTTACAGTTAGCCCTCCATATCCATAATTCCACATCAGAGATCATCGAACCACTGATTATGTAATACTGTTCTGTTTATTTATTGAAAAACAATCTGTGTATAAGTGGACCTGCACAGTGCAAACCTGTGTTGTTCAAGGGTCGACTGTGTACCAGAGTTTAACTTCAAGGTTAAAGAACTCAGAATATTTGGGGGAGAGGATACATTGGCAGTAATAGGCAGGAAGTTAAGGCCTGTGTTCATAAGGAAACCTCTCCAGTGGGGAGTTTAATTTACCCTTGACCTTCAGGAGTATCTTTTCTTGTAAAAAAAAAAAAAAATATATATATATATATATATATATATATTTACTCATTACTCTTTGCTATTCTGAGCCTATGGTCTCCAGACGAGGGATTTCTCTTTTGTTTTGGTGGGGGAAGGGATACATGCCAAAAGACAGTAGGATATTGATTTGGGGATTTATTTGCCAAAAGACAAACTATTAATAGTTTTCAATAGACAAGAAAAACGCAGTTTAGGGCTCAGGAAAAGCCCTGTTAAATTTATACTTTGTTTCAGAATTAACTGGAAGAGGGGAAAAAATGGCAACAGAAACAAAATTGGAAAAGGTCATTATCAAGGAAATTAAAAAATTTAAGGATGAAGGAAATCTTTGGAACTATCCATAAAGTGAACTCATTTTAAGGATTTAAAGCAGTAAGAAAGGGAAGAGAAGCTAACATTTATGTGATAAGTACCTATTGTTAGTTAGGCAATGGAGTAGGCACTTATTTTTATAGATGACATAACCAAATCAGATTAAGCTGCTTATCCAGGATCATCCCAGCAAACAAGTTACAGAGATAGAAGTCAAATGGAATGTGTAACTTGGTAAACCATATTCTCTTCCGAAACGTCCTGAATATTTGCTTCAGGAAGTTATGGGTAAATCACTTATAATTATTTTTTGAATTTAACTGAATTCAAATAGTGGCATGAGGACTTTGCCCTAGTATACTTTTAAGTTTACAATATTATGTTCAAGGGAAACTATTTTATGCCTTGCTTTTCATTTTAGTGTGAGAGGGCTGCTTTGGCTTTGCTGCTGGTATGAAAATATATTTGTGATAACTGGTTATTCTAACTCCCAAAATTGAGAAACCATAAACTAGGTTTACCTTCTAGTATTTTTAGGATAAAAGCCAGAGATGTCATTATTGTTAAGCTAGTCTTCAAGCAAGGTACTGACCACATACGTTTTTAAATACTGTAAAAATACTTATGGCTGCTTCAGGGACCACACTTTGAAAACCACTGCTGTAATACAAATCCTGACTCATTCTGCATATACTAAGGTATTTTAGAGAGAGTGATGTCACCAAGGTAGCAACATAGGTTGTTCCTGACTTTGCTCCCTCTCACAAGAAGGCCAGCTAACAACTATTCATGGACAAGCTGCCACTGAGGGAATTCCAGGCCATGGAGATGAGGCTTAAGCATCTCCCAGTGCCACAGAGACCAAGACAGACCACATTAGATGGTTAAGAGGAGTGGATACACACTGACTGCACTGTCCCCCCCCCCGCCCCCCTCCCCCCAGCAGGCTGGAGCAGCACCTTGCTGTGAGCCTGTCGTGGAAAAAAAAGAGGCCAGGTGACACCCAGCACTGTGGGTTGCTTTGTGGGAGCTGCTATTCTGGTCTCCAATGGAGGGTGCAGGAGAATCTTCAGGGGTTGACCACTGGGAATCTGACTGTGATGGAGAAGGCGGAGAGGCTTAAAATCACCAGCATTCAGATCTTGAGAGATTGAGTTCATACCTGCAGTGCCCAAGTGCCAACAGCAGCTTTGCTTATCTGCAGAACCAAGTCAGTGGAGCAATGTGACCAGGAACTTGGCAGGTACATGTCTATCTGATTCAGGCCCTCAAATGAAGCGCCTCAGTAGTTGTGGAACCTGTTCTGCCCCAATCCAGGCAGGGGGGCTTAGCCACAGGCCAGCTGGCAGGTTGGGTGTAGCTCTTGGCCCTGCCTAACCAGAAAGGCTGGCATGAATGCCTGGAAGCTGCACAGCCCAGCAGCACAAGTAGAGGATCAGTAGGCAGAGTTGATAGTCTGTAGAGCAATCCAGTGGCCCTGTTCAGCCAGAGAACTTGGGGCACAGGATGACTTGAGTCAAGACCGCAAAGAGCCTTACTGGCCTTGCGGTTGGGTCTCCCACTGTGCCCCAACAGGGGAACATTTGCAGCCCCACCAATTCCTGAATACAGCCTTCAGCCTACCCATAGGGAACCTAACTAGAGCACACGGAAGCTGTAGAGCCCATCCAACAGCCATGCTTGCTGTAGAGCTTGACACAGCACATCCCATGGTTTTTGCAGAATAAAACCATTGGCCCCACCTGACCAGGGAATTCAGTACATAGTCACCTGATTCGGGTCTCCGGAAAACAAGCTGTGCAGGCCCTGAGATCAGTCCTGCTATCCTGCCGGAGCAGGGAAGCTAATTCATAGGTCCACCTTTGCTGTGTATAGTACCCAATCCTGACTGCCTAGTAAGCCTGACCAGAGAACTCAGGTAACTGCAGAGCCCATCCTCTAGCCTCACTTGAGCAGAGAATCAAGCCAGCAGTTTTATGCAACTGTTTTCAGCCAGTGGCACCCACCCCTTGAACCTCAGAACTTGGCAGCGGTCACACCCAAAAATATACCAAGATAGCAAGCACCACCTGCCCAAGAATATCACCAGCAGACATGCCCAGCAGCCCAGACTGAGCTGACCGGTGATTAACTTTTCTCTGACAGTGGGAACCTGTAAAGTCTGGCAGAGAGGACCACTTACTCAAATGCACAGATTCTAATGTAAGGAATCAAGGATCACATAAAAGGAGGTAAACATGACACCACCAAAGGAAACTAATACAGATCCAAAAGTTAACCCTAAAGAAATGAAGATCTAGGAACAATCAGACCAATAATTCAAATTAACCCTCAAAGCAGTTCAGTGAACTACAAAAACACACAGACAGCTAAACCAAGTTAGGAAAACAATGCATGAACAAATAAGTTCAACAAAGACATGAAAACCACTAAAAACAATCCAGGGCTTCCCTGGTGGTGCAGTGGCTAAGAATCCACCTGCCAATGCAGAGGACATGGGTTTGACCCCTGGTCTGGGAAGATCCCACATGCCGCGGAGCAATTAAGCCCACACACCACAACTACTGAGCCTGCGCTCTAGAGTCCACGAGCCACAATTGCTGAAGCCTGTGCACCTAGAGGCCATGCTCCACAACAAGAGAAGCCACTGTAATGAGAAGCCTGCACACCTCAACAAAGAGTAGCCCCCACTCAATGCAACTAAAGAAAGCCCACGTGCAGCAACGAAGACCCAAGGCAGCCAAACATAAATAAATAAATTTTTAAAAAAATCCAGAAATCTTAGAGCAGGAAAATACTATAACTGAACTGAGCAATTAAATTGAGAGGTTCATAAGCGGACTTGACCACGCAGAATAATCAGTGATCTAGAAGGCAAGACATTGAAATTATTGAGTTGGGAGGGGGGAAGGAATGAAAAAGACCTTCAGGAATTATGGGACACCATCAAAAGAAACAATATCTGCATGATGGCAGAAGGAAATTTCAGAAGGAAAAGAGAAAGGGACAGGAATTATATTTAAAGCAGTAATGGTCAAAAACTTCCCAAACCTGGGGAGAGAAATGGACATCCAGATCTGTGAGTCACAAAGGACCTCAAAGAGGTTGAACCTGAATAAGGCTACACTACAACACATTATCATTAAATTGGCAGAAATTAAAGAAAATTTTGAGAATGGCAAGAGAAAGAAGTTACATACAAGGGAATCCCCATAAGGTAACAGGCAGATTTCTCAACAGAAAAATTTCAGGCCTAGAGAGAATGGGATGGTATGTTCAAAATACTGAAATCAAAAACCTGATCAACCTAGAATTCTACACCTGATAAAACTGTCCTTCAGAAATGACGAAGATAAAGACTTTCCCAAACAAACATAAGTGGAGGGAGTTTGTCACCACTAGACCTGCTGACAAGAAATGCTAAAGGGAGTTCCCTGAACGGAAGTAAAATGCGGCCAATTAATGTCATAAAACAATAAGAAGGTAGTGTAAAACTAACTGAAATGGTAAGTATATAGTCAAAGAGTTAGATTCTGTAACAATGAAAAGGAGGTGCTTAATGCACTTAAACTCTAGTTTAAAAGTTAAAATAACTCAATAATCATAACTCAAATAACAATTACTACAATAATTTGTTAGTATTAACAGAAGAGAAAAAATATGTAAACTGTAACATCAATAACCTAAAGTGTGGAGGGGAGGAGAAAGTGTAAAGTTTAGGAGTGCTATTAAAGTTAAGTTGTTACCAGTTTAAAATAAGCTGTTATAATTTTAAGATATTTTATGTAAGACTCATTGTAACCAGAAGGGAGAAACCTATAGTAACTGCACAAAAGAACATGATAAAGAGGTCAAGCATACAGATTCCAAAAGACATCAGAAAAAAACAGTCAACAGGATAAGAAACCAGGAATGAGTCTACACCACAGCAAGAAGAAATGAAGGAAATGGCAATAGTAAGTCCTTTCCAATCAATAATGACTTTAAACATACATGGATTAAATTCTCCAATCAAAAGACATTAAATAGCTGAATGGATAAAAAACTTGGAAAAATGATATGCTGCCAATAAGAGATTTATATTTGCTTTAAAGACACACGGAGACTGTGAGGGAAGAGATGGAAAAAGATATTTCAAGCAAATGGTAGCCAAAAAAAACCCCAGAAAGAATACAACAGCAGGAATAGCTATACATCAGCAGCTCTACTGGTGAATGTTACCTAACATTTAAAGAAGACTCTATGCCAGTTCTAACTGAACTCTTCCAAAAAATCTTACAATGAACGCTACCAAACTAATATTGTGAGACCAGCATTACACTGATACCAAGCCAGACAGGGATGCTACCAGAAATGTACAGGCCAACATCCCTGATGAATATAGCTGAAAATTGCTTAATTAAATATGAGCAAACTGAATTCAGCAGCACATTAAAAGGGTCGTTCACCATGATCCACTGGGATTTATCCCTGGGATGCAAGGACGGTTCAGCATACACAAAAATAAGTCAATATGCTATATTACATTAATAGAATGGAAGGGGAAAAAAAGCACATGATCTAAAAAAACTGACAAAATCCAACAACTGTTCATGATTTAAAAAAAAACTGGAAAACTAAAAAAAATTAAAACCTCTGGAAAATTCAGTATAGAAGGAACACACTTCAACATAAAGGCCATATGTGACAAGTCCATATGTAATATCATACACAGTGGTGAAAGGATGAAAGCTTTTCTTCTAAAATCAAGCACAAGAAAAGGATGTTTCCTCACCACTTGTATTTAACACAGTATTGGAAGTCCTAGTCAGAGAAATAAGGCTATAGACAGAAGTAAAAGGCCTTGGAATTGGAAAGAAGGACAACTGTCTCTATTTGTAGAAGACAGTATTTTATATAGAGAAAGTCTGAAAAATTCTTCGATCTAATCATCCACCTGAGTTAAATGGCAGGACACAAAATTAACAAACAAAATTCAGTAATGTGTCCATGCACTAACGATGATCCGAAGAAGAAATGGAGAAAATGATTCCGTTCACAACAGCACCCCTATGTTCACAGCAGCATGATTCCTAATAGGCAAGACAGGGAACAACGGAAGCATCCACAGACGGGTGAATGCGTAAAGAAGATGTGGCGTATATACCAATGGAATTTTACTCCATTTAAAAGGAAGAAAAATCTTGCCATTTCCAACAACACGGATGGACCTTGTGGGCATTATGCTAAATTATACAAGTCAGAGAAAGAGAAATACTGTATGATCTCACTTATACATGGAACCACAGAACAACAACGGCAACTGCCAAACTCCTCATAGAAAAGGAGATGAGATTTGTGGTAACCACAGACGGGGGTTAGGGGAAGGGGGAGCTTGATCAAAGTGGTCAAAAGGGACAAACTTCTGGTTATAAGATAAATATGTACTAGGGATACAATGTACAGGAAGGAGACTATAGTTAACACATTTGGGTGATATATATAAAACTTGTTAAGAAAAGTATATCCTAAAGAGTTATCATAAGAAAAAAAATAGTATATGTTTTTCTTTTTTGCTTCCTCTTCTTAATTGTTTCTTAATGAGATGAGGGATGCTAACTAAATTTACTGTTGTGTTCATTTCACAATATAGGTAAGTCCAACCATTGTAATGGTGTATACCTTAAATGTGCATAGTGGTGTATGTCAATTTTACCTCAATAAAACTGGAAAAAAATTAACAAGTGTTGGCCAGGAGGTGGAGAGAAGTAACACCTGTGCACTGTTGATGGTAATGCAAATTGCTGTAAGGCCCTGTGGCAAACACTGTCGAGGTTCCCCCCAAGTTTAAAAATAGAACTACCTCCTGATCATAAATGGGAGTTTAATACCCCATTCTCAACAATGCTTAGGTCATCCAGACAGTGAGTCAATAAGCAAAGAGAGCATCTGAACAACACTAGAGACCAAAGTTACCTAGGAGACATGTATAGAACATTCTTTCCAACAGCATCAGAATACACATCCTTCTCAAGCGATCATGAAACATTTTTGGGGATAGATCATGTGTGAGACCACATTAGCAAATTTAAGAAGAAATAAATCACACCAGCTATCTTCTCTGACTACCATGGTATGAAGCTAGAGATCAATAGCTGGAAGAAAATGGGAAAATTCACAAATGCATAGATATGAACACTCTTCTGAGCAACCAATGGATCAAAGAAGAAATTAAAGGAGAAATAAATGTCTAGAGACAAATGGAAATAGGAACAGAACATACCAAAATTTATGAGATAAAGCAAAAGCAGATTGAACAGAGAATTTTAGAGCAATATGTGCCTACTTTAAGAACAAAAGATCTCAAAAAAACACCCTAACTCCTGCCTTAAGGAAGTAGAAAAAGTAGTATAAACTGAGCCCAAAATTAGCACGAGGAAGGACATAATAAAGATTACAGCAGAAATAAGTGAAATAGAGAATGAGAAAACAATAGAAAGAATAAACAAAGAGTTCGCTCTTTGAAAAGATAAGCAAAATTGACAAACCATTAGCTAGACTAACAAAGGAAAAAAGAGAGAGGATCCAAATCAACACAATTAGAAATGAAAAATGAGACATTACAACTGATACCACAAAAATACAAAGGAACCTAACAGGCTACTATGAGCCACTGTATACCAACAAACTGGCCATCTGGAAGAAAAGAAGAAATTCGTAGAAACATACAACCTACCAAGACAGAATCATGAAGAAACAGAACATCTAAACAGACCAGGAAGCAGACTGAATCAGCAATGAAGAACCTCTGAATGAAGAAAAGCCCAGGACCAGAAGTCTTTACTGGCGAATGTTACCTAACATTGAAAGAAGACGCAATGCCAATTCTCCTCAAACTCTTCCAAAAGATCTTAGAAGGAACACTACCAATCTCATGTTTTTAGGCCAGCATTACCCCGATACCAAAGCCAGACAGGGATGCTACCAGAAATGTACAGGCCAATATCCCCAATGAATATAGGTACAAAAATGCTTACTTAAATACTAGCAAACTGAATTCATCAGCACATTAAAAGGATCATTCTCCATGATCCGTTGGGATTTATCCCTGGGATGCTAGGATGGTTCAGCATATACAAAAAGCAATCAGTGTGCTACAATACATTAATAAATTGGAAGGGAAAAAAAGCACATGATCATCTAAAAAAACTGACAAAAGTCAACATCTCTTCATGATAAAAAAAAACTGGAAAATTCAATATAGAAGGAACACATGTCAACATAAAGGCCATATATGGCAAGTCCATATGTAATATACTCAGTGGTGAAAGTCTGAAAGCTTTTCCTCTAAAACCAGGCACAAGAAAAGGATGCTCCCTCACCACTTGTATTTAACATAGTATTGGGAGTCCTAGCCAGAGAAAAAAGGGTACAGAAAGAAATAAAAGTCCTCGGAATTGGAAAGGAAGAACAAGTCTCTATTTGCAGGTGACAGTATTTTACATATAGAAAATTCAAAAAATTCTTAGATCTAATCATCCACCTGAATTAAGTGGCAGGACCCAAAATTAACATACAAAATTCAATAATGTGTCCATGCACTAACAATGATTATCTGAAAAAGAAATGAAAAATATTATTCTGTTTACAATAGCACCCCCATGTTCATAGAAGTATTTATAATAGCCAAGACATGGAACTGAAGCATCCACGGATTAATGAATGGATAAAGAAGATGTGGTGTATATACGCAAATGGAAAAGTATTCTATTGAAATAGAAGGAAACTTCCCATTTGCAGCAACATGCATGGACCTTGAGGATATTAGGCTAAATAATACAAGTCAGAGAAATAGAAATACTGTATGATCTCACTTATATATGGAACCACAAAACTACCATCACCACCATCACAACAGCAATAGTAACCACCAAACTCCTCATAGATAAAGAGATGCGATTTGTGGTTACCAAAGACAGGGGGTTGAGTGAAGGGGGAACTGGATCTAAGTGGTCAAAAGTGACAAACTTCCATTATAAGGTAAATATGTACTAGGGATATGATGTACAGGAGTGTGATTATAGTTAACACTGTATATATATACCATATATATATATATATATATATATATATATATATCTTGTTCAGAAATTATATCCTAAAGAGTTGTAATAAGGAAAAAGAAACAGTTTTTTTTTCTTTTTTGCTTCCTCTTTTTATTGTTTCTTAATGAGATGAGGGATGCTAACTAAATTTACTGCGGTGTTCATTTCACAATATAGGTAAGTCAAACCACTGTAGTAGTGTACACCTTAAATGTATATAGTGGTGTGTGTCAATTATACTTCAATAAAACTGGAAAAAAATTAACAAGTGTTGGCAAGGATGTGGAGAGAAGGGAATCCTTGTGCCCTTTAGATGGAATGCAAATTGCTGTAGGCATTGTGGCAAACAGTATGGAGGTTTCCCCCCAAATTTAAAAATAGAACTATTTCATGGATCCATCTGTTCCACTTCTGAGCATTTATCCAAAGGAAACAAATACACTAACGCGAAATGCTGTCTGCACCCTCACATTCTTCGCATCATTATTTACAATTGCCAAGACATGGAAGCAACCTAAGTGCCCACTGATGAAGAGGAAGTGGTATATATATATATATAGTGGAGAATTATTCAGTCATAAAAGAAATATTTTCATTTGCAACAATACAGATGGACCTCGAGGGTATTATGCTAAGTGAAAGTCAAGTACAGGGAAATACAAATACCTTATGTTCTCATTTACATATGGAATCTGAAAAAAACTACCCCAAGAAGTCAAACTCATAGATGAAGAGAACTTATTGGTGGTTTCCAGTGTTGGGAGGTGGGAAGCAGGTGAAATGCGTGAAGTAAAAGGTTAAAACTTCCAGTTATAATATGTAAGTACTTGGGACCTAATATACAGCTTGATGACTATAGTTCATAATACTGTACCAGTGCACAATTACTAAGAAAATAGATCTTTGTTCTCACCACAAGAAGAAAATTTAGCTCTGTGGTAATGGATATTAGCTAGACTTATTGTGGTAATCATTTCACAATATACACAAGTTTTTAATCATTATGTTGTACACCTGAAATCATATGTTTATTAAGTGTCAATTATCTATAATATATATGTCAATTATATCTTAATTTAAAAAATGGTGGAGGTAGCTTGATGGAAAGAGAGGGGACTAATAAAGGGTTGGGGAGGCTGAGTTCTGGAAAAAGGACAAAATACAGAATGGTCAGGGAGAACAATGCAATGAACTCTTCCAAATCAGAGCAAGGGTCTCATCTAAGCCAAAGAGAAAAACATTTGCTTAAGTGGAAACCAGTGTAGTACACTCCAGAGATTCCGTTTTTCAATCTCTGTGATTTTACATTTAGGTGCTATTGCTTATTTCCATGAACCAATAAGACTTCTAGTTTACACAGAGAACATGGACCCATTTACCAATTTTGTTTATGCTAATTGTTAAAGAAATGCGGATGGTAGCAGAATAGACTGAACTTAATATTTGTTTTGTTATCTTCAGAAATTTTAGGGGCTGAATTGTGCCCCTCCAAAATCTTATGTTCTTAGAACCTGGAGGCAGAGTTAAGATGGCGGAGGAGTAGGAGGGCGTGGAGTTCATCTCTCCACGGATGCATCAGGAATACATCTACAGCTGCAACAGTTCTCACAGAACACCAGCTGAACACTAGAAGGTGACCTTGGACATTGGAAAGGATTATAAAGATCCCTGGGTAACTGAGTAGGACTGAAAAAAGAAGGGAGAAGGAGGAGGAGAGGAAGCAGGACCAGACGTGCACCCCAGGGCAGGGGAGTTGAAGCAAAGGAGAGATTCCCGAATTCGGGGAAACCCCCTCTCTGATGGGGAAATCGACTGGGACAGAAGGGAAGCATTTGATGCTGTTGGAAGTGGGTGAAGTGGCCGATCTGTGGCAGACGGGACAGAGTGAGAACTACACAGACAGTCCATACCACAGCCCTATATGCCCCAGACTGGGAAGAGTGTTCACAGGTGTGCAAGGGGGCTGGAAACTGGAGCATGGGGATTAGAGAACAGACCTAGGGCGAGAACTGCTATTGGCTGTGGGGAGATGGACTGAGGGGATGGGAGGGAGGAAATCTGCACCAGGGAAGCAGGGTACTGCTGCTTAGTCACACACAGGGGGAGGAGCCACTATTGTAGCCTCTCTCTCCCCACACGCCGGCGCCTGCTGACGGACAATAAAAGAAGCCCTCTCAGGTCTGGCTCTCATGCGCTGGCTGCAGAGCAATAGAAAAAGCCCCCTCAGGGCTGGCCCTCATGCGTCTTCTGGTGGGCACCAGAAAAGGACCTCACTAGGGCCAAATCTCTTGTGCCCGTGACCGCTGGCTTCCCTGCACATTTGACATTGCCAGGGCTCATGTGATCCAAGAAATCGTACCACCTCTGTGCCCTGTCCTCAATGGGGCAGACCCAAGAGCTCCAAGGCAGCCTCAGGACAAGACTCCTGTGGGTGGACCACATGCAAAGGTGGGGATAAAACCAAAGCTGAACCCCAGGGAAGGGGCGACTAAGGAAA
Organism: Orcinus orca; assembly: GCF_937001465.1. NCBI lineage: Eukaryota > Metazoa > Chordata > Mammalia > Artiodactyla > Delphinidae > Orcinus > Orcinus orca. Next base: position 79,925,493 of record NC_064561.1, on the reverse strand, counting down.
AGGATCAAAAATCTTTCTATCAGCCCCACAAGCTGCAGATTAAATCCCCACAATCAGCTAGGTAGACCCTGCATCTATGGAATATCTGAGTAGACAATGAGTGTTCCCACAAATGAAAATGGTCTAGCTCAGGTAGCTGTGGACTTTGGGGGCAACACACGCAGGAACTGGGCAAGATCAGAGTCTGAGTGGTCCCCACAGGACTCACAGCACGTGCAGAGACCAGCCCAGAGGCAGAGGAGGGCCTCTTGGGGAGGCAGAGGTGGGCTGTGGCTCACAGTGTACGCAAGGACACGTACAGCTGAGATCCCAGGGAAACATAATTATTACTAATATTTTTATTATGTTTTGATTCATTCTGTTGTTGGTTCTGGCTTTTTGTTTTTGTCTGTTGTTTGTTGTATTTTTTTTTAATTTGGTCTTTTGGGATCTTTGTGTTTTATAACATTTTAAATTTTTATTATTTTATGTATTTCTATTTTTACTATGCTTTTCTGTTGTTCTGTGTTCTTTTCCCTTATTTGTTTCTTCTTCAATATATTTTTTATTTTTGTATATTTCCATTCATACTTTGCTTTTCAGTTCTGTGTTTTTTCCCCTTTTTCTAAAAAGTCATTACTTGTTTGTTTTGTCTCTTTGCTTTATTTTTCAGTTGGCACAATGCTTTGGTTTTGTTTTTAGGTTTTGTGTTTTTGTTAGTTTTGATTCTGATTATTTGATTTTGTTTTGGGGTACTTCTGTTTGTCTGGTTGTTCTCTTGCTTTTTGTTTTACTTGGTTCTGTTTTTGTTTCCTTTGTGTGTGTGTGTGTTTCCTTATTTCTGTCTTTGTTTGATTTTCCTTTTTACCATTTGGGGTTTTGCTGGTCATTTTTTTTTAAATCCCCTTCATTGCTGGGACAAGCGACTTGCGGGGTCTTGGTTCGCTGACTGGAAGTAGGCCTGAGGATCTGGGGTGGCAGCACTGAGGCCAGGACACTGGACCACTAGAGAATTCCCAGCCCCAGGAAAGATTAATCGCTGAGAGGTCTCACAGAGGCCTCTATCTGAATCCAAGACCCAGCTCCACCCAACTGCCTGCAGCTCCCAGTGCTAGATGCCTCACACCAAACAATAAACAAGACAGCAACACAAAACCACCCGTCAACACACAGACTACCTAAAGTCATACTAAGCTCACAGACACCCCAAAACAAACTACCTGACATGGCCCTGCTCATCAGAGGGAAAAGACTCAGCTCCATCCACCAAAACGCAGGAGCCAGTCCCTCCCATCAGGAAGCCTACACAAGCCACTGGATGAACCTCACCACCAGGGGCAGAGAACAGAAGCAAGAGGAATTACGACCCTGCAGCCTAGGGAAAGGAGACCTCAAATACTGTAAATTAGACAAAATGAGAAGAGAGAAAAATATCTTACAGAAAAAGGAGCAAGATAAAAGCCCACAGGAACAAATAAATGAAGAGGGTATAGGCAAACTACCTGAAAAAGAATTCAGAGTAATGATAGTAAAGATGATCCAAAATCTCAGAAATGGAGAAAATAAACGTTTAACAAGGACCTAGAAGAACTAAAGAGCAATCAAAGTAATGAACAACACAAAAACTGAAATTAAAAATACACTAGAAGGAATCAATAGCAGAATAACTGAGGTAGAAGAATGGATAAGTGAGCTGGAAAATGGAATGGTGGAAATAACTGCCACAGAGCAGAATAAAGAAAAAAGAATGAAAAGAATTGAGGACAGTCTCAGAGACCTCTGGGACAACATTAAACACACCAACATTTGAATTTTAGGGGAGGGGTCCCAGAAGAAGAAAAAATGAAAGGGTCTGAGAAAATATTTGAAAAGATTATAGTCGAAAACTTCCTCAATATGGGAAAGGAAATAGTCAATCAAGTCCAGGAAGTGCAGAGAGTTCCATACAGGATAAACCCAAGGAGAAACTTGCCGAGACATAATAATCAAACTAACAAAAAGTAAACACAAAGAAAAAATATTAAAAGCAGCAAGGGAAAAACAACAAATAACATACAAGGGAATCCCCATAAAGTTAACAGCTGACCTTTCAGCAGAAACTCTGCCAGCCAGAAGGGACTGGCAGGACATATTTAAAGTGATGAAAGGGAAAAACCTACAACAAAGATTACTCTACCCAGCAAGGATCTCATTCAGACTTGACAGAGAAATCACAAGCTTTACAGATAAGCAAAAGTTAAGAGAATTCAGCAGCACCAAACCAGCTTTACAACAAATGCTAAAGGAACTTCTCTAGGCAGGAAATACAAAAGAAGGAAAAGACCCACAAAAACAAACCCCAAACAATTAAGAAAATGGTAATAGGGACATACATACCGATAATTACCTTAAATGTAAATGGATTAAAGGCTCCAACCAAAAGACACAGACTGGCTGAATGGATACAAAAACAAGACCCATATATATGCTGTCTACAAGAGACCCACCTCAGACCTAGGGACACATACAGACTGAAAGTGAGGGGATGGAAAAAGATATTCCATGCAAATGGAAATCAAAAGAAAGCTGGAGTAGCAATACTCATATCAGACAAAATAGACTTTAAAATAAAGACTATTATAAGAGACAAGGAAGGACACTACATAATGATCAAGGGATCAATCCAAGAAGAAGATATAACAATTGTAAATATTTATGCATCCAACTTAGGAGCACCTCAATACATAAGGCAAATGCTAACAGCCATAAAAGGGGAAATTGATAGTAACACAATAATAGTAGGGGACTTCTACACCCCACCTACACCAATGGACAGATCATCCAAACAGAAAATAAATATGGAAACACAAGCTTTAAATAACACATTAGACCAGATGGACTTAATTGATATTTATAGGACATTCCACCCAGATACAATAGAATACATGTTCTTCTCATGCACATGGAACATTCTTCAGGATAGATCACATCTTGGGTCACAAATCAAGCCTCAGTAAATTTAAGAAAACTGAAATTGTATCATGCATCCTTTCCAACTACAACGCTATGAAACTGGACATCAATTACAGGAAAAAAACTGTAAAAAATACAAACACATGGAGGCTAAACAATATGCTACTAAATAACTAAGAGATCATTAAAGACATCAAAGAGGAAATCAAAAAACAGAAACAAATGACAATGAAAACACCATGACCCAAAACCTATGGGATGCAGCAAAAGCAATTCTAAGAGGGAAGTCTGTAGCAATAAAATCCTACTTCAAGAAACAAGAAACATCTCAAATAAACAACCTAACCTTACACCTAAAGCAATTAGAGAAAGAAGAATAAAAAACCCAAAGTTAGCAGAAGGAAAGAAATCATAAAGATCAGATCAGAAATAAATGAAAAACAAATAAAGGAAACAATAGCAAAGATCAATAAAACTAAAAGCTGGTTCTTTGAGAAGATAAACAAAATTGATAGACCATTAGCCAGACTCATCAGGAAAAGACTCAAATCAACAGAATTAGAAATGATAAAGAAGTAACAACTGACACAGCAGAAATACAAAGGATCATGAGAGACTACTACAAGCAAGTATATGCCAATAAAATGGATACCTTGGAAGAAATGGACAAATCATAGAAAAGTACAATCTTCCAAGACTGAACCAGGAAGAAATAGAAAATATGAACAGACCAATCACAAGCACTGAAATTGAAACTGTGATTAAAAATCTTGCAACAAATAAAAGACCAGGGCCAGATGGCTTCACAGGTGAATTCTATCAAACATTTAGAGAAGAGCTAACACCTATTCTTCTCAAACTCTTCCAAAACATAGCAGAAGGCGGAACAATCCCAAACTCATTCTACGAGGTCACCATCACCCTGATACCAAAACCAGACAAAGATGTCACAACAAAAAGAAAACTACAGGCCAATATCACTGATGAACATAGATGCAAAAATCTTCAACAAAATAGTAGCAAACAGAATCCAGCAGCTCATTAAAAGGATCATACACCATGATCAAGTGGGGTTCATCCCAAGAATGCAAGGATTCTTCAATATATGCAAATCAATCAATGTGATACACCATATTAACATATTGAAGGATAAAGACCATATGATAATCTCAATAGATGCAGAAAACGCTTTTGACAAAATTCAACACCTACTTATGATAAAAACTTCCCAGAAAGTGGGCATAGAGGGAACCTACCTCAACATAATAAAAGCCATATATGACAAACCACAGCCAACATCATTCTCAATGGTGAAAAACCAAAAGCATTTCCTCTAAGATCAGGAACAAGACAAGAGTGACTGCTCTCATCACTATTATTCAACATAGTTTTGGAAGTTTTAGCCACAGCAATAGGAGAAGAAAAAGAAAAGGAACTGAAATCAGAAAAGAAGTATAACTGTCACTGTTTTCAGATGACATGATTCTACACATAGAAAATCCTAAAGATGCCACCAGAAAACTACTAGAGCTAATCAATGAATTTGGTAAAGTAGCAGGATACAAAATTAATGCACAGAAATCTCTTGCATTCCTATACACTAACAGCAAAAAAGGTCAGAAAGAGAAATTAAGGAAACACTCCCATTTGACATTGCAACAAAATGAATAATACCTAAGACTAAACCTACCTGTGGAGACAAAAGAGCTGTACTCAGAAAACTATAAGACACTGATGAAAGAAATCAAAAACGATACAAAAAGATGGAGAGACACACCATGTTCTTGGATTGGAAGAATCAACATTGTGAAAATGACTCTACGACCCAAAGCAACCTACACATTCAGTGCAATCCCTATCAAACTACCAATGGCATTTTTCACAGAATTAGAACAAAAAATTTTACAATTTGTGTGGAAACACAAAGACCCCAAAGAGCCAAACAATCTTGAGAAAGAAAACCGGACTGGAGGAATCAGGCTCTCTGACTTCTGACTATACTACAAAGCTACAGTAAACAAGACAGTATGGTACTGGCACAAAAACACAAATATAGATTAGTGAAATGGGATAGTAAGCCCAGAGATAAACCCATGCACATATGGTCACCTTATTTTTGATAAAGGAGGCAAGAATATACAATGGCGAAAAGACAGCCTCTTCAATAAGTGGTGCTGGGAAAACTGGACAGCTACATGTAAAAGAATGAATTTAGAACACTCCCTAACATCATACACAAAAATAAACCCAAAATGGATTAAAGACCTAAATGTAAGGCCAGACACGATAAAACTGTTAGAGGAAAACATAGGCAGAACACTCTATGACATAAATCACAGCAAGATCCTTTTGACCCACCTCCTAGAGTAATGGAAATAACAAAAATACACAAATGGGACCTTATGAAACTTAAAAGCTTTTGCACAGCAAAGGAAACCATAAACAAGATGAAAAGACAACCCTCAGAATGGGACAAAATATTTGTCGGCAAAGCAACTGACAAAGGATTAATCTCCAAAGTATGCAAGCAGCTCATGCAGCTCAATATCAAAAAAACAATCCAATACAAAGAAGACATACAGATTGCCAACAAACACAAGAAAAGATGCTTATCATCATTAATCATTAGAGAAATGCAAATCAAAACCACAATGAGCTATCACCTCACACCAGTCAGAAAGGCCATCATCAAAAAATTAGAAATAAATGCTGGAGAAGGTGTGGAGAAAAGGGAACCCTCCTGCACTGTTGGTGGGAATGTAAATTGGTATAGCCACTATGGAGAACAGTATGGAGGTCCCTTAAAAAACTAAAAATAGAACTACCATATGACACAGCAATCCCACTAGCAGGCATACACCCTGAGAAAACCATAATTCAAAAGATACATGTACCACAATGCTCATTGCAGCACTATTTACAATAGCCAGGACATGGAAGCAATCTAAATGTCCATCAACAGATGAATGGATAAAGAAGATGTGGCACATATATACAATGGAATATTACTCAGCCATGAAAAGGAACGAAACTGAGTTATTTGTAGTGAGGTGGATGGACCTAGAGTCTGTCATACAAAGTGCAGTAAGTCAGAAAGAGTAAAACAAATATTGTATGCTAATGCATACATATGGAATCTAAAAAAAGGTACTGATGACCCTAGTGGCAGCATAGGAATAAAGATGCAGACGTAGAGAATGGACTTGAGGACACAGTGGGGGAAGGATAAGCTGGGACGAAGTGCGAGAGTGGCATTGACATATATACACTACCAAACGTAAAATAGATAGCTAGTGGGAAGCTGCTGCATAGCACATGGAGATCAGCTAGTTGCTTTGTAATGACCTAGAGGGGTGGGATAGGGACGGTGGGAGGGAGGCTCAGGAGGAGAAGTTATGGGGATATATGTATACATATAGCTGATTTACTTTGTTGTACAGCAGAAAGTAACACAGCATTGTAAAGCAATTATACTCCAATACAGATGAGAAAAAAAAAACGTGTGTCGAGGTACTTGAAAATAAGATCTTTAAAGGTAATTAAGTTAAAACTAGGTCATTAGCGTGGATCCTAAGCCAGTATGACTGGTGACCTTATAAAAATGGATTAGGACACAGACTAGTAGAGGAAAGACCATGTGAAGACACAGGGAAAAGAAAGCCATCTCCAAGCCAAGGAGAGAGGCTTCAGAAGAAGGAAACCCTGCTGTCACCTTGAACTTCTAGCCCAAAGAACTGTGAGAAACTAGTTACTATATTAATAAGCACTTGAAAAACCATGTTAGGATTTCCCTGCTGGTCCAGTGGTTAGGACTCTGGGCTTCCACTGCAGGGGGTGCAGGTTTGATCCCTGGTATGGGAACTAAGATCTTGCATGCTGTGTGGCACAGTCCAAAACATAAGAAAAAGAAAAGAAAGAAAGAGAGAAAAAATGATCTTAGGTATAGTCAAATGCTGTAGGCTCAGGGAAGCGATAGAAGTGGGAAAGGTGGATGGGCTGCCTTGGCAAACACATAACCCACCCACGAGGGAAAGGTGTTCTTAGCTTCATCTAATTGTTGCCCTGGGGGATTGTGGGCCGTCGTGTGCTAAGATCTGACTTTTTTCCCCCCAGAGTATCCAGATGTCTGGATTTTTATATAAATTTGCCCAATTCTTAAAACTCTGACCAAAGAAATTATGACAAAGAGGTTGGGTCCAGTCACTGGGCTCCCAGTTGTGACCTGTTGGAATCTAACAGACTGTAGAAATCTTATGTGTCAATTCCCCTGAGAGTTTTAAAACGGGGAGAGTTCTGTGACTGTTGTGTGTGGTGGGATCCCAAAGTGTGGGTTTATATCACCTGAGCTCAAGGTCTGGTTATTGCTGGAGCTGCACGGGATGCTACATAATGTGTATTATAGATATTGAGATCGGAGTGAAATTCAATTGCCTGTCACTTAGATTACCTGTTCCCTTTTACTTCCCTATCACTGGGCTGTTTGATCCATGCTTTCCTCCAAATAGTGTCAAGGTGAGTTTCCTTCTTCTCTGCCTTTGCAGAGTTGCTGTATCCAGGATAAATCCCAACACTCTGAAAAATTACGACCTAATGCATTAGCCTAAAACTCTTCCTACATTTTGCTTTTCACTACTTTATTTAACATGGGAAGAACAGGTAGAGAAAAAAATCAAGTGTATCTAACAAACATACCTAATTAGATTCTGAGGTCTCTTCTGTAATATAAAAACTGAAATACTTTTGAAGTTGAAGCACCAGTTAGCAGGGCTTTGTCACGGAAATAACACTCATAAAGAAAAACTTAGTACCAAATTTTTAGGTTTGCGTAATGGCTTTTTGGCAAGCCGGGTCTTTTTCGCCTGTTTCTTTGCCTATGTTTAATGCTTTAAAAGGGTGTAGGCAAGTATTCTTGTCAGCAGGAACTTGGCATTAATGTCTCCTTCCTGGACCCTCTGTGACTTGCTTCATCCTCCTGACAGTGAGATGGCCAGCCACCCATGTGATGTTTTAGGAATCTGATGCTAATAAAAGGAGGGCAGTAAATTAGGGAGCTGGAGTCTGTTTCTTTCAGAACACCCCACTTTGGGTATATGAAATGTGTGTTGTCAGCAGGAGTTTCTGAGACAAGACGATGAAGTAGAGGTCTGCTTATATGATTTTGTTTTTTCAGCTGACTTGGCCCTAGTAGATATATAGGAGGTGAGAGAGAGACCCAAAAAAAAGGTTAAATTATCTAGTAGTAAAAACATACCTTCCCCTTGCTTCTTAGTGTGAAACTAAGGAATGGTAGATAAATATTTCCATGAAGTAATAATTGCCCCTTAAATAAGCTTCCATTAGTTTAAAAAAAAATCAGTCTATGCCAAATTCAAGTTCGAGTGACAATGTGCATGGAATCATGGTGGAAAGAATAGAAATATTCAGCATGAGATCAGAGAGACAAGTAGATATTCTGAGTTTCAGCTGTTGCAACAGCAAGAAAAAATCCACTTAATCATATACCATGTATATTACATAACAGATGGACTGATTAAATTTCGTTCAATGAGTGCCTAGTTCCAGGTGTTCCTAGGCACTTCACATGCATTACCTAATTTAGCCTTCACTTTGCACGGAAGGTACTATTATCTCTATTCTATAAGGGAGGTTCATCACTTGCCTAAGGTCACACAGCTAGTAAGAGGTGGCAGAAGGACTCAAACCCTGTCCTGTCAGGGCTGAATTTCACGATCCTTCCATTTTGACTGGTGAGATAGAGATAAAATGAAGCCGACCTTCAAAATTGTATAAAATTGTATCTGTCTCGTGTGTGTGCTGCTAGATGCCAGGCAACTCCGGGCCATATGAAATAAATAAGCCTGATTAAGCTAAGTGAAATAAGTCAGAGAAAGACAAATACCATATAAATTCACCTGTATGTGGAACCTTAAGAAAAAAAAAAAAAGAATTCATAGATACAGAGAACAGATTGGTGGCTGCCAGAGGTGGCGGGTGGGGAAGTAGATGAAACGGGTCAAGGTTATCAAAAGGTACAAACTTCCAGTTATAAAATAAATAAGTCATGAGAATATAATGTACAGCAGGTTGCTATAGTTCTTCATTGTATACTCATGTATATGTAATATACATATATTAAATAACAATATACATAATTGTATATGTGAAAGTTGCTTACGGAAGTTTAGCTAGATTTATTTTGATTATTTTGCAATATATACAAATACCAAATCATTATGTTATACATTGGAAATTATATATGTTATATAATGTTTATATGTATAAACATATGTATATGTTAAATGTTATAAATGTTATAAATATAAATGTATATAAATGTTAAATGTATATAAATGTATATAACATTATATAATGTTATATAATGTTATATGTCAATTATATCTTAACAAATATAAACAAGCATGTTCAGTTATCCCTTTAGTTTTAGCAAATATTTGTGTGCAGTATTTGTGTATAGTATTTTATAGTATAAAAGAACATAAAATATTTTTAAAAATGAAATAAAAGAACAAGCCTTGAGTTTTGTTCTGGAGGAGGTCAAAGTGGAGACAAAGGCAAAAAAAAGTGATACCAAGACTCCAGGAGCAACACTGCTGTCAAAGCAGCTGTGGGATCAGGGGTGGGAGACATTAGGATGTGGAGGATGCTTCCTAGAGGAGATGACACTTGCAGGTCAGGAAGGGTGGCCAGTGGGGAGGGGGCAGAAGTTCTGTGTAGAGGGAAAAGCAGGAAGATGAACATGTGGTATGTTCAGTGAAGGACAGCATGTTCTGTGTCTGGGAAAAGGGGAGAAGGGGCTGAAGAAGTGAGTTGGGGTCATTTCATGTTACTGTAGTTTCCCATAAGATCACCAGATACTTTTTTTTTTTTTAATAGAAACAGCTAGTGGCAGTGTAAAAGATGCATTAATTAGCAAGGGAGCGAGAAGCCAACTTGGAAGATATAAAAACAGTCTCAGTTGGAAATGAACAAGGCCTGGATTACGGCAGCAGTGTCCAGGACAGATGAAAGCAAGATGTCCCATAGCCAGGTGATAATGCCAGCTCAGAGCAAGTGCTGTCTCTGCCCCCTCGGTACCATCCGTGAAGATGGTCTTCCGGGCCAAGGATTTGTTTCCATAGCAAGAAAGGCTTTGGACAGTGGATACATACATAGAATACATCTTTGGTCCTCTGCTGGCTCTAAAGGATTTCAGCTCATGAGAAGTCCATGTTCTGTTCTGGCTACGGACTGTGGAACATTTGCGTTCTGCCTCATTATTCCAGTGTCTCAAGCCAAGAGGAATTGTGTAATTTTTGGAGTGTATCTGAATTATCTGAGGCAGGCTGGAAAAATTCAGGTCCCATACTAGGCAGGCTCTCAGAGATCCCTCTCTGAAGGATGTCCTCATCTCTGGAATGTCCTCAAGCTCTCTCCAGGCATGTAAGACCCCTATTGTGTAAACTGCAGATAGCTGCTGGGATTTGCCTTCTGAGTTACAAACGTACTCCAAAGCACCTTCTTGCCTCCCAGCTTCTCATCTTCTCTCCCTTTCTTGTAAATTTGGCTAAGGATACTTTCCACAGAGTGGAATTCTTTGGCTTTCAAATGAGACAACACACGGCCAGAGCCTGCTCCCCTGTCGCTAGAGGGCGCCAGTTGAACGTAAAATATCTAGACATGACCGCCCATGAACTTCAAACACAGCAAAATCTCACAGAAGTAGTTTGCAATAACGTAGCGTCCGCACTACCCTGTCCTTATTAACTCCATTTCTGCTATTAAGTAAAACAAACATGCTAACTTTGACTTTTTAATGTTCTCAGAATTCTCTTTTAATTCATAGATCTAGTAAGTTGGAGACATGGAGAACATGTTTTTGTGTGTGTGTGTGTGTGTGGTACACGGGCCTCTCACTGCTGTGGCCTCTCCCGTTGCGGAGCATAGGCTCCGGACGCGCAGGCTCAGCGGCCATGGCTCACAGGCCCAGCTGCTCCGCGGCATGTGGGATCTTCCCAGACCAGGGCATGAACCCGTGTCCCCTGCATCGGCAGGCGAACTCTCAACCACTGCGCCACCAGGGAAGCCCGAGAACATGTTTTTAACAAAACTACATGGCTACATAGTCTTTGCTGCCGCTTTTCTGGCTCTCACCATGTGTTGGTTCATGTGTAAAACCTTATATGAACTTTGCACACGGTTTAGTTTTTGATTCTGCAACAAATGAAAACGGTTGGTATGGGCAGAATGTCTGCCCCGGATAGCAAAACTGCAAGATAAAATCCGCTAAGTCTCTACCCTGTAGTGTATAGTTGTTTCCATATAAGACCTAGTCGTGATGTTCCATTGAAAGTTAAGAAAAACTGCTCAGATGCTGGTTTATGCAACCCTGCATGGGACTGCACAGAAACAAAGCCTTAAGAAAACTGCCAACCATCCAGTTTCCACTGCTTTGCCTCAGGGTCCCAACCCCCTGTGCTATGACCTTGCTGAAGTTCATACAAGCAAAACTGGGCTGATTCTCTCGCATCTGCTATGTTTTCCCTAATCCATAATCTTGTGCTTTGAAAGAAAAACAAAAAAAGGAAAGTGAGTATTCACCACGGAACTATTTGATTCTGTGGAGTGCTGACAGGTACTCTGTACTGAGTGGAATGACAGGGACTCTGCCTACCCCAGGCAGACCCAGTATCAGGTGAGCTATAATTGGCATCTGGTGGGGGGACACGGAACACAGGCTGTAGAAGCAAGTGCATTAGGGGCTCTGTGACAGCAGCTGCCGTGCATTTCTGAGTGCGGCCAGGCAGGATCTTCAATCACAGTGCTTTGTGCTGGGCACTCTAAAAATGGAAATTAAACCCTCAGGTCCTCACCACGTTGTGAGGCTTGATAGATGAGCTTAATGAACCCAGGATAAAGGAATTAGCCTAAGCAGAAGGCTGAAAAAGGGTTAAGCAGTGAGAGGTTTTCATGCCCTTGGAATCTCCATCTTCTCCAGGACTGAGGCAAGCGGGGTGAAGGGGGAGCTCCCTATGTGAGGGCATGGCCAGCCGGAGGACAAGTTCACATCACATATTGAGAAGCCACTGACTACCTGGCTCCAGGCTAGGTTTTTGTTTGTTTAAGTAGTATCAATTTTTTTTCCTATTTATTTATTTTTTGGGGCTGCATTGGGTGTTCGTTGCTGCGTGGGGGCTTTCTTTACTTGTGGTGAGTGGGGGCTACTCTTTGCTGCGGAGCATGGGCTTCTCACTGCGGTGGCTTCTCTTGTTGTGGAGCACGGGCTCTAGGCGCACGGGCCTCAGTAGTTGTGGCGCACAGGCTTAGCTGCTCCGCGGCATGTGGGATCTCCCTGGACCAGGGCTCGAACCCGTGTTCCCTGCATTGGCAGGCAGATTCTTAACCACTGCGCCACCAGGGAAGCCCCAGGCTAGGTTTTATATCAGTTCAACTGTCTTAGGAACATTTATCCCTGTTTTATGGAGGAAGAAATGGGGCTTACACTTATTTTAAAAACTTGCCCAGGGCTTCCCTGGTGGCGCAGTGGTTGAGAGTCTGCCTGCCGATGCAGGGGACACGGGTTTGTGCCCCAGTCCGGGAAGATCCCACATGCCTCGGAGCAGCTAGGCCCGTGAGCGATGGCCGCTGAGCCTGCGCGTCCGGAGCCTGTGCTCCGCAACGGGAGAGGCCACAGCAGTGAGAGGCCCGCGTACCGCAAAACAACAAAAACAACAACAAAACTTGCCCACAATGACACTGCTCATTGTAAGAGGTATCAGAAGAGTAAATAACAGCCCGCATTGACCATACACATACCCTGTACCAACAGCCATTCTCTGCTCTGATCCTCACAACCCTTCAATGAAGGTATCATCACACCCACTTTGTACCTGAGAAACCTGAGGCCACGAGCAGTTAAATCACTTACCTGTATGCACCCCCTGCACCTCCTCCCGACTCTCTCAGCCCTGTTGCCACCCTTCAAGTATCCTCAGCCACACCATGTCTGCAGATCAACTGCTTCATTCTAGAATTAGAAAACAAAAAAGCCTGATAAATGAATTTATATGCATACCCGGGAAAAACTGTTAAAATCCGGTCACCAAGACCAGCACCTCCCAGGCGTCTTACATAACAATGGCCCTGTGCTTCTGGCCACACCAGGGGTCCCGGGGCCAAACACATTTAGGACATTGAAGATGCTTTTTATCTTCCTCTCAGAGACTCCTAAACTTACCACAGGACGTCTGGGAAAACAGAAGAAACTTTCTTGATAAAGCACAGCTCGTTTCATTTGCACGAAGCGCCTCTGCTACGTGACCTCGAACCTCAGCCTCCTCCCTGTGAAATGAGCACGTAGAGCAGGTTCTTTATAAGCAGGGAGATTATTGCTACTATCATCTCCACCTGAAGACAAGCCTCCTGGAGCACGCCGGGAGCACACCTGCGGCCTCATCCAAGGGTGTGGGCCGGTCTTCCAGAACCCCCTTGACACAAACAAAAGGGTAGTTGGGGAAAAGCTTGGAATTTCAATCAGACAGTCACAGGCCACACTCTACTTAACCTTTCTGTGTCTGTTTCCTCATCATAGGATGAGGAATAAATACTCTCTTCAGGCTACTCTTTGTGGAGATTAAGAAAGCAAAAAGCTCAACAGGTGTGGGTTGTTATCATTAGACAGTCAAGGGACCACACCTGTCAAACATGAAGCTCTGATGCAACCCAGGAGAAACTTAACTTCCCCAAATGCATCTTAGAAGCCACTGTGGGAACAATGGCTTAACATTTATTTGGTCCAAAGCATATTTGAAGGTTAATCTTCTCATTCCTTCTTGGGAGAAAATCTGATGAACCAGCAGTAAAGGAAGGAACTGACTGGATGGAAAAACATTTAAGAGTGAATGAAATCCCCGAGAAAGGCTGCAGACCACTCTCTCCCCTTTGCCGGAGTGAGTCTGAGAAGGGACCTCGGACTCCATCTGCTGGGAGGAAGCCTGGGAAGGTGTGCAGGGGCCCAGCCAAGTGAGGGCAGGGGTGGCAAGGTGGAAATGCATGCCCATAAGGGACACTGTCTATTAATTTCTCAAGATTCCTCATAACACTTTAAATAAACTCAACCTGTTTCCATCCGACGAACTGTCTCATTCCACTGATGTCTAATCTGAAGGAATAATAGATATTTCTCTGGAAAAATACTGAGCAATTCGAGGTCCTTCCTCCCTCGCTTGGCTCCCATCCTGTGTAAGATGGAGGACGTGGCCTTGTAGACTCCGAGAGCCAGAGGACGCTGACAGTGGGTGAGGCAAGGTGCGGGCAGAGGAAGCAAAGGTTGGGGAAAGTCAGAAAGTTATTCGGAAGAACAGAGAGACTTCTTTCCTCAAGACTGCTTATGTTACACCGTCTTCCCAGAGGCTAATTAAGTCCCACAGGGGCAGAGAGAACCAACAGCCAAGAAAACTTAGCACGCAAGTTACCAATACAGAAGAAGAAAGAACATGTTTGTGCTTGTGCGTGTGCTTCTATATCAAAAACAGAAAATGTATACTCTGCCAATCACATGGGAGGGCATTAGTTTAGTTATGATTAGACATATTAAGTCATTCAAAGGACTTTGACATCTTAAAACAGTGTACTTAATAAGTTGTCTTTGTTACTTAAAAAAATAAATCTCTACTAAAGCGAATTCACTGGAAGCGCAACTGGCTTTTTCAGATTAAGCCAGGGGATGCGTGCTTATGGTTGCTGAATACACGTGGAAACACTTGTATCAAAGTAGCTGCTCAATAAATGTTACTATCTTTCTCCTTTCCTGTTCTTTCATCAAAAAGGGATGATAGGGGCTTCCCTGGTGGCGCAGTGGTTGAGAGTCTGCCTGCCGATGCAGGGGACACAGGTTCGTGCCCCGGTCCGGGAAGATCCCACATGCCGTGGAACGGCTAGGCCCATGAGCCATGGCCGCTGAGCCTGCGCATCCGGAGCCTGTGCTCCGCAGCGGGAGAGGCCACAACAGTTAGAGGCCCATGTACCACAAAAAAAAAAAAAAAAAGGGATGATAAAAACAAAGGCAGGTAGGAGGGAGAAGAAATAGGGAAAGAGGAAAGAAAGAAGGAAGGAAGGAAGCTGAAGAAAGAAAAAATTTCCTTAAAGACTCTACGTGCCAAGACGTGGAAGAAATTTGTGCGTTTAAATAATGATGATATTTGTAGATATTTTAGGCAGTTTTCCGCAGTACGTGAGTAAATCCCATAGTATGGGAGGCTTTTTAAAAATTAGACTTTACAGCCAATTCACTATGTAACACCAACTGCATATCTTAAAGAGACATGACCACAGGGCAGATTGCACAGTTCCTCCTATGCTTGTTTCTTATCTCTGAGTGTCTAAAATAAAAAAAGGGTTTTTTTCTTAGCAGCCGTAGTGAACTGTACCTTTAAAAACTAACCTTTGAAATCAGGCTGTGACCATTTTGTTGACCTTTGTCGGACCATATGATTCTCTTGAAGTCCAAAGGCATGAATAGATCTCTTTGTGTGCTCAGCCCTCATCCAAGCAGGCTGGCCTGGGTTTTGTTTTGGCGTGTCCACGAGAATGCCACAGACAAGTAGGTTTTGATTTCCAGATACACATAAGTAGATGTGATTTCCTTTCCAGGAAAAGGGCACAATGGCTAATACGCTTTAATTTATACAGACGGCGCTCTTTTAGAAGCCTGTCCTGCAGTTGGGGCTTGGTCAAAGTGGGTCCTTCAGCAAGAAGCATCGCTCCCAAATTCTCACTGGTAGACTGTCAGTCTGGAAAGCCACGGAGGCAAGGAGGTGGGAGGGGAAGACGGACGGAGGAAGAATTTGGTGGGCAGGAGCCCAAACAGCTCACTGTAAAGGTTTCCTAGATTTCACATGCGTCCAAATTTTATTTCTCTGGATCTGGTTTTCTTTGTTTTAGTTATTTCCTGTTTTTCAGGCACAGGTGATCCTTTTATCTGGAAACACGGACTGCTATATTTTTTTCTGATGTATAGTTTTCTTTCTTTCTTTTTTTTTTTTTGTTTTACGCGGGCCTCTCAATGTTGTGGCCTCTCCCGTTGTGGAGCACAGGCTCCGGACGCACAGGCCCAGTGGCCATGGCTCACGGGCCCAGCCGCTCCGCGGCATGTGGGATCTTCCCGGACCGGGGCATGAACCCGTGTCCCCTGCATCAGCAGGCGGACTTTCAACCACTGCGCCACCAGGGAAGCCCTGATGTATAGTTTTCTGCTGGATAAGATTTCTATAAAAATTAGGTTGATTTGGTCCAGTCAGCTTGGTGTCAATTTTCCAGTTGTGTACAAGGTTCCTTGGTGTCACAAGCGAAAGCTGCAACTTAACCACCCCCAAAGCTTAACAACATTTACAGAGGCCCCAGAACAATGACTTTTTGGATAAGTGAACTTTGGTTAAGTTTAAGCAAAGAGGAAAATAAGTAGTGCCTTTTTGAGCATCAGGACTCGTCTCTGCTAGGTGGCCACTCGGCTGGTTTGACCACAGTGCTGGGAAGGTCGAGTGAGGCTGCCTCAGTTTCCAGGCTGGGTAGCTTTGCATAGATGCCAATTTTCACTTGACCATGGGCTGAACCCCTAAGCCTGGGGACATGCCTGTATTGCTTAGTGGGGACTTTAAAGAAAAGCGTCCATTGCAGCTTTTCCAGCCCCGTACTGCACATTTGTCCTTTGTTCCCTGACAAGCCAGAGAGACAAAGGCACCTCTGTCCTTTGTTTGGTTGGCCTCCCGTCTGTGGGGCTTTCTCCTCCCTCTCTTATTCTAACTCCATTAAGACTCTTCCTGTGACCGGAAGGTGATAAAAGAAACACATTTCAAAGAGTAAAAACAAGTGTCCAGGAAGGCTCTTGTCATTAGGTTAAGACAAATGAAAAACCAGGCCTCTTTCTCCATCTGGGTCTGGAGCAGCTGAGGGGGAAACATCACTGAGGCTCTGAGCGGCCATCAGTAGAGCAGGCACAGGCGCTGGGCTCCGCCCCTGTGTGCGTGTGACAGAGGCGGGACCCTGGGGGCCAGGGCGCCTCCCAGCAGCTGCCCTGTCTGCAGTTTGGATGGCTCTTACTTCCCTTTGTCCCATATCAGTTTTCCCCCCTCCCCCCATCTAACACTCTCACCATCCCCCTTTCCTTTCTTTACTTGTCAGTGTTTACCCTCTGTTCAAAACACTTGACTCCAATCACCTCCCATCCACCTAGCAGATCCCCTCAAGTCCCAACCCTATAGAGTGGCCCCCTCTCTGTACCATGTAATGCAGTAATGGCTATCAGCTGTTGAGGGCTTATCATGTGCTTTTTATCTTGCTTAGGTGTTCCAGCCACCTTTGAGGTGCCGTGCTAATCAGGACAGGCTGAAGCTTGCAATTAAGCAGTCGCAGAATTCAGCGAGACTGTTTGTTTCCTGCTCTTGTGCAGAGTCTGGAGAACAAATTCCTGGCTGGCAGCACCTCCTGTGGGGCTCACTTTTAAGCTGTGAGCACTGGGTTCCATGCCCATCCTGGAGTTTTGGTGTAGAAGGCAGAGAGGGTGAGAAGGATCGCAAGGATGTTTTAGGGAGACCTCTGAGTGGTACCCCCCTACTTCCCCCATCTTCTCTGGGCCACCAGTCTGACATATGGTCCCTCTTAGCTGCAGGGGAACCAAGAAATGCAGGATGAAGACAAAACTGCATGGTGGATGCATCATGGTCGCTTCGACAGGTGGGTGCTATCATCCCCTCCACATAGGGAAATTGAGGCTCAAAGATTCAGAATCATCAGCTAATACATGGGGAACCCCAATTCCAACCCTGTAAATCTGACTCCAGAACTACACTCTTCACCTTGTGTTATGATTTCTGTGACTCTCCCCTAATAAAAAGCTAGTCCCTCTTTTGTGCTAACACCTTACCTTTTACAAATCTTTACTCCCCCGATTACCACAGGGCTGCACCTGTTATACCAGACTACAAATGCCCCAAGGAGAAGGAAAACTCTTTTTCACAACGGTATCATCAGCAGAGAGCACTGGGGTTGGGACAGGAAAAATATAAGATAAGCCTGGAGCATCTTAGAGTAAGTATCAGGAGAAGAAGATATGCTAAAAGCAAAACAAAATAAAAAACAGGGCATGTCAAATGGACACAGGAGCCAATGTGAAAGACTTCCCAACGTCCAAAGCCAGAACTATCGGAGAAACAAAATAAATAACAATAGTATCAGATTACAATCCAAAGAACAAAATGATTGTCCGTGAGTTTATACTCATATAAATAAATGAATAACTGAATAAGGGAAAAGGCACAGAAGAATTCCTTACAGAAGAATTCCAAATATTAAACATAGAAGGAATTAAGGAAATAGAAAATCACCATTAAAGCACCACTCGCTACAGTCAAGATCCACTGATAGATGCCAATATTAGTGGGCAAAACTTTGAGAGAAGCAGGATGTTTTCATTGCTTCAAAGTACCTCCTCCAAAATACTCATTGCAGGAATACCAGGAAGTTATCTGGGTTTGGTTCCAGACCACTGCAAAATACAGCATATATTGCAATAAAGCAAGGCACACGAATGTTTTGGTTTCCCAGTGCATAGAAATTTAGTGTACACTATGTTGTAGTATATTAAGTATGCAATAGTATTATGTCTAAAAACTGTACGTTCATTAATTAAAAAAATTCTTTATTGCTAAAACATGCTAACCATCATCTGAGCCTTCAGCTAGTCATAATCTTTTATGCTGGTGGAGGCTCTTGCCTCAGTATTGATGGCTACTGACTGATCAGGGTGCTGGTTGCTGAAGTCTGGGGTGCCTGTAGCAATTTCTTAAAATAAGACAACAATAAGGTTTGCTGTATCGATGGACTCTTGCTTCCACTTGAACACTTAGAGGCCGTGGTATAGTTATTAATTGGCCTAATTTCAATATTGTTGTGTCTCAAGGAATAGGAAGGACCAAGGAGAGGAAGAGATATGGGGAATGGCTGGTCAATGGAGCAGTCAGAAGTCACACAACATTTACCAATTAATTTTGCCATCCTATATGGGTGCAGTTCCTGGGGCCCCCAAACAATTACAATAGTAACATCAAAGGTCGCTAATCGTAGATCACCATAATAAATATAATAATAATAAACATATTTGACATGTTGTCAAAATTACCAAAATGTGACAGAGATACAAAGTGAGCAAATGTTGTTGGAAAAATGGTGCAGGTAGACTTGCCAAATGCAGGGTTGCACAAATCTTTGATTTGTAAAAAACACAATATCTGTGAAGCGCAATAAAACGAGGTATGCCTGTAATAACTGAGGCGGTTTTAACATACATCCACAGATCCTCTGATACTCCTCACTCCAGGATTGGAAGTTATTTCTCCTCCTCCTGAGAGTGGACTGGAATTTTGATTCATTTTCTAATGAATAGAAGATGAAAAGGGGAAAATAGTAAATATGCAGCAGAGAAACCTGGCAGACGTCAGATCAAGTGATCAAAGTTAACAACCCCAGTAGTAAACCATGGTGACATCGTGCTCCCCATGATATATGATGAGAAGGTCACTTCATTTTTGTCGTCTTTCTCCCCAAAACCCATAACCCGCATTGTGAGAAAACATCAGACAAATCCAAATTAAGAGACATTTTACAAATACCTGCCTGGGACTCTTCAAAAGCACCAAGGTCACAAAAAACAAGAATGAGAAGCTGTCACCGATTGGAGGAGAGTAAGGAGAGATGATGACTAAGCCCAGCATGGAGTCCCGAGACAGGAAAAAGACATTAGTGGGAAAACCATGAAATATGAATAAAGTCTGAAGTTTAGGTATAGTTTCAAACCAACGTCGATTACTTAGTTTTGGTAAATGTGCCGTGGTTATATAAGATGTTCACATGAACGGAGACTGAGTGAAAAGTATTTGGGAACTTTCTGGATTATGGCAATTATTCTATAAATCGAAAATTATTTTAAAATAAAAGGTATCTAAACACACTGAAGAAAAAAAACCTCTCCGTTTTACACTGAGTCAAATCTAAAGTCCTTTTCAATAGCCTAAAACTCATGTCATCATGGTGACACGATGCTCACCATCCCCTCTCTGTCCTTCTCTCCCCTCGTTCCCTCCCCACCTTCAGCTGCACGGCTTTTCCTCTTGTTCCTCAGACACTCCCAGCCTGCTCCCACCTACGGGCCTTGACACTTATTGTTCCCTTTGGCGGGAAAGCTTCCCCCCAAATATCTTCATGGCTAGTTCCCTAATCTCTTGGAGATCTTTACTCGGATGTCTCCTAAACATGAGACGTTCTCTGATGCGCCTGTGTAAAAGGCCACACATGTCTGGCATACCCCATACCCTCCCCTGCTTTGCTTTTCTCCACTGCTCTTAGCATCATCTGCCACTAATATATTTTGTTTATTTCTGTGGTAGGCAGAATAATGGCCCCCAAAGGTGTCCAGGTTCTAATCCCTACAACCTATGACTATGTTGTCACACAGCAAAGGGGAAATTAAGGTTGTAGATGGAACTAAGGTTGTTAATCATCTGGCCTTGAGATGGGGAGGTTATCCTGGATTATCGGGATGGCCCAGTGTAATCACAAGGGTCTTTACAAGAGGAAGAGGGAGGCAGAATGTAAATGGGAGGGATTTGCTATAAGAATGACTCAATCCTCCATTGCTGGTTATGGACAATGAAGGGAGCTGTGAGCCAAGGACTGTGGGCAGCTTCTAGATGCTGAAAAAGATGAGAAAACCCTTTCTTAGGGCCTTTAGGAAATTGTAGCCCTGCTGACACTTTGTCTTTGGCCCATTGCGACCCACGTCGGATTTTTGCTTTAAAGAACTATAAGAGGAGTATTAAAAAACTCTTAGAGGAAAACATAGGTAAGACACTCTTTGGCATAAAGCACAGCAATATCTTTTTGGATCTGTCTCCTAGAGTAAAGAAAATAAAACCAAAAATAAACAAATGGGACCTAATTAAACTTGAAAGCTTTTGCACAGCAAAGGAAACCATAAACAAAATGCAAAGACAACCTATAGAATGGGAGAAAATATTTGCAAATGATGCGATTGACAAGGCCTTCAGTTCCAAAATATACAAACAGCTCATGCAGCTCAATATCAAAATGGGTAGAAGACCTAAACAGAAATTTCTCCACAGAAGACATACAGATGGCCAAAATGCACATGAACATATGCTCAACATCGCTAATTATTAGGGAAATGCAAATCACAACTACAATGAGGTATCACCTCACACCAGTCAGAATGGTCATCATCAAAAAAATCTACAAACAATAAATGCTGGAGAGGGTGTGGAGAAAAGGGAACTCGCCTACACTGTTGGTGGAAATGTAAACTGGTACAGCTACTATGGAGAACAGTATGGAGGTTCCTTAAAAAACTAAAAATAGAGCTACCATATGATCCTGCAATCCCACTCTTGGGCATATATCCAGAGAAAACCATAATTCAAAAAGATACATGCACCCTGATGTTCATTGCAGCACTGTTTACAATTGCCAAGACATGGAAGCAACTTAAATGTCCATTAGCAGAGGAATGGATACAGAAGATGTGATACATGTATACAATGGAATATTACTCAGCCATAAAAAAGAGTGAAATAATGCCATTTGCAGCAACATGGATGGACCTAGAGATTATCATACTAAGTGAAGCAAGCCAGAAAGAGAAAGACAAGTATCATAAGATATCACTTATATGTGGAATCAAAAAAAAAAAAAAAAAAGAAAGACACAAATGGACTTATTTCCAAAATAAAAAGAGACTCATAGACAAAGGTGTGGAGAGGGATAAATTAGGAGGCTGGAATTAACATATACACACAATTATGTATAAAATAGATAACCAGCAAGGACCTACTGTACAGCACAGAGAACTATACTTATTATTTTGTAATAACCTGTGGAAGAGAATCTGAGACAGAATATATATATATATATATTCGCTGTGCTGTACAGCTGAAACTTAACGATATTGTAAATCAACTATACATCAATAAAAAATTTTAAAAATAAATATGAACAGTAAGATTAAAAATATGTGTTGTTTTAGGCTACTAAGTTTCTGGTAATTTGTTACAGCGGCATAGGAGACTGACTCATAGCATGAACGAAATCAATGACCCATTGTTAGTGGCCATACGGCATCCTGGGCCTGACGAGTGCTGACATTTGGCCAATGTGGGAACTGCTGTACAAGGTGCGGACTTTTATCACACAAGCTCCAGAGGTGATCAGCAAGTCAGTCAAGTTCTGGGAGCACAGGGTGTGTCTGAGGGTGTGCTGAGCGGGGGCGAGTGAGAGGGACAGTACTATTGTGTTGAGTTCCTGCCATTCACTCAGAGATGTCACAGGAATGATCCATATCTTTGGGGTAAATGCTGTGAGTAAGGCCTTTACCATTTCTTGTGTTCAAGATTCCCGGTTTCTAGATGGACTTGGACAACATTTCCAGGCACCTTGCCTGAGTGCCTGGCACCACCCTGTCTGCTATAGAGAGAAAACAGTCATCAGAGCATCCTGCAGTTTTAGGTTTAAGGCTGACTCGGAGGCATTAAAGAAATCTTACAAGAAGTTGATTTATGAACGCAGTGCAAGCGCCTCTCTTATTTTTACTTAGAGTCCTTCTCAACTAGAGTCAGAACTTGGAGGGGTTATAGATTGATGGGTGAATTTGCTTGTTTTTATTATGTAGAATAACAGAAGAGCCAGAAGCAATATAACCAAAATACAAGAGAGCTTTATAAATAAAATATGAATAATAGATACTTGAAAGATAATGTCCCCAAGCACTTTAGAAATGATGAAAGTGCCCTAGAAATTTTTAGATGAATGGCTGTAAATTCATTTTGGAATGGGCTTTGGTTGTTAAATTTCCTTTTCTGAGTTAGTCAGCGAAAGTTCTAACTAGATATAAAACACAAATTGAGCCCCAGGCGCATCCACCATAAAGTGTTCATTGATGTACTTAATGTAGCTATAATCATGGTATAGCAGTAGAAGACTTTGATTAGCATGTGACAAGAAAACCCAACTCAGCTTGGCTAAAACGGTAATAGGAATTTACTGGCTTATATAACCATAAAGTCCCGAGGTAAGGCAGGCTTCAGCAAAGTTGATCCAGAAGTGTACAATGTCACCAGGACTGTGCTTTTGTTCCCTGCAGTTTTTTCAATGCTACTCTCCAAGTTTGTTGGCTTTTTCTTGGACTGGTTTCTCTCACCGCTACTGGTTCCCAGAGGGGTCAGCATCCCTACTCACATATGGTGGCAAAGCCACCCTGAAAAAATAATCCCATCCCTGGGAAATTGAGTTGATGACAGCAGAGCAGAGGTCCCCAAACAAGGCCTGCAGGCAAAATCCAGCCAGCTTCCTGATTTTATAAATAAAGTTTTACTGGATCACAGCCACGCCCATTCACTTATACATCGCTCACGGCTGCTCTCACACATGGAGACCTTCTATCACGCAAAGCCTGAAATATTTACTATCTGGCCCTTGACAGAAGAAGTTTGCTGACCTCTGAAGCACAGTCATAGGGGATAACTCTGAGAAAACACTCAGCCCAGAAGCTGTTCCCTTCTCACCGATAGCAGTTAATTCATTCTATTTCTCTTTTCTTGTTCCCACGAAGAACATTTTTCTCAGGCAAATACGGTAAGCAGTTTTCAAGTCATGAGTCAGACTTCCTGAAGTTTTAGGATTTACATGGATCCTCATAATAGCTAATGGTTCCAGCAATAGCTATAGTTGGAGAAATGGAATCATTGAGGACCGTACTGTAAATTAATACTAATAGCACCACTAGAGGCCAGATTCTGTACAACACCCTCCCTATATTAACCTCTCACAAAATCTTGTGACGTGTGTCCTATAGTCATGCCTGCAGATGAGGCACCGAGAGATTAAGAAATGTCCCTGGTTTACACAGCTGGTAAGTGGCCGTGGCTATAACTGAAAGCCAGCCTGTGGGACTCTGGGGTCCACAGTGCTGACTGGTCTCGGAGGCTGCCTCTCTGAATTGGAATTCACACTGAGCAAATGCAGACAGAGACTAAGAATTACCTGTTAACACACAACATGAAAATTGTGAGATGTTAAAAGAGAGCAGGGGGCTTCCCTGGTGGCGCAGTGGTTGAGAGTCCGCCTGCCGATGCAGGGGACACGGGTTCATGCCCCGGTCTGGGAAGATCCCACATGCCGCGGAGCAGCTAGGCCCGTGAGCCACGGCTGCTGAGCCTGCGTGTCCAGAGCCTGTGCTCCGCAACGGCAGAGGCCACAACAGTGAGAGGTCCGCATACCGCAAAAAAAAAAAAAGAGAGAGAGCAGGGCCCTTCACATGACCAGACCAGGAAACAAAACAGAGGAAGTCAGGGACAGAAAATAGACCTTTCCTTTAGCCGCCGCTCGCTAAACATTCAAGCAAGATCCTGATGAGGAGGGCTTCGGGAGGGAATGCCTCAACCACATCAGTGTCAGAATGAGTTTCCTGGAATATGCCCCCCAGAAGTTGCTCCGTGGAAAAATGGTGCTGGGGTCAACTCATTTGTGGGAATACAGCATCCACTAACCCACTCAAGGAGATTCCCAGTGCAGACATTAGGAGACTTTCCAAAAAGCTAGAGTAAGGAAACCTGTTTGCCATTTGCTTAACCCAGGACTTATTGAGTTTATCTGACCACCTAACACTCTTTTGGGTATATATGAGGTCTACAAATGTCCCAAAGAATAAACTTTTTTTTAATTAAAGTATAGTTGATTTACAATATTGTGTTAGATTCGAGTGTGCAGCAACGTGATTCAGTTATACATAAATTTGTATATATCTATATTCTTTTTTCAATTCCTTTCCATTTATAGCTCATTACAAGATATTGAATATAGACTAAACAGACTCACAGACATAGAAAACAAACTTATGGCTACCAAAGGGGAAGAGGGGGCGAGGGATAAATTGGGAGTATGGGATTAGTAGAGGCACAGTACCAAAGAACAAACTTTTGATCCATTTTGTTGTATAATTTAAATGCATCATTTAAATGCTTAATAATATGAGTTATTCCATAGTCCATAAGGTGAAAGCATTGCTTCTCAATTTATCTTTTTTGGTTGTCTTTTTATAATCTTAGTAAAAGGGCCCTTCCAAGGTAATTAAAGTAGGAATCTGAAGCAGATGGATTTCTGGGGGCCAGATGGACTGACCCAGCCAATCAGGTGAGCTTCCTTGCCAAAAGGTGCTGTGTAAGACCAGCTCATGGGAAGGCCTGCAATATTAGGTTCACCCATTACAATGGAGCTATCATAAATAGTATTGTTATAATATACTGATATATGAAAGGGCGAAATTGTGCAGGATAACTAAGTAGGAAATCAGAATACAGAAAAAAAACTGCAAATAGTACAAGCGATAAATTCAAAGGAATTTAAAGACTGAAGCTACTGCCATGGCAGGGACTATTGCTAACAGGGGAGTGTGCATGGCAGGACTGAACGGCTGAGCTGGAGCTTAAAGGGTCTAGTGGACATGGGCGGGGCAGGGCAGGGGGAGAAGTTCGGGTGGGGCTCAGACCAGCAGAAACAGAGGTAGCCTGGATGGACACAGGGCTGGAGGCTTGGAGTGGCTGGAGGGTGTTGGCTGTGGTTAGTGAGATCTAAGAGGTAAAGCAGCCCATTGCGTGGACGACCCTGAAAACCTGGCACAGGAGTGTGGCTTTAATTCAGCTGATAACATTGTAGGTTTCCAAACATGAGCAAAGTGTGCGTTGTTTGACATAGATCTTGGGGGCTGCAGCATAAAAATGGATTGGGAGCTAGGAAGCTGAAAGAGGAAGTAGCATTCCCTTATGACGGAGGAGAAAGAGACTGTTAAGGACTGTTTAGTTTCATGCTTCCAAGGGGGCGAATTTCTAAATTACCAAAGTTAAAGTCATTGATTTTATTTTTCATATATTTGTCCATAGGCACTGATTCTGTAAGCAACTGTAATTGACCCGACCCATTGTTTAATCACTGTCTTAATTCGGAAGATGATTTGCTTGCTGTCTTTGAAAATAACGTGTATGTCAAGGGACTATAACCGTATATATTATTTGTTTATCACAACATCAGAAACGACTGTATGTTTTGGGAGCATTTCCTCCTGGATGCAATGCGGTGGGGCCTGTGTGAGGTGGTGGCCGTGCTCAGCGATCACTCCAAGGATGCCTGATGGGAGCCCTGGTGTCCCACTGAGGGGAAGAGCCGGAGAGGGGCAGGAGCGGAGCCTCATCTATCTGGCTCGTAAGCACGTGCATGTTAGGGTTAATTGCTCTTGCCAGGCTTGGGCCATTTCAGTGACTTTTCATTCTCAAGGGCAGAGCCTCAAATGCCATCATCTCATTTTGTGACCCTGTCGCATGCCGCCCAAATCATGGGCATCGAGTCCTGCTTTAAGGTCCGGTCCAAGTCAGTAACATATTTTAAAGAAACTTCTGCTTTCCACAGGCTTGAAACATAATGTGAGTCCTTACTGAAGTCTTTTGAGGGGGGATTGCATCTTATAGTGTATAAATGAACTGCCTTGAAACCTCTCTGGCTGTTCAGCTCCGTGAAGCCCCACGTTGCCCAGCAGTGGCTTCCTCCGAATCTCTTCCCACCACCTCTATGAGTCTTCACGACCCTCTGGCTTTTTTTTCATTGCTTTTGATTATTAGGCTTGTCTCCTCCTTTCTCTGTTGCTTCTGAAAGTTTTCCTTTTCAGAGAGCTCAAGCTTTTTCTTTCTTTCTTTTTTCTAAATTTACATTAAAAAATGTAGCATCTCTAAGTATTTTTCTTCAATTTTACCCACGACACCACTCAGGAGACAAAGGCTGGGAAGTTGAGAAATTCAGCTAAAGAATCTTTCTTAGAAAGCGGAGGAGAGTAGAAGATGGTGAAAGCTATGTTTGCATAATATTGTACCTGCCTCACACACAGATGGGGGGTGACCCATATTACTAAGAGGCTGGAACTTTTTAATCCAGATTATCTGCCGATTAACTCAGGCAAAGATGATCTCTGGAAAGTAGAAAGCTGATTACTGCTAGCAAATAAATGGGCTCTAAACCCTAGTAGGTGCCTAAAGAAAACACTGGCTTCAAATGAGTTGGCTCCTTTGCTGAAGTTTCCTGCCACTTAGAAGCAAGTGTTTGGACACCCTGATTTATAAGATTAAAAGACTCGCGCACCAGGCCGGGGGCCCTGAATGTTGAGCGAGGCCACCTTGCTTCCCGTGGTTGTAGTTTTATACAAACCATTTCAGAAATTTCTGGGTGTTATTTGAAGGCTGAAATGATGACTTGCCAGCCTCATGTTCTCTAGAGGTTATCATCAGCAAACCCAGAGTATTACTATATCAGGCATCCGGGTCAGGTCCTGTGTTAGTGTTATGACAATTAGAGATGGCTGGGTGTGGTCTCACTTCTGAGAACGTCTATGGGCTTTCCTTGGAGTTTCCAGGCATCTGTAGGGAAATCTTTCTTTCCTGTTCTTCCTTGCGTCTGTGGATCTGTTTTCCTTTACACTTTCCTTGTCCTTCTAACTGTCTCACAGTTATACATACTCCTGGCTATACGTATGGGTATCTTCTCTATTATAGAGCTTTGCCCCAACTTGTCTTTGTGGTTTCTTCCGGAATTCCTTGAGCACAGAGTATTACTCTTCCCTTTAGCCGTAAGAGATGGGCTGTAAGGCTGGCATTGGAAGTCTACAAAAAGGATTTTGGCAGTTTATGCTAACATATTTAAGGAACAAGAAACAACTAATGGGAAGGGATTAACTGTATACTAAAATTATTCCCAGATGCCAGAGAGATTAGATTGAGGACATATATTTTAACTGAAAGTCAGTCATGATGACCAGTAAGGCTATGACTCCTTCCTACTTTAGCCAATAATTTGAATTCATGAAAAAGGCAAATTTTATAAGGATATCAGTATTTTGAAGAGTGGTGTGTTTTACAGTCAGAAGGAGCTTTAAAAATTACCTTGAGCAGCTCCCTGACTTCGAGGATAAAGACCCAAGGCCTACAGCAATGGAATAACTTGTTCAAGGTTCTTCTGGCCAGTGGCTAGAACTTCTTTAGTTGGGGATCTAACATGTGCCAGATGTTACTCTAGGTCCCAGATAAGCCAGAGACAAGGTCAAGGTCGCTGCCTTCTTGGGGTTTAAACATCAGAGGGGGAGGCAGATCATAACAAATAGCAAGAACATTTTAAACTGCGATGACTCCTTGGACATCATCCAAGGAGGGATACGATAGAGAGATGGAAAGAGGCTCTGAAGACAGGACACTGGTGCTGAGGCCTCAGTGGCGAGAAGTACCAGTTCAGTAAAGTGCTGTAAATCTAAACGTGTGGGACGCCACAGCACTGCAAATGCTTCCAAAGAAAACACCTTCAGCAGTTCCATGGAGAGTCTGTCATCTCCTGACAATGCTCCCAGAAAGGTAAGTAAAAGCCGTATTAAGGATATTCTATAAATAAGCATCATGTAACAAAACCTACCATATACAGCAACAGTCCTAGAGCCCTGAAAAATTTAATTTACACAGCATCCAGTCCCTGCCTTCGAGGAGTTTATAGCCTGCTGAACAGCTTCTCATTACAAAAGCAACCTCCTGGGCCTTGACAATTGCTCTGAAATCTATCCAGGTTGAAGGAAGGGAGACAGCTAATTCGACTTAAACAGGGTCTGGTCAAGATCCTGTCCTCTTCTAAAAAGAGCTCTTAGTCATTGTACCCAGTGCTTTGGTTTTATATTTTATCTACCACACATATTGGTGTTTAATTATATTATTATACAGTATTAAAAAAGTCAACATATATATTCATAATATTGACCCTAAGACTGATACTAATCATTGGAAATAAAAGAGAAGAGCCAGTGAAATTTCAATGAGCAACTGCCAATGTTGCAAAGCATTGTTTTCTTTTTTAAAAAATAAATTTATTTATTTATTATTTATTTATTTTTGGCTGCCTTGGGTCTTCGTTGCTGCACGCAGGCTTTCTCTAGTTGTGGCGAGCGGGGGCTACTCTTCGTTGCGGTGCTTTGGCTTCTCATTGCGGTGGCTTCTCTTGTTGTGGAGCATGGGCTCTAGGCACACGGGCTTCAGTAGTTGTGGCACGCAGGCTCAGTAGTTGTGGCACATGGGCTTAGTTGCTCCACAGCACGTGGGATCTTCCCGGACCAGGGCTCAAACCCATGTCCCCTGCATTGGCAGGCGGATTCTTAACCACTGCGCCACCAGGGAAGTCCCTGTTTTCTTTTCCAAAATAAAATTTAGCTAAATATATTGGGGTTGAATGTGAAGAATTCAAGCTTCAACTTGATCAGTATTTTTTAGCCTGTGATCACCTAAGGAGCCGCTATGTGATGGATTAATATATATATAACGCCGATAATAGAAAATACATTTTGTTGAAAATATTATCTCCATGCCTATTTTCAGAGAAAATTTCTCCCAGACTCTATGGGCTTCACATTATGATTGAAGAGATAAAAATAGAAGCCTTAGATAGTGGTATTTAAAGTTTGGAGAAGAGGGCTAGTCTAAGACAGGGAATTTTTTTTTTTTAAATTAAGTTTAACAGAGATGTTGGGATTCTTTAAGACATTTCCAAAGGATCTTTACAATGGTTATAAAATTGTTTTCAGTCTCATTGCAATAACATTTCGTAAATTGTTGAAGGGGATGGGATGACTCTAAGGAATCTAGAAGAGTTTCACAGCCTCAAAAATGTGAAAAATCTACGTGGCCTATTCTTCCCCCAGGAAGTGCGGGCGTATGTCCAGTCACAATGCGAGAGCCAGAGTCGGGTGCACTGTTTGCTACTCAAGAACTTGACAATACAAGGCCATTTGATTGTCACAAAGCATAGAATTTCTCAGAAAGTGTGAGTGATGGAAGGGTGGGAAAGTGAATGTGCACCCTTCCTGGAGTATAATAGGACCTCAATGGCTTCTCTGTGGTTTCCATTGAGCTTCCAATCCGGGAATAAAACATGAGGTGCCAAAGATGTTATTTCCCATGTGCAGGCGTGTTAAGGAGATGGCAGAAGCTCTGTGAAACTGATCAAGGGTTCACAGATGTTTTCTTTGGATGCAGTTTGCAGTGCTGTGGGATTCTCTACTCTCTTTCTCTCTCACCCCAAGTCTGGCTATGGAGAGAGGGAGAATGTCACCCTTGGGCCAAGGGAGAAGAGCTTCAAGGGGCCACTCAGACAGCTAACCTTGTGTCTGCCACACTCCATCCCCGGGCTTGAGTTCACGGCAGGGTCAGCCTGGAGTTAGCAGAGCGAAGGCAGGTGTACCTCCTTGGGGGCGAACAAGATGGCAGGGCGAAAGCGATTGTTTTCCATGGATCTGATGTGGGTCTCACATGGGAGAGCCAGCTTGTCCACGAGGATAGTCTGGAGCGGGGAAAGGACCCCTCAGAGGCAGACACTCCTGAAGCTCAGAGGCTGAGGGGATGTAAGCGGCTAGCCAGAACAGAGGCATTGCCTGTTCAAGGGCACTGTGGTCCGAGGCCGCAGCTGGGTTCTCTGAGGAACCTGTGCAAGTGCTTCACACAAATAAAAGCCAATCTCAGATATCCCCCATGCCCAAAGGGCACTGGCATCAATTTAATCTGCGCCTTCTCTCCCTAAACCCTACCCCTGGGCCTAGTCACAGGGAGGGTCAGAAATAGAAACTGGTGGGGGAGGAGAGATGATAGGAGGTTAGAGGCCAGTGGTTTGCTTCTCCCCTTCTGCATGGCAGAACTCCAGCAGGGAGCGGACCTGGATGGAGTGATGGGGAGAGGACAAGTTTTAACTTTAAATGAGTTTGGAGTTTTGTTACTCTACCAGAACAGACTGAACACTGTAATTGTCACCGGAGTGGACGGGATAATGCTTAAAGGTGACCAGAGAACTTTTCTCATCTGAGCATCATCAGAAACCAGAGACATCCCTAAGATTTCATTTCAGGGTCAGGAGAGAACAGATGAGGGCATTTACCAGGCAGAGAAAAATAAAATGAAACTGGTTTTTAAATCAATTAATTAGCTGCTTTCCTGACTTGAACACACATTGAGATTATGTGGCTTTTGGCTTCCAAGGAAAAGGTCAAATGCTGATGACCAGAGACAGTATTTGCTCTACTGGCGTCCTCTCTGAGACAGTGTCTGTAAAGTGCTTAGAACAGCACAAGCCCTCCATAAACAGTAGCATTATTATTCTAGTTATCTTTAATTATTATTACAGGGATCTGATTTAAGACATATCCAACTAAACTCTGAGTACATCTCAACCAGCAGGTTAAGAAGCAGGGGCAGTTCCAGGCCTCAGTAGAGGGAGCTCTAAACCCATCTCTCTGCAGACCAAGCGGTGGCAGGCCCTCTACCGCTGCAGCTTCCCTGGGAAAATTATTTAAGTGATGCATTGGATTCTGGGGAAGTACCATGGCAGAGGTATCAGGTCATCCTAACTCAGCATCTGGGCTCCAGAGTCAGTAAAGGGACAAATTATTAACTTCTCTGTACTTCAACTTTTTCAGCTTTAAAAATCCAAAAATAACATGTACCTACTATGGGGGGGATTAATACCTACTTAACTGGGCTGTTGTGTGCATAATGGATATTCCATTTGTTTGCCTCCTTCTTTCCAGTTCACCTGGCCATGTTCCTCTTTTTTAATTCCTAAAACCCCTCTATGGAAGGCCAGCTTCCTTAAACTTTCCTGCTCTGTGCCCCGTTTCCTCCACTTATGTGGGAAAGTAGCCTCATAAATGAATCTCTACTAAGGTAGAAATAAAAGATCATTGCTTAGACTGGAGATTACCTTTTAAAAGAGAAATTTGGAAGGCAGAAAGCAGAGAAGAGATCTCAGACCCTGAACTTTCACACTTGTGCCAACCTGATGGGAAAGGTTGAGGGTTGGAGGGACCACATGAGGCACCCCCCAGCAGGCTGGGGCTCCCCCGTGACCTTTTTTGTCACGTGGGCATCCGACTCTTACAGCCACTGACTGGTGCCTGCTCTGTATGCCTCTGTGCCCAGCTCTAAGCTCGAAACTTTGCAACAGAAACACACTGGTCTTTGTTAATCTGAGAGGAAGGTATGTTACTCAAGAGAGGTGGTTTCTCAAACCCCAAGCCAGACAGACTTCAAAGTAGTCATTCATCTCAGACATACCCCCATGAGAAGACGGTGATAAATACAAGTGTGGGTGAAAAAACGATGAAAACTTTGCAAAGAGGAGCAGAGGGCGCAAAAAGATGAAAAGTCTCCCAATTTAAATGCTCGAGGTTGTCCTTGAACTCTTTATCTTTCCTTCCTCGTGAGTTAATACTCATTTCTGTCAGATCAGCACACAAGCTACTTTCCACAAATCTGCCAGGTACTCGACCAGCGTCAGGAGGCCACAGCCTAATTCCTGTCCACATCCTTTAATCTGGGGCTGGCAAGTGTTTGTGGGGACTTAACTTTAATTAATTGACTCCTTAGGAATAGAGCTGACAGTTTCCCTTTTATGGATTTTAGACAGTTGAATTATTTTCCTCAGAGAAACTCGCAGGGCTCTAAATCCCTGGGTCTGTGGAGGAAGCTACCACAAAACAGATGTCTTCTCTCAGAGGGTGGCTCTCTTCACCGCCAAACACAAGGTTATTCCGCCTTGCTAGACAACGTAGGTTTTAAAGGATAGTCAAAGGGATATTCGGTGATGAAACCGAGGAGAAATAAAAATATTATAACCGAGCTGTGGCCCCTCTCCCCAGAGGTTCTGAGCCCACAGTCGTCAGTCATCTCTAATCCAGAAAGTACCTGTGACCTCACGCTGCAGGCAGGAGCTACAGGGGGAGGCTGACCTGCACTCACCTTGAGGTCCAGGCGTGCGCGAACATGTCTGCACAACAGCGGATGGGCTGCCAGGCTCTGCTTCCGTGTCTGACCAGGGTACCCGCTAGGCAAGATGGTGCCCTGAAAGCAGTGAGTCATGCTGCAGGCATTGCACAAAGTGAGTTGTGGGGAAGCACAGGGTGGAACTGTAATTGTCCCCAGGGGTGTTGCCCTGTGTCCAAGGGAGGGGGCTAAAGTGAGATGGGGCAAAAGCTAAAGACCTCGAGACGAGGTGCCAGCCATCCAGGCCTTCAGAGTCGGCGTTGATGGAAGACAGCTCCCTTAGCGGGCACAGCGCCTGCCCTGATGTGGCTTTGCTGGCAACTGCCAGTGGTTTTGCCGTACCTTAGTGCCCTGGCCACGTAGGAGCCGCAGTGGCAGCACTCTGGTGCCTGCCCACAGTGCCGTGCTTCTCGTGAGCATGGTCCACAATGACGGACAACAGGTTGCAGTTGGAAGTCAGCCATGACAAGAGACAGCTCCCCGGTGAGCAGCAATGATAGCTGTGAAGACTGTGAGAAGTGAAATCTGTGAACACTGAAAGAAATACTTCAGGCGGCGTGTGCAGGCTGCCTCTGAGAATTCCCAGAAGTATCCAGCTGTATTCTGAGAGTTCCCTCAGACCTAGTGGAGCTGTATCAGAGAAATACTATGTAATTGTACTGTTTTAAGACTCTTGCTATCCCAGGTTGTTGTGTTATGGGAAATCAAGCATACGTGTATTAGGATAGTGGGTTTATATTTTGATTGTCGATGGTGGGCCATGGGGATGAGACAGTCAGAGTGCTGACTGAGAAGCATGCTAGGTGAGGAAATTACTGACCTTCCCTTCTCTTTGAGGTGGCTGGACTATATTAGCAGCACCACTGGTCTGTGGATCCCGGCCTATACCTATGTTTCTAGTAAAGCAGCACAGGGGACTCATTTTCCAAGGAGAGTGGACTAACTGAGCCATGGTAGTAAGTGGTGTTTGCATAGGGGGATACAATTCTGGGCAGAACATGTGTTAGATGACTGTATACCTCTGGTCCAGCTACTTTAGCATCATGGAATAGCGGTCTTGGGATGGTGACTAGGTTTTTGTGTAGGGCAGGGACCTGTGTCTCTAGAGAGCTATAGGGCTGAGAGCAACCTTAGCTGAACAAGACACCAATGCTTCTCTCCCCTGAATGGGGAGAAACTCCTATGAGGTTAGCACTGGCAGATGTGCTGTGGTCTCTTCAGTAGGCAAGGACTGCACTGGCACATTGGCAATAACAACCTCTGCAGCTGAAGATCACCAACTACTCGCTGGACTGTTATAGACTGAATACTTGTATCTCCCCCAAATTCATATGTTGAAATTCTAATACCCAACGTGATAGTATTTGGAGGTGGGGGTCTTTGGGAGGTGATTAGGTGATGAGGATGGAACCCTCATGGATGGGATTAGTGCCCTTATAAAAAAGATTCCAGGGACTTCCCTGGTGGCGCAGTGGTTAAGAATCCACCTGCCAATGCAGGGGACACGGGTTTGAGCCCTGGTCCAGAAAGATCCCACATGCTGCAGAGCAACTCAGCCTGTGCACCACAACTAATAAGCCTGTGCTGTGAGCCCGCAAACCACAACTACTGAAGCCCACGTGCCCTAGAGCCCACACACCACAACTATTGAGCCTGAGTGTTCTAGGCCCTGTATGCTGCAACTACTGAGCCTGCATGCTGCAACTACTGAAGCCTGCATGCCTAAAGCCTACGCTCCGCAACAAGAGAAGCCACTGCAATGAGAAGCCCGCGCACCGCAATGAAGAGTAGCTCCTGCTCGCCGCAACTAGAGAAAGCCTGTGCATAGCAACAAAGACTCAACGCAGCCAAAAAAATAAATAATTTTTTAAAAAAAGTATTAAAAAAAACTCCAGAGAGCTCCTTCAACCCTTCCACCATATAAGAACACAGCGAGAGGAAGGCCCTCTATGAACCAGGAAGCAGGCTTTCACCAGACACCACATATGCCAGAACCTTGATATTGGACTTCCCAGCCTCCTGAACCACGAGAAGTAAATGTTTGTTGTTTAAGCCTAACAGTCTATGGTATTTTTGTTACAGTAACCTGAAAAGACTAAGACTCTGACCAAGGTGGGTATTCCATTTACTCATCTGAAAGAGTAAAATGGACCCATTGGACTGAATAAACACCTCTGAGCCTTGGAACTTCTTTTAGGAAGGAGGGCCAGAGATGGAAGAGATATTTTCCTCCATGGGTGGATTGAGGGATGAGAGTAACTTAGTTAGAATATTAAAAAGAATGGTACCTTACTACCTCACACCAGTCAGAATGGCCATCATTAAAATGTCTACAAATAACAAATGCTGGAGAGGGTGTGGAGAAAAGGAAGCCCTCCTACACTATTGGTGGGAATGTAAATTGGTGTAACCACTATGGAAAACAGTATGGAAGTTCCTCAAAAAACTAAAAATAGAGCTATCATATGATCCAGCAATCCCACTCCTGGGCATATACTTAGACAAAACTATAATTCAGAAAGATGCATGCACCCCAGTGTTCATTGAAGCACTATTTACAATAGCCAGGTCATGGAAGTAACCTAAATGTCCATCAACAGACGAATGGATAAAGAAGATGTGGTACATACATACAATGGAATACTATGCAGCCATAAAAGAGAACAAAATAATGCCATTTGCAGTAATATGGATGGACCTAGAGATTAAGTGAAGTAAGTCAGAAAGAGAAAGACAAATGCTATATGATATCACTTATATGTGGAATCTAAAATATGGCACAAATGAACCTATCTACAAAACAGAAACTGACTCACAACCATAAGAGATCAGACTTGTGGTTGCCATGGGGGAGGGAGTTGGGTGAGGGTTGGAGTGGGAGGTTGAGGTTAGTAGATGCCAACTATTACATTTTAGGATGGATAAACAAAAAGGTCCTACTGTATAGCACAGGGAACCATATCCAGTCTCCTGGGATAAACCGTAATGGAAAAGAATATTAAAAAAGAATGTATATATGCGTAAAACTGAGTCACTTTGCTGTACAGCAGAAATTAGCACATTGTAAATCAACTATACTTCAAAAAAAAAAAGAGAAAAGAATGGTACCTTATTTTGTTTTGCTGCTGGTGAAGCAGTACAGAACAATTCCACATGTCACTGCACAGATTCTTGAGAAGACAATAAATGTATGTGTCCATTCTGACTGTCTTCAGAGCTGATGTAATGGCCTCAAGAGAACTTTGAAAAATTTGAGAAATCAGTAGTTCCTGCTGGGAGCTGTCCTCATGTAAAGATAGGGAAGAACCTGCAAACACAAGATAGACAAGTGAGAAAACAAGTTTGAAGCTTGTCTTCATGAATTAATTATAAAATGCCTGAAGTAGAAGATCGGCTCTGGTTTGAAAAAGAAAAATGTCCTGCGGTTTAAATCACTGAGCTGTCCGCATGCCATCAGCCTCTGGCAATGATCTCTGAACTCAGTCTTTCTTTTCACAGTCTTTGTGAAATAATGAATCACTTCTCGAAGATGACGCGTAGATAAAATAAGAGATGAAGCAACAAAAAAGAAAATAAAACATTTTCTTCCAGGAAAAATGGAACTAGGCACCTTCAAATCTCATAGGCTTTGCTGTAAAAGGTTTTCTTTCTTAAAGCATATATTTAATTAAGTTCTGCCACATGTCCAGGACCAAGATTTAAGAATGAGTTGTGGTCTTGTTTCAAGTGTTTCACTGCTAATGGAATGATTCATAATATAAAGGCTTTATTTTTAACACACTCTCTTCTGAAACATTGTATAGTTAAAACCGCCAGAGGCCAACTTGATTTTGGTCAGGCAAATTAGATTATGTCCAGCAAGTGTCAGAATGAGCAAAGGATGCCTTAAAGACTATCAGGGAGACCATCTCAGTCTACAGGTAATAATCAATTGATTAGAAACTTCGTTCATGTCATCATGAGGGTCAACGTATCTCTAATTATTATTGCTGTCTACTCGAAAACTAGGGAATTGTATACTTCAGAGCCTGACTTCACCTTCCTTTCCAGTGGTAATTAACCTTGGAGGCCTGTTCAGGCTATCTTGAAACTGTCCTTCAAATGGAGATTTGTGTGTGGTAATTTATTGATGTAGACACTCGGGAATAATACCTATAAGGGAGTGAGGGAAGCGACTGACCAGAGGAAGAAGTTGAGCTGCTACTGTTGCAACCAAGGCCGTAGCCTATCCCACAGGACCTCTGGAGCTGTAAGGATCCTTCTGTGTTGCCTGAATTTAGGCAAAGGAGGCAAGGTCTCAGTATCCCACATTAATCGCTATTAGATGTGGGCTGTCCTCGGGGAGGGGCATACCGTGGGTGAGTCAGCTTCCTTTGGCGGAGGGCAATGCCTGGAAAGGGGTGCAGCTGTGAGCCCTCAGGGACAACATTCCTCTCATCTGGGGGAATGAGTTCCTTGGTTCTGGGATGGAGAGAGATGGAGGGAGAGTCTGGACGATACATACAGATCCACTGCAAGGTCCTTTATTGAAGAGGTCCCTTAATTAGAGAAGTTTTTTCTCCTGTGATCTAATACCGT
Organism: Orcinus orca; assembly: GCF_937001465.1. Classification (NCBI taxonomy): domain Eukaryota; kingdom Metazoa; phylum Chordata; class Mammalia; order Artiodactyla; family Delphinidae; genus Orcinus; species Orcinus orca. The sequence goes on along the minus strand of NC_064561.1, from coordinate 79,888,048 downwards.
GTCTATAACACATTACTCCCAAACTTGCTGGCTTAAAACAACAGACGTCATTTAGTATTGCTCCTGGTTTCTGTGGGTCAGAAATGCCCAAGTGGCTGGGCTGGGAGAGGGTGCTCTGCTTGAGGTGTTTTGTGTGAATGCAGTCAGGGGGTGGCTGAAGCAGTGGGGCTGGCCGGGCACCTCTCTCTCTTCCTGCTATCTTGGGGCCTCCCCTTGTGGTCTCTCTGTCTTTGTCTTTGGCCTCGTTTGGCCTTCCTCACAGCATGGCCACCTGGCACTTCTCACTGACTTGGAGGCTTAGGGTTCCGCAAGTGAGCATCGCAAGAGAGTCTGGAAGACGCCGCATGGCGTCTTCTGACTTAGCCTTAGAAATCACATGGCACCGGGTCTTCCCCACTGGATTTGTCAGGGGCCCACCTAGTCTCAAGGGGAAGAGACAGGGATCCCACCTCTTGATAGGGAATGACAAGACCTGTGAGAACACAGGATAGGACAGTTTTTGAAAATACAAAAGGCAGTAAAGCTAATATTTTCTGATGGTAATAAATCCAACCAAAAAAGTTTAAAAATAATGGTATAATTCAAATCCTTTGATTTCTAAAATTCTATATATATGCATATAAATTCAATTATTCAAGTATTATGGATCTGCATTAGCAATAAAACACTTGAAGTGTGTAAGTTCAGCCCAGGATAGTCCATCAGTTGTAAGGAACCAGACGTAGACAGACATCAAATCCAGTGTTACTGTCTTCTGTTAAATACTATATATGAGCGTACAGAGACACTAGCTAAACAGAGTTATTCCTGGGTCACAAAAGCCAGCTAAATGAATAAATGAATTCTACATTAGTTTTCATTCATTATCAACATAAATGTTTACCTTTTGTAATGCATAGAGCTCAATAGTCAATCCCCGTTTTTGTGGCGGTGTTAGGCCATCATGAGATCAGCACTCATGTTTTCAACACTTGGAACCTCAGTTTTAGACCAATATTTAGAAACACTATTGGCTCCCATATTTTTACTTGGTCAAAGACATGTGGTCCCCACCATGGGAATTTGGACCTCACATTCAGTTCCAAAACCCACATAAACTTTGTTATCAGGAAAATTATGTTAGTTCTAATTAGGATAGACTTTTGGATTCGTTTGGTCAATGGTAATAGGTTTGTTGCTTTGACGTTTATTTGATGTTTCCCAGGAGGAAAACACAAACACCTCTGTGTGATGTAATGTGAAACCCAAAACCCTGTCATCAGGCCTCAGAGTTTTGCTCTTTGGTGATGGGATTCAGACACTTTTTGCATCTCTGTCATTTCATCTGACCTCTCAGTGCCGTTCTAAGTGACCGGGATTATTACTGAACCCTGCTGGACAAACCTATTGAAGCAGCCACACAATCAGCGTTTGTCATGGGGGAACAATAAGATTTCTTTTAGGCTTGGAATCCACCAAATCATGCTTTTCACAATGTCTCAATTGTTTTATTATAATATCTTTTGGTCTGGATAGGAAAGGCTGTTCAGTTTACAACATGTTGCTATCAAGTGTACAATTTGGATGATAATAAATGAGGTTCCAATCCTTTCATGATGCAGAGCACTTTTTCGCAGTGCTTGGCAGTGTAATCAATGTTGTTTTCACGCCTTATAGATAAAAGCACTTGATGGAATACTGCTGTTGCAGAATGCCATTGTATTTTGGTGCTTCCACCAAAAATGAACATGTCTAAAAATAACTTGCAAAAGAAATGATTAAAACCTCAAAGATATAATGTTATCTTAAAGTAGTTAAAGGATGGATAACTGTATGTTTTAAACTATGTCCTAAATTTGGAGATATTAAAAGCAAAGAATTTTCATTGTTGGACAAATATTACATATATTACTCTCTAGGAAGAAGCTTTTCAACTCTTTATCTCTCTGAAGCTAGAGGAACTGGTTGGGAGATAGGCTTGAATATTTGTTTGAAAACCTTCAGAACTATTCTCAGTTCAGTCTCCATTTGGCCTCAAGTCAGGAGCTCTGACTGGAGTTGGTGTATTGTGTCTCAAAATGCAAAAACACAATAAAGGGTAAGGCTTGAGAACATTTTAAACTGCTGAATATTATCACAGGTGCAAAGAGTAGCATCGACACATATACACTACCAAATGTAAAGTAGATAGCTAGTGGGAAGCAGCCGCATAGCACAGGGAGATCAGCTCGGTGCTCTGTGACCACCTAGAGGGGTGGGATAGGGAGGGTGGGAGGGAGACGCAAGAGGGAGGGGATATGGGGATGTATGTATGCATATGGTTGTTCACTTTGTTGTACAACAGAAACTAGCACAGCACTGTGAAGCAATTATCCTCCAATAAAGATGTCTTAAAAAAAAAATGCTTTGAATGCTCCCCCTACTACCTTTAAAACTAGCTGAAGGGAGAGAAAAAATGGAAAGGGACAAAACAAAAGGATGGGAAAGAAAGAGGAGGAAAAGTGTTCCCTGCCGGTGGCCACCAACTGGGAAATGGCTTAAGAACTCAACACTGTGTGTGTGTGTGTGTGTGTGTGTGTGTGTGTGTGTTGAGTGTGTGAATTTGAGCTTGGTTGTTATTACTCAGGAGGTCATTATAAGGCAGGTTGGTATGATACTTCTATGCATTTTTATTTTTAATATTGAAGGGAAAAATTCCTCAAGGAGCTTGGATAATAAAGCAGGGGCCATGGCTGTCAGCTCAGGGAATGCAGATCTCTGTCTTCTCAGGTACCTCTTCTGGTCAGCAGTGATGAGGGTCAAGGGTTTCACCATTTTTTTAAGGAAGAACCCCTAAGGGATTCTGGGGAAATGTCCTTGAATGGTCTCTCAAAGAAAGAAGGCAGGCAGTTCTACTCTATGTTTTTCAACCTCTGTCCTTTGCTCTCCTCAGACTCTCTGAAATTTGTCACTTTTGTCATTTTCCTTTTCAGAAAGTGACAGTTCCCCGGAAATTTTTTCACTCCTCATGATCTCTTGACCTTTCTCTGAGAGGTTGTTTCTCATTTCGCTGCCAGCTTGCTGCATGGCCCTTTATTATTTGCAAGTTTTTCGGGTGAATTCTTTCTTGTGTGAACTTTCTGTACTTCAGGCTGTATTTTACACTGGGGCCAACTCATACTTGCTAAAGAGAAACTGATAGCTAGGATAAGATAAACTAATAACTTCCTAGGTTTTCCTGCAAGCTCTTGAATTCTACCATTCAGACTTTCATATTTCAAATCTTATGCAAATCTGACTTTAGAGGATTTCTCTTTATGCTTTGTAGGCACCTTTACTGAGAAGAAACATGGCTCCACTGAGATTATTACAGAAACATCAAACCCTAGAGAATTTGACATTCCCTTTTCTCCTTAATATTTTTTTTTTTCCGTGTGTGTGTGATGTGCAAGTTCAATATTAATAGATGATCAAAACCGGTGGCAGTTATATTTTACCCTTCCTGGTTTGAAGAACCACTTATATAATATAAGTGGATAAGATACTAAAAAGGAATCCTTTATTTAGTGATACCTTCTAAAATAAGAAGGAAGAAATAATTTGGAGAAAAATGTCTTTGACAGCATGGAATTATTCCTGAAGTTTTAATGATGGAGAAAATATTTTACCAAATGTTGATTTAAAATAGCTAAATTACCTTATTTGTTGAAATGTAGTCTATTTGGACTTCAAACAAATCACCTGATTCCATCCAAAGTAAATAGTAAAATATACATCCAATATGGAAAATAACCTGGTAATATTATAGAGATACAAGAAAGAGAAGGGAAATGAATCCATCCCTCTTTTCCTTGTTTTAGAAACTTCTGTATAAACCAAGGTAAGCAAAGATGAATCAGAGAAATCCTAGAAATTAATATAGCATTCATGGAAGACAGATTTATTTATAAAACTGCAATAGTTTAAATATGTTCTAGTAAGTGTAATATCTCTACTTATCCAGTTTGTTATGTATTCTTACCTCTCTAAAACTGCACGATTTCTGAGAGGTTACATCAAAAAAATTTTCCATCATGGAATTTTTCAGATTATTTGGGTGAGTAAGCAAATTTTTCATCCTCCATTTCCTGCTGTTAAATGAGCAGCGACTGATGAAAAGGTGCTCAGGCTAAGGCCTGTTTTGGGTGGGATGTGTGGGAGGACCCTGTATCTGTTGTAAGAATAAACACACTTACTCCAAAGAAAATGTGGTACAAGGGGCTCCCCCTCTCTATTTTCTTGTATTATTTTTTTTTTTGAGCTTGGTAAATGTATTAGTTTCCTGTTGCTGCTGTAAGAAGTACCACAAACCTGGTGACGAAAACAACACAGATTTATTCTCCTACTCTTAGTAGGTCAGAAGTCAGAAGTCAGTCCCACTGGGCTAAGCTCAAGGTGTTGGCCAGGCTGTTCCCCTGTGGAGGATTTAAAGGGAGAATCCATTTCCTCACCTTTTTCAGCTTTTAAAGGCTGCCAGCATTCTGTGGCTCATGGCCTCTTCCTCTGTCTTCAGAGCCAGCCGGGTAACATCTCTCTCCTCTGACTCCTGCTTTGCTCCTTACACCTTCTACCTCTGACTTTGACACCCTCTGCATCCCTTTTGTGAGGACCCTTGTGGTTATCTGGCTTACCCAGCTAGTCAGGATAATCTTCCCATCTCAAGGTCCTTAACTTAATCACACGTGAAAAGTCCATTTTGCTATGTAAGGTTACATATTCACAGGTTCTGGAGATTAGGATGCGAAGAACATCTTTGGGGGGCCATTAGTCTGTACACCCTAGTAAACAAATGCTCTACAGCCCTCAACATTGTTCTAGCCGAGCTGTCTTTTAAACATTAGAACACCAGGATGCCTTAGAGTTAGCAGGTCCTATTCTCATATCTGAGGAGAAACTTATGAAAGGGTAGTGTAAAAGTTTAAACTGCAACCAGTGTTATAATTCTAATATTTATACCACCTTGTCTCACAGGGGTCTCTCTGGTAAACATTTAATTATGAACTTTAGGCTTAGGAAATTAGCTTTTAAACTTATAGCACTGTTTGCAAGAAAGAATGAGAGCAGGAATATGTAGATGCTGTGAAATAAATTTTAGGAGTGCTTTACTTTTTTGGAGTTCTTTTCAGCAAAAACAACGTTTTCCATTTTCCATTTATAGTCTGGGCCATTTTGAAAATGACTTGTCAAGTTTTCTAGAGGCTGGTCAATGAGTTTCAAATATTCTTATCGATGGACTAGATTAATTTTTACACTAAGACTTTGTCCAAAAACATTAAATCAAGATGCAGATACTTCTTCCTTTTTGACCCACCTCCTAGAGAAATGGAAATAAAAACAAAAATAAACAAATGGGACCTAATGAAACTTCAAAGCTTTTGCACAGCAAAGGAAACCATAAACAAGACCAAAAGACAACCCTCAGAATGGGAGAAAATATTTGCAAATGAAGCAACTGACAAAGGATTAATCTCCAAAATTTACAAGCAGCTCATGCAGCTCCATATCAAAAAAACAAACAACCCAATCCAAAAATGGGCAGAAGACCTAAATAGACATTTCTCCAAAGAAGATATACAGATGGCCAACAGGCACATGAAAGGATGCTCAACATCACTAATCATTAGAGAAATGCAAATCAAAACTACAATGAGATATCATCTCACACCAGTCAGAATGGCCATCATCAAAAAATCTAGAAACAATAAATGCTGGAGAGGGTGTGGAGAAAAGGGAACACTCTTGCACTGCTGGTGGGAATGTGAATTGGTTCAGCCACTATGGAGAACAGTATGGAGGTTCCTTAAAAAACTACAAATAGAACTACCATATGACCCAGCAATCCCACTACTGGGCATATACCCTGAGAAAACCAAAATTCAAAAAGAGTCATGTACCAAAATGTTCACTGCAGCTCTATTTACAATAGTCCGGAGATGGAAACAACCTAAGTGCCCATCATCGGATGAATGGATAAAGAAGATGTGGCACATATATACAATGGAATATTACTCAGCCATAAAAAGAAACGAAATTGAGCTATTTGTAATGAGGTGGATGGACCTAGAGTCTGTCATACAGAGTGAAGTAAGTCAGAAAGAGAAAGAAAAATACCATATGCTAACACATATATATGGAATTTAAGAAAAAAAATGTCATGAAGAACCTAGGGGTAAGACAGAAATAAAGACACAGACCTACTAGAGAATGGACTTGAGGCTATGGGGAGGGCGAAGGGTAAGCTGTGACAAAGTGAGAGAGTGGCATGGACATATATATACTACCAAATGTAAAATAGATAGCTAGTGGGAAGCAGCCGCATAGCACAGGGAGATCAGCTTGGTGCTTTGTGACCACCTAGAGGGGTGGGAGGGAGGGAGATGCAAGAGGGAAGAGATATGGGAACATATGTATATGTATATGTATAACTGATTCACTTTGTTATAAAGCAGAAACTAACACACCATTGTAAAGCAATTATACTCCAATAAAGATGTAAAAAAAATAAAAAATAAAATAAAATAAGAAAATAAAAGATGCAGATACTTCTGTCAACTGTTCTGTTATTACCCAGGTACCACGTTCTGTGCTGATTTTCTATTCCAAAACAGGGGAGCTTTCAATAAAAGGGTACCTTGGAGTGAGATAGGGACAAATGAGCTCCAAAAATGCTGGCAAATAGCAATTAATGACAGACTGGTTGGCAGAGAGCAAAATGAGATGAATTGTCACAGTCCATGCACTACATCCCAGATCGACGCCCAATACACAAGGTGGTTTCAGAAGCCTGAGGGTCATCTCAGTGGGTCTCAAGAAATACCGTCAGCAATCTCTACCCCAAAATATCCCACGGGCAAATCTTTATGTGCAACTTTCTAGGTTTTTCATTCATTCCTGGAGCAGACGCCAAACTGGAATCTTATTCTACTGGTGTGGACCTTCACAGCCTGACTTTCTATGCATCACAACACAGGCAGCTGCTGAAAAGTTCCGGAGCAAGGGTAAAGACCAGAGCAGCATCTATCAAGTGCCCATGTTTGACATCACCCATTAAGATGCCAAAGATGTCATTCCTCCCACTGAGGGTTTACCACAGTTTTTCTCATAATGAAATAAGTGCTATAAAAGCCTCTTTTAAGATTTTTAAATCCCAATAAATCTGTCTGCACTTCATTTTAATAAAAAATGTTCAAATTAGTCATCAAAATGCCAACAAAACCCAGTCATCATAAATCCTACTTTAAAGGTTATTTAAGGTGAATACGATTTTTTTTTTTTACCCTTCAGCACGTAAGGCAAGTTAGGGATTTGACTTTCAGGAAGTCATAAACCTATTTTCTTTTTACTAAAGTACCTGTTTTTCTAGAGAAGCATGAATATTTTTGAATGTTTATCTATAAGTTAGTTCACATAGGTAGTGGTGTTTCTTTTTCAGTTAATCTATGAATTAAATTTTATTTTTTACTGTAGGTGTCTGTTAATTGCTTATGAAAGTGAAAATATTAAATCCATGGCTTTCACATTTTTTTTTTACTGTGCTCCACAGTAAGAAGTGCATTTTATAGTGTAGCCTAAAACATATACATACTATAGATACACCCGCTTAACATATTCTTGAAACAAAAGTTTTACGAAAAATAATTTCCCTTCTTGTAGTGGCACTCTATTTTCTATTTTATTCTGTTTCATTAAGAAACTACTTGTTATGAACCTCTAAATTGGTTTCATACCCAGCAATATGAAAAAAACTGTTATTAAATGATACAAAAACCTATTTTATTTTGAGTTAAAAAGAGAAAACATGATCACAGGCAATCCAAATTAATTGCCTGACATTTTCCATCATAAAAAGATTAAAAAGCTAAATTCTTGAATCATGAAGATTATGGTCCACATTTTTGTGGAACTTGTTTTTGTTAGATATATAGTGACTTTTGGAATAAAGATATTGAGTATCCCAGACTATCAAGATAAATAAGATTTTATAAAAAGCTGTGGACGTGGTTCAGCCCTACCTTGTCGATACAATCGACAGTCTGTGTGCCTCTTACACACCTGTAGTCACATTTCAGCACATAGAGAATCTCATCAAGGGTGTCAACACAAGATAAATGCCTGTATCTAAGGGGATCAAATGCTAGCCCTTTTTCTTGATCATCTGTAACCCCCTTCCCCACAAAAATGGAGTTACAAGGGATGAGTGTTTTTATTTTGGAATAATATCAAGATTATCTCCAGCTGGCAGAAGCTTCCAGATGCTCTAAAGGTGCTCTACTGGGTTAGAGGAGAAGGTATTACTAGGAAAGGTAAGGTCTTGCCCGGTGGAGGATGGAGTTCCCTTTTTCAGATGAGCTGAATGGTCCTCTAGAAAAGGGCCAAATGACCAACTTGAGAAGTCAAAGCCCAGAAAAGATTAAGATGCTTCTCTACACCATAATTCAAACTTGAAACAAGACTAAACTGTAAAGCAGGAATAATAAACCAATCAAATTCTTATTTTTCCATTTGGTCATCACTTTTATGTCTTGAACATATATAACTGTTTCCAGTTTTTCCTCAGACCCTGTGGTGCTTCTGTTTTGGAAGTACCCTAGGCACATCCTCATCATCCTGCCTGTTGCTTGGCCTGGCTACTTCTGGGAAGAGGGAAGTTGTAACCATAGTTGGTGGCTGGTGGTCCATGGGTATTTCTTTTTTTTTTAATTTTTTAAAAATTTATTTATTTATCTATTTATGGCTGTGTTGGGTCTTTGTTGCTTTGCGTGGGCTTTCTCTAGTTGTGGCGAGTGGGGGCTACTCTTCGTTGCGGTGCGCAGGCTTTTCATTGCGTTGGCTTCTCTTGTTGCAGAGCATGGACTCTAGGCACGCTGGCTTCAGTAGTTGTGGCATGCAGACTCAATCGTTGTGGCTCATGGGCTCTAGAGCGCAGGCTCAGTAGTTGTGGCGCATGGGCTTAGTCGCTCCGTGGCACGTGGGATTGTCCCAGACCAGGGTTCAAACCTGTGTCCTCTGCACTGGCAGGCAGATTCTTAGCCACTGAGCCACCAGGGAAGTTCTCCATGGGTATTTCTTAACCATGTATAAAGCACTTTTGCTGGATAGACACATTTTTCTTACTTTACTCCTCCAACACATTTTTACTGAATATAAATAACTTCAATTCATCTTCACTTTTATATTGCCTTAGTTGCTGCTTCTACATGCATTTTGCATCAACTGAAGAGTTTGTTAAGTGGGTGATCTTCACATCCTTTCATAGGAGAAAATACAAAATGAGGCCTGGGATTATCATTTTAAATGGAAGAGCCATAGTTGGAAGAGAAATATCTCCTCAAGGTCCTTGAAGCAGAGTTGATTAGTCACAAAGAGCTAGAGGCAAAATACCTTCCCTCTCTTTGCACTGTTATTGCTGAATTTCTTGACTAGTTTTTAGGTTCTAGGTTTTAAAAGGAAACCCCTATGTGCAAAGAAGGAATGACTAAGAAATGGGAGATAACATTTGCTCAGTGTCAGGGACTTCGCATCTGTACTCATTCAACTGGCCCAATAATACCATTTATTTGATCATCAAATAGTCATGGAGCACTTCCTATGTGCCATGTTCTTACACACACACACACACACACACACACACACACACACACACCCCATATACTTTCTATAGGCATATATGTATCTTCCAGTAAGTGCTAGAGGAAACAACAATATATCAAAGTAAGAGATAAAAGGAGTGTGGTAGGCAGGCAAGATCTCTCAATTATAATTACCTCCGACCAGAATCCTAAATAAATGAGGGAAAAGAGCCCTGTACGCATGTGCAAAGCCCTGAAGTGGGAGCTGCTTGGCACGTCTAAGGGGAGGTCCACATGTCTGCTGCTGAGGAAGTGAGTAAAGCAAGAGGGAGTCATGGAGATAAGTAGGGGAAGGGGTGGTGGCTGGGGATGTAGTGCACAGAACATACTTATACTAAAAAACTATTTGCTGCTTATCTGAAATTCAAACTTGCTGTCCTGTATTTTTTCCTTGCTCTATCTGGCAACCCTTTTCCTTCTTCCCTCCTTTCTTCCCTCCCTTCCTTTCCTTCCATGTGGTTGTAGTATCCATTTGCCATACAGTTTGATTCATTTGTTTCAGTTTGCATTCAGTTTCAATTTTACTTTTCCATCCTTATTGATTTAATTTTATTTTCAAATATGTAGAATATTAACACACTTTCAAAAATCAAAACTGTACAAAATTATGTCCTCAGAGAAGCATCACTCCTTCCTCTATCTCCTCCACCACCACTACCTGTTGGCCACCAACTTCATCACTCTCGGGGTTTATCATTTTGATATGTTTTGTTTTGTTTGTTTTGTAATCATAAGAAAACAGATACATATTTTCTAATTTTCACTTCTTTATTATTCAAATTTTGACATTCTAAATATGTTCTTTTGTACTTTGCTTTTTTCCACTTAATAATATCTCCAGAAAATCACTCTGCATCAGTTCATAGAGATCTTTGTTATTCTTTTTAAATAGCTGTATAGTATTCCACTGTGTGATACAATAGTTTATCCAACTAATGTCCTATGCATGAACATTTAGGAAGTTTCCAATGTCTTACACTTATAAGTAATCCTGCAAATGAACAACCTTTATGCCTATGTATTTTTGTATCAATCCACGTGTATCTTCAGGATAAATTGCTACACGTGGGACTGCAGGATCAACAGTAAATCCATGTGTAATTTTGTTAGCTAATGCCAAGTTGCCTCCATAGGGATGATATCATTTTACATTTTGAACAGCAGTATATGAGACAGCCTGTTTCTCCACAGCCTCCCCGAGAGATTGTGTTGTCATGCTTTTGAATTTTTGTCCATCTGATGAGTAAGAAATGGTATCTCAGTGTACTTTTAATATGCACTCTACTTATTATGAAATGGAACATCTTTTTATATGTTCAAGAGACATTTTTAGATTCTTTTTGTGAATCATCTGTTCAGGTCTCTCACCTATTTTTTCTATAGGCTTTTATTCTCTCAAAAATAATTCATTGTCTCTTAGGGATATTAGCTCTTTATCTAAGATATATGTTGCGAATATTGTCTCAGAGTTTGTCATTTGATTTTGTTCATAATGTTTGAAAGCTGATCAATTTCTGTACTTTATATTCAATTCCATTAATCTGTCTCTCAATTCATGGGCCTGGATATGTTTTGAAGGTAGAGCTGACAGGGTTTGGTGATGGATTTGATGTGGGACATCAGAAAAAGAGGAGTCAGGCATAACTCCAAGATTTTGACCTGAGCTACTAGAATGTTAGAGTTTCCACTTACTGAGGAGAATTCAGGTTTTGTGGGGAATACCAGGCGTTCTGCTTTGGCCATATCAAATCTGAGATGCCCATTAGACCTCCTGGTAGAGATGTGAGGGTACAGATGGCTATGAGCATGAATCTGGGGAAAAGGCAGGAGATAGACATTTAGAGGCAGCCACGTAGAGACAGTATGTAAAACCATAAAACTGCTCGGAGGTTTTAATGAAAACGTTATGTCCATTTTGAGGATATTTTCAGGGTTTAAGTCACTTTTCCAGAGCTGGGCGATGAATCTAGGTCTTATCCTCTGGATTTGTTTGCTAGGGCTGCCATAACAAACACCACAGACTGGGTGGCTTAAACATCAGAAATTTATTGTCTCCTAATTCTAGAGGCTGGAAGTTCAAGATCAAGGTGTTGGCAGGGTTGCTATCTTCTGAGGCCCCTCTCCTTGGCTTGCAGACAGCTGTCTTCTCCCTATGTCTTCACATTGTCTTTCCTCTGTAACATGTGTGTGTCCTAACCTTTAAAAGGACTCTAGTCATATTGGATTAGAGCCCACCCTAATGACCTCATTTTAAATGAATTACCTCTTTAAAGACTTTATTTCCAAATACAGTCACATTCTAAGGTACTAGAGAAGAGGCTGTCAACATATGAATTTTGTGGGCATACAATTCAGCCCACAATGCTCCTCTTTCCATGACACCAACTTGCTGTATATTTGAGAAGAAACAGGAATGTAGAGTCTGAAAACATATTGTTTCGTAAAGGAATGAAAATGATGATGACTCTAATGCCTGGAAGTTAATATTTCTCCTCTCTTTGGGGGATAGTTATGTGGAGGATATAAACGTGAATGATATTTAATATGAGCCCACTGTCCTCAGATCTGTTCCCAGGGAAAAGGCCTTGTTCTCCCTGGAAAACACGGGATCTGGAAAAGCCCCTGACACTGAAGTTCCAGCAGTAAATTTGGGTCTTGTCTGGGCAGGAGGGAAGTTGGGTGAACATATTTTAGAACTGAGGTTCATGTTTATCTTAGAGAAATCATTCTTTGACCACTAACAAATGTGGATTAATGTAAACCAGAAACATCTCTCAGGTAAAAAAATAATCCCAAACTCTCTACTTTCAGTTAGAAGTAAACTCAAGGAAATTTCTCCTTTTATGTATAGTCTTGAGTTACAGGGGGAAATCAAGAGTCAAGACTTACGAATTTTTGTAGTTAAATCACTAAATATTTGTATATTTTGTAAATACATTATAAAGAGAATACTAAAACTCTCTGGGCTTCGGGAAAGGATTCCATAACTTCTCCAAGTCACCTTTACTTGGAAAGGTCCTAAAAATTCTTTCCTGCACTATTTTGTAATCTGTTTTTTTAACACTTTTGCTACTTCGTTATTATTCACTAGACTGCAATGTCCTGGTACAGGAAAACATCTTTATAAATTATTAACTGAAATTCATTGAGATTCTATGGGAGACAAAAGACTTTGAGTTTGCCTTCTAAGAATTTATAGTCATTTCCTAGGTACTTTGTCACTGACATCTGTGTTAATTTCTTTGGAATTAGAATATGTTATCTAACATTTCTACTTCTCAAAATAAATTATATTAACTGAATAGAATTTGCTTGAAGATGTCAGACTTAAGGTTGAACAACTTAAATTTTAGCTATGATAGTCTAACAGAATTTTTTAAAGTATAAGATTGAAGGGTGAGTCAGAGAGAACATTCCAGTTGCCTAGGTTCCTTAGGAAGGTGACACCAGGGTGTTTGGATATGGGCAGCTTAAAAACTGATGTCATGTGTGGATAATGGATGGGAGAAAGCACAGACACTGTGAGATGAAACAAACAAAATTCACACAAAAATGTAAATGTTGATTTCACCAGTACACCAGTTAATTAAGGTTAACTCACCCTTAAAAATGAGAAAATCTACCCTAGTGAGAACAAAATGTGGAAAAGAGATAACTCCTAAGTGTAGTCACATATACCACCCCATCTTAATTGGATGGACCCTCATCTTCAAGAGCTCTGTGCTCTGCCTTGGGCCCAGGTCTCCTATGCAAACATTACCTCCAAAGTGGGTTATTCAGGAGGTCACAGAGGTACACAGTCAAGACGGAACACTTAAAATGTTGACACAACACTGAAACCCTATTTTGGCATTTCTTCTTTTTTCAGTAAACAAAAGTAGCCTGGGCCTCTCTAGATCGTTGAGAATCCTAACACATACGATCACTTAAAAACACGGCCAGTGAAACAGCCTCACTGGTTGTGGACTCGTACTGTTAGGCACTGCATTCCTTAAATGAAGTAGTTTGGGGCATAAGCCTTCCCAGACCTGAGTCGCTCTCTCCTGTGGGCCTTATGCTGCTTCCTGTCCTCTGCAGCTTTATTTTGAGGGACAGTCATGCAGGACTTGGGTCTCCAGATGTTTTTTGTTCCCGTGGTTATGGCTGCTGCCTTCCAGTGAGGTTTATAATCTGACCTATTTTGAAAACATACCAAACTCATCCCAACCCAACCAAATAAAAAGTCCAAACAGGTTAAATACAGCTCCCCTATCTCTGTTATGATCAGCCCTTCCTGAGTCACTTGCTTTTACGACAGGTGCTATCTCAGCACATTGTCTGCTTTAGAGAGTGTAAAATGACAGCAGAGGTGAGTGTGCTGAGCCATTTAAATGCTATCCAGTGGACCTATTATACCACTGGATCACCGAGAGAGAGAAACGCTGAGATCTTTCCATATGGCCTAACCCACAGTTTGGGTTAGCTTTACTTTTGTTACATTCCTGATAGGATCCACTGGAGTGGCACCAGAACCATAGCACTGGCATCACTGGGGGAACTGGAAGAGTGGAACACAACAGAAGGGCCTGGGCCTTGTTCAAAACCATATGGACATGCTTAGGAAAAAAGTGAAAACCCCTTGATCTCTGAGACCACCTTCCCCATCCCCAATAAATGTGCAATCAGAAATATGCCTTTATAATGCTTTCTCTATAAATTCACATACATAGACAATTAATGAATAGAGTTCCCATGGTAGAAATAAATGAAGACCACCCAAATGAGATCAAAGTCTATTGATTCAGGGCTTGCTATAGCAAGGGAGTTAGCCACCATCACTTGCGTTTGGCAGATACACAAAGCCAAGGAAAGGAGAGGGAAGGCTTTACAGCGGAAAAAGGGAAAGCTGCAGGTATGCCCTGATTGGAGGTTGTTGGCATGAGGAAGCTAGAGGCAGACTAACCAGAAGCAGGGCATCCTATATGATTGGCTAGGGGACATATTTGGCTTTCTCCAGTTGGTCTGAAGATGGGAACAGGGGGCAAATTAGGGAAACTGTCAGTTAATAATCAAGTCTTGGTTGTTTTGGACCAACTGCTACAGGGGTAATTGACTTTAGGGGCTGGTTGCTGCAGGTTGTGGGTTAGAGTTCTATTTTTACTTATGGTCTCACTGTTCCATCTGTATACTGAGCCTCTCACCATAGGTAATTATTTATTCATAGGGACTCTTTCTATATCCTGAAACAGATCCTATTGTCTATTGTACACTGCAAACAATAGTTTCCCCCAGACCATTGATTTTCATGCTGGAGGTTTTATTTTTTTGTTGTTTTTGTTGGGTTTTTTGGCTGTGTTAGGTCTTCGTTGCTGTGCACGGGCTTGCTCTAGTTGTGTCGAGCGGGGACTATTCTTCATTGTGGTGCACAGGCTTCTCATTGCCGTGGCTTCTCTTGTTGCAGAGCACAGGCTCTAGGCTCTTGGGCTTCAGCAGTTGCAGCACGTGGGCTCAGTAGTTGCGGCATGTGGGCTCTAGGGCGCACGGACTCTAGGGTGTGGGTCTTCAGTAGTTGTGCCTCATGGGCTCTAGAGCGCAGGCTCAGTAGTTGCGGCGCATGGGCTTAGTTGCTCTGAGGCATGTGGGATCTTCCTGGACCAGGGATCGAACCCATGTCCCCTTAATTGGCAGGTAGATTCTTAACCACTGCACCACCAGGGAAGTCCCTAATGTTGGAGTTTCATCTTTCTATATAATCAAACCTTTTTCTTTATGACTTTGGGAATTCGTAGGTTTACTAAGAAGGTAATCTCCTTTATAATATCACAACATATGCCTCCTAAATTTCCTTTTAATGTTATTATAGTTTAAAAATAATTTTGAAATCTAGATAAACTTTAATTTTACATTGAATGTAAAAAGGAACTACAATCCAGAGAAAACTATAAGCCAAAAAGATACATGTGCCCCAATGTTCATTACAGCACTATTTACAATAGCCAAGACATGGAACCAACCTAAGTGTCCATCGACAGAGGAATGGATAAAGAAGATGTGATATGTATATATATAAGGAACTATCACTCAGCCACAAAAATAATGAAATAAAGCCATTTGCAGCAACATGGATGGACCTAGAGCTTATCATACTAAGTGAAGTAACTCACACAGAGAAATAAAAATATCATATGCTATAGCTTATATGTGGAATCTAAAAAAGATGATACAAATGAACTTATTTATAAAACAGAAATAGACTCACAGACATAGAAAACAAACTTATGGTTACCAAAGGAGAAAGGGGGGGGATAATTAGGAATTTGGGATTAACAGATACACACTACTATATATAAAATAGATAAACAACAAGGACCTACTGTATAGCACAGGGAACTATAATCAGTATCTTATAATAATCTTATAATGGAAAAGAATCTAAAAAGAATATATATATGTACACACATATATATAAAGCTGAATCACTTTGCTGTACACTTGAAACTAACACAATATTGTAAATTAACTATACTTCATTAACAATTTTAAAAAAAGATGTCAGAAGAGAAAAAAAATGAACTACAGCTTTATTTCATTTTCCAAATAGCTAGCCATCTGGAAACATACATCCTTCCTGCATTGACTCAAAAACCCATCTTTAACAAATACTAAATTCTGTTATCTATCTGCATTTGTTTCTGGACTTCGCTCTTTGGATCTGTTTGCCTGCTTTAATTACTAGGACATCACAGTTTATTTTGAGGGAATTATCCTCTTCATTTCAGTTTTAAGTTTTTTTTCTTTAACTTAAGTCATTGAAAAAGGTATTTTCTAAATTTCAATTTTCATGGGCTTTTTTTCCCTTTGACTATTTAAAACAGTTATTGCATCATAGTACAAGAATGTGCCCTGTATGACTTTTGTTTTTTGACTGTTAAGGATTATTTTGGTCTAAGCTATGTCAGTTTTTGTAAAGTTCTTATTGATTTTTAAAAATAATATATATTCTCTATTTCTTGGGTAAAACATATACGGCCAATCTTATAAACCTCAAATCCTCTACGCCCTTACTGTCTTAAACAGTATCTAAGAAAGTTATGTTAAATTCTCTCTGTATGATTTTAGGTTTGTCAATTTTCCCTTTGAATATCTAACAGATTTTGGTTCATATTAAAGCAATGTGATTAATTGTGTAAATGTTCACGACTACTGTAATGTCTTGGTGATGTCACATCTATCTTGAATGCCTCTTTCCTAGTATTGGAAGGCAAATTCATAATTGGGACGTAGTTGGAAATGAAAGAGGAGAGTGACTAGACTTGAATTTTTTTTTTTTAACCTGGACAGAACTGGGACTGCTAACCTCCTCAAAAGAAAACATCTCAGTGACAAAGTCCTTCTGTTTCTGAGAAGCAACAGCCCTCTTCCTAAGACTGCACTCAATCAATACAGCCACAACACTCTAGAGCCCTTCCTCTCCCAGTGTTTGTTTCCACATGGTCCATCGCCCATTTATTTACTTCTTTTTAGATACTTAGGATCCATCATTAGGAAACCGTCAAGTTTGCTAGGCTTTTTGTCTTGGCAATATTCTTCCTTTTATGCTCTTACTATTATGTATTGATTTTATAGGTCAGGCTCTCCAGTCCTAAGGACCTTTTACTATGTGCTCTTTGTACTATCTTTAGATGAAAATGTTGGGAAAAGAAAAAAAAGTGGCTGTCTAATTGCTATTAGATTGCTCTTTGAGTTGAGATGGCAAACATTCAATGAAATGGTCTCTGATTTCCACTGGCCTAGAAATCTATTTTGTACCTATCAAGCCTGGAAATCCCCTCTTACTTCTAAAACACTGTGATTTCTAGGTAAAAGCAAGAAGTATGAAATGCCCAGGACTACACAGGGGCTGGGAGTGCCATAACCACACACTGTGATCTTAAGGGACAGTCTACTTCTCACTGATTTTTTTTCTTTTCAATAGAGGCAATCGATTAAAAGTATAAATAATGAAATTAAATTTCTACAATGTTAACTGGCTTCATATGTAAATTAACAAATTCTAAAAACCCATTTATTTGTCAGACAATATGTCTGGTTTTTTATGCAAAATATATGGTAACTGTAAATCACTATAAACAGTAGAGAACACAAAGAACCTGAAGAATATTCCTTCAAGTATTAACAAACATCTTGGGAAGAAAACACCCTCCCATTAAGATCATTAGAAAATAGTAGAATACAGTGTATAATGAACTGTTAATTTATACAGCATTGTCTATAAACTTTCCGAAAGTTCAGAGACTTTTTTTTTAATTTAGATACACCTTGATTACCCAAGACATAACTTTTTTTTTTAGATAAGATGCTTATTTCCATCCCTATAATTAAGAGCAGACCAGGTAATTTAAGGAGTTTGGGAGCAAATAACATCCTTTCCCTCAGTCTTGGAGTCTCAACCTGTACCACCTACGTGTAAGAAAAAGCCAAGCCTAGATTTATTGGGTGCCAGCCATCTGCCAGGTACTTCGATGAAAATCTCCATTTTTACAGACAACAAAACTGCAACTCGGATTAAGTTTCGTGTCTGAGGTTACTGAGGGAAGAGGCAGCAGGGCCAGTGTTTTATACCAAGTCAGAGTTCCTAATCTTTCAAAATCGTTCTCATGCCTTTGGTGGGACTGCACACATGCTAACAAAAGCATCCTATGCATTATTTATTCAGCCAGTTTTTTTCCATATAAATGGTTAGAAAGCAGACATTTTACCTTTTCTGCAAACTACATGTCATCCTCCCAAGCAACATGCTGGAGTACTCTTCTTTAGATCATTTCATGGCCATTAGAACCAGGGGAGGAAAATAAAGGATCCTCAAAATCCCCTAGCAGCATTGCCAGTCTCGGCAGATAAAAATACAGGATATTCAGTAAAACATTAGGGATATCCTTGTGCTAAAAACTTTATTAAATTATTTACTTGAAATTTGTGTTTAACTGAATATCCTGCTTTTTATCTGGCAGCCCTATTCCTTAGCCCCAATTTACAATTCCATCATTCTTCTCAAAATAGCAGATTTTTCTTGTTAGATATTTAGATTTATTTTCTTTCCTATAAGCCCCGTGTAAGAGAAAAACAGATGGGAGAATAGCCAATAGGTGCTTATCAAAAGGAGAAATTTTGTTTGGATAATTGTCATCAGCTCTCTGTGCATGGAGTAGTAAATTGTAAATTTCATCCCTGATTCTGAAAGTCTCTGACTGGTGCCACAACGTTTTAAATGATTTTATCTGGTGATAATTGTTCTATTTCCTTTATAAAGTTGAGATAATTGTTCTATTTCCTTCATAAAGTCTTAGTTGAGAATACAGGGAGGTAGGAGGGACACCTATACTACCTATACCATGAAACTTGAAGCTAAACTTGAAGCTATACATATATTAAACTTCAACTTAAAGCTTTTTTTTTTTCAAATGCATTTCAGGAAACAATTTTCCTAATTTCTACACTACTGCAGAGTCATGTTGGTGATCACAATCTCTGATGGATGGTTGGTTAATTAAATGATGCAAAATCAATCTGGAAAACTTCCCGAGAATCTGTGGTCAGTTGGAGGTAAATACACCTGGGAATCTCAGATAAATTCACTGTCAAGACTGCTATGATGAGGGTATCAGAATTCACCCATGGTTTTCCAACACAAGGAAAACAACTGAACATGGGTGAGTACACAGTCACAGAAAGACGACCGTCTTATTTTCAAAGGATAAAAACTTCATCAAAAACTTGAAAATAGTTTCTGAATGTGATGGAAAACAGAGCATGGAGAACATGAAACAAGACAGTAATAGAAGAAAAAGCTCCGGTTTTGGTCAATTTCTACACAGGGGAATTTTTTTATGCATATGTCACCCCTGGAAGACAAGTTTTCATTGCATTCATGACATGTTCCTGCACACTGTTTTAGATATTTCTCTATTAGTTATCCCGGAGGGATGTGTAGGAATGTAAAGCTGATGGAGACTGCAAGGTGACCTGCTCCAGCTCCTCCCAGAGTGCCAGGGAAAAGGCAGTTCCAGTCATTGCTTAATGGAGAGAGGTGGCGATGGGAGTGGGAGACGGAGGCACAAATACTTATTTATAAAAGTTTTAAGACTAATTGCTAAAAAGTTCCACTGAGAGAGATTATATGCTCTTCAAAATCAGCCATTCAAGCATCTCATTTACCTGATATTTTTTCTTAGTCCTTCATTAAAATCTCTTTCATTACATTGTGAAAACAAAGAATAAATCATTCTTTTAAAATAAATTATAAGATAGTTTCTCCAGAGAGAGGTACTTGCCTCCAGCTTCAGATAAGGGAAGGTGGTAGAGATGTACATCCAGACATGATGGGATCCTGGCGCTCCAAGTGTCTGCACTCACTTTGAAACATAATTCAGCATTTTCTTTACATCCCAAAGAACAAATCCAGTTCCACAGAACATGACAAGTATTTTAGATGTTAACAGGATTTAGTAGGAATACAGGGAAGCAAACTGACATTGCCCACAAAGAGAAACAAACTCCAAACAAAAATAATCCAAACAATAAAATTTCACATTAAATATTTCAGAACTTCACCATAATTTCTCTCCTGCTGCCTCAAATTTCTACTTTCTTTCCCCTTCCCCCCTCAAACCTCTCTACTTTCTGGAGTAATACTGCTCCCACCGTCAGCTGGTATATCCCACTCAGCAAAACAACAGCCCTACGGACAGAGGGATCCATTTCCCTTGGCAACTGCTCTACTACTGACTATCATATCCACCAAACCCCTTGGGATCTCACATCCAACACCCAGTGGCTTTCCAAGTGTTCATTAAACAAAACAAGTTTTTTCCTTTGTGGTAATGAGCCTCTGGATGGCCCCCAATGATTCTTGCTTCCTGGAATCTACTGTTCTTGTGTACCCTCCACCTACAATGAATCATGGTTAAATAATCATGGCCTGTATGACCACGAGAATATGGTAGAAGTGACAATGTGTGACATCTGAAGATAGGTCTAAAAGTCATTGCAGATTCCACCTTGGTCTCTTGGGTTACTCACTTTGGGGGAAGCCATGCCTCCAGGACACCCAAGCAGCTCTGTGAAGTGGCCCATGTAGAAAGGAACCGAGGTTCTGCCAACACCAGCACCCACACTGCCAACCATGCGAGTGAACCATCTCGAAGCAGATGATGGGAGTCTTGACTGATATTTGACTGCAACTCATCAGAGACCCAAATGCAGAACCACCCAAACTACTGCTGAATTCCTGATTCTCAAGAAGTGTCAGAGAGAATAATTATTATTGTTTTAAGACACTAAGTTTTGTAGCAATTTGTTATGCAACTGTAAAGTAATAAGAAATACGTATTGGTCTCTGCCCTAGTTCTTGCTAATATTTGGTCTTTGACCTGGTTCCTGACACAGAGCTCCTAAATGTTTGTAATTTCCTATTGATAGGAGCATCTTTTGTTCTAAAGAGATGACTCTTGGTGGGCTCCTGGATGGGGGCTGGTCACCAGAAAGACCAAGCCATGATTAGAAGCTCAGAACTTTCAGCCCCACTCCCCATTCTCTGGAGAGGAGACAGAGGCTAAAATCTGAGTTAATAATCTATCATGCCTATATGATGAAGCCTCCATAAAAATCCCCAAAGTATGGGGATTGGAGAGCTTCTGGGTTGGTGATCACATCCATGTGCCAGGAGGATGGTGCACCCCAGCTCCACAGAAGAGGAGAGAAACTCCTGTGCTCAGGACTTTTCCAGACATTTTCCTATGTACCCCTCCATCTGACTGTTCATTTGTATCCTTTAAAATATCTTTTGTAATAAATTGGCAATACTAAATAAACTATTTTCCTAGGTTCTGTGAGCCCATCTATTAAGTTACTGAGCCCAAGGAGGGGATCATGGGAACCTCTGATTTGTAGCTGAGGCAGGCAGAAATTGTGAGTAGCCTGGGGACCCACTACTTGTGACTGGCGTATGAAGGGGGGCCAGTCCTGTGAGATTGAGCCCTTAACCTATGGGGACTTGCATTAATCCAGGCAGTTAGTGTCAGAATTGCTTCGTGTGGATAACCCAGCCGTCTGGCGTCAGAGGTGTTGTAATAGAGTAGAATAAATATAGGAGTGTTTCCTATTCAGCAACAATATATAATCAATGCATATTCTTAGTGGAGGCAGTGGTTCTAATGCTTGACTCAGTTCTGAGGTATGAAGAATGCTGCAGGATTCACAGTATTGGATGATGTCTCTAGTTCTTATCTTCTATCATGTTTTCTTAATAAAAAACAGCATGGAGAAACACAGAAAACTATTACCCTGAGTTTCTAATGAATTATTTGTTTAAAGTATATTCTATCCAGTACTAAAGAGAGTAAAGCATCGTAGTTAAGAGCATGGCCACTGGAGCCATGAAAACTAGATTCCACTTTTTTCCGGCTACATGGCCTTTGGCACATCATTAATCTAAGACCCAGTTTTTCCACCTGTAAAATATGCAGTGTAATCACAAGTATCTCAACAGAGATCTGAAGGGATGAAATATAATAATGCATGTTCTCTGTACCCTGCCTGGCTTGTACTGAATGCTCAAGAAATGTCGGCTATTACCAAGCTGCTGTCCATATTAAAAGTATGTCTATTCTGATTACATTTAAAATGGAAATTTGGCAGATGAAGGATAGAAGTTCGAACCCAAATCTTGCCAGCATGTTATTTTTGTTACCGGTATTAACCGGATCTGAATGACTTTCTATTCATCTAACCTAGCTCAGAGACAACTCACCGACACTGTGAACTTGGATGTTGTGGAATGCTAATCATTCCTAAGAATGTCAACTCGGGGGAAGCACCAGGTGGAGGAAATTTAATCAGGGATATCTTCCACATTTTCTGTTACATTTTACGTACACTTAGCTGGTTTGCATGGAAAAATCCTACAATCATAGAACATTCGTGAGGTTTATTTCCAGGGTTTATTTCCAGGGTTTATCCATTCTTCCGTCTCTCTCTCTCTCTCTCACACACACACACACACACACACACTCTCACACACACACACACACACACACACACACACACACACACTTAATCTACTCAGAAATCATTTACTGGTTGATTTATTGGTAATTGTGAAGATCCGTTGGGTAGAAGGTGTCATTGATCATGAGATTACTCTGTAAATGAAGGAGAGAAACAGGTGTTTCTCTAAAAAGGAGTTGGAGAAGTAGCAGGAAAAAAAGGAAATAAAAAACTCTAATAGAAAACACCAAATAGAAGAGAAAAATCATAATTAATGAAAATATGGGGAACAGGGGAAGCCATAACTAAAGTGAAAATTTGCTTGGTGTGAAAAATTAGTGCAGAAATGACTCAAGGGCAAGCACTATATAAGAATTTTGTATGCCTGTCACCAGCCTTTATATTTCATCTTGTTTCCCTTAGCTAATTTCTTTAAGAAGGAGAAGTCTATTGTTGATTAACAGTGCTAAAAGGAAGTAAAAGTTGAGCTTGTAGATACCTTAAACATTTACCATGAACCTTATACGCTTACTGCTTATAAACACTGGCTTAAGTTTGCTGGCTCTATATCCTCAGCACTGGAAGTGGAAAAAAGGTTATATATTGAGAAATAAGTTGATTAACTGGGTTCCCAGGTCAATAGGGGAGATTATTGCTTAGAAGACCCTGTGCTGTCACTGAGACACAGTTTTCCCATCTGTATACGGAAATCATATGTGTCCTTCTATCATATCTAAGCAATAAGTGGGTCAATGACTAGATCTGGTTAATGAGATGAAAATACACTTCTCATATTTATTATTTTAAGATGGCAAATTTCAAATGCACTCCACAACAAAAATGGGAAGGCCAAGGAGGGGGCAGCAATGGGAATTTAGACCACCAGTCCTCACCCTGAAAACCATCCTGAAAACAACAACTTAGGTGAATTTACACATTTTGGATGCTTAGTGCTTACTTAGGTGCCCCACTGGGCTTCCATCACTCAGACAGGACTTAGAAAGTTCTCCTATGGGGAGTCTGAGAAACCTAAGAGAAAAGACCTAAAGTCACTGACATCATAGTTTTCTGATAAATGGTCCACCCAGATCACATGATAACGAAGCTCAAAGTCAACAAATCTCACACATTTGTTCAGAGCTTCCAACTAGAGAAGACCTCCAAGATGGTAGATAAAAACCAGAACAGATAGGGAAAACACAATAAGGAAGGGAAAGAAACCAGTGAGGAAGAAGAAATCTTCCAAAGCCTGTTTTGCATTGTTCAGAGAATTAAAAGAAGTTAGTGCATCCATGAATTGAAAACAAGATGCTAGGAAAAAACATTCAGTAAACCAAAAAGATTTTTTTGGAAATTAAAAAAGATGATGGCAAAAATTAAAAGCTCAGTGGAAGAGTTGGAAATAAAGCTAGAGACATAGATCAGAAAGTAGAACAAAAAGACAGCAAATAGGGGGGGCTTACCTGGTGGCGCAGTGGTTAAGAATCTGCCTGCCAGTGCAGGGGCCACGGGTTCAAGCCCTGGTCTGGGAAGATCCCACATGCTATGGAGCAACTAAGCTTCGCCACAACTGCTGAGCCTGTGCTCTAGAGCCCTTGAACCAAACCTACTGCAGCCTGCATGCCTAGAGCCCATGCTCTGCAACAAGAGAAGCCACCGCAATGAGAAGCCCGCACACAGCAACCAGGAGTAGCCCCCGCTCGCCGCAACTAGAGAAGGCCTGTGCACAGCAACGAAGACCCAATGCAGCCAAAATGAAATAAATAAATTTATTTTTAAAAATACAGAAAATAGGTGAAGGGAGATAAGAAGTTTAGAAAACAGTCCAGAAAATCAAACATACAATAATAGATATTCAAAAAGAGCAAGGACAGAAGAAATTGAAGATAGGAAATCATCAAGAAAATAATTGAAGACATTTCCCCAGGACTGAAGGTCATGAATTTTCAGATTAAATGGGTTCATAGGAGGCTTAAACAATAAATGAAAACAGGCCCACGTAAGGTACATCATTGTGAAATTTCAGAACTGGGCACACAGTAGATTCTAAAAGCTTCCAGATGGAAAACCAAGTCATATACAAAGTGTTAAAGGTCATATCAACTCTGTAAGCTAGAAAAATTCTTTAAAATTCACGAAGAGTATTATTTCCTATGTAGAATTTAATACACAGCGAAAATATCAATCAAATAAGAGGAAAGAATGCAGATACTGTCAAACATAAGAGCCATTTTTCTCCTCAGGAAACCAGATCCATGATGACTGAGAATGAATGATGAGATAATTAAAAATTATGGCTTACACTAAAAGTTGCTCTCTGTCTTTCAATTGAAATCTGGGTAAGAGCCCGTGGTTCCCATAGACAAGAATGAAGCAGAAAACACAATTCTCCCTGAATACGACTGAATCTCCTTTATATCTCATCATTTAGACTCTATTCTATTTTTCTATCAATAAGGGTTGAGTATCCTTCTGGTAAAACGTTGGTTGTCACTCTTTAAGAGGTCACACTAGTTTTGCATCATGGAAGCAGGACTGTATCAGAGGCACCCTCTGCAGGAAATCTGGAAGGCTGGGAAACTCTACCCCCGTGGAGCAGTGGGTGAGAACAGGGTTCTTATAGGACAAGGTCTGTAACTCAGTTTTCCTTTAAGGAATCCCCTGTTCTTTATATGGAGAACTAAATTGAAGTGCATAGAACCTTTGTTTTTACACTGCGGCAGCTGAGGCTTTCTATATAAATCTGTGCTTCTCAGTTCAATCCTGGAGATTGTCTGATTGAATCATTCCTCACATGGTTTACTCCAAAAATATGCCCTTATATTTATTAATCTTAAGAGCTAGAATTTCAGTGATTTTGTAAAAAAAAAAATGCAGTTACTGAATTGTTTTGGTATATTTTGCATAAATTAATGCTACTCAATTTAACTATCGTCAGTTGTTTACAATATGTAAGCATTTAGAATGATAATAGAATTGGAAAATGTCTTTCAAAATTTCATAGATGAGATACTGCTTTTTCTTTCCGCCTCAGCACATCAGGAAGACGTGCCATAGTCCCATTAGAAGCAACGACTCCCAGTATGTAGAACCTGCCTCCATACCTGTATTGGTGAGTATATTCTCTTCTCAGTTGACTTTGATCCATGCTGTCTTTCAGACAATTTGAACATTGCTGTCAAAGTTAATCTATTCAATTTATTAAAGTCTTCCCTCCTTAAATTTGTATTGGGAGTTGACAGATGGAATAATGATAACTAATGGGAATTATTGAAATGAAAATGTTTCTTTACTTTCACTTATAGTAGTTGCTAATGAAGTTCAAAGTCCATTTTTGTTTTATTAGAGGAAAAATCATCTTAAGTTTATTTTCACAGATTGGGAAAGATCAGAAATATTTCAGTTGCATTTTACCTGAATTAATTGCTTATTCAGAGAACTTGCATTTCCCCCTATGACAAAGTAATTCTTTTGTTTATGTTTTATATCCCAAATCTCAACATCGGATTTAAAAGATGGATTTCTTAGCTGATATCTTTTGCGGTTTATCCTCAAGAAAACATTATTTGTCATGAGTGATTCTGCATAGTCTCTTTCATTTGTCTTGAAAACATATCCTCTAATCCTTTTTATTTGCTTGAAAATAGACAATGAGGACAAGACCACTATGATGCTATCAGACAGTAACTTTTACAAGCATACAGATTAAAATAGGTATTGAACTTTGGTTTTTAAAGACATAAGAGTTTTTAATACAGTCTGCTTTGCATTCACCCAGCAAAACTCCTACCTTATGTACAACTCAGTATTTTGAGTGCCATTTTGTATTTCCAGAGCTTCTGAATATTACCTTTGAATCTTATGTTGTAAATCAAATTGAAAATCACACAATTGGCTATATAACTTATAATCATAACCCTGAAGTATGTGAAATAAATGCAACTTTATTTTTTAATTCTGAACTCAGAATAGAATGGTTTCTGTTTCTTATTCTGCCTAATAGAAAAATTTTATCTAGTTACTTCTTTTTTTTTGAATTTTTTAAAAGATTTTTTTGATGTGGACCATTTTTAAAGTCTTTATTCAATTTGTTTCAATACTGCTTCTGTTTTATGTTTCAGTTTTTTGGCCGTGAGGCATGTGGGATCTTAGCTCCCTGACCAAGGATGGAACCCGCACCCGCTGCATTGGAAGGCGAAGTCTTAACCACCGGATGGCCAGGGAAGTCCCTATCTAGTTACTGCTAACTAATCTGGGTTACTTGCAGATTCTTTCTCAGTCTCTTGGGTAAATATTCAGTCAGGTCCAGGGTTTCTAACCCCTCTTTCTTCTCCCTCTACCCCCAGGGTCGAGCAGTGCTCAGTGGTGGGGTTGAGAGGGGCAAGTATTTTCACTCCCAATGGGAAAGGCACTTGAGCGTCTCACTAATATGAGTGTGTGTCCCTGTGTCTGTGTCTGTGTATCCTTGTGTGTACCCTCAAGGAGCAAGGTATCCCTGCTTAGTGTATGACTTTGTTGTTAGCAGTACCACTCTGGATTGGGTTGTAAAGGATGATTTTATGAAATGTGATATTTTGGAATACAAACTGTGAATCTAATTTAAAAATCCCAGAGTATGGAAGGTGGTTGAGGAGATTTCAAGTTCCTGGTTGCCCTTTAATCGGGAAGTTCTAGGTTCGTTGTGGAGGAAAAGGGAGGCTGGATGGCCCCGTCAACTTTAAAATAAGATGATTTGACTAATCAAGATATATATTGATGCATATCTATACATAAATATACATATATATGATTACATATTGTATTCACACTATACTTCTACTATTTGAACTGATGGTATTTTTATTCATATCCCTGTATATGGTTGTGGGTTTTTTTTTGGCTTGGCCTCTTTTTTTTAATTTTTAAAAAATACTTATTGGAGTATAGTTGATTTACAACGTCCCTGTATATGTTTGAAATTCTTAAGACTTTGTGTGTGTTTATCATACACTCACGTGAAGCAAGTAATGCTCTCCATTCTAACATTTGCACCACTATTCAAGATATTTAGGTGAAATACGTTCTTGGAATACAACTAGTCTAAAGAAAACTTCTGTGAGACTCCTGTGAATAATCTTTTCACTTTCCCATTGCAGTGCTGTGAAATCCATAAATGAAGTGATATATGATTCCCACTTCTCATCATACCTGAACAAGTGCACACACTCACCCAGAAGTGTTTCGGATGGGAGCTGTGATGAATGTGACACTCCCTCCCCGGCCTCCGCTGCCCCTTTCAGCACCACCTCTCCTTAGGCCCTCTGAGTCCTCTGAGGATCTACGACCTGGCTCAAACATGAGTGCGTCTTGTGGGTTTCTGTACTTTCATGTGTGTGCCAGTGGACATGTAGAAAAGAGAATGAGACCCTGAATGACACAACCACATGGCAAGTGTGCAGCCAATCAGCTGCAGTGGAAGGTTCTCTGAGGAGGTGTAGCCTCATCTTCTAAAGTAAACTCAGAATGCCAGTGTCAAGAAGTGACGTGCTCTGTCCAACACCGCAGCACCTCAGGCCTTGAGGGTTCCTCAGCAGATTTTCCCCAAGGGAGGAGAAACGGAACATTATTAACACTACCCTGCCTTGATGGACCTTTTAAAGATCAAAATCACGGAGAGAGCTGGGACTTCACGGCCTTGGGGTGACACAGAATTTCCCTTTGCCATCCTGGTGGAATATAAGTCCTTCAGATATAACATAATCTTTTTCAAAATGTCAATTTTGCCTTCCTGGCCTGAAAATATAAGTCATTAGTATTCTATATAAAAGGGACCTGTTCTATTCCCTATAATCGGAAGTCTAAAGGTTTATTTGGTAATTACTGAATGCGTGTGGATTAGAGTTTAATGGTATAGTGAGGCATGTCAACCTGGTTAGTACACTTAGAGTGGTAGCACCAACTAGCTGGCAGGGCTTGTGTAAGAATTACTTGATATAATATCTGTGAAGGAGTCTGGGTCCCTTGACTCCAGGAAGATGTGAGCTAAGCCTGAATGAAGCATGCTCCTATCCTGCTGTTACCCACATCCCAGGGACCTTGAAGGGGTCTGGGAGCCACAGCCAATTGTCAGCTCTGGTCTCTGGCCCTATCACCAGGCCTACAGCCCTCCCACATTCTGGTAAGAGATCTAGAAACGACAGCCACACTGTTAAGGTATGTGCTCTTTTTTCTTTTAGGTTTCCATGAGCCTGTTTGTTGATGTCCCATGCACCCACGGACAGTAAACAAGCCTGAATGGATCCAAGTATCTTAAGAATTAGGCAGAAAACAGTGTTTCCTAGCAGATTTCACCATTACATTTCCATTCAGAAGGGTCAAATTGTCTTCTTTGCTCTGCAAGTCATTTTGCCTCCTTACGTGAAGAGAGAGAGAGACTTATATGCTCTCCCAATTTTAGTTCCTTCAACTATAAAGTGATTATTAAAATAATTGCCTTTTAAATGAATCTGTGAGAATAAGTGAGACATTGTAAGCAATAAATGGTGAATTCCAACAGAAACAGTTTCTCTAATCACAAAAGTCAGTGGATATAATTAAAAATGTGAGCAGCCAACCCCTTTAAATATTTGGATACATACTTATGAAAAGCAGTTATAGCAATGATGTTTCTTTTTCTATAGACATTTCTAAATTCTTCCTGAAAACTTAGATGTTTATGTCATGAACAAAAAAAACCAAAGAAAACAAACAGGAATTCTTATTACTTGCATCTGGGGAAAAACTACATACATTTATAACTTAGAATTCAGTTACAGGTCTTTCCTCATTGCTAACCATAGGTTTATCTAACGCAAAAATATTCTGTCTTCGTTAAAATTTTGGGTGCTCATAGTAGTTTAATAGCAGTGACTCAAGTTCAATTAATATTCTCAAATATTTATATCTGTAGTAAAGGCAAATGGTTTTGTTTAACCTGAAAATTGTTTGCCCTTTTATTCACAGAAATATATATTGAACCCTGACTCACGAATTTTCTAACTCCTTTCTTCTACATGGTAATTGTCCACTGTTTTGTCTTTAGCTGCAGCACATATTTAAGCAATATTTGCTTATGCCTTTATTAGAGACCACATGCAGAAACATATTATCCAAGTCTGGCTGAAGCATGAGCTACTTGAAAGGAAAATACATTTTCCTTTCTCATTGCAATTAATGACCTAATTAAGGTTGAACCACTTACGCAAGAAAAAATTTGTTTACTTTAGGTTTTGGTATTAGAAGTATAAGTGGTAAATCAAATATACTTCAATTAAAAAAAAAGTATAAGTGAAATTGAAATTCATGAATTGACTAATTATGCTCATAAGCTCATGTATAGCTCAAGCATATGGCCAATATGATGAAGTTTGGATAGTTACAGTATTATTTAAGTAAATTCCATATATATTAAAGCATAGGTCCCCAAACTTTTTGGCGCTAGGGACTGGTTTCATGGAAGACAATTTTTCTGTGGACCGGTGGTGGGCTGGGGCCGGGGCGGGGTGCTGGGCAGATATGGTTCAGACCGAAAGGCGAGCGATGGGGAGGGGCAGAGGAAGCTTTGCTCGCTTGCGGCTCACCTCCTGCTGGGAGGCCCGCGTTCCTAACAGTCCGCGGACCGCTGCTGGTCCGCGGCCCGGGGATTGGGGACCCCTGCATGCAAGATTTCCTATTATTTATAATTATTATAAGAGGCTCTTTACAATCATAAAATTTTTGCCACGTGTACTATTTGCCATGAATAATTTTATTTACATTGTGTATATAGTCATTCCTATCAAGATTGTGTATTAAGGTATTTCCCTGGGCTGGGCTATTTAGATTAGCTTTGGTGACAAGTGAGGTGCCTATCTCCTTATATATGAGAGCCCTGAGAAAGCTCTCAGGCTAAAAAGTCTCTCACTCTTTGGCCTGCAATTCCAGCTCTGATATAGATTCATTCCTGCCATTCTAATTCTCTTCAACATAATCTTGATTACAGTACAGTATTCCAGAAAAAGTGCTATGTGAAGACATTAATACCTATTAACATCATTTTACTTATCACAGCTCCTTCCAAAATGACAGCTGGTTGAGAGCAGAGTCCTGACAAAGAGGCTACAAGTTGGTCAGTTTTGAGGTGGAGAAATATATAAGGGTCTTCTGGAAGTCAGCGTGTGAACTGACTGACAATACAAAGGGTCAGCCCTGAAGACAGTGTCTAGGGACAACTCTGGGACACAAAAGAAACTAAACTCAGTGCCTGCACTACCCTAAATTTAATCCAAGACATAATATTTGTATAAAGATAGACATAATAAGCATTTAACAGCTCCATTGATTGAATAAGTATTCATATTCTATCATTAAAGGGGTGACATAATCTACCTACTCTAGCAGACATTTACTTACTCTAGTGGAAAAATTAGAATCATGGGAATACATATTTAGAGCAGGCTGATTTAGGAAGAGAGCCTCACATTTTTTCAGAGGTCGCAGGCAAGGCTTCAGTGTATGTTTGCTGTTGGAGGAGCTGTTTGTTGGAAGAGAGGAGGCAGAAGTGCTTGGCTTAGGGAAGGTGAAAGAACTCTCGTTATGAGATGGTCGAAATGAGCTTATATAGTGCCAGACAAAAAGCTGCAGATACAAAACTGATTACTCCTGAATGACATCAAACATACCAAATTTATTTTTCACTTCAATTCAATTTCTAGGCTAGAGGAGTGTTCCAGGACCAAGCTTTTTGATTGGCTTTTTATGAGTCATATCTTGCCTTTCCTATAGCACACTTCCGCATGCTTTAGTTAATCACCAATGCATAGGGAGAAAAAAACCTTATGCAATTTTTACAAACTTAACAAAAGTTTCAAAGTTCTTTCCTCAGTTTTTGGTATTGTGGACTGGCATAAACATCCATGAGTTTCTGGCAAAATGGGTCTAGCAGATGAACTGCCTCTTAGGATGTAAATTAGGCACAAGGATAATATATGGTGTGGGAGGACCATAAATACTGGGACAGAAGATCTAATGTACATGGAGGGTGCTTGGGGTTTTCTTTCACCTGAAATGACCTAAGCCTTGTTCTGATAAATGTTGAGGAGAGCTACATGATACCCAAAATTTATTCCAACTTGGTAATTCTAAGATTTTTCCTACTGGAATGAAAGTAGTCTAGAACTTCCCTGGTGGCACAGTGGTTAAGAATCCGCCTGCCAATGCAGGAGACATGGGTTTTAGTCCTGGTCCGGGAAGATCCCACATGCCACGGAGCAACTAAGCCCGTGCATCACAACTACTGAGCCAGCGCTCTAGAGCCTGAGAGCTACAACTACTGAGCCCGAGAGCCACAGCTACTGAAGCCCACGTGCCCAGAGTCCATGCTCTGCAATAAGAGAAGCCACCGCAATGAGAAGTCCATGCACCACAATGAAAAGTAGCCCCCGCTCGCCGCAACTAGAGAAAAGCCCGTGCACAGCAATGAACACACAACACAGCCAAAAATAAAATAAATTAAAAAAAAAGAAAGTAGTCTAGAGTGCTTTCACGTGGCCCAAGTTTTAGAGGCTCTGA
This sequence comes from Orcinus orca, assembly GCF_937001465.1. NCBI lineage: Eukaryota > Metazoa > Chordata > Mammalia > Artiodactyla > Delphinidae > Orcinus > Orcinus orca. The sequence continues at coordinate 79,855,832 of NC_064561.1, read as the reverse complement.
GACTTGTAGATAGGCACTCATTTGTATTAATAATTTCTAGTTGCAGTAGTGTGATTTTTGAAAAAAGTTTATAGTTCTGAAAGTAAAATGATTTGGTCTTATGCTTTGCATTAGCTCTCCTAGAGATCTTATTATTCATTTGGAAAGAATGTGTTTGTGGTGATCAGGACAGTAACAAGTAGAAACTTTCTGAATGGGCACTGAGCCCATTTCTCCCCTGGGCACCAGATAAACTCACACCACAAGTTATCAGCAGAGTTCTATGTGGTTAAAAATATCCAATTGAAACCCAGAAACCCCATGAAACTCTGAAGCAATCTCTTCATCTCAAGGTTTTTTCCTAGGCTCAGAAGGAAATAGCCTTATTTGAATTACTCTGAAAATTCTCTTCAATCCTAAGGCTAGCATCAGAACACATAAACAAGCTTGAAATTTCTTTTTTTCTATTTATATTTGTTTTCTCTCCATCTGCCCTGCAGAATGATAATGGGATAAAGCCATTGCTTCCATTAACCATCATGGCTCATATCTCATCTTTTCAGTTCTGATGCTAATCACGGCAAAGCCGCAGCAGCCCCTTGAAGCACTGCTGAGTAATCCAGGTTCAACTGTGACCTGAATTCTAAAAGTGAAAAATAAAGCCAATGTTTCCTAATAGCTTATCAAGAAATGTTTTCACAGATAGCACAGTCCAATTTCAGGCACTCTTAAGATATGACATTTCAGTTATTTATTTCCATGTTCTTCTTTCTGTTCTCTTTTCTCATACTGGTTTGAACGTTCCTGTGATCCTTAGCATTTATATTCATTGCTGATGATCTGATTATCATTCATTTAGATGAGAAAAATATGGTTGTTGCTCTCAAAGGCTTTATATAGATGAATTAAAACAGGGGTAGGGGACCTATGGCCTGTGAGTCATACTTGGCCCAACACCTGTTTTTGCATGGCCTAAGAGCTGTGAATGGTTTTATATTTTTAAATAGTTAGGGGAAAAATCAAACAAAAAAGTATTTGGGGACACATGAAAATTATATGAAATTCAAATTGCGGTGTCCATAAATAAAGTTTTATTGGAACACAGACATGCTCATTTGTTTATGCATTATCTATGGCTACTTTCATGCTACAACAGAGTTGAGTAGCAAATACCAAGACTGCCTGGCCTGCAAAACTGAAAATATTTTCAATCCAGCCTTTTACAGAAAGTTTGCTGACCCCAGAATTAGAATATAAAGTAGGAAATTCTAAAATGCAGACATGAAGAAAGTGCTGCCCTGAGGGGGAAATGAGTAACTGCCTGGAACAGTTACATTTTCCACAATCAATTTTTCCTGTTTAATATTGAAGATATCTCATACTTGCAGAGGTTTTTTTTCCATCAATAGTATTTAACCATCACAGCTAATACAAGCTAAGGTGACTCCACAATTACAGTGAGTCAGAAGGAAATGGCTCTTCCCACCGTGAATGAGGCTTAATGAGAAAACTGAATCCATAGGAAAGGAAAAAATTGCTTTATATGTAACATTCTCCTAAATATTAATGAATAAATGTGCATTGCTAAGGGAATTGGAGAAGAATTTTCTACTCTCCCTAATATTGCCTTGGCTATTCTATGGCTGAAGAAGAGTCTAGGCCTAGGGTTTCACGTATGAAAGAATGATGAGCAGAGAGGCAATGCTTTCCCAAGATTCTTCCACATAGCTGATTTCTAAATTCTCAGTCCCTTCTCCTCTGCCTATTTAGCCATTTTGGGGTCAATCATCCCTTATCTTTGAGATTAAGGAGACTTACAATGCTTAATCCCATTGCATGCTGCTTTCATTTGTCAGGTCCTGATCATTATTTAGCTGGGTACATGCTTTTTGATGAGCATTTTTAGTACTCCACTCCTCTGTAAAGTTTCTGAGCATCCTGTCTACTGATTAATGTCTTAAAGAGAGGAACAGTGGGAGAAAGAGGGAAGAAAGAACTAGCTTCCAAGAATATGATCCTTACAAAGCTACAGTAATCAAAACACGATGGTATTAGCACAAAAAAACCACATAGATCAATGAAATAACATAGAGAGCGCAGAAATAAACTCACCCACCTGTGGCCAATTAATTTGCAACAAAGGAGGCAAGAACATACAATGGAGATAAGACAGTCTCTTCAATAAGTGGTGCTGGGAAAACTGGACAGCTACATGTAAAAGAAAGAAATTAGAACATTCTCTAACATCATACACACACACACACACAAACACAACTCAAAAATGGATTAAAGGCCTAAATGTAAGACCTGAAACCACAAAACTCCTAGAAGAGAACACAGGCAGAGCACTCTTGGACATAAATTGTAGCAATATGTTTTTTGGATCTGTCCCCTAAGGCAAAAGAAATAAAAGCAAAAATAAACAAAATGGGACATAATTAAACATAAAAGCTTTTGCTCAGCAAAGGAAACCATCAACAAAACAAAAAGAAACCTACAGAATAGGAGAAAATATTTGCAAATGATATGAACTTATAAGGGGTTGTTATTCAAATTATATAAATAGCTCATACAACTTAATATCATAAAAACCCCAAACAACCCAATGAAAAAATTGAACAGAAAACCTAAATAGACATTTTTCCAAAGAAGACATACAGATGGCCAATAGACACATGAACATCATTAATTATTAGAGAAATGCAAATCAAAACCACAGTGAGATATCAACTCATACCTGTCAGAATGGCCATCATCAAAAAGTCCACAAATAACAAGTGTTGGAGAGGGTATGGAGAAAAGGTAACTCTTGTGCACTGTTGGTGGGAATGCAAATTGGTACAGCCACTATGGGTAACAGTATGGAAGTTCTTAAAAAAACTAAAAATAGAATTATCACATGATCCAGCAATTCCTCTCCTGGGTAAATATTCGGAAAAAATGAAAATACTAATTCTAAAAGATACATGAACCCCAATGTTCAAGGCAGCACTATTTACAACAGCCAAGATAAGAAAGCAACCCAAATGTCCTTCAACAGATGAATGGATAAAGAAAGAGTGATATGTATATATATATATATATATATAATGGAATAAAAAGAATGAAATTCCATGAAAAGAATGAAATTCTGCCATTTGCAGCAACATGGATGTTAGGCCTAGAGAATATTATGCTTAGTTAAATAAGTCAGACAGAGAAAAACAAATACTGTTTGATATCACTTATATGTGGAATCTGGAAAAGAAAATGAATATATACAGTAAAAGAAAAAGTTTATAGACTCACAGATATAGAAAATAAGCTAGTGGTTACCAGTAGGGAGAGGGAAGTAGGGAGGGGCAGAAAAGGGGTATGGGATGAAGAGATACAAACTACTATGTTTAAAATAGATAAGCAGCAAGGATATCTTGAATGGCACAAGAAATTATAGACATTATTTTGTAATAACTTTTAATGAAGCATAATCTATAAAAATACTGAATCACTATGCTATACACCTGAAACTAATATAATACTGTAAATCAACCATACTTCAATAAAAACCAAAAACCAAACCAATCAAACAAAAAAGAATGATGATCCTGATTCTTTATTATCTCCTTACACAGTATGCCTTTTAAAAGGCACACTTAGCTGTGAAAGTGCTCCCTGGAATTAAAGAGCAAAAACCTACTCATGAATAGCAAATGGGGAGGGTTAGCACACCTATCCTAATTTGACATCTGAGAAAACTGAGGCTTGAAAAGGTTAACGAATTACCCAGGTTTATAGAGTTTGGGAAGTGGCAGAATTGGAATGTATACCATTGGGTAGAAATCTTGAGCTCCTTCTACTTTATCACAGCTACCTCTCTGTTATAGAATATAATGAAAGCTACATGTCTAGACGTAGCTCTGTTGGACAGAGCTCTCTGTTGGACATAGTTTAAATATATTAACTTAGCATATTGTATCTCTGCAAGAAAATCACCCTGAAACCCATCATATGATCTGTATCACCCAACACAGGGCCCCTTGGAAGGTCTTGAAGCCCTATACCTGACAATATCAGCTCTTAAGCTAACATTGTCTCGAGACCTCCATATTTATATCAAGGCCTGAATGATAACTTTCTTTTAAAAGCAAGATAGATGCAGATGGCTCACAGAAGAATGAAGACAAAGTCTTGCCAGGTGGGGCCCCCCAGATAACTCAGTGCAGACTCGACCAGATGTGTGGCACAGGGAAGGAGTACTGGCAGGGGAAACCAGTCCTAAGTCAGAAGTGGAAAAACTCCCCTCATTCAAGTGGAATTCTGTAATGCTTACCATCAGGTGGGAAGGTATCACAGAAGTCCTATTTATGCAGGGCTGTCTTAATCTATACTGGACTTTCTGGAGGATATAAAGCTCCTCAGAGAGGTTAAAGTATAATTAGGGAGATAGGACATATATTATGTGACAGTGTTCTCATTAAATAAAATTGTGCTCCTTGTAAAGAATCTGAACTTGGGCAGCTCTTCTGAGTTATAGATGGTAATAGCTATATACTGACTTGCCTGTTATTGCACAATAGTAGCTATTAGCTCAGGAAGTACAATGAGGAATTTTCCATCCACATAAAGAAACAGTGTACAGGTTAAAAAGTGGTCTCTTGAGGCCAGCTGCTTCCATTTGGATTTCTCATTTACCACTTTCTACCTCTGTGATATTGGGCAAGTCATACAAACAGTTTGTGTCTCAGCTGCAAAACTAGGAGGACAATACCTAATCTGTGAGGATTAAATAAACTATCACATGTAAAGCACATTTAAGTTGTTTGACACATAGTGAAAATTCAATAAAAATAACTATAACATATACATTAATGATCCAGTATACAGTTCAATATTTCTTTAGGGTTCCAATTCCAATTGGAGCATAAGCAGTAGCTTTTGAATTTGAATTTTGCATTTGAATTTGCTGGATATATGCTGAAATGAAAAATTATAATGCACTTTATCATGGGAAGATGTGCCATTATCATTGGTACAATCAGAGAGAAAAGATGAAAGTAAAATTTATGATTATATAATAGCTTGTACTTATATAATAGCATATACTTCTATGTCCCAGAAACTATTCTAAGCTCTTTTATATAAATTTAATTCACTTAATCCTTACAACAATGCTAGGAGATAGGTAAGTACTATTATTATCCCCATTTTACATACACGGGAATATAGGCACAGAGAAACTGAGAGAGAAGAACAATGTCATTATTTGAATTGTTTTTTGTCTTATGTTGATGGTAACTATGAACTCTTGGCCTTTCATTAGATCTCATTCTTTTACATGTTTAAAATTAATTTAATTTTTAAAGTGAAGTTTCATCTATGAATTATTTATATTAGGATTTTGTTGATTGTTTATTCCGTGGAGGGTCATTTGAGGACAGGGCCAAGCTGACTGAGGAATGGATTTCAGTGGCTGGGTGGTTTCTGGGGATGATTAACAGATGGGTCAGAGAACTAGAGAAGCCAACACAAATGACAACTGCTAACAATAGAGTAATTTTGAAATTACTTTCTGGTTTAATATAACCAGATTCCAAAATGTTAAACATGTTTCCTAGGTACTTAGTCAATCATTTTATGAGTAGCTCATAATGGCAAAAGCTCATCTAGCAAAGCATCCCAAGAAGCTTTCCATCAGAAGTACCAATAAAAGGGTCATGATTTCTAGCTATTCTCTGAAACGACTCTTTATTTAGGTCTTCTTAGAATATGTTTCTGCTTGAAATCCATGAATTTACTTTCTTATTATAAACAGTGACCTTTGAAAGGAACATAGTCAGTGCTATTACCACCCACTCAGTTTGAATTGAACCAATTACTCAAATCATGATGGATTTGAATTAGTTTTCTTTGTGTTTATGAAAATGTGCTTGTGGAACTGAATTTTTCTTTTCCATCATTTATCAGTAAGAGGAAAGTGCAAGTATTTCAGAATAAGAGTATAATTCCCTATGATTGGTTTACAAGCGATGTTGAACTATTTTGATACTCAAATGGATTGTGGAAACTACTTTTAGATAGGTGATATTTTCAATTTTAAAGGTTGGCTTGTATATTGAAGTTGCTACTGTGCTTCAACTGTAACAGACCTACTTCTCTCTTCTGCCCCCAGAGAATGGCCGGCGTACATGTTAGAACTGGATAGAAGTTCCTGCAAAAGGAAGAGATACTTCCTGCCTCTCACCACACTTCAGAGCCTTCACTCCTCAACTTCCAACATCTGACTTTTGACTCCGCAGGTGAAGACTCAAGGCAAATAGTAATGTAGAGTTACCCTATTCCTTCTGTCTTTGAGTGAAGCAGTCTATAAGGCAACACTGCAAAATATTTTTCTGAAAAACATGCGAGAAAACTCAAGAAATCTCTCTCATCCTCCAGATGGAAATTTCCTTCTAATTTTCCTCCTGAAGTGCTGGTGGAACCATTCCGCCTTGCAGAGGTGGAGTTCCCGAAGGGCTTGTACTCCCTCCAGTTATCCTGATGGAGGTGGTAAGTGTTCTGGTAAGCTCTTCCAAGCGTGGGAAGACAGTGGTGATTTTTTCTTGTGAGCACATGATAGATGGAGAATCATAGAATTTTAGGTCTAGTTATACCCTTCTTGATTTAACAGCTGGGGAGCATGGGACACCAGAGCTTAGGATGACTTGGTTTCACAGCCAGTGTAAGAATGCAGATCTCCTTGTGCTACTTTGCCTCCTCCAGGTCACAACTCAAAGGGTCCAGGAGTCTTAGGTAACTCTTAATTCCTCTTTTCTCAGTAGCAGATTATACTGTTCTGAGTGTAATGAGTAGTAGATTATACTGTTCGTGAGTTATCATATCCAAAACTGTATAAGAGTCCCTCCAAACTACAGCTAGTTTGCATTCTGTTTAGAATATATAGCTGAGACTCAAAACCATTCTCCTTGACATAAAGGAACTCAATATTCTTCGAGTAGCAAAACACTGATTGCCTTATTTATTGATACTTCCTACAGTAAAACATCATAGACATGGAGCATGGAGCTCTCATTTGGTTCCAAGCTAATTAGAGTACAGTTTTGAGAAATGATTTTATAATATAAAACATTAACATAAAAAATATTGATGAAAATTTCTTCTTTAAATCAAGTTATAATAATTTACGTGGAATTGTAAGTTAGACGATCTATTCCCCCAACCAACCCCAGACCCAGTTCTATGCTCAGTTTGGAACCACCTATAATGTAATATTTTAACTCAAGAGCAAATTTAGCTGTCTAAATGTAAGAGGTGGAGGTAGGTAGCAAAGGACCAAGAGAACTCAGCTGCCCACTAGTTGGGTTAGTCATCTGCTACATACATGGTGGTCACTTCAAGACCCATATTAACCTAAAAACTCAAAATCCATGCAAGAAGGTGAATGGGTCAGTCCCCATTAAGAACATGGACTTCAGGTATGAGAGTGGGTTTTCTTTTCCCTTCCTTCCTCCCTCCCTCCCTTGTTCCCTCTCTTCTCCTTCTTTCTTTTCTTTTCTTTTTTTTGTTGTTCTGAAGAGATTTTTTGCCTCTGCACTCAGGAAGGCCTCAGGCTTATGTTCTCTTCAGAGGACAGCAAAGTAGCAAAATCCATTACACGATGTTTATGCCTTGAGGAGTCTAGTCTAAAGGATCACTTCTACCTTATTAGAAATGGTGCTGATTTAAAATTCTGATTCTATATGGATCTAGGAGAGGGGTTGGCCAAGGTCATGGTGGTTACAAGAAGGATTTCAGAGGTTCTGTCCAACTGGAAAAAAGCAGTAGAACAATAAAAGATGGTACAGGAGAACAAGGAAGACAAATACGAATAATCTCTGATTAACAAAAAATTATTTTTGAAACAGTGCAAGTAGGTCAGAATGATGAAAAAGAGGCACCTAAATAACTTTCCCCTTAGGATCTCAAACCCAAGAAATCGTTGGCTGCCTTATTGCAGAGATCCAGCTCGCTGTCTCCCTCCCAACCGTCCACCCCTCAAACTCACCAAGGCCACGCTCTGTCTTTCCATTTGCAGGAACGAGACGTTCCTGCAGACCAGAGGGGCAATGCTCAGAATTCAGGTTGGATGCAGTCTCTTGCAGTGTCCACATCCACCTTTCCTGCCCACTAAGAAATGAATGTCACTGTTTCTCCAAAAGCCTCTATCAAACTCTGAGTTATTTTAAGACACTGCCATGTCTATTTATCTTAGGCCCTGCATAAAAGTGAGAGGTGGGCAAAAATATTTTAAATGTGATCTTCGTGTTCCTGAGCAAATCACTTCACCTCCCCAAACTCTGTCTATGTAGATATAAAATTGGAGTAATAATGATATTTTGTATCCTGGGTTGGTATGGCCCCTGTGAGGTACCAGGTATGATACCTCACCCATTAGGCTGGAGCCACAGTGTGGGAGTGGGTCTGGAAACGTCAGACTGTGACAGCCCATTATGAAAGAGCCGAAGGTTCTGGGATTGCATCAGAAAGGCAACATGCTCAATAGACTGCCTTATTGTGCCGAGCTAGAAAGGAAATGATACATTTGACTCCAACTTGTTTGATGATAACATTGATATCTTTGCTGACCTAACTGTAAAACCGAAAGAAAAGTCCAAAAAGAAAGTGGAAGTTAAGTCTGTATTTGATGATGATATGGATGATATCTTCTCCTCTGGTATCCAGGCTAACAACCAAACCAAAAAGTCAATCTTCACAGACGATGCCTGAATCAAGATCTGAACAGAAGGTGTCCAACATATTTGATGATCCCTTGAACGCCTTTGGAGGCCAGCAGAGTGTACAGGGTATCCTTCAGCTACATCCTTGAGTTAATGATGCTGTCTTCTGCATCCAGAAGAGGACCCAACAGATCAGAGGCTAAAGAAGCCAAAGGAACCCAGGCATCAAAATCCAAACGGAGACTAGAAGCAAAGGGGAGGCAAGAAGGTTTAAGCAGGAGATTTGACCTAGATGAGGTGGAGCTGGAGCTGGATGGGAGACAATTCGGTGCAGGTTGAAGCTCAAGGATGCTGAGATGCCAAAGAAAGGTTATTGTGGGGGCATAATCTATGAGGGGTAACTTTGTAAAGGGCAGAATTCTAGTTAACGAGTTAACAGTCTACATAGTCTAGTAATGGTGGACTATGCCACTGTTTGACAGTGTTCTGTGCTCCTACCTAGGGAAGGATTATACCATTCAGCCTATTAAATTCAGATGTGGCCATGAGATTTGCTTTGTCCAATGCAACTTAAGCCACTTGGCAGAGCAGAGTCCCCAGATGACCCTTAATGAACATGTAGCAAGAAATAAAATTTTTGTTATTTGTTGCCACTGAAAAAAAATTTTTTTTAAATCACAGCATTATCTAACTGCTCTTGACTGATACAAATGAAGATTACCGGTTGGAAGCCAGTAATTAATGGTCATGCCTGGTTAGACTTATTTTAATATGACAGGCAAAGTAGGACAATGATGTTGCAAGAGAAAACAACTAGGAACAAATACGACTACAATGTTTACTTAGGATGATTTGTAACAAAGAGTGAAGTCTGTGGATAAATTATTACTTCTGCTAATAGTATAGCCAGTCAAGTGGAAAAATACATTAATAGGAGATCCAGCCTTCTTTATTCTCAAGTATCTAAGTATTCAGCCTAATCAGAAAGCCTGAACAATTTCACACACACACACACACACACACACACACACACACACACACACACACACACTACTTTCACTGGATAAAAACATGTAAAAAGGTTCAAGTCCTGCCACTGTAAGAGTCCAAAGTCAAAGAAGACCAAAGGTACAAGTTTGCCGAGTTATATTATTGTGATTGTACTGTTATTCTAATTATCATCATCATCATCATTATTTTACTGTTGTTGTTGTGATGTTAGATATTAAGAAGATATAAAAAGAGCAGTTGTTGACAGGAGTTGAAAAAATAAGTTCCATTATTCTTCTTTGCCATATTTAGTTCTCTGAGCCAGGTAGCCTTTGAATGGACAATACTTGAAGGAAGAAATGTAATTTATTATTTTAGATAAATAGAGGGCCTAGGAATAGGGAAGTGGTTTTGTAGTGATGGGAACTACAGAATGAGAGAGGTTTAAAAAAAAGATGCAAGGAACTGTAATCAGGGAGCCAGACAAGGCATGGACTCCAACCTAGAGGGAAATCAAGACAGAGCCCCAGGAGCCAGTGAGAGCTCGTCTCAGATCATAGAAGCTAATCCTTAAGGTAAGACTAGGGAAGGGGTCTCTGTTAATGATGAATGTCCCATTCTGCCATCCTGACTAGGCCTATGAACGTGGGCATGTGCAGGGAATGATGGAGAGATTTTTCTTCATCCTTTTCGCATTTGCCAACACAGCTTTTCTTGGCTTGCACATTAGTAATCCATAGTCCACTGAATACTGCATTGGTATTTGACCCAAGCCCCTAACCATATTCGTGATATGCAACACCAATTATGGGGTTACTGGGAACACTAAATGTTCATTTTTCTCAGTTGATGCCACACCTACTTTTGAAGTAAGAAAAATGTTGAGAACAAAAACAAGGGCCCTTTCTGAAACTAACAATGAAGGGCATTCTCATGAGGACAAAGGCAGATGGAAGTGAGACTTGGCTGATAATCTGCTCTGTCTCAGCTTATTTTAAGGTGCTATCCTTGAGCATTTCAAATGAAGAGTTGACTTTTTCACAGCTCTTTGAAAATTGTTACTGAACTCTATTCAGTCCCTAGTAATTCGCCATGTAGCATTTTCACCTCTGCGGTAGTCATCTACACTGAACATATTGAAGTATCAATATACGCTATGCATTTGTTTATGTACAATTGCTACAAAATAAAGTTTATAAAAACCTAGTTTTTTTCTTTTAGATTAAACATGCTATCTAGTGCTTCAGCCACACAACCCTTCTAAAATGACTTTATCCTTCAAAACTTGAAAACAAGTATATCTAGCCTTTCCTAGCAATGAGAAAATTCATTGAATACATAAAAAAAATTTTAAAAAAAGTCTGCTACCACTAATGACATATAATCTACTTCATAGCTTTCTTCAAACAGTTCTGAAATTTAATGGGATATAAATACATATACATAAATAAATGAACAAATAAATAATTAAATAGAAGTTAGCCATATAAATGAATAAACAGATAACGCATAAAATAGACACTGCATGTTATGGGAAAACCAGGGCGATAGCTTAGATCCTATGGCACTGCGTGTGATTACAAGAACTCAGATTTTGGGCTTCCCTGGTGGCGCAGTGGTTGGGAGTCCGCCTGCCACTGCAGGGGACACGGATTCGTGCCCCGGTCCGGGAGGATCCCACATGCCGCTGAGCGGCTGCGCCCGTGAGCCGTGGCCGCTGAGTCTGCGCTCCGCGACGGGAGGGGCCCCAGCGGTGAGAGGCCCGCGTACCGCAAAAAAAAAAAAAAAAAACAAAAAAACTCAGATTTTGAGTGCACACAAGATGCTTGAGGAGGGTGGAGAAGGATCAGCTTTACTTATATGCAGAATGGACCACAGCCCTTGAGGGGAGATTCTGGGTGTGTGAGGAAGCCTTTGTTCTCAAAGAATTATCCATCCATTTGCTGCTGGTACTTAGGATAACACTGTAAAGAGACTCATTGGGTTTCAGGCAAGATTTTTATTTATTTTTTTAATGTTTTGCTCATACTACACTGACCATCTTTGCAAAGAGAAATTGCACATAGTTAAACAACATGCACATGGTTAGACAGTCAAATTGCTTAGAAAGGCTTATGCTGAAAAGTAGCTACTCTGTGCACTGCTCATCTCTTAGATCTAACCCCAGGGAGAACGAAATTTTAACAGTTGCCCTTTTTAGTTCTCTTGATTTTTTTAATTAAATAATCGACCTCACTCTTGCCTATTTGGTCAATGTTGACAACCTCTATTCTGTTCCTGCCGTCATAAGTGATGATTTCGCTCAGTCCCCACCACCACCCATCTTGATAGCTACATCAGGATTCCTGGCCCACTAGTTAGTTACAACCCGGGAGGGCAGAGCGGTCACTCATTTTTCCCCAGGCCTTCCACTTCTTCTTATTTTTAGCCCCACTTCTCTTCCTGACCTTAGTCTTCCCTGCTGCACGGTCACCTCCTACGCAGCTGCAGCCTCCTGTGCATGTTTTCCAAGCTTGGCGTCACCAGCCAGCACTCCTCCATCCACTCTCCTCTCCCAGAAATAGACCAGCCTTTTCTCTGCCTCTTGTTCTACCCTGTTGTCTTTACCACTATGGGCTTTTATTATGGTCGTGTTTACTACCACTTTAACAGGAGGTAAGAAGGGGAGGAAGGAGGGAAGGAAGAAAGAGGAGATGCATGTATTTTGAATGGGCATTTCAGCCAGGGGTTCTCATAGCAGGATATATGCATTTTTCTAACGATGGGTCCATGCATTCAATCCATTTTTTCAAAGAGGTCTGTGATACCCCAAATTTTAAGCTTAAGGTTCTTTCCTCACAGAGTTAAAATGCCTAACATGACCAAATATTCAAGGAGAGGAAAAAAAATATTTAACTATGTTACTTTCAAAGCGTAGACTTCATACTCACTACATCATTAATCATAGTGGTTTCTTATTCAACATACAGATTCTTGGCCTTACTGAATTGAATAATCTGGACGCGGGTCCCTCAAATCTGCATGCTTAACAAGCTTGTGATGTAATTTAATATTAATTTATTTTATTTATAAGTGAGTTGATGTAATTTAATATTAATAACAGAAACACATGATTTATAACATTTATATACTTGCTATACATAAACATTTAATATGTATTATTTTAAGGCAAAATTATAGATGGTAGGTCTCTTATCAAGGTTTGGAATGTAGAACTGAAAGAGAAACGTGTACCTTCATTATGTGCCTTTTAACATAATATGCTATATGACTGGAACTTTTGATTGATCTCATTGAAATATTTGTAAACTTAAATATTTTTTCAAGCAGCAACTGATTACATACATAATCTATCAAATGTTGAGGCAGCTGAAATTTGCATTCAGTAATCACACACCATAACTTCTGCTAATTACCACGTTCTCAGCCTCCTTTCATAATTTCTACAAGTTTATAAATATCAGAAATTGAGCTTGGTTTTTCATAATTTTTCAACAAGAATTTTTAAACTACTTCATATGATTTTTTCCTCCTCTGTTTTCAAATTAACTTTACAGTGGCAAGATTTTTAGTTCCAGAATTTTGTCAGGTATAAAAGTCAGGCTAAAAGGTCAGTAATTCTCAGGTACATTCTATTTCATTTTCTAAATCATCTTGATGTTCTAAGCTGCTTAATCCTCAAACTGTCCATGCAGCTTCCCTTCTAAAATGCAGCCGTTGAACAGAAGGAAAGAACAATGCCAAAATGACAGCATAAAGATTCAGAGGGATGGTTTGCATAAAACTCTAATTGGCACTTTATATGACATTTTAAAGGCATTAAGTATTTCAAAGTCATTAAGAAAATTGTTATTATTGCACAAGTCATTTTAAAAGAATAAATTTACCCACCAGGCTATTAACTCCTCAGTATGAATTTCCTTTGAACAGTGAATAATCCATAGTGATGTTCTTACACTTTCATACTGTAATTAGAATTAATAACTTAAATTTTACAAATATTGTCTCTAAATAAAATTAATACAATGTATCTTGTGAAGTTGTTCCTTTTTAGGGTTGGACATCAGCATTTTCATGAGCATGATGTATTTCCTTCCCATATGCTTTATTATTTTTGAGTTAGAAAGGAATAAATAAACAAATGATAATTTTTAGGGCAATCTGTAATCCTGACAAGTATAAATTTCTCAGTGTTTTCCTTCTTTCAAAGGTAATTCCACAGAGTTGCTCATTGTTTGTCTCCCATTTTCATTTAGAATACTTCTCTGTTCCAGCTTCATCGGCTAATTGAGTATTCACCATACCACAGATGCGATGTGTACAGAAATGCGTTCAAGAAAAGATTAAACCAGGAGGTTGCCAATTTGCAGTTGGACTTTAACCTGCTTGCTTTTAATAATGCTTGAATATAGATCCTAATTTATAGGCTTGGTGCGAATAGTATTAAACCTTCCTGACTATTCCCTTGCACTTTGAATGTTCACTGACCTGTGAAGATAGCCAAGTGGATAAACTTATACTTAGACCCAGCAAATCAGAGGGCTATTAGAAATTGAGCTAATCTCAATTTTTTCTTTTAACTTCATGTTACATATGTATTGATTTTTTTTTAAACTAAGAAGACCTGAAAATAAAAATGACACACTTAAACTGACTTTCAATTCTTTCTTAATGAATTGACAGTGATGGAGTCATTAATGCATATCCTAGTCTGCCTGTTTTTACATCCTCAATTTCACATTTCCTGGTAGTCACGAGTTATACTTGGCTTGAGCCTCAGAAGGCAAAAGAGAGCCTCTGAAGGCAGAAGGCACCAAAGAAGAGGGGCTCTAAGGGCTGAGATGTCAGTTCCTGCCACTCCATCCATCTTGCTCTGTGTATTCTTTCATCGGGACCTTCCTTGAAGAGTGTGGTCAGCCATGTCCAACGTTGCCACAAAGAACAAGGAAGATTAATGCTAAAGGTTTTCTTGGTTTTGGTTTTGGTTTTTTTGCTTGAGGCAATTAGAAGCCACAGATAACCTTGTGAAATCAAGTCCTGTAGAGAGGTAAGGACATAATTCAGATGCCTGCTGGGTGAATAGTGAAGGGGAGGTGAGGAAGAGGGAAATAGTGGTGGAGGTGGGCTCATCTGTCAGGAAGCTTAGCAACCATTGCTAGAAAGTGAGCTCCTGGGGCCCCTTACCAGGGAGCCTCCTAGAGTTGTGCAGTGCACAATCTGAACCAAGTCAAGCAGGGACCTAGTACCCATAGCTTTTATTCTTTGCAACACTGAACACAGAACATAACTGACCCTTAATGAATGAACTTAATGAATGTTCCTTGAATGACATCAAAGAAAAATGTACCCAAAAGAAGGAAGAAAAGATTCTTTACCAAGAATCTAGTGATGAAAATGAAAAGAAAATCATGTTTCTGTTTTGAAGATTATACCAAGAATCAATTCAATTTTATTTTGAGAATTAGGCAGAGTCAGAGGAAACATAATGATAGTAATAACAGCACAGCCTTGTGTTGGCATAAAGCTTGACTGCTCATGAACTTTTTTTTTCATATTCGCTGTTTATTTCTTTATGGAAAAGTGCAGCATAGGAAATTTAGGAAAGAACTGTAACCTAAAGAACATTAAAAGTGAAACAAAAGGTAGGAAAAGAGAAGGTAGGGAAAGTTCTTAAAACAGATTTCCAACAATATTAACTCATGGTGTTGTGTAGTAAAAAGAAAGATTGAATTGACACCCAGGAATAACCCTGGGGTCGGAATGGATCAGAGAAGCATAGCATATATAACCTATGAAATCGTCCTACGTCATCACAATTTCATGTTAGTCTAAAACATGAAACAGCTCTGTGTACCCTCCTATGCTCCCCGTTTAAAGCTGGACAAGAAAGCAGAAATCTGGGGAGGAATTCAGAGAAGAGCTATAAAGATGATTAATGACTAAACGACTAGGACCTACTGTGAAATTTTCAAAGAAATAAACTTTTTGTAAATCCTTATTCATTGTTGCAGAATTCATGATGATTGAAGTAATGTAACTGCATGGGAGAGGGGCTGATACCAATCATTCCAATGATGATTATTCTAGAAAAGAAATATCCAAACTTGGCTGGAAGATCTTTGTAGCAACAGATCTTCATCAAATGTTCTTTGGTTTACCTAGTTCAGCTTCCTTGGGGAAGCGCATTCCAACAGAATCTTGTGGTGGTTAATGACTGCAGCGGGGATAGAATAAAAAGAAATGGGCCGACTCATTTAGACTAAGTAAGCAACGGAGGAGTTAGTTTAAACAGAGGTTGTCAGAGGGGGATTTGGAATCTACTTCTCTGGAGAGTTTTAAAAATAGGCCAGGCACTCATCTCCCTGGGATGGCCTCCGCCTGCAGAGTAGCTAGAGGACAGCTACAGCCTTCTTGTGTTCCCTGCCACCTCTACCCATAGCAAGGCGACAATATCTGAGGGGGCCTCCGGGCAGGGGAGCCTGCAGTAATCCAGGCTTGTTTCTAACTAGAGTCCTTTCTTACCACATGGCCACATGGAACGACAAGTATATAAGTGAGGGTGAGGTCAGAATGTTCCCTGAACCACACTCTGTTAGCATTACTGAGACAGGGAGTTCTGTCCGCCAGCACCGTCGGCTGAAAAGCATGAAGGACACCAGTTTGTATTGAATGGCAGTGCTCTGTTGGATTTCATTTGTTCCACTGTTGTGTGTGTGTGTGTGTGTGTGTGTGTGTGTGAAGATACAGTAAGTTACACTAATTGGAAAGGAATTTCTGTTAAAAATCTGGAAAACATCTGGGGAAAGAACCTTCATGTTTCTCGTGAGGTTAGGTTCTAATGTCAAGCATTTGATTCTGACATTAGATCCTAACATTTAGCATTTGAATTTCCTTGGGTCTGAGACTTATCCGGGATTGTTGTCTCTTGCTAGCAGATAGGGGTTTTCCTCTTAGAAAATGAGCTCCCTTCCAGTCCCCTAGAGCTACTGGGTCACGGCCAGCTTCTCACAAGAGCTGAAGAGACAGCAGAGCTGACAGGCACAGGCAGAGTTAGCTTTAAATACCATGCACCCCATCATTTGGTGGGTGGGTATTGTTGCTATGTTTCCCCTTAAACAAAGAACGTGGTGAGTTGCCAAAAAAACAAGGATGTTCCATCTTAAGGATTAGGCTGAATTCTTTCCAGAGAAGCACCTTTTTTTTTTTTTAAGATGAATTTTATCCTAAAATATTTTCCAAATTTATTCAGGCATTCTATCCAAGGAAAATAAGTATTGTGCCGTGTAACTATAATCTTTAGAATTAGTACAACTTTCTCTTAACAAAGGTGTATCTTTATTCATCAAGTGGTCTCTGATGGCCTGTGTGGGGTGAGGTGACTGCCAAGGTCACAGTTATGCAGGCTGCCCAAAGGAGACACTGGATCTGGCGACCTACCACGTAGTCAATTTACAAACAGGTGGTAAAAATAGGATTTTGTTCTCTTTTAATTGTTCTTTCCTCAACGCCCCTCATAACTGCTGCTTTTCTGAAAGGGCAATTTTGTCTTCTTTAGGAAAAGGAGTCTTCCCTTTACCTCCCAAATGCTAAGTTGATGCCCTTCCCCAGAAGTCTTCCCATTAATTAAGTTGGCCTGAAGGTCATAAACCATGATCAATTTGGAGGCTGGTCGCTGCAAGGTGCTAATTAACACCCCCAAAGAGGAACAGTGTCAACAATCAATAGAGAAGAACAGAGCCCTGGTAGATTTATGGCTTTGATTTTGAAAAGGTATGGGAATGCCCTGTGATGTTTTCCCCCATACTCCTTTTGAATGTTAATGCTTTCTTGAAGATGATTTCAGACACACTGCTAGGATACTGCCTCTACTCGCTGAAGCAGAATCCTCTGAAGAGTTGCTGAGGCAGAACCGAAATCATGGCTCGCCTCAGAGAAGCAGCTGTATTGGCCGCTAATGATGCCTCACACAGAAAGAGGATGCTCCTTTAACTCGGGGTGTTAATGGGAAGTTTCTAAGCCTGAAACAACAGCTTTAGCTCTGGGGTATGTCATCAGCTGCTTGCAGCTTACCACTGTCTACTGCTTTAACACAGCTTGGTTGGGAAGAATGGAAACTAAAGAGGCTTGTAACTACCTGTAACTGTTCCACCAGGAAATGGATCAAGTGTTTGTTCAGCCAGATCCAGGTATTTGACCAAAATCTGTATCTCTGATGGGCTAATTAAACGCTTTTCTCTAACTTTAAATATATGCATGAGCCATGATCGCATGGATGCCTTCTGGATCCAAGTTCTGAATTTAGATCTAGCTGTCAGATAAAGTCTAATTAAATAGTTGCTAGGTAAAGTTAATGCGAGCGGGTGAAATGTAATGATGCCTTTATTTTTAAAGCATGCTTACGTTTATAATGCTACAGATACTGGATAAAGAGTAGTAAAACGCTTTTTTCTTTGCTAAGCTGCAGTAAATTATTCTTGAAAGCTCTTTGCCCATTACAATATATTTTTTTCTGTTCACCTAAAACATCCAGCCTTCCAAAATGTAACAGGGATGTTCTAATTTGTTTACAAAGGATCTCAACCCAACAACTCATAATGATGGTGCTGACCGTCCCTGCTGTCCCTGGGTGATGAGCAATGTGCAGCCCTAGCCTTTTGAGGTATCAGCAAGCACTCTCTTTCACTAGGAAACACACAAGGGAAAGAAAACTGAGTAGAACAGTAAGGTTTATCGTTTGAGGTTAAAAGTTCCGGTTTGCTAGTGATGCCTTTTGATACCCCCATTTACTGACTGGGCTCTTGCACGGTATTTTTCTGTTGTTCTCAGCAAGGCTGCAACCTTGCCCTGCAGTGCCTTTAAAACTCTTTAAGCAGATATTAGGAGGAAGATGAAGATAGGGAAGAAGTAAAACTGAGGTTAGGGCTCAGGCTGAAGACAAAGGTCTCCTGCTGACCAGCATGGTGAACCAGGTACAACAGGGTTTACTCGCAAACCCAAGCAAACGTGTCTGCAGGCTGACTTTGCAGGGATGGGCAGAGGAAACAGACTTTCTGGTGCAGTAGTGGGGGCTGGCAGCAGTTCTGAAACTGCCTGTTGACATTTGTAGCTGACCACATTCGCTTGTCTTTAAAATCATTATTTATGGACTTTCTACTAGCCTTGGTCTATTTTTTGAGTGTTCAAAATAATTTTACTCTTAACCATCCTGTGAATTCGGAAGCATCAGGACTGTTGTATTGGAACAGGAGTTCTGTATTTGGAAAAGAGGAATATGGAAGTAGCCATGTATTTATGTGAGCTGAGAAAATGGTGTGGGGGGAGTCATGGTTAAAACGCAGGAAGTACTTAGAAAGAGCCAGGAAGTCTTTACCTGAAGGTCTTGGCTGGCCACCAAGAGGGCCATGAATTCTTTGAATTTATAGGAAATATTTTGCATCTTTGCATATATATCCTGGAATGCAAGTTGCTGTTCACTGGATTCAGCCACAGAATTTCCAAAAGAGATGAGGTGGCTTTGACGGAGGGCTCCCAATTGTGGGAGGAGATGTATAATAGGGTTGATGGGATGCTTAGACGTCTGGGGTGGCTGGGTGGGATGGAGGGTGGGGAGTGCCTCCAGACACTTCAGCTATACAAACAGCCATGCAGCTGAGGCTTCCTTTAGCTCAGAAAGTCGACAGTGATTCTCTTCTGCATCAGTCTCAGGATATGTATTACTTCAATCATTAAAAGCCAGGTTAACATTTCAACAGCCAGTTTCAGAACGGTTGCAGGATAGTGCAGCACTTTGAGGAAGTTCGTCCCTGCCAGTCGTTGCAAATTCAGTCCCGCTTACGTAGCCAATTCCCTTCCTGTTACAGTCTACTGACTGGTCTCACCACGCTGCCAGATAAATATAAACAAGGTACACAGGATGTCTTTGTGGGACAAAGTATCCTGTCCGTCATGTGTGAGTGTATACTGGACAAGCCTGTGAGTGTTCTTGTTCAATGGACGAACTACTTTTTACATCTCCTTTTGAAATTATGTCAAGTCATATAACTAGGTTTGTGGCCTAGAAGTTTCAAAAATTAGGTACAGCAATTATGTGGTTTCGGAGTACTTAAAATACAGACTGCATTGTTTCACTGTACCCTGCATGCCATTAACAGCTGAGGGATGACGACTTCCTACTGATTCCGACATTCTTTTGGGGGACGCTACTCTTCTGAATTTTATGATTTGGGGTGGTTTACTTACAATCTCCATTCCTGGCTTGAAAATTAGAAATAAATCTCATTTTGCACAAAAATCAGTTAAAGAGAAAACAGTCGCTCATCATCACCTATTTCTTGAGCACACACTATGTGCCAAGCAGGACTACACACGTACTGCATATACTGCAGCTGTTATTGCAATTCACTGCGGGAGGGAGGGTGCCTGAGTTGAGGACCACAGAAGTGAGATGGTGAAATCAAATGCCTGTGTGTGGTTTCCCAGGACAAGGGGGCAAATGCACTGAACTGATTCTGTTGCTGCCACTTGAAAACTAAGAAAAGAAACACGTCATTGTTTTAAGATAGATTTTCTCCAGATAAAATATTTTTTCTTACCGTGAAATTGTAAAATAAGATGCTAATGAGATGAAAAGTCTGAAGGACCCAAGCTTGAGATGGGTACGTGTTGACATTGATAGTTTCCATGTAAGACAATGGGATTTAGGATATTTTAAATGACTACCCTTCCCCACCAAAAAAGCAAGATAGGTAAGAAAGGATTGACCCCTTAAACATAGGGAGAGTGCTTAATTCTAGCTGATTTCTCTATTTTGGACCCATCAGCACTGAGGCCAAAGAAAATTAAAAAAACCAAACAACTGCTTCTTAAATCATGAGCTTTATGACTATTAAAGTGTCGTTGTGACCCAGACTATTTGTGATTCTTTGAAACAGGATCTATTTCAAACACAATGGTCTGACATCCCAGTTAGGCTGGATGACATGTGCTTTTTTTCCCCTTCCCTGTATCAGCCGGCACCTCCAAGTTTAAATTCAGTTCCCTGGACTCTAAGGGGCCAGAGATTTGCTTCAACCTCTATTTAGAGAGACAGTGACCACAGAGCAGCAAGGAATTCCTCAAGGACCTTGTTGTTTAATAAGGGGAAGTTGACGAACACCGTGGAGACATGTCCTGTAATAGATGCTGCCACAGGATGCAGGTGAAATGCTGCTGGGGACAGAGCAGGAAGCCCTGGTGCCTTGGGTGAAGGGAGAGACGGAGGCTCCACCAAGGAGGTGGGATTTGGTGTGGACCCCGAGGGAGGGAGAGAAAGCTGAAGGTGGGAACAGGGCGAGGAGGAGAGGATCAGGCAGAGAGCATCACGACTCAAAGCTCAGAGGTGGGAAACCTGGAGGTGTTCAAAGAATAGCAGGTGTCAGGTAGAGCTGCAGAGCAGACAAGAGTCAGGACGCTCTCCTTAGGTGTCTGCAGATCAATTACGTGTAAGTTTGTTTTTGTCCACTGGCCATTTTACTCAAAACCAAATGTGATTTGATCTTTGTTGTTTTTTGAACTTATTTTGAAAATATAGTAATACCTTAGAAAAATTTCACTGTCAGAGTATGTGATCTAATTTGTGGTCCAGAAAACAAGGGTATTGGGTCCATAAGGGGGTTGATGGATGGGTTAGGATCTTGGACATGGGAGCATGTGGGTTTTCTGAGGGGAGGAGTGGTAAGACTTGAGCTTAGAATGATGAATCATGACGCAGTATAGAGGAAGTATGGGGAAAGAAAGAGAGGGCTTCTTTGCAAATTAACCAAAGTGAGTGGCCTATAGTGAGAAGGACCATGGCTGGGATGGACTGCTCACACAGGGCTTCGTGACTAATTCAGGGTGTATACACTTTGGAACATCAGAGTCCAGGGAGCTTGGTTTGAGAAAAGGGATGTATTATATGACTTTTGAAAATGGCATCTTTTAACTAAGGTTTCCTTAGTCCATATTAAAATTAGACTTTATTTCCTAAGCACACACAAATGGACCCAGCAAAGGGAAGACAGGTATGCTGCGTGATGGGGGAAGCCAGTCAGGATTAAAATACTGCCACGAGTAACTCTGGTCCTTCTTGTACTTAAAATAACTGCCTTTTATTTTTATTAACACTGATGACGGTTGTGTCAAAATCTTTCGAAATAATTTACTCGCCCAAATTCCACTGTTCATCTAAAAGAAACATTGCATTTTTTAGGTAAAAGCAATCGTGAACATTTCCTAAGAATCATTTCTACCCAAAAGGGACATTTTACTCTAAGACAGACATTTACAAAATTTAGAGGTCTTTGAATATTTTTGTACTGTGGTGGCCAAGTGTTTACATTTATTTCTATTTCTGCATCTTATTATACTGATGCTTCCTTTAACTTAAACATGCTGTTGAGCTTTCCAAATCTGTAAATTATTGATTAGCTGATTGCAGGTTTAAAATCAAGCAGGCTTTTCTAGGGATTTCCATCAGTCCCAGGCAAAATTGTGTAACAGTTGCCATTTCTTTCTGGACCTCTGGATCTCCATCTCCCTTTATAACCATCTCCTGCTCTTCTCATCTCTACCCAGTCTCCTTCATCCTTCCCCAGGACTCTCCTGCTGGACGATCTGCTCACAGTACCCATGTCTGCTTCCCACAAGTCCTTTCTAGCAGCCCCTCGTTCCCGGCAAGATACTCCTTCAATTTCCTTTCTATCTACCACATTTCTCCCTCCTTCAAAAAGGAAAAGTATTCAAAGACAAATCCCTACTAATGTGTTAATGTGTCACTTTCCTTGATAAAATACTGCAATTTAATAGAGACCTTTGGTGATTTGACCAAATGAAGTTATTTTAATAGGAACTTGGGCACCACACAATATGCTGGGAAGGGAGAGGCTTACAGTTTATAAAGATTTGTAGAGTTCTCAAAATGCTTTCATCTCTAATGTCTCCTCAATTTGGTATATCTAAAAGGGGTTGGTGGTGAAAGGGTCAGAGAATAAGAGTATATATTTATATTTTAGCAGGCTTCTCAAAACACGTGATTAGGCTACAAAGAGGGTTAACCATATCCTTGCATCTGCCTTTTAATCAGCATAGGGTGGTAAAATTGCAAATTAAAACTGAGTTTTAAATCATTCTAGTTGTGGCTTCCCTGTGAAGAAGCGAAACCCCAGACTTATTTATAGGGAGATGTGGCTCATAATTTGAATTAAGATGACTAGGTTATTTACTGGATCTTCTTGGAATGGTTGCCCATCAGTGCAGCCCCCAAATGAATTGTGTACCCATTCTAAAACCTGAGTTATGGGATAAGCCTAGAAATTATAAGATGTTGAGCTAGGAGAAGAAGACTTGATACTTTGCCTCGTACAAAGGCCGAGGCTGGAGAAGACTGGTCCAGGGAGTCACGGCGGCGCTCACTGAGTGGAGACCAGTGGTGGGAAGGGAGGGACTGAACAGGTATTGCTATACTGGTCAGCCAGCTTACGGCTAGGGAGTCATTAACACAGGCTCACAAGGTTCTGTACCCAGTTCTCCACTGTTTCCATTGAACTTCACAGACCTAGCAATCTTTATGTTGTAAATGTACACAGTTAATGGTCCTCATTTTTCTTCTACTTCCCATTTGGATTAGGTAGTGTTTTCACAAAGAACTTCCTGAAAATGCATACCTGCCTCAGCTGTGTTGAGAACAGACAAAGACAAGGGCTCTGGCTTCATTGGGGCTGGGGGGAAAATGGACATAGAATGGGATTTTAGTAAGCCAGTGGGGATGGCAGGGGCCAAAGGGAGGGGTCCTGAATAGGATATGAAAAGACAAGAGGGAACATGGTAGGCGCTGCCTAGGCATCTATTCTTCTATCACTACATGGCTTTCTTTTGGCCCAGCCCTTGGAGAAAGTGTAGAGATTCCTTCTTTTCTCTGAAAAATATGATGGTGAGCCCAGAAATAAAGTTGCCCGTTGGCGTTGACTCTTTCTCCTTCCCTTTCTTTATTCTGCAGCTTCTTCAAGGTGCAGCCACCATGATCTCAGCAGGCTGATGATGGAAGAGAAGGAACCTGGGAGACCCTGTGCTCCAGCTTCCCTGGACGATGGATGGAGGACAGCCTGTCCCTTCACCCCTAGTGCCCCTTGGGAACGTGTCATCAGATTCTAGCATGTCTCTGGAGCAGAAAACCACATTTGTTTTTGTGATTTTGTTGTTTATTTTCTTGGGCATCCTCATAGTCAGGTGCTTCCGGATTCTTCTGGACCCGTATCGGAGCATGCCAACCTCGACCTGGGCTGACGGACTTGAAGGCCTGGAGAAAGGGCAGTTTGACCATGCCCTTGCTTAACAGGACAGGAGCAGGAACCCATCCTGAGGAGGAGAAATGCTTCATGTCTTGGCGCAGGATTCTCTTTAGTCAACGTTCTCAGCAACTCAAATTTTATCCGTATCTGATTCTAGAACCACAGTTCATTTATTCGGTGAACTTTTGAGGATATTGGAAATGGAAGTTTATATTCCTAACCCAAAATAGGAAGGTTTAAATTTCAATATTTACTCAATGAATGAATGTTGAATGTGTGTGATGGTGCAACTGAGAACATCTATAGTGACTTTGCCTAAAATGAAGCCCTACCGGACCTGACCAGAGAAAAAGACTAGAAATGATCTGATCTGAATCTGATGGCAGGGCCAAAAGAGACTTCCTTGTTCTAATCATGTCTCCCAGTTTGTTTTATTTTCATGGGAAGCTGGGTCCTGGGCAAAGAATGAGGAAGAAGTTGCTGAGTGGACCCAAAGCAGGTATTTGTTTTCTCCTAAAGCAAAGAGCACTGAAAGGCAATAGGAATGCTTAGAAGAGGTGGTTGATTCCTGGAAAATATGGGTGAGGATGATATCATTTTACTTTTCAAATAAAACTGAATTCAAAGGCTTACGGAGGTTTAAAAACTATTTACCAGGCCAAGTACATTCTGGGTATTCATATTAGTAACATGCGTAGAGGTAACTATACATAACCTGAATTTACTTTCTTTGCACAACTGGTTGAAATAATAGGTTGCAAGTACTGCTTCAACGTTTTTTTAAAATAAAAAGTTAATTGTTTAAAGGAGAAGACTTTTACAGTCTTAAGAGGAATGTGTGTTTATGACTGAATAGAAACCAAATAAAACTTTTCAAGAAACAGAAGTGTCTCCTCTCTTATTTCAGCGCTCGGGAGGCAGAGAGTGGCATCGAATACTGAGGGCTAACTGTTCTGAGAAAGAGAGCAAAGACCACAAAATGTCATGTAATTCATCCCTCTCCCATTTCAGGAAGGGTTCCCACAAATTTTTCTGACACGTAAGACCTATTCTAAGCACTGTTTAAGTCCCCCCAAAAGAGAGATATGAAAACCTCTTATTCCAACTTCTGTACTGATAGGAAAAGCTTGCATCTAAACTCCTTAGGTTGTATTTATAGTCTATGTCTTCTAATTTTCTCCTCAGCTAGCCATCATTTTTTACATTAAAAAAAAGTTAAAAAAAACCAACTGTGCCTAAAAAGACAGCCCTTAGTAAACAAGCTCCCTTGTATCTCTCTCTCTCTCTCTCTTTTTTTTTTAACATTTTGACAGTCCTTCTGCCCAGATTTCCCCCCTCCCCATGTTCCCTCTTGATTTTTTTCATTAAAAAAAATAACAGCTTTATTAAAATATAATTCACATACCATAAAATTTAGCCTTTTAAAGTATACAATTCATTGGCTTTTAGTATATTCACAGAATTTTGTGTGACCATCATCACAATATAATTCCAGAATTCTATACTCACCAGCAGTCACTTCCCATCCCTCTTTCTCTCAGACCCAATAATTTCTAATCCAGTAACTTCTAATCTATGGATTTGCCAATTCTGGATGTTTCATACTATTGGAATCAAAGAGTACATGGCCTTTTGTGTCTGGCTTCTTTCACTTAGCATGTTTTTAAAGCAGGTTCATCCATGTTGTAAAATGATCAGTACTTCATTTCTCTGTATGGCCAAATAATGTCCCGTTGTTTGGTTATACTACGTTTTGTTTATTCATCATCGATCATGGTAATCCGTTGGCCAGTCTGAAGAATGCTGCTATGAACATATCTGTACACAATTTTGTATGGATATGTGTTTTCAATTCTCTTGAGTAAATTCCTATGAGTGGATTTGCTAGGCCATATGTTAATTCTATGTTTAACTTTTTGGAGAACTGTGAGATTGTTTCCCAAAGCAGCTGCATTATTTTACATTCCCACTGGCAATGTATATACGTTTTGATTCTTTTCTTAACTCTTCCCAACTACTCAGATTTCTTCTTTAGCTATAGAATTTATAACTGAACACATCACTTCAAGAATGAGCCAGGTTAAAAAGAG
Organism: Orcinus orca; assembly: GCF_937001465.1. Lineage (NCBI taxonomy): Eukaryota > Metazoa > Chordata > Mammalia > Artiodactyla > Delphinidae > Orcinus > Orcinus orca. The sequence continues at coordinate 79,829,774 of NC_064561.1, read as the reverse complement.
AACCACCTCATAGTTTCTTCATGCTACAAGTTAATTGATGCCTTCAAAGATCCTTTGCTTCTAGATCTAAAACAAAACACTGATGCTGATCTCTGATCATCCTGTGCTCTATTAAGTCACCTGAGTATTTTTTCTGTCTTACTATTACATCTTTCTTTAACCCACTAATTATAAAGTTTTCTTTTTTCTTCAAATGTACCATGTCGTGTAACCTTATTTAATTTTTTTCCTATTTTTATGGGGAGTCTATTCAAACCCATTCAGGTATTTATTGAGCACCTGCTTTGAGCCTGGCATTTCTAGCACTGGAGAGATAGGAAAAGTGCAGGGCTAGTTCTTGCTCTTGAGTAACTTTCTACCTCATTGAAGAGCTGAGAAATGCAAGAAGACATGTGTCTGAATCATTGTTCAAATGACTGTGGCAACCTATGGCTCCTACGCCATCAGCATCATCTGGGAGCTTAACAAAGATATATGCCTCCACACACACTAATTTTAGTATAAAAGGTGTATATGATCACAGTAAAAATGTAGAAACAATATGGAAAAATATAAAGGAAATAGCAAGAGTCAACATTCTGCCTCCTTAGTTCCTTAGATCGCCTCAGTTTCTCTTCCTGTAAACTCTTCCTGTAATCAATCTAGAGATTGATTCTGTAGAGGTGGATCAGTGAACAAGTGCTTCAGGAGATAGAATATGGGAGAGATGGATGTGGGCCAAGATAGTCAAGGAAATGTCCCAGGAAATAATGGCTCAGGTGAGGATGGTACATGTTTAAGTGCTTGGTATAAAGCTTTATGCAATGTAAGTTATTATTCTGAAATAAATTCTATCTTGACCTAAGAGGATGGACGTGTTTTAGATATGTGCAACGGAAGAGAGGAGGGAAAGCCACAGAAGAGGAGAAGGAGGTGTGGCTGTGGGGCTTTTAGGCAGGAGGGCAGCCTGGCTGAGAAGACAGCCGGAGGGGTAGCTGGAACTCACATAGGCAGGATGAGGGTGGAGCTGAACATCCAAAGGTCCTAAGAGTCAAAATGAAAGTGATTTCTTTCTCAAGAATCCCTGTAGATTCTTGAGAAAGAAAATGACACGAGGAGTGGTGGTCAAGGCCGGTTTCAGTACCCTCCCTCGGGGCCACGCTAGGATCTGCTTCTATAACGGGAACAGACTGAAATAGCCCTCCACGAGGCTTTTGAGAATACGACTGCCAGTAAGTGCCACAGGGCCTCCCAAAGCCTGCTCTTCTTTCTTTCCTCCCTTTATCCTCCTCTCTATTTTTGTTTTCCCTTCTCAGATTACTGCTCCTTCTTCAGCCACCCCCTCGCTGGGTCCCCCGTTCTCCACCCTCCATCGTCCAGAGCAAGAGACCAGAACAGGTGATAAAATGCTTTGGGCTGTTCGGGGTAAATTGATCCCTCCTGTGAGAAGTGCTAACTCTCTGTTTTAATTACTCAGGGCTCCTTGGGGTGAACAGCATATTCTCAAAAGGTCACAGAAGCCCTCTCTTTCCTGGCTACAGGAGTTACAGTGCAGCATTTTGCCTACCTTACAGGATATTAATAATGAGTGCAGCTGCCCTCTATCATGTATATCTGCATCCCAGGATGACAAAAATTACTTTCCCAAGGTCACTGTAGAATAGAGCTGACTTCTGATTCAGAAAAATGTGGCAAACTCATTCTCAGTCTGGGCTCTGACTGGTTAGTTCTCCCAAGAGACCCCAAGTTCTAGATCAACATTTCTCCCTCCAAGAGACATCTTTATTAAAGCATCTTAAATACTGTAAAGTAAGTCGAATATGGGGTTTGAAGGAGATTAACTTGACTCCTGCTGTTAAATTAATGAACATTCCAAGTGAGATCATTCTTTTACTATATTTAAGGGTTAAAGCTGAAACAAAATAAGCAACAGCTTTTAGAGGCAGAAATTAGAGCAGATACTTATGTATGCAGGAAAAAAATATGTATTCAAGTTCGTTTTTTATTGAATTCATTTCATGGTGTTTTTTAAAAATTGTTTAATTTTACTTATTTTTTATATGGCAAATTCTTAATAGTTATCAATTTTATACATATTAATGTATACATGTCAATCCCAATCTCCCAATTTATCACACCACCACCACCCTCCGTCACTTCCCCCCCTTGGTGTCCATACGTTTGTTCTCTATATCTGTGTCTCTATTTCTGCCCTGCAAACCAGTTCGTCTGTACCATTTTTCTAGGTTCCACATATATGTGTTAATATACTATATTTGTTTTTCTCTTTCTGACTTACTTCACTCTGTATGACAGTCTCTAGATCCATCCATGTCTCTACAAATGACCCAATTTCATTCATTTTTATGTCTGAGTAATATTCCATTGTATATATGTACCACATCTTCTTTATCCATTCATCTGTCAATGGGTATTTGGGTTGCTTCCGTGACCTGGCTATTTAAATAGTGATGCAATGAAGAGTAGGGTGCATGTGTCTTTTTGAATTATGGTTTTCTCAGGGTATATGCCCAGTAGTGGGATTGCTGGGTCATATGGTAGTTCTATTTTTAGTTTTTAAAGGAACCTCCATACTGTTCTCCATAGTGACTGTATTGATTTACATTCCCACCAACAGTACAAGAGGGTTCCCTTTTCTCCACACCCTCTCCAGCATTGTTGTTTGTAGATTTTCTGATGATGATTATTCTAAGTGGTGTGAGGTGATACCTCATTGTAGTTTTGATTTGCATTTCTCTAATAATTAGTGATGTTGAGCAGCTTTTCACGTGCTTCTTGCCCATCTGTATGTCTTCTTAGGAGAAATGTCTATTTAGATCTTCTGCCCATTTTTTGATTGGGCTGTTTGATTTTTAATATTGAGCTGCATGAGCTGTTTTGCATAATCTGCATAATCTCCAATATTTTGGAGATTAATCTTTTGCCCATTGATTCATTTGCAAATATTTTCTCCTGAGGGTTGTCTTTTTGTCTAGTTTGTTGTTTCCTTTGCTTTGCAAAAGCTTTTAAGTTTCATTAGGTCCCATTTGTTTATTTTTGTTTTTATTTCCATTACACTAGGAGGTGGATCAAAAAAGATCTTGCTGTGATTTATGTCAGAGTATTCTTCCTATGTGTTCCTCTCAGAGTTTTATAGTGTCCGGTCTTACATTTAGGTCTCTAATCCATTTTGAGTTTATTTTTATGTATGGTGTTAATTTCATTCTTTTACATGTAGCTGTCCAGTTTCCCCAGCACCACTTATTGAAGAGACTGTATTTTCTCCATTGTTTATCCTTGTCTCCTTTGTCATAGATTAGTTGACCATAGGTATGTGGGTTTATCTCTGAGCTTTCTATCCTGTTCCATTGATCTATATTTCTGTTTTTGTGCCAGTACCATATTGTCTTGATTACTGTAGCTTTGTAGTATAGTCTGAAGTAAGGGAGTCTGATTCCTCCAGCTCTGTTCTCTTCCCTCAAGACTGCTTTGGCTATTCAGGGTCTTTTGTGTCTCTATACAACTTTTAAGAATTTTTGTTCTGGTTCTGTAAAAAATGCCATTGGTAATTTGATAGGGATTGCATTGAATCTGTAGATTGTTTTGGGTAGTAGAGTCATTTTCACAATGTTGATTCTTCCAATCCGAGAACATGGTATATCTCTCCATCTGTTGGTATCATCTTTAATTTCTTTCATCACTGTCTTATAGTTTTCTGCATACAGGTCTTTTGTCTCCCTAGGTAGGTTTATTCCTAGGTATTTTATTCTTTTTGCTGCAGTGGTAAATGGGAGTGCTTCCTTAATTTCCCTTTCAGAGTTTTCATCATTAGTGTATAGGAATGTAAGAGATTTCTGTGCATTAATTTTGTATATTGCAACTTTACCAAATGCATTGTTAGCTCTAGTAGTTTTCTGGTGGCATCTTTAGGATTTTCTATGTATAGTATCATGTCATCTGCAAACAGTGACAGTTTTACTTCTTCTTTTCCAATTTGCATTACTTTTATTTCTTTTTCTTCTCTGATTGCTGTGGCTAGGACTTCCAAAGCTATGTTGAATAATAATGGTGAGAGTGGACATCCTTGTCTTGTTCCTGATCTTAGAGGAAATGCTTTCAGTTTTTCACCACTGAGAATGATGTTTGCTGGGGGTTTGTTGTATATGGCCTTTATTATGTTGAGGTAGGTTCCCTTTATGCCCACTTTCTGGAGGGTTTTTATCATAAATGGGTGTTGAATTCTGTCAAAAGCCTTTTCTGCATCTATTGAGATGATCATATGGTTTTTCTTCTTCAATTTGTTAATATGGTGCATCACATTGATTTGCGTATATTGAAGAATTCTTGCATCCCTGGGAAAAATCCCACTTGCTCATTGTGTGTGATCCTTTCAATGTGTTGTTGGATTCTGTTTGCTAGTATTTTGTTGAGGATTTTTGCATCTATATTCATCAATGATATTGATCTGTAATTTTCTTTTTTTGTAGTATCTTTGTCTGGTTTGGGGATTGGGGTGATGGTGGCCTCATAGGATGAGCTTGGGAGTGTTTCATCCTCTGCAATTTTTTGAAGGGTTTGAGAAGGATGAGTGTTAGCTCTTCTCTAAATGTTTGATAGAATTCACCTGTGAAGCCATCTGGCCCTGGACTTTTGTTTGTTGAAAGATTTTTAATCACAGTTTCAATTTCATTAGTTGTGATTGGTCTGTTAATATTTTCTATTTCTTCCTGGTTCAGTCTTGGAAGATTATATCTTTCTAAGAATTTGTCCATTTCTTCCAGGTTGTCCATTTTATTGGCATAGAGTTGCTTGTACTAGTCTCTTAGGATGCTTTGTATTTCTGCAGTGTCAGTTGTTACTTCTCCTTTCTCAATTCTAATTCTGTTGATTTGAGTCTTCTCCCTTTTTTTCTTGATGAGTCTGGCTAATGGTTTATCAATTTTGTTTATCTTCTCAAAGAACCAGCTTTTAGTTTTATTGATCTTTGCTATTGTTTTCTTTGTTTCTATTTCATTTATTTCTGCTCTGACATTTATGATTTTTTTCCTTCTACTAACTTTGGGTTTTGTTTGTTCTTCTTTCTGTAGTTCCTCTAGGTGTAAGGTTAGATTGTTTATTTGTGATTTTTCTTGTTTCTTGAGGTAGGCTTGTACTGCTATAAACTTCCCTCTTAGAACTGCTTTTGCTGCATCCCATAGGTTTTGGATCATTGTAAGTCATCTCTAGGTACTTTTTGATTTCCTCTTTGATTTCTTCAGTGATATCTGGGATATTTAGTAACGTATTGTTTAGCCTCCATGTGTTTGTGTTTTAACGTTTTTTCTCATAGCATTGTGGTCAGAAAAGATGCATGATATGATCTCAATTTTCTTAAGTTTACTGAGGCTTGATTTGTGACCCAAGATGTGATCTATTCTGGAGAATGTTCTGTGTGCACTTGAGAAGAAAGTGTAATCTGCTGTTTTTGGATGGAATGTGCTATAAATATCAATTATATCTATCTGGTCTGTTGTGTCATTTAAAGCTTGTGTTTCCTAATTAATTTTCTGTTTGGATGATTTCTCCATTGGTGTAAGTGAGGTGTTAAAGTCCCCACTATGATTGTGTTACTGTTGATTTCCTCTTTTATAGCTGTTAGCACTTGCCTTATGTATTGAGGTGCTCCTAAGTTGGGTGCATATATATTTATAATTGTTATATCTTCTTATTGGATTTATTGCTTGATCACTATGTAGTGTCCTTCCTTGTCTCTTGTAACATTCTTTATTTTAAAGTCTATTCTATCTGATATGAGTATTCCTACTCCAGGTTCCTTTTGATTTCCATTTGCATGTAATATCTTTTTCCATCCCCTCACCTTCAGTCTGTATATGTCCCTAGGTCTGAAGTGGGTCTCTTGTAGACAGCATATATATGGGTCTTGTTTTTGTATCCATTCAGCAAGCCTGTTTCTTTTAGTTGGAGCATTTAAGCCATTCACGTTTAAGGTAATTATCGATATGTATGCTCCTATGACCATTTTCTTAATTGTTTTGGGTTTGTTTTTGTAAGTCCTTTTCTTCTCTTGTGTTTCCCACTTACAGAAGTTACTTTAGCATTTGTTGTAGAGCTGGTTTGGTGGTGCTGAATTCTCTTAGCTTTTGCTTGTCAGTGAAGCTTTTGATTTCTCTGTTGAATCTGAATGAGATCCTTGCTGGGTAGAGTAATCTTGGTGGTAGGTTCTTCCCTTTCATGACTTTAAATATACCATGGTACTCCCTTCTGGCTTGTAGAGTTTCTGCTGAGAAATAAGCTGTTAATCTTATGGGAGTTCCCTTGTATGTTATTTGTCATTTTTCCCTTGTTGCTTTCAATAATTTTTCTTTGTCTTTAATTTTTGTCAGTTTGATTACTATGTGTCTCAGCATGTTGTTTCTTGGATTCATCCTGTATGGGACTCTCTGTGCTTCCTGGACTTGGGTGGTTATTTCCTTTCCCATGTTAGTGAAGCTTTCGACTATAATCTCTTCAAATATTTTCTCGGGTCCTTTCTCTCTCTCTTCTCCTTCTGGGACTCCTATAATGTGAATGTTGTTGCATTTAATCTTGTCCCAGAGGTTTCTTAGTCTGTCTTCATTTCTTTTCATTCTTTTTTCTTTATTCTGTTCCATGGCAGTGAATTCCACCATTCTGTCTTCCAGGTAACTTATCTGTTCTTCTGCCTCAGTTATTCTGCTATTGATTCCTTCTAGTGTATTTTTCATTTCAGTTATTGTATTGTTCATTTCTGTTTATTTGTTCTTTAATTCTTCTAGGTCTTTGTTCTTTAATTCTTCTAGGTCTTTGTTAAACTTTTTTTTTTTTTTTTTTTTTTTTTGCGGTACGCGGGCCTCTCACTGTTGTGGCCTTTCCCGCTGCGGAGCACAGGCTCTGGATGCGCAGGCTCAGCGGCCACGGCTCACAGGCCCAGCCACTCCACGGCATGTGGGATATTCCCGGACCAGGGCACGAACCCACGTCTCCTGCATTTGCAGGCGGACTCTCAACCACTGTGCCACCAGGGAAGCCCTGTTAAACATTTCTTTCATCTTCTCGATCTTTGCCTCCATTTTTTTTCTGAGGTCCTGAATCATCTTCATTGTCATTATTCTGAATTCTTTTTCTGGAAGCTTGCCTATCTCCACTTCATTTGGTTGCTTTTCTGGGGTTTTATCTTGTTCCTTCATCTGGTACATAACCCTATGCTTTTTCATCTTGTCTATCATTCTGTGAATGTGGTTTTTGTTCCACAGGCTGTAAGATTATAGTTTTTCTTGCTTCTGCTGTCTGCCCTCTGGTGGATAACGCTATCTAAGAGGCTTGTCTCATTTCATAGTGTTTTACTGAAACAGTGAAACTTTTATATTATATTGATAAATTTGGTTTGATGAGAAATTTTACTTGCCCACCATAAATCACCTAAAAAAAACTTGTAGTTTGAAGAGGTCAGCTTTCAGAATTGACATGTAAACATATTGAAACACAATTATTTTCAAAAAATATTTTAAGCTCCAAAGCATTGAATAAATTCTACCTGATTTTTGAGATCAGAGATGTATGTCTTCTGAGACAAATTATGCAAAGGGGGATGTCTCAATTATTGATTCATCACAAAGTGCAGAGCTGTGATCTCCAGAAAATATGCTCAAATCCCTATATGTGCATATGTAATGTGGATCAAACTGGCCCACACCAGAAGAGGTTAGTTACTTGCTTGTTTTGAGATGCAAAAGAAGGACCATCTAAACTTTGTGTCTCCTGTTACTTAAAAGAATAAATTAATTCTTTCCAGATAGGTGTCTACCTCTTCAGGAGCAAGTCCTCCCCATCCTTACAGCTTGCTCTGGCCTGATGAGTCAGCATCCAATCCTTCAGCCAGTCTGGGGCCCTTACCAAAGTCACTTTTTAGAATAGGATTCCCTGATGAATTGATAATAGAATGGAACTTTTGCTTCCAGTTTCCTGCCATAAACTACACTTATGTCTTGTCACAACAAACACCACAAGATATTCTTATATAATTCCATCCCATAGACTTTTCCAGTATCCTGATTGATGTGTCTATGCTTTAGCCTCAGAGAGATTCCCTTAAACCATCTTTCAAAGGGAATTTCCACTTCTTTTCTTCTAAGATTCCCATTATTTTCTTCTATGCCCTATTACATTCTTAGAGCTCTGAATTTTAGCCAGCTTTTAAGAAAGCAGTTCTTCCTGGATTCTTTGGAGTTTTCAAAGCTGGAAAGAAATGCTGCTGTCATCTATTTCACCCCCTGTTACTTTTCATATAAAGAAATAGAGAGGCAAAGAGGTCAAATGGCATACCCACAGTCACATCTCCACCCATAGTTGTGTCATCTTACATATGTGGTGTGTGTGCACGTGAATTCAAACAGAATGAGCAGTTAATAAATCTATGAAGTGAAAAATGTCCTTTTGCTAATTGACATGAGAGTTATTCTTAAATAATCTCTTTTTTCTTGGAGGGGGGAAGACACTTGTGTGTTTTTAAAAACAACCCTATGGACAACATATTTTCCTTTGGGATAGTCCCAAGCTCCAGTTTAGGCATCTGGACAACCAGAAGTATTTCCAGGTAGATTATAAAGGATTCCTTAGCAAAGATTCTCCTTCTCTAGACAAAGGATAATCAATCTAGGATAAGCCTTCAAAGTTTCTTTATTTCCAAATAGATCTTTGAGCTGTTTTTCTTAGCTGAAGAGACCCACCAAGGGAGATTACAACATAAAGTTCATAAACGCTTTGGATTTAGCCCTGTCTCTGGTTTATCAAAGAGATGTCTGGGTCCTCTTAGGACATAGATAGAACTTCAGAAGTTATACAATGAAGTATTTCAAGTTTGAAATATCCTTTTCTGTCATGCATTTTTTCCTAGTTTCCTCACTTCTTTCCTTCCCTCTGTTTTCTGATAAGTGGAGTTCTGGAAGGAGCTTAATACAACATTAAATTCAGTACTTCTCTGGTATGTGAATATTTCTTCAATAGTCACAACAAACGGCTGCCTGACTTCTGCCTCAACATGCCTAACTTCTTAAGGAGTCCATTTTGAGCTTGTTCTGTTTTATATAAAATATTTTTAACCTACTATAAACTTGTATTTTGGCAATTTTCACTAATTGGACACTGTTTTTTTCTTCTGAAGTGACAGATTTCTAATATTCTTTAACAGGACAACCCTCGAGATATAGCTATTGTTGAACGAAAATTCTCCATGGATCCCTCTTCTTTTTGCATGTCTTTCCAGCCAAGTCACTGACAGCATTTTGTTCTTTTCCAAGATGTTTGTTTAGAGATCATATCTCCTTTTCCCTAATAAGATGGTTAGGCAGATTTGCTTGTAGCCTATTATAAAATATTGGGATTTCCTAACTCGGGGTTCCTCTCCTATAAGGCAGCCCACTGTGTGTGCAAGCATTATCTGGTCTGATTTGCATTGCCCTGTGGGAACTGGGCTAAGAAATTGACACCGGGAAGTGTTGATACTCTGGGTACTATGATTGCTGTGAGTAATGAACTTCTACCAGCATCCATGAAACTATGTCAGGCTAACATGTCAGCTTGAAAGTATGGTCAAATTTCATCTCCTTCAGCGTTTTTGACAGTTACCATTATTCCCCGAGGATAAAAAACTCCACTTCCTTCAACCACCCTTCATCTTGTCATACGTTTTGAATCATCTCTTGTTCTTATCAAACATTCTGGATGCTCTTCAGTTTAACTATGTCCCTGCTGCATAGAAAGGAAAATAATAGCCCATACGTGGCTGACTAAAATGAGTAAAACCAAATTATGATTTATTTCATTCTGAGAAGCACATGTTATAAGGCAGCCCAAGATGAAACGATCCTTTTTGCCACCACATAACTGTTGACTCATACCAAATTCACAGTCAGCTGAAACTCTCAGGCATTTTTATCTATACCAAGGTAGAAATTTACCTATGCCATGTTATGTCAAATGTTATGTCAAACGTAAATTCCCATTCTGCTCTTGTACAGTTTTAAAATTTTGCACCCCAGTCTAAGAATTTAGCATTTCTCTTTCTTGATTTCATTGTATTCCATTTGGTCCATCATTCTAGGCTTTTTATAATCTGATTCCCTCATTATCATATTCATTGTGCTCACCATCTTTGTGTCATCCATATGTTGGTTCAGCAAGCCTTCTATATTTTTATCCACATTAATGCTAAAACTTTGAATACATCAGAGCCAAGTAGAGAGCCCTGGGCCATGCCACAGAGATCTCAATGCATTTTAGGAGTTCAGTTGGCAGGAGTAATCATAAGCAATTGCCCCCTATGGTAATCTCCACGGAGATGTTTAACTGAGGGGAAATCTGTGAAGCATGACGACTCATTCAATTCTGCAGCAAAGCTTCAGAAGACAGTGAAGCCATCAAAATGATAGTTGCATAACTTTCAGAGTGCAGCTGACGTGCTGTGGATCCAAATTGGCAAATGGGAGTCACACAAATGGCAACAAGAGACTCTACATTTACTAGAGCTTAAAACTCATAGGCAGTGAAAAGACTTTTAGCTACACCCACCTCTCTGCCCAGCACTGTAACTTTGGTTACACATAAAAATAATCATGCAATATCCACCGGAGAAAATTCCTCCTGGTGGCAGAGATCATCAATCATATATTAATCCACTTGAGATAGCACAGAATAGTGAAAGAGCACACATCTGGCAGCTTGGGTTCTTTACTGTCCTGCAACGAGCTGGCTGAGAGGCTTTTTAAAGTCCATTCATTCCTCTAGGCCTCACTTTCTTTACTTGTAAATTGAGAAGTTTAGACTAGTTAATCTCCAAATACCCTTTTAGTGCTAAAAAAAAGCATTTATAGCTAGAAATTTGGGAACCATTTACTGAACACAAATATGAAAGAGACTTGAAGAACTTAGATAATATATCTCAGGTCCCATGGCCAGTGTGAGGCAAAGTGAGAATGTGAATTCAGTTTGCCATGGAACGCTTGCCTATCTACAGAATAGCCCCAGGAATCAAACCAATAGCAAAAACTATAAGTAAGACAAACTCTAGAAATAGAAATAGGGTTTTCTAGAAATACTAAATTGAATCAACATTCTCCTGACACTTCTGTTGTTATTATTATTTTTAAGAAACCACCTGGAAAAAAGATTTTATGGGCCAAAAAGGAGCCTTTCACAGGACTGTGAGGTTGACTTAACATACTAAGTTTTGCTTTGTTTTGGATACTCAGCCTGTTTACATTTGGCCTCCAACCCTTGTTCATTTTGTGGCCTTGGGAAAGTGACTTAACTTTTTTTGTGTGTGGTACGAGGGCCTCTCACTGTTGTGGCCTCTCCCATTGCGAAGGTTCCGGACATGCAGGCTCACTGGCCATGGCTCACGGGCCCAGCCGCTCTGCGGCATGTGGGATCTTCCAGGACTGGGGCACGAACTCGTGTCCTCAGAATCGGCAGGCAGACTCTCAACCACTGCGCCACCAGGGAAGCCCAGGAAAGTGACTTAACTTTTGTATACCTCATTTCTCATCTGTAAAATGGGCGTGCTATTAATAACATCTTCCCCACAGGGGTTTTTACAAGAACTAAATGAGAAGATGAGACTAGTACCTAACTAACAAGCTTTTGACAAATATTGACTTGATAACGATTTCAATGCAGGAGGGATATTTTACATGTGTACCTCACTGAGACACTAAGTTGTGTAAATAGGCACACCAAACACAAAACTCTGCCATTAAAAATTAGGCTATTAAGGGCAAATTTTATAAAACTGTGCTTTTGTGATTCCAAGTTCTGGATAAAATGAAGAAATATCCAGTTAAAGTAATGATTAATTTGAGCTCATTACCTAAAATAAAAGCTTTATCTTTGGAACTAGTTTAGACCTCTAGGCATTGAGAGACAAGGTTTCTCTTTTTCATTCCCAGAAGTGCTCTTTGATCATACAAATTTTTTGCTTTACATGAGCCAACTTTGAAAATATTTGGAAGCAGAAAGGATTCACTCTCAGGTTTCTTATCATTACTTAGCTGGTGATCTTGGTAAAGTCAATTGAGTTCCTTCATGTTCCCCATAAAATGGAAGTAATAAATGGGACTATTTGGCAAATAAATCAATGATCTTTTAAGTGTGCAAAATCTTGCCAAAACATTAAATATCAAAATGTGTATATTTGAAAATAATTTCTTTTATGGCCCCAAAAGAAATAGATTAAGCACACATTTTATTGATAAAACAACACACATGGCACGTGAAATGCTACTTCATAGTCCCCGAGTAATGTATTTAATCCTGAAATATTGGAGAATTTTTTGTGGATGTTCTCTAGCAGTATAATCCCTGCCCCTTGCCAGCCTGCCACCCCCTTCTAAGGTAAGTAGAGCCTTTTGCAGCTATTTTTAGTTTTAAATTAGTTTTAAATAGGGAAAACACTAATCTTGTGATTACCCTCCTCACAGAATTCCAAGACTGAGTTTTCATGGCGGCGACTCTGTTCCTCTGAGTGGTCTGTAAGTGAAGTTTCAAAGAATACCCAGCTAGTGAGTCCAGGAATGAAACTATGTGTTTATTTAAATATCTCACCAAGGAGGGCAAAATATGAGAAGGATATGTCCTCTAAGTTTTGCAAAGGAATTCTTGGCAATAAATCTCGTTGACACTTCAGAATTGGATAGGTCTGCTTAGTACGTTGGACAGTTTTCCAGGATATCAGGTTATTGGCCACAGCTTTTGGTGGTAAGGTTTCTATGGGGTAAACATCTCTGGGGAGAAATCTATGACTGGTGCATCCTATAGGATGTCACTGTGAGACTGCATAGACTAGCCCCTGTGGCCAGCTACTATCCTCCCCTAGAAACTTTTCTCAGAATGTAACTTCTCCCTTATGCCCTGGGAAACAGCTGCCTGTGTTCTTGGATTGTTCTATATTACTGAGTCATTCTCTACCTTTGCTTACCTTTCTGGGTAATTTAAATTTAAGAAGTGAAAGTGTCCAAATGCTGCAAGATCACATTTTGCATTAATCAATTAATTCATTCATCAACATACATTACTGAGTCCCTAATGGCTATCGGGCATTGTACTAGGGCCTCATTAAGTTTACAGAGATATATAAAAGTACCTACTCTTGAGGAGGAGACATTCTAGTTGGGAAGCAGAAAATGGTTCAACTTCTATTTATTACTTTTTGAAGAAGCTAACATTCTGATAATATTTTGCCCAAGATGCCCCTTAAGTTTGATTTGTTTCAATTTACTTTCTAGAAACAATATTACTCTCCATTAGTTTTTAAATGAGTATAATTTAAAAACATTTCATAAAATTCAGTAAAATGCAAAATATGAGTAAATGTTATTGAAATATATAAATATCTTAAATGATGTCTTCAGATCTCAGAACTACCCAATGTTTTATTTCTGGAAGTGTCTTTAAGATAGAGTTAGAGAAAACACTTGGATTTAGGCCAAATGATGAACCATAAGTTCTAGGAAGCCAAATTAAATAAGTTAAATGATGAATAGAAAAAGTTATCCAGGTAATTCAGACCTCTTCTCCCCTTAAGGAAACAGTGCTAAAGTCTGTAAATGGAGAAAGGGTTGACACTCAGATCAGCTGATAGATAAATAGTATCCACAGTACCTGAAATCTCTGCTTAATCTGATGATAGGAATTATTTGTAATCATCTTTATTGACCACATATTTCCTAGTCAGCACACTGATTTAGATATAACAAATACTTAATAATTATTTGTTGCATAGAAGTGAATTTAATTGAGGTAAGTGCCCGAATATCTACTTATCCCTGTGGCCACTAAATACTGCCTGTGATAAACTTCCATACTTTTGACTCTTAAGGTCAAAAACACGAAAGGCCTGTTAATGTCTTTTTTTTTTTTCTTTCTTTCTATCCAACCCCTCCCATTTAAAAAATTATTAGTAAATCCTCTATGAGGGAATTTTGTGTGTGTGTATGCAGCAATTTTCCTCAGGGCTAACTCTCATTTGGGAAATAAGTTTTACTTTCTAACCATCCTTTGAGCCCCATGTAAAGAACATATTTAAAAATAGAAATATATTGGTGATTTTGTCTCTTTTAAGCTTAACTCATCTTATATGAAATTTCTGCTTTTGAAAAGTTACCCTACAACCCTAGTTTGAAATGGAGTTTAGTATAATAAACATTTACTTAATAAACTATACCAGGACAGAAGAATTGGATGATGGATTATCATACATTTAAACATCCACTGGCAAAAACTAACCAACTCTTTTTCAATTTAACTTGACTGGATCTTTTTGGCTGGCTGCCCTTCTGCACTCAGCTGAACTGGCACTCCTCATATTTTAAAGAGACACATGGATTTCCAAACTTAATCTTTAAATCCCTAATAGCTTGGTCTCTGCTAAAATTCACTAATTCCCTTCTGCTTGTTCTAATGAAAGGAAAGGCTTAGCAAGGAGGGATGAAATTATTGTTTTTGTTTAAAAAAATCACTAACAAACCTTGAAAGAAATGTGGAGTCTTTTATTCAAGGAGACCAAAATGCATTGGATTATGGCTTATATTTTTTGCCCATTCATGCATCCATTTTTCTCATATTATAGATTCAAAAGCCAAGGTTTCAATTTGCTATGTCATATTCCTTTGTTCAATCATTTTTTTGACAGAAACGCTTGGAGAGTTTCCTGCGTGGATGGCATTTTACTGGATGTACATTGAGTCAGATAGCATCATTGGCTTCAAAATGTTTAAAATCCAATAAGGGAGCTAAGGATCACAAACATACAGCAGGTTACAGACTGAGTGTGGGCAAAGAAGGATGGACTTCTGCTGGTTGGTCATAATGAAAGAGGTGACATTTATCTTAGGTCTTGAAGAATAGATGGAATTTCAATAAGCAAAATCAGAAGAAAGAGGAAGGGTGAATGATGTGGTATAAAAGGAACAAGACTGGAAAGTGACAGATCTGAGTTCTGGAAACTGCCAGAAATTCACTTCATGGGCTGTAGGACATCAGGGTCTTCATTCATAAAGTGAAGAATTGGGTTAGGTGATCTCTGCCTTCCCTTACAGTCCTATCATCCTATGGCCATGGAAATACATAGAATCTGTATGGATGGTCTGGAATGAGCAGTAATCAAGATGAGCTGGTGTGTAGGGGTTCATGTTGGAAGAAACGGTAGTAGGATTTGGTCTTGAATATCAAACTGAGGAGACTACCTTCAACAATATTAACAATAATGACAAGGTCTACTATTAAACAGTATTAGATTTTTGTGTGGAAAAACAAAAACTTCTGAGTCATCTCCACCCATCGGTTGTCATTCAGAAAAACATCCTGAATGACCTGATATTTACATTAGGTTTTGTTACTCATCTGTTTGTTCTTCCAGTTATGTATAATTGCTTCAGAAAAGTTTGGTTGCTTTTTGCTCTTCTCAGAGAGGAACCGGTCGCACTGGTGGGTAAAATTTAGGTATTTGGGATCTTTAAGACACAATGTTGGCATCTCAAAGGAGGAGCTAACCCTCTTCAGTGGCATCAGGAACCCCTCCTTCTATCCTGTATTTACACAAATTACTGGGTTTTGTCAACAGATTGGTGGCTTTGGGGACTCATAAAGGATGTATTATTTCAGCTTATAAAATACTTGCAAAGGATAAATTTTTCTGAGTCAGGCTTATTCAAGTTAAAGTAATTGAACAGCCCCTATGGAGATGCCACATGACCCCTCCCCCAGCTTCTTCTCAAAAAACGAATAAGATTTTTCCAGCTAAGCAGAGCTTCATCTTGCTATACAATACCCTGTTATCCCAAGGCATCACAGCTAATATGTGAAGGAGGAAAAAGCTGGGGGGCATAAGGTTAACAGCTGATCTTTCAGCAGAAACTCTGCAAGCCAGAAGGGAGTGTCAGGACATATTTAAAGTGATGAAGGAGAAAAACCTACAACCAAGATTACTCTACCCAGCAAGGATCTCATTCATATTTGACAGAGAAATGAAAACCTTTACAAACAAGCAAAAGCTAAGAGAATTCAGCACCACCAAACCAGCTTTATAACAAATGCTAAAGGAACTTCTCTAGGCAGGAAACATAAGAAAAGGAAAAGACCTACAATAACAAACCCAAAAGAATTAAGAAAATGGTAATAGGAACATAAATATCGATAATTACCTTAAATGTAAATGGATTAAAGGCTCCAACCAAAAGATATAGACTGGCTGAATGGATACAAAAACAAGACCCATATATATGCTGTCTACAGGAGACCCACCTCAGACCTAGGACACATACAGACTGAAAGTGAGGGGATGGAAAAAGATATTCCACACAAATGGAAATCAAAAGAAAGCTGGAGTAGCAATTCTCACATCAGACAAAATAGACTTTAAAATAAAGACTATTACAAGAGACAAAGAAGGACACTACATAATGATCAAGGGATCAATCCAAGAAGATATAACAGTTGTAAATATTTATGCACTGAACATAGGTGCACCTCAATACATAAGGCAAATACTAACAGCCATAAAAGGAGAAATCGACAGTAACACAATCATAGTAGGGAACTTTAACACCCCACTATCACCAATGGACAGATCATCCAAAATGAGAATAAATAAGGAAACACAAGCTTTAAATGATACATTAAACAAGATGGACTTAATTTATATTTGTAGGACATTCCATCCAAAAACAACAGAATACACATTCTTCTCAAGTGCTCATGGAACATTCTCCAGGACAGATCATATCTTGGGTTAAAAATCAAGCCTTAGTAAATTTAAGAAAATTGAAATTGTATCAAGTATCTATTCTGACCACAACGCTATGAGACTAGATATCAATTACAGGAAAAAAAAAACTGTAAAAAAATACAAACACATGGAGGTTAAACAATATGCTACTAAATAACCAAGAGATCACTGAAGAAGTCAAAGAGGAAATCAAAAAATACCTAGAAAAAATGATAATGAAAACATGACGACCCAAAACCTATGGGATGCAGCAAAACCAGTTCTAAGGGGGAAGTTTATAGCAATTCAATCCTACCTTAAGAAACAAGAAACATCTCAAATAAACAACCTAAACTTACACCTAAAGCAATTAAAGAAAGAAGAAAAAAAACACCCAAAGTTAGCAGAAGGCAAGAAATCATAAAGATCAGATCAGAAATAAATGAAAAAGAAATGAAGGAAATGATAGCAAAGATCAATAAAACTAAAAGCTGGATCTTTGAGAACATAAACAAAATTGATAAACCTTTAGCCAGACTCATCAAGAAAAGGAGGGAGAGGACTCAAATCAATAAAATTAGAAATGAAAAAGGAGATGTTGCAACAGACACTGCAGAAATACAAAGCATCATAAGAGACTACTACAAACAACTCTATGCCAATAAAATGGACAACCTGGAAGAAATGGACAAATCCTTTGAAAGGTATAAACTACGAAGACTGAACCAGGGAAAATGCAAAATATGAACAGACCAATCACAAGCAATGAAATTGAAACTGTGATTAAAAATCCTTCAACAAACAAAAGTCCAGGACCAGATGGCTTCACCGGTGAATTCTATCAAACATTCAGAGAAGAGCTAACACCCATCCTTCTCAAACTCTTCCAAAAAATTGCAGAGGAAGGAACACT
Organism: Orcinus orca; assembly: GCF_937001465.1. Classification (NCBI taxonomy): domain Eukaryota; kingdom Metazoa; phylum Chordata; class Mammalia; order Artiodactyla; family Delphinidae; genus Orcinus; species Orcinus orca. The sequence continues at coordinate 79,812,108 of NC_064561.1, read as the reverse complement.
CTCAAACTCATTCTATGAGGCCACCATCACACTGATACCAACACCAAACAAAGATACTACAAAAAAAAAAACACTACAGACCAATATCACTGATAAGTATAGATGCAAAAATCCTCAACAAATACTAGCAGACAGAATCCAACAAGACAAATAAAGGATCATACACCATGATCAAGTGGGGTTTATCCCAGGAATGCAAGGATTCTTCAATATACGCAAGTCAATCAATGTGATACACCATATTAACAAATTGAAGGAGAAAAACCATACGATCATCTCAATAGATGCAGAGAAAGCTTTCAGCAAAATTCAACACCAATTTATGATAAAAACCCTGCAGAAAGTAGGCATAGAGTGAACTTTCCTCAACATAATAAAGACCATATATGACAAACCCACAGCCAACATCATCCTCAATGGTGAAAAACTGAAACCATTTCCACTAACATCAGGTAGAAGACAAGTTTGCCCACTCTCACCAATATTATTCAACATAGTTTTGGAAGTTTTAGCCACAGCAATCAGAGAAGAAAAAGAATCCAAATCGGAAAAGAGGAAGTAAAGCTGTCACCATTTGCAGATGACATGATACTGTACATAGAGAATCCTAAAGATGCTACCAGAAAACTACTCTAGCTAATCAATGAATCTGGTAAAGTAGAAGGATACAAAATTAATGTACAGAAGTCTCTTGCATTCCTATACATTAATGATGAAAAATCTGAGAGTGAAATTAAGAAAACACTCCCATTTACCATTGCAACAAAAAGAATAAAATATCTAGGAATAAACCTACCTAGGGAGACAAAAGACCTGTATGCCGAAAACTATAAGACACTGATGAAAGAAATTAAAGATGATGCAAATAGATGGAGATATATACCATGTTCTTGGATTGGAAGAATCAACATTGTGAAAATGACTCTACTACCCAAAGCAATCTACAGATTCAATGCAATCCCTATCAAACTACCACTGGCATTTTTCACAGAACTACAAGAAAAAATTTCACAATTTGTATGTAAACACAAAAGACCCCGAATAGCCAAAGTAATCTTGAGAAAGAAAAACAGAGTTGGAGGAATCAGGCTCCCTGACTTCAGACTATACTACAAAGCTACAGTAAAGAAGACAGTACGGTACTGGCACAAAAACAGAAATATAGATCAATGGAACAGGATAGAAAGCCCAGAGATAAACCTACGCACATATGGTCACCTTATCTTCGATAAAAGAGGCAAGAATATACAGTGGAGAAAAGAGAGCCTCTTCAATAAGTGGTACTGGGAAAACTGGACAGCTACATGTAAAAGAATGAAATTAGGACACTGCCTAACACCATACACAAAAATAAACTCAAAATGGATTAAAAACCTAAATGTAAGGCCAGACACTATGAAATTCTTAGAGGAAAACATAGGCAGAACACTCTATGACATAAATCACAGCAAGATCCTTTTTGACCCACCTCCTAGAGAAATGGAAATAAAAACAAAAATAAACAAATGGGACCTTATGAAACTTAAAAGCTTTTGCATAGCAAAGGAAACCATTAACAAGACAAGAAGACAACCCTCAGAATGGGAGAAAGTATTTGCAAATGAAGCAACTGACAAAGGATTAATCTCCAAAATTTATAAGTGGCTCATGCAGCTCAATATCAAAAAAACAAAAACTCTATCCAAAAACGGGTAGAAGACCTAAATAGACATTTCTCCAAAGAAGATATACAGATTTCCAACAAAAACATGAAAGAATGTGCAACATCATTAATTATTACAGAAATGCAAACTAAAACTACAATGTGATATCATCTCACACCAGTCAGAATGGCCATCATCAAAAAATCTACAAACAATATATGTTGGAAAGGGTGTGGAGAAAAGGGAACCCTCTTGCACTGTTAGTGGGAATGTAAATTGATACAGCCACTATGGAGAACAGTATGGAGTTCCTTAAAAAACTAAATAGAACTACCGTACGACCCAGCAATCCCACTACTGGGCATATACCCTGAGAAAACCATAATTCAGAAAGATTCACGTACCACAATGTTCATTGAAGCTCTATTTACCATAGCCAGGACATGGAAGCAACCTAAGTGTCCATCAACCAATGAACAGATATAGAAGATGTGGCACATATATACAATGGAATATTACTCAGCCATAAAAAGAAACAAAATTGAGTTATTGTGTTGAGGTGGATGGACCTAGAGTCTGTCATACAGAGTGAAGTAAGTCAGAAAGAGAAAAACAAATACCATAGGCTAACACATATATATGGAATCTAAAAAAAAAAAAAAAAAGGTCATAAGAACCTAGGGGCAAGACGGGAATAAAGACAAAGACCTACTAGAGAATGGACTTCATGATACGGGGAGGGGGAAGGGTAAGCTGGGACAAAGTGAGAGAGTGGCATGGACATATATACACTACCAAACATAAAATAGATAGCTAGTGGGAAGCAGCTGCATAGCACTGGGAGATCAGCTCAGTGCTTTATGACCACCTAGAGGGGTGGGATAGGGAGGGTGGGAGGGAGGGAGACGTAAGAGGGAAGAGATATGGGGAGGTATGTATATGTATAACTGATTCACTTTGTTATAAAGCAGAAACTAACACACCACTGTAAAGCAATTATACTCCAATAAAGATGTTTAAGGAAAAAAAAATCCTGGGGGCTATAACAGTTTAGACTTTATCTGATGAACAGAGAGAAGTAATTTTTTAAAATTTTTGAGTAGGGAATGGTTTGATTTGAACCATTCACTAGGAAGAATGATTTGGAGACAGAACGCAACATGGATGAGGGACATTGGAGGAGGGAGATTGTAGACAGGGAAACCTGCTAGGATACATTGTAAGAAGCTTGAACTAGAGGATAATAATAAGACTGAAATAGAAGATATTCAAGAAATATTGAGGAGGAAGACTAGAATAATCTAGAACAACACAGTTCAATAGAAATATAAAGTAATCCACAGATGTAATTTAAATTTTCATGTGGCCACATTAAAATAAAACAAAAAGAAATAGGAGACATTAATTTTAATATTTTACTTTGCACAATATATCCGAAATATTGTCATTTCAACATGTAATCAATGTAAAAAAGTATTAAAGAAATATTTTATGTTCTTGTTCACTGTACTAAGTGTTCAAAATGTAGTGTACACTTTGCACTTACATCTCATCTCAATTCAACCTAGTCACATTTCAAGTGTTCAATAGCTCCCTGTGGTTAATGGCTACCATATTGTTCAGTGCAGTTCTAGAATGACAACAAATCATACATGAACTGGAACATGGAAGAAGAGAGGAGAGAGAATCTGAGGACATGAGTCTAAAGGAAGAAGGAGAGAGGCTCCTTTATTAAAACTGGAAATGTTAGAAGATGCTTGTGGTTGGGGAAAAAGAGTGGATCTAGAGGACGAACAAGTAATGAGTCCATCATTTTGACTTGAGGGTTCCAGTAAACAACTATAGGGAAATATGGAGCAGGCAGTTGGAAAGGCAGGGTTAAAATTCAGCATTGGAAGACAGAACTCAGAATGGAGATACAGACTTGGGAACTGGTTCTAAGGGAGTGACAAATGGAATGGTGATATTCAGTGGGTTATCTAGCACAGGGAGAGGAAAGAGCCTTGAGAAATGCTGCAATTGGAGGATACAAGAAGGAATGCAATTTGGTAAATGAAAAAGGGTCACAGCAGAAGCCTGGAAGGAGATCCAGGTCTGGCAGAGCCAGAGTGAGGGGCCAGTGCACTGGAGCCTACCCAGGATTCAGAAGGCACACTGGACTGGAGGGAAATGGAAGCACAATAAGAAAGTTTTAGTAAGAAAGGCATGTCTTAAGTTTGAGTTTCATTCTGCTATTCACTGACTTTAGAGAAACTACTGTCTGAATTTCCACTTTCTAATTGTAATAATAAAATAATAGAAGGTAAGACATATTACTTGCTTCCTCTCCTGCACCAAATACTGTGCTAAAAGCTTTACAAACATTATCTTATTTAGTTTTCACAAAAGCCCTTTGAAATAAATTTTAGGGATTATGCTGTGATAGAGTATTATTAGACGATGATATGGCTAAGGGATCCATTTACAAATTATTCTAGACATCTTTCTTCTTAATGAAGCTCTCAAGAGGTAGACAGATGTGTATGGGGCATGGAAAATAGCAGATTGATAAATTTATTTCATGTACTTACATGTATTTTTTTATCCCCCCCAAAAAACACTGCTTATATCAGCTTAACAACATACTTTCTTGGGATACTGGGCACACTGATGTCAAAACACCAAGTTATTATATGAGGGTTGATTCTGAAAACAACTTTGCTGTACTAATTTGGTCTAAACTCTCTGGTCAGAGATCTAAAAAATGTCCAAGACAGGGGAAAGACATTACATTTTAGACTTTAGTTAAACTCTGTTAAACTTGATCATTCTTACCTTGTGTTTGGCATAAACCTCCTGTGATTTAACTCAAGATCCCGCCTCCCCATATCTTCTTAAATAGATTATTGATCTTCAAAAAACTGAGCCTAAAATAACATTGGTTTTTTCAAACCAATAATAGCCAACGTTTTGTGCAAGTTGCCAATTTGGAAATATGAGCTATGATTTTCATTCAACCATAGCAAAGTAGTCAGCATGTATACTATGTACCAGGTATTCTATAAGATGATCGTGAATTAATTACTGTAATTATCCCAAGATTCTGTGAATTAGATGCTATTATTATCCCTGTTTTATAGAGTAAGTCTAGGCAGAGGACATTTATGCTATCTGCTCAAAATCACACAATAAGTAAATTGGAGAGTGGGATTCAAAAAGAGTGTGGCTTTAACCCATAAGTTATATTACATTTCAAATAGAGGAAATGGATGTCTGAAATGCACAGAAACATTCTAAAAAGTTTAGGCTGCAATTTAAGAACCAGTTATAATTTCTTAATCAAAATCACAAGCTAATTGGAAATTCTGTCCTTTCATTATATCAATGCTCATTTACTTAGCATCCATGATACAGCATAGCAATGGAAGACGTGGTCATGCATAATGATAACACAGAGTTCTTGCCCTTGAGTTATCTATAATCTAGTTGTGAAGACAAAACTGATGCACAGATCATTCAGAGAGCAATAAAAGCATGTAGTTAAATGCTAAGTCAAGTGGTGCGTAAAATCGTATACTAGACAGGCAAGAAGAGGGAGAAGGCAGAGGGCCAGTGGGCTGGGAAAGACTCTCAAAGGATTTTAAATGATAGGGAGAAGCTGGATGAGGAGACAGGATAGAAGGATATACCTGTCAAGAAGTTCAAGATGAAGATAAATGGAAGCTCTTTAGCACTGAATAATATTCCATTGTCGGGATGTACCACAGTTTATTTATCTGTTTACCAACCGAAGGACATCTTAGTTGTTTCCAAGTTTTGACATCTGCTCAGCTTTTCTGCGTACCTAAAACAGCTCTAAAAAATAAAATCTATGAAACATACCAAAAAAAAAAAAAAAGATAAATGGGAGCTCAGGGAGGGGAATGAGTATGGTGTGACAGTTTTTATTCTTCATTCCTCTCTCATCTTCTTCATCTTCTCCCTCTATCTCCCTCTCTCTGTACACACACACATTCATACATAGATACATGCTTATGGCTCTATGAGTGTGTATGTAGGTAAATATACATAGGTTTACTTCCAAATAATACTTGTCTCCCACCAGTATTAAAATGTTTCTGATAAACTCAGAAACGTGATATGCTGCTGGATGATGACAATCTATAATTTTTAAATCTGCATTTTATGGCTAACCCATAAAATGAGAGGGCATGAGGAAGAAATGAGGTATTGGCTGCCCCTGACTAAATCCAACAAAACCATCCTCCTTTCAGAAATCAGGGACAGGTCAACACCTACAACAGGAAGATGTTTATATTAAAAAAGGACTCTTTATATGGCAAAATTGATTGTTTTTTGATTGACACCATACTTTAGTCTTACTTATACACATTTTTGGTTTAACATTGCTATGGGCAATAGAGAGAAAATTGCTCTGTAATATTATCCCTCTGTGTTTGACAATAAAATCTAAGAAAAATAAAGTATTCCTCCAGTACAATGAGTTAGGTGACTGAGATGAAAATTCAGTTTTATAGGTTGAAGTAAAGTTGTGAATCATGGGTGCTATTACCAAAAAGCTAGGTTTCTAAGACCAGGGTAAGGAATTCTTATATAAAATTCACAATGTCTTCTGCTACCTTGATTGTGTAAAACAAAGGGACCAACATTTCTGTTTTGTTTGTTTTTTAATTTTGAGACATAGTAAATTGGATTGGATTTGCCACAGGATTTTTACAACTGGTAAAAATATATTACTTCATCTTTACCTCAAAACTGCTGTAGTTCACAGATTTGGACTTAAAAACTATCTTTTCCAACATCAGTTGAGTATGATATTCTTGTTGTTTTATTGTATCTTTAACAACCTCCATAAGCAGTTTGTGGACGAGTAGCCATAGCTGTATTCTGCAGTTGTACTCAACTGGGCCAATGAAATCTGTGAGTTCACTGACATGGTATAACCAGGGGACAAAATTGATTCTCTCCTCCTTTCTTTTACAAAACCCATCATGAATTTATAGATGTGATAAAAGGCATCGGCAGTAGCATTATTTCTGGTTCCATCCATAGGAAGTCTATCTGTATGTGAGACTTCATGTCCAGGTGTGTAACCAAGACAGTAGCTTCTTGGAGTAAGTACAAGTATTCTAGAATTCGAGTCACTTTTCCTTTAATGTTTAAGTAAAAAATTCGTTGACTCCTCTTTTCACATATTGCTGCAAATGTGAACAATATGTGAAATCTCTTCTCAGCCTTTCACTTGCTGTCGGGGCCCTTTCTTCACTATTTCACTCTGCTTTACGCCGTCTGAATCTCTCTACTAGCAAAATACCTTTGAGTCTAGGCTATGTGCCTAGCAGATTTTCTGGAAGGACTTCAGGTGTTAAAGGAGAGTTATATAAAATATGCAGCATATTTGACCGACTTTAACCTTCAATGTTAGACAGGTTTGTTCTTAAACTTGATCATTCCTACTGAGTTAATTTTTACTGGTTAAATACTTGACTTTGTCTGCAGTCTACTGTCATGTTGCTGGGTTCCCCTCTCTTCATTCAACTCTTTGTCTCTCTTCATCTTGCTAATCCTTAACACCCAAATTCCTGTTCACTTCTTCTCTAGAATAGTTTATGTATATCTTCAAGTAGAAGAATATTACCAAGTATGGTTACACTAGGCTCTGCTCTGAAGACCTAATCTTCATCATCAAAACACTCCTTGATACTATTTATGTGGTTAACTCATACGTTTAAAATGTTTTTCTAAAGAGTAATATATGCTGAAAATATTACAGAAGAAATGATATGTCTGGAGCTTGTTTCAAAATAATCTGAGAGAGAGAAGTAGGTAGAGGTAGACATGAAACAACAGTGACTATAGGTTATTGTGTCAGTATTGTTGTGTTGTGTCAATATTGATCATGACTGTTGAATTTGGGTGATGGATACAAGGGGTCCATTATATTTTTCACTCTACTTTTGTATATGTTTAAAATACTCTATAATAACAAGCTAAATTTTTTCTACCTGATATATATAAATATATATAATATATAATTTATATATCATCAGTTAAGATATACTATAATATATAAAATATAATATATACTATATAATTAATAATTCTACTATATATAATTATAATACATATAATTAGTATAAACCAGTCTAAGAGATTAACAGACAAAAATTGGAGGATGTAAGCAAATACTGAATGAAAGACAAACTTAAAGGCACACTACAAGTGTTTTAAGAAGAGTTGCAATGATAACAAACATATTAGTTTGTGCTACTAAACAACCAATGGATCACTGAAGAAATCAAAGAGGAAATCAAAAAATACTTAGAGACAAACGAAAATGAAAACACAATGATCCAAAATCTATGGGAGACAGCAAAAGCAGTTCTAATAGGGAAGTTTATAGCAATACAACCTTACCTTAGGGAACAAGAAAAATCTCAAATAAACAACCTAACCTTACACCTAAAGCAACTAGAGAAAGAAGAACAAACAAAACCCAAAGTTAGTAGAAGGAAAGAAATCATAAAGATCAGAACAGAAATAAATGAAATAGAGATGAAGAAAACAATAGAAAAGATCAATGAAACTAAGAGCTGGCTCTTTGAAAAGATGAAGAAAATTGATAAACCTTTAGCCAGACTCATCAAGAAGAAAGGGAGAGGGCTCAAATCAATAAAATTAGAAATGAAAAAGACATTACAACTGACACCACAGAAATACAAAGGATCATAGAGACTACTACAAGCAACTCTATGCCAATAAAATGGAAAACCTGGAAGAAATGGACAAATTCTTAGAAAGGTACAATCTCCTGAGACTGAACCAGGAAGAAATAGAAAATATGAACAGACCAATCACAAGGACTGAAATTGAAACTTCCAATGAACAAATGGCCAGGACTAGATGGCTTCCCAGGAAAATTCTATTAAACATTTAGAGAAGAGCTAACGCCTATCATTCTGAAACTATTTCAAAAAATTACAGAGGAAGGAACATTCCCAAATTCATTCTATGAGGCCACCATCACTCTGATACCAAAATCAGACAAAGATACCACAAAAAAGAAAATTATAGGCCAATATCACTGATGAACATAGATGTAAAACTCCTCAACAAAATACTAGCAAACAGAATCCAACAACACATTAAAAGGATCATACACCATGATCAAGTGGGATTTATCCCAGTGATGCAAGGATTCTTTAATATTCACAAATTAATCAGGGTGATACACCACATTAACAAATTAAAGAATAAAAACCAAATGATCATCTCAATAGATGCAGGAAAAGCTTTCAACACCAATTTATGATAAAAACTCTCCAGAAAGTGGGCATAGAGAGAAAAATACCTCAACATAATAAAGGCCATATATGGCAAACCAACAGCTAACATCATTCTCAATGGTGAAAAGCTGAAAGTATTTCCTCTAAGATCAGGAATGAGACAAGGATGTTCACTCTCACCACTTTTATTCAATATAGCTTTGGAAGTCTTAGTGACAGCAATCAGAAGAAAAAGAAATAAAAGGAATCCAAATTGGAAAAGAAGAAGTAAAATTGTTACTGTTTGCAGATGACATGATATTATACAAAGAAAATCATAAAGGTGCTACCAGAAAACTACTAGAGCTCGTCAATGAATTCAGTAAAGTTGCAGGATATAAAATTAATACATAGAAATCTGTTGTATTTCTGCACACTAACAACAAAAGATCAGAAAGAGAAATTAAGGAAACAATCCCATTTACCATCATATCAAAAAGAGTAAAATACCTAGGAATAAACCTTCCTAAGGAGGCAAAAGACCTGTACTCAAAAAACTATAAGATACTGATGAAAGAAATCAAAGATGGCACAAACAGATGGAGAGATATACCATATTCTTGGATTGGAAGAGTCAATATTGTCAAAATGACTATACTACCCAAGGCAATCTACAGGTTCAATGCAGTCCCTATCAAATTACCAATGGCATGTTTCACAGAACGAGAACAAAAAAAAACCTTAAAATTTATATGGAAACACAAAAGACCTGGAATAGCCAAAGCAACCTTGAGAAAGAACAACAGAGCTGGAATAATCAGGCTCCCTGACTTCAGAATATACTATAAAGCTACATTAATCAAAACTGTATGGCACTGGCACAAAAACAGAAATATTGGTCAATGGAACAGGATAGAAAGCCCAGAAATAAACCCACACACCTATGGTCAATTAATCTATGACAAAGGAGGCAAGAACATACAATGGAGAAGAGACAGTCTCTTCAATAAGTGGTGCTGGGAAAATTGGACAATTACATGTAAAAGAATGAAATTAGAACATTCTCTAACACCATACACAAAAATAAACTCAGAATGGATTAAAGACCTAAATGTAAGACCAGATACTATGAAAACATAGGCAGAACACTCTTTGACATATAGTGCAGCATATCTTTCTGCCTCTACCTCCTAGAGTAAGGAAAATAAAAACAAAGAAATGGGACCTAATTAAACTTAGAAGCTTTTCCACAGCAAAGGAAATCAGAAGCAAAATGAAAAGACAAGCCACAGAATGGGAGAAAATATTTGCAAATGATGTGACCTACAAGGGATTAATCTCCAAAATATACAAGCAGCTCATACTGTTGAATACCAAAAAAACAAAAAACCCATAAACCCAATCAGAAAATGGGCAGAAGATCTAAATAGACCTTTCTCCAAAGAAGGCACACAGATGGGCAAAAAGCAAATGAAAAGATGCTCAACGTTGCTAATTATTAGAGAAACGCAAATCAAAACTACAATGAGGCATTGCCTCACACTGGTCAGAATGACCATCATCAAAAAGTCTACAAACAATAAATGCTGGAGAAGATGTGGAGAAAAGGGAACCCTCCTACACTGTTGGTGGGAATGTAAATTGGTACACCACTATGGAGAACAGTATGGAGGTTTCTTATAAAATGAAAAATGGAACTACCATATGATCCAGCAATCCCACTCCTGGGCATATACCTGGAGAAAGCCATAATTTGAAAAGATACATGCACCCCAATGTTCATAGCAGCATTATTTACAATAGCCAAGACATGGAATCAACATAAATGTCCATCGACAGAGGACTGGATACAGAAGATGTGATACATATGTACTATAAAATATTACTAAGCCATAAAGATGAAATAATGCTATTTGCAGCAACATGGATGGACCTAGAGATTATCATATTAAGTGAAGTCAGACAGAGAAAGACAAATATCATATGATAACACTTATATGTGGAATCTGAAAAAATGATACAAATGAAATTATTTACAAAGCAGAAAGAGACACACAGACGTAGAAAACAAATGTATGGTTACCTAAGGGAAAGGTGGGGGGAGGGATAAATTAGGAGTTTGGGATTAACATACACACACTTCTATATATAAAATAGAAAATCAACAAGGACTTACTGTATAGCACAGGGAACTCTACTCAATACTCTGTAATAACCTATATGGGAAAAGAATCTGAAAAAGAATAGATATATGTATATGTATGACTGAAACACTTTGCTGTACACCTGAAACTAACACAACCTTGTAAATCAACTGTACTCCAATATAAAAAAAAATTTTGGAAAAGGCACACTAGAAATATTTTAAGAAGAGATGCAGTGATAACAAATATATTATCTTCCAGTACACAAGAAATTATAACAAAGTTTAGTGGCTAAAAACAACAAATACTTACTATCCCAAAGCCCTGTGGGTCAGGAATCTGACCATGGATGGATCACGGTCTCTCACAGGGCTGCAAGTAAGTTGTTGATTAACACTTAAGTCATTTCAAGGTTTGACTAGGTAAGTATGTGCTTCCAAACTCATTTATGTAGCTCTTGGCGGGTCTCAGATCCTGACTGATTGTTGGCCAGAGACATTAGTTCCTTGCCCACGTGTGTCTCTCCACTGGGTAGCTCCACAACATGGCAGTGGTTTTCTTTAGAGAGTGATTAAGAGAGCAAACTTAAGGTAGAAGCCACAGTCTTTTTGTCACGTAATTTCAGATGACATGCCATTGCTTCTGTTATATTCTGTTTGTTAGAAGCATGTCAATAATCCAGCCCAGAAGGGAGAGGATTACATAAAGTTAGAATACCAGGAGGTGGAGATCACTGCGGGCCGTAAAGGAGGCTGTCTACTACATTCTGCACTTTAGGCCCCAATAATTCACATTCTTCTCACATTCAACATGCATACACCCCCTCCAAGGTCCCCAGAGTCCCATTCCTTAACATCATCAGCTCAAAGTCCAGAATCTCATCATCTAAATCAGGTCCAGGTATGGATGAGGCTTCTCAGGTGTAGTTTCTTTTCTTTTTTTTCTTTTGTTTTTTTTTGCGGTACGCGGGCCTCTCACTGTTGTGGCCTCTCCCGTTGCGGAGCACAGGCTCCGGACACGCAGGCTCAGCGGCCATGGCTCATGGGCCCAGCCGCTCCGTGGCATGTGGGATCTTCCCGGACTGGGGCACGAACCCGTGTCCCCTGCATCGGCAGGCAGACTCTCAACCACTGCGCCACCAGGGAAGCCCTCAGGTGTAGTTTCTTAAATATAGTTTTTTTGTGTGAAATTTTTCTCAACATACGGACCTGGGAAACTAAAGATCTAGGTTACCTGCTCCTCACACACTCAACATACAATGGTGAAACAGACCTATAGGATAACCATTATAAACATTCCTAGTCAGAAAAAGTGAAAAATGGGAGGTCACAAAGGAGAATTTGATGCAGTGTAATTCTGAAATCTAACTGGGAAAATGTTGGAAATTCCTTGATTAGGCCCAGCAATCATTCTCTGCGGCTTTTGACGATGCCCTCTGGACTTGTATTGGCTGGCTTGGTCTACCATAACAATACCACAGGCTTGGTTGCTTAAACAACAGAAATTTATTTTCTCATAATTCTGGAGTCCAGAAGTCCAACATCAAGGGGCCAGCAGTGTTGATGTCTGGTGAGGCCTCTCTTCCTGGTCTGCAGACAGCTACCGTCTTGCCATGTCCTCACATGGTCTTCCCTCTCTGCATGTGCAGTGAGAGAGGGAGATCTGGGGTCTCTTCTTCTCAGAAAGATGCTGTTCCTGCCCAACTAGGACTCTACTTTCATGACCTCATTTAACCCTCATGGCCTCCTTAAAGGCCATATATCCAAATATAGTCATACTGAGGGTTATGGCTTCAACATATGAATTTTGGGAGATATAATTCAGTTCAGAACAGGGCTCTCAATTCAACCTGCTGAGTCATCCTTCCTTCTTCATGAAAGATGTCACATTTGCTGATGAGTAGTTTTCCCAGCCTACTTTCTGATATCTTGGGGGACCTGTTTGCCTCTTTGTACTTTTAGGTTGTCTGTGTCCTTTTCAACCCAAGGTGGCATGGTACATCTTTAATCTCAAAGGGACTTTTGTGTGACTGAATAATTCTCTGAGGCCCTACCTTTCATCTTACTAAGGTCCTAATAAAAGATTTTGCTGTCATATGCTCAGCTTCATCTCTAGACCAAGGGCATAATATTATGTCTTTGGTATTTTTGTCAAAAATGCACAACTGAATTTAATCATGAGGAAACATTAGACAAACCCAAACTGAGAGACATTCTACAAAATAACCACCCGATATTCTTCAAAAGAGTCAAGGTAATGAAAGATGAAGAGAGCCTGAGGAGCCATCCCAGATTAAAGGAGACAAAAATGATGTGACAACTAAATACAGCATGGGGTCCTTTACTGGATTCTACTCCAAAAAATGGACATTAGGGGAAACCTGGCAAAATCTGAACAAAATATGTAGATTACTTAATAGTATAGTCATTTAAGGAAGCTGGATGAAAGTTATACAGGCATAGTACAATACTATTTTAGAAAATTTTTTATAAGTGTGATATTCAAGATAACAGGTTTTTTTTAAAAAAAACTTTAAATAATTTACCAAGGAGTAGTTATACAGAGAAGATGTAAATTTTAAGAGTGTAGACTAGGAAGTAGTTAGTAGTAGAGGAACTGTCAGAAGAACAAGCTAACAGGTAAAACATATTACTTAGCCATTCCCAACTATTCCAAATTTTGAGGCCTCCAAATTGAACTAATTGTGGTCATGAAAATTTGGTCTATGTTGAGCATTGAATATCTCTGTTGATTTTGTTCATTTTATTTATGTTTTATAGATAGAAATGTAAAGATACAAAGATAGAAATCTCCCATCCCATCATTTAGATGTCAATTCAATATGTATAAAATTTGGGACAGATTACTCATTTGTAGACCATTTATCTTCATAGCTATTAAATAACAAGCCAATAAATGTATAATATTACATATCCAAATAAGCAGTGATGGCATAGCAGAAAAATGTCTTCTCTCTGTAGGTCTGAATGCTAGAATGCTGTTATGTTAGTGGAATGTTAATATGACAGTCTTATACGAAATGAGACAAAGTGAAACCAAGAATCTCCACATCTGGAACCAGGGCCACAAATCTAGCCTTAGGACAGGTTATTCCAGGGGCACTGAAGATGGAAACTTGTGTAGCATGTGGGTGGAGACAGAGGAAGAAAATGGAGCTCTCCAAATTAAATTGTCAAAGGAATGTGTACACTGAGGCATAGTTTAAGTTTGTGCTGACATTCATCTCCAATCTGGTGAGTCTGCAAAACCAAAGGCATCTCTAGACAGTCCTGATTCAAAATTGAAGCCATATCATATGGGTTAGAGCAATACAGACTATCCAGTTTAGCCAAGTGGGAAAGCATGGTATATGAATATGTTAACTCCCAGAGAATAATAGTCAATAAAAAAAAGGGTACACAGGGATAGTGGAGTATAGAATAGTCATTAGCACAGTTTTTATCATCATATAGTTTCTGGTGCTGCCCAGTGATGTGAGGTTTGGAATGATAATTAATTCTGATCCTTGGTTTCAGCATAGTACACCCTACCTCATAGAGTTACTATGCACATTAAATGAGGAAATGTATATGTCAAGAACATGGCACAGAGAAAGCATTTGATAAATGGCAGCCTTTGTTTATGTCATGATAATGATGATGATGATGATGATGATGATGATGATGATGATGATGATGATGATGATGATGGTGATGATGATGATGATGATGTTAAGCCACATCTAAGCAGACTGGTGTTTTGTGCAGAGGTGTCCCACAAAGACACTGGATAACGAAGCAGCTAAAAGGATGAAAGTTGAAAGAACTTTCATGACAATTTGTTAATATTCCATGAGTAAGGGCAAGAGTTATAGCTAAATAAGCCTTGGAAGTTTCAGGGTTCCACTCAGACACTACAGATCCATGGCTGAATCCAGAAAGACTATTTCTGGTCTCTCCACCCATAGGTAGAAGTGGAACTAATATGTTCATTTTATTGCTCAGTAAATGAAGATAATTCAGCTACAATTGTCTTTCTCAACAGCACCACTACAGTTATTTTGGGTCAGAGAATTCCGAACCCTGGTTCCCTGAAGAATGGGTAGGTGGGAAGAATGAAGTAACTGGCAACTAAGGGACCCCAAATATGAATTTATTAGGCTTGTGTTTCAAAGGCATGGAATGAAGTTCAAAAATATAATACTATTTTCTACAATTAAAATATATCTTCTGACTTTGAGTCTTCATGCACACAAACAGAATCATAATTTATTTTAGGTAAACTCAGTGAAAATATGGTAATTTCTCAGACAATCCTAGTTTATAATGCAGGCACACTCTGGATAGAACTTCCTCTTTGGCTTTTCTCCCTTCTCTTCTCCCTGGATTTGAGCCTAAGTTGGAGGAATGGGGTGGGTTAATAAAGAAATTTGCTCCAAAGCCATGCAGTATATTATTGGGAAGGAAGCCATTTGCTTCTTAGTTCTGATGTGTTTTTATCCTATGCAGATGTCCTTTGAGCTGTTACTAATCTGCTTCAATTTTCAGGCATATCTCATGTTTTACCACCTGCCAAAATGCACAATTTTACAGTCAGAGTTTGATCATTAGACTCTGCCCAGGGTTTATTTATTTAGAAGTTTGTGGCGTTGCCATGGTCTCTGGTTGTCACACTACATTTTCCTTAGCCCAACCTCTAGGCTTCTTTTGGTCTTCCTTTCCATGTCCTAGTTTTTCTCCCCCCATCTTGAGATTCAGGGTTCAGGGATACTCAGAGACTCTCACTGCATCCCTAACACTGCCTCTGACCCATCTCTGCTCTATTATCTACAAACTCTGCTCTCATTAGGACACTGGCTTGGTGGCTACTCCTAGAGTTCAGACTGGACCTGTGAGGTATTCGCTTCTATCATGATGGTGTCAGGAACTTCTCTATGCAGTAAGCCTCACCCAGGATGCAAGAGATGTGTCCCTTTTGTTATCAGAAATCAAAATTTAAATGACAATTTCACTGTATTTTTCTCCATCTTCAGGTGTGGGGTGAGAGATGGGGAAGGGGAGGGGCAGGGCACAGAAACAGACAGAAGTCTGTAGGTTCTTGCTTCTCTTCCAGATTTTCTCTCTTTTCCTGCACAGCTCAGATGGTTTTCTGCTCTGAGGGCAAGGGTAGAAGCATGCATGAGCTTTACCAGATTGCTTTTCCTTTCAAGACTTTTTGGTCATACATTACACCTGTATCAACGCTTTTGAACCTAGGAGCCAAGAATTTGGAGTCTTTGCTCTCCGGCCCTATCAGAGAATAGATCCTATGTGAATGACAGCCCTATATCTCAAGACCCATCATGGAATGGGCACAGGAGGAAAAGATGAATTGGTATCAAATGATTCCCCTGACAAGTGAATATTGTTCAGGTCTAATGTGTCTTCTAATAGAATTCCTTCCATTCATAACTCTGCTAACAATAGCTTGCAGGGCACCCTGAAAAGCATTCTAGCATCTCATACACTCCTCTGATAGAGCACCACCAGCTCTCCTTGGAGGAGTATTCTGATTTCATTCATTCCACATGCATTCCCCTCTCCGTCATCTGGTTCCTGTTGTTTCACAGACTGGAGACGTCCAATCTTCCCTTCATTTTCCTGGTTCTTAATTTCAGCTGTCTCATGACATCTTTCCTAAGCATCTCTCTTCTTTAACTAGCTAAAAGTTAATTCCTTCTGTTTTCAGTTGTTTAGGATTTGTTTCATGATTGTTACATATTTTCCCCTACAAGAATATGTCACTTGAATGTAGTAATCATGCCACATACTCTATTTATATGCTGTGAATTGTTTATTATGATGCTGGTACATAGTAGATGCTAAACACTGATTCATCGTTCTACACTGGTTTAAAAAGAAATATGGAAGTCTAAGCAGTGTTGTCAATTGTTTTCTAAGTTTTAATAACAGTTTGATTTCTGTTTCCTGGAGACATAAAAGGCTTCTGAGAAACCAAAATTGAATAAAGCCAATTTCCTAAATTTTTACCTAATGATTTACAATGAAATAATGATCATAGATATGACAAGCATTTAAAATTTCCAAGGAAACAGTCTAGTTTGCTTCTGTGTATTTGCCATTACTGATTTTCATCATGTTATGCTGTTTTCTGAGTCAGTTATACTTGCCATTTTAAAGTTCTCTTTAGAAGGCATGGGTACAAAAATATGTTTAATAAAGCAAAGAAAGGCCAGTATAACATGAGTATAGAGATTGGAGGAACAATTAGATATGTTATTAATACCAACCATAATAATAATTTCTCAGAATGTCTTTCTTGTAGATAAAAATAACTAAACATTCCAATGAATAGATGAAAATTATGTTCAATTATAAAAAGAACTATATAATTGTATTATTATTCTATTATTTTTGTCTTACTAATAAGACGTGATTTTGTCAGTATTACATCCGTCTATTCATTCATTCATTCATTCAACAAATGATTATTAAATACTTACTACTTGCTAGGTATTGAGGTTACAATGGTCTCTGCCATCACAGAACTTAAAAACTGTAGTTTCTAATTCTGTTGACCAATTTTCTATGTCAGAAAGGACTATAATTGGATGGATTTAGAGACTGTCATACAGAGTGAAGTAAGTCAGAAAGAGAAAAACAAATATCGTATATTAACGCATGTATGTGGAACCTAGAAAAATGGTACAGATGAACTGGTTTGCAGGGCAGAAGTTGAGACACAGATGTAGAGAACAAGTGTATGGACACCAAGGGGGGAAAACCACAGTGGAGTGGGGATGGTGGTGTGATGAATTGGGCAATTGGGATTGACATGTATACACTGTTGTGTATAAAACTGATGACTAATAAGTATCTGCAGTATAAAAAAACAAACAAAAAAAAGAAAATACCTTTTTTCATGCTTTGTTCCTTTTTCTCTTGGTGCTTGACATATCAATATTGTATGTAGGTATGTTTATATCTTGGTTAATTTTAATAAACAATATTGTATGGCACTGATAGGACTCTTCCAAATTATTGTTTGTCCTTTTTAGCTCAAGCAAGTGTTGTAAACTTTGACTACTACTTTTGTTCTTTTTTCCCCCATATGTTATCTGTTAAAAGAAATGGCAATAAGACTCTAAAAAGCTTTGAGAAAACAACAACAAAAAAGAAAGGACTATAATCAAAATAAGAATTTTTTCAGGTATCTTGTAAACTCCCTATAACTCTATATTTGTAAACATTTTTAGAAACTTTAAAAATATTTCATGAATATGCTTAAAAGTTAAAAGAGCAATAGAATTTCCTAAATATATGACTATTTTAAATTTTGGCTTAAAATATGTATTTGCTTTTTAACTTCTGGCCAAGCAGACACTTGTGATTTGTGTTGAAAGAGGCAGCACAGTGACTTATACTTTTCAAAGATAATTGCCCCTATGGAAGACTCTAGAAGAGAAGAAATGATGCTCAGAAACTCAGGCTCACAGTCGCCTGAATCAAGAGCTTTGTTTTAATATTAGCACTTAGAAGATAAACACTAGCAGCCTCCAAAGAGGTGATGTTCACTGGATATCATATGACTTCAAGTGGGAAGACAGAGAAACTACTCAACTGTTGAGAAGCAGAGGCAAGTAAACATTTATGCCAGAAATGTACACATTTACCATCATAACATCACTCCTACTCAACTGCCTTGGTAGATAAATAGACATTCTAGAGTCCTCCCAGGAATATGGCATTTGTAGGATATTATTTTACTTTAAATACTTTTCAGTAGGATGTGAAAGAAAGTCTCTATACAGACAAATACACCAGATATCTAATAGCTCTTTGGATAATTTAACAGAGCCCTACCCAACATTCTTCATGGCCAGAGACTGTCATTTGACAAGGCTAGAATATTACCAGCACCTCTGCTTTTGTTGGTATGCTGTACTCTGCTAATGTCTGTGGTGCTTTGTTGACCTGGGAGAATATTAGTAAATATTAGGAATGCATCGATACCCCATATTCATTTTGACAAATGAAATACAGTCCTGGAGGGAAAAATGGGCCTTTGCAGTTCCATCTTCCAGGCCACTACTGAAGGCATGGTGAACAGAATCCCATTACCTCTCTTTTTTCCTTTGCTAGAAATGGCACATAAATTGCCAATCACCCTTCTAAAATTCAAAAGTAATCCAACAATTAAAATGTATCTCTGTTTAGAAAATATTAGAGCCCAGTTGCTCAGTTTTTTTTCTACTTCAAAGCTGAACAATGTATTTTCAAACAGCATTCTCATTAGAGGAGATTTTTGTAAGCTTGCTTTGATTCTTTGCCTTTGATTCTTTGAATACTCAGTTGGTTCCTGCTCAGGTTATTTTAGTTTGTTTAGTAAAGCTCACATTATGATTTTCTCAGTGTAGGCAAAAACTTCTAGTTAATTAAATCACATCAATCAATTGCATCCATCTCAATTACTTCTGAGACGTGATATACTAATAACTGTTCCTTTTAATAACTAAATTAAATGGGTCATGAGTGAAGGCTAAACCACTTGAAATATGACTGAGTGAGGAAAATTTACCACTGGAAGGGGGCTAAAAAGTAGAGGATTTCTCTTGAATTTATAAATACTGGTTAGGTTCTCTGGTTAGGTTCTCTGGTTTAAGTATTAAAATATCAAGTTACAGGGGCCTCAACATGGCCAGGAATATTTCCTTCACTACAGCCCCAGAAAAACAAAGGAGAGATTCCTAATTCACATGGGGTGGGGGTTATTCTGCATTTCTCATCTGATTTGAATGGAAACACAGGTAGATTTTTTCACCCAGGTCTTCACTTTTGCCAAAAATCTTAGATTGGAAGAAAAGCACACTGTAAGTCAGGGAAAAGGAAAAATATTTGAATAATCATTTTCCATTGTGTAAGTTGTTATGAGATTCTCTGTTTTTATAATAGACACCACATAACATAAAGTGAATAGAAGAGAAATTGCCAAGGGTCTCAGAAGCCCACCTCAGAAAATGTAAAATGAGAAAAAACCCCTTGAAAATTCTCCTAATGTATCTCTCAGGATGGAAAGAACTATAACTATTTTAGGTCTGCACTTCTGATCCCACTTTCCTTCTAGCCAGTCAACAGAATTCAATAATCAAATTCTCCGAAGGATGCCAAAGGGTCTGACATAATTCACAGGGACAGTTATTGGAGTTACTGCTGGGGAAAGGCAGAAACTATAGGTGCATCTTTGTTGAGTCTAGGTCTGATTCAAGACCAGAGGAAAGCCATTAATGCATCAGGCCAAGAAGACAATTGTATGTTTGCCCTTCCTGTAGAGACAACTGTAGGTCTATTAGACTTCCACAATGTCTCAAAGCAAATTTCTGGATTTTATCTACCATAAATTCCCTTCCTGAGACTCGTAGAGCAGCCCACATTCAAGAACAAGGTGCTGTATAAAAACAAGATTTAATTAGGGAGCCAGGAGGTGGCAAAGATTTAGCATTATGCAATCAAATTAAATATTCTTCTGAAGCTTTTTGTTTTCTTAACAGCTTAGCAAAGTTACTCGGAATATAATAAATCCAATGGAGAATAAAACCAAGTGATTAATCAGTAGTGGCAAACTCTATGACCTTTTCAGAGGGTACTTGGTTGTCCATTTTTGTCTGAATCCATTCCAAGAAGAACTAACATCAGCAATAATGTGGAAAATCGTTTGATCCAGTGTGAAAAATTCTGGGTTTTGTTAGAAAGAATCAAATTGTGCCTTTATGTCTGAGAATCTAGGGAGTACTATTTCAGTGAGTTCTTTACGTTTAAAAGTTTTAAGTGTCCACTGTGGACTAACTGGGAAAGCACTGGGGTCTAGTTCTAGCTTCATTCATTAATTTCTTTATTCATTCATTCATTTACTCACTCACATTACTCATTCTTTCTACAAATACTTGTTGGGAATTACTATGTGTTAGGCACTAGTGATACCATATTGATAAAAACCAGCCTTTGTCCTTCAGAGCAAGAAGGAAACATGACACAAAATGATGACTATACTCTAAAGTTCTTTAAAGGGACATGATGTTATGACAGGACACCTCAACTAGTCTGGGCACCAATGGAAAGTCTCCTTGAGGAAGCAAGGTTTAAGTTCTTACTTATCTGAAGGATAAGTAAGAAGAGTTCACTATGTGAAGAGGAGAGAAGAGCATTCCAGGTAGAGGGAATAACATATACAAAAGCCTTAGGCAGGAGAGAGGATGATGTTTTGGAAAAGGTAAAGAAAGCCTAATGTGAATTGAAGGAGCAACAACCCTCAGAGTTTGATTCTTGGTTTCTAAATATCATGTATCAGCAACCAAAACCAGGACTCCCTGGAAAAATGGCCAATTCCAGGGCTAGGGATGGGAAAGTACAAGATGAGGCAAAGAAACGTAGTAAGGTAGATAGCTAGTTGGAAGCAGCCGCATGGCACAGGGATATTGGCTTGGTGCTTTGTGACAGCCTGGAGGGGTGGGATAAGGAGGGTGGGAGGGAGGGAGATGCAAGAGGGAAGACATATGGGAACATATGTATATGTATAACTGATTCACTTTGTTATAAAGCAGAAACTAACACACCATTGTAAAGCAATTATACCCCAATAAAGATGTTAAAAAAAAAAAAAAGAAATCTTGCTGTCAGAAAGTAAGGAAGTGCTCAGAGTATAGAGGGGGTCTTGTCAAAATAACACTGCAGCAAAGCCAGCTTTAAGAAGCCAGGATGCAACAGAGAGGAGATATGGGGATATATGTATAGCTGATTCACTTTGTTATAAAGCAGAAACTAACACACCATTGTAAAGCAATTATACTCCAATAAAGATGTTAAAAAAAAAAAAAAAGAAGCCAGGTCATGAAGCAACCTAAATGCCCACCAACAGACGAATGGATAAAGAAGATGTAGTAAATATATACAACGGAATATTACTCAGCCATAAAAAGGCATGAAATTCGGTCATTTGTAGAGACATGGGTGGACCTAGAGACTGTCATACAGAGTGAAGTAAGTCAGAAAAAGAAAACAAATATCCTATATTAATGCATATATGTGGAATCTAGAAAAATGGTATACATGAACTAGTTTGCAAGGCAGAAATAGAGACACAGATGTAGAGAACAAATATATGGACACCAAGGGGGGAAAGTTGGGGGGGGATGCATGGTGGTGGGATGAATTGAGAGACTGGGATTGACATATATACACTAATATGTATAAAACAGATAACTAATAAGAACCTGCTGTATAAAAAAATAAAAAAAGGAAGTTCCATTTGACCAATTTCTGGCAATTTGAGTATTAAAATAAGTAATAATAGTAGCATATTATAAAACAATGAATAAAATAGAAAATCATGAGTCCATACTGATACAATTATTATACACAAATAAATTTAAAGTTTGGTAATGAATGAGATATTTACATAGTCTCAAATTACCTTCCTACAAAATATTTCTTAATTACAAAGGGAAGAAGAATACTTTACAATGGAGGATCTTGGCAGACACCACCTTGTTATCAAAATTAACAACACTAGTAATCATAAAAGTAGAAATTGTATGCTATTTTAAAGTAATCAGTGAGAAGAAAACAGTTTCATTTCTCCAATATGCACAATCGTCATGAAGAAAAACTGGACCAATCCAAACGAAGGGATATTCTCTGACATAACTGGCCTGTGATCTTCAAGTTTCAAGATGATAAAAGCCAAGGAAAGCATGAGAAAATGTCCCAAGTTGAATGAGTCTAAAGAGAGGTGACAGCTAAACAATATTTAACTCCAAATTGGATCTCTGACTCTAAAGGATATTATTTGGATACTATGTAAAAACTGAATGGGATGCAAGAGATGAATGTGATATGAAGATTTTGATGGTTGTGTAGTAAGTATGCAGGTGAATTCTCTGTTCTGAAAGAGTTCATGTGATTAGGTTAAGCCATTCAGATAATTTCTCTACCTTAAGGTCAATTGATTAGTAACCTTAACTATATCTGCAAAATCCCTTTCGTTGTAAAACAACACAATCATAGGAGTAACAACAGGGAGCAAAGATTGTGGGGGTAGTTTTAGAATTTTGCCCATCACAAGATGGAAGAGAGAAATGTATTCAAGTCTTCTATCAAACAATATATGTAAAGAAGGGAAGGTGAAAATCTGCTTCTCAGATTCATGAAATGGGCATTGGGAAATTCTGGACTATGACCTTTGAGACATCTTCAGCAGTGAAATTCTTTGATTTGTCTTTATTAGGCTGTAAGAGCAGGTGCAATATGTTTCTGATTTACTGTTGCATTCCCAGCACTTAGCTTAAGGACTGGCACATAGTAGATGATCAAAAATGTTGAGGGTATGAAGAATAAACTATGAGTGAAGAATTAGCTATGGCAACCATAGATTTATTTCCTTATTTGACTAACCAAAATCTACAGTGCTGGAGGGAGGAACACTCCCAAACTCATGCTACGAGGCCACCATCACCCTGATACCAAAACCAGAAAAAGATGTCACAAAGAAAGAAAACTACAGGCCAATATCACTGATGAACATAGATGCAAAAATCCTCAAAAAAATACTAGCAAACAGAATCCAACAGCACATTAAAAGGATCATACACCATGATCAAGTAGGGTTTATCCCAGGAATGCAAGGATTCTTCCATATACACAAATCAATCAATGTGATAAACCATATTAACAAACTGAAGGAGAAAAACCATATGATCATCCCAATAGATGCAGAAAAAGCTTTCAACAAAATTGAACACCGATTTATGATAAAAGCCCTCTAGAAAGTAGGCACAGAGGGAATTTACCTCAACATAATAAAGGCCATATATGACAAACCCACAGCCAACATCGTCCTCAATAGTGAAAAACCAAAACCATTTCCACTAAGATCAGGAACAAGACAAGGTTGTCCACATTCACCACTACTATTCAACATAGTTTTGGAAGTTTTAGCCACAGCAATCAGAGAAGAAAAGGAAATAAAAGGAATCCAAATCAGAAAAGAAGTAAAGCTGTCACTGTTTGCAGATGACATGATACTATACATAGAGAATCCTAAAGATGCTACCAGAAATCTACTAGAGCTAATCAATGAATTGGGTAAAGTAGCAGGGTACAAAATTAATGCAAAGAAATCTCTTGCATTCCTATACACTAATGATGAAAAATCTGAAAGAGAAATTAAGGAAACACTCCCATTCACCATTGCAACAAAAAGAATAAAATACCTAGGAATAAACCTACCTAAGGAGACAAAAGATCCGTATGCAGAAAACTAAAAGACATTGATGAAAGAAATTAAAGATGATACCAACAGATGGAGAGATATACCACGTTCTTGGATTGGAAGAATCAATATCGTGAAAATTACTATACTACCCAAAGCAATCTACAGATTCAATGCAATCCCTATCAAACTACCAATGGCTGAACCAATTCACATTCCCACCAGCAGTGTAAGAGTGTGAATTGGCTCAGCCACTATGGAGAACAGTATGGAGGTTCCTTAAAAAACTACAAATAGAACTACCATATGACCCAGCAATCCCACTACTGGGCATATACCCTGAGAAAACCAAAATTCAAAAAGAGTCATGTACCAAAATATTCATTGCAGCTCTATTTACAATAGCCAGGACAAGGAAGCAAGCTAGATGTCCACTGACAGATGAATGGATAAAGAAGATGTGGCACATATATATAATGGAATATTACTCTGTCACAAAAAGAAACGAAATTGAGTTATTTGTAGTGAGGTGGATGGATCTAGAGTCTGTCATACAGAGTGAAGTAAGTCAGAAAGAGAAAAAAAAAATACCGTATGCTAGCACATATATATGGAATCTAAAAAAAAAAAAAAAGGTCATGAAGAACCTAGGGGCAGGACAGGAATAAAGATGCAGATGTAGAGAATGGACTTGAGGACACGGGGAGGGGGAAGGGTAAGCTGGGACGAAGTTAGAGAGTGGCATGGACTTATATACACTACCAAATGTAAAATAGATAGCTTGTGGGAAGCAGCTTCATAGCACAGGGAGATCAGCTCGGTGCTTTGTGACCACCTAGAGGGGTGGGATAGGGAGGGTGGGAGGGAGACGCAAGAGGGAAGAGATATGGGAACATATGTATATGTATAGCTGATTCACTTTGTTATAAAGCAGAAACTAACACACCACTGTAAAGAAATTATACTCCAATAAAGATGTGGAAAAAAAAAAAGAAAGTGAATGCAAAAAAAAAAAAAGTGAAGCTTGAGGTTATACTAGCTAGTATTTGTTCTTGAAAAGATCTGAGGCACTGATATGTAGGGAAGGGGAATCGTACCTACTTCTCCAGTTTTCCAGAAGTAAATGTGATTGCCAGGACTCTAAATATTCAGTGGGTGAATTAGAGTACTCTACTTCACAACCTAAAAATATCCATGATAACATTTTGAGTGGTAGTGGGCTATAGGAAATATATTATAGCACAGTGGCAAAGAGTATAGATTTTAGTAACAAAAAGACATATATTTGAATTTCAGGCCCTCTAGTTACTAGCTGTGAGATCTTCGGTAAATTATTTAACTTCTCCAAGTCTTGGTTTCTTCATATGGGAAACAGCAATAATCATAATGGCTGTCACCACACTATTAAAATGAAATAATGTAAATAGAACTAAGTCTGGCACAGTCTAAGATCTCAATAAATGATAGCTCTGTTTATATTGTTATCATTTATGCATTCTTAAGTTATGTATAAAAATGAAGATGTTGTGATATATTTTAATGATATTCCTAAGGTTCTGAGTCCATTCATCCTCATAATCAATACACATATAAATTTGTCATTTTATAGCAGCATTTTTCTCTTATGTGGGTATACTTTCTTTGGCAAAACAAACTAAATCAATATTTTGTAAACCAAATTACATTTGATAATGAGGGATGGGCATTACACTAAAGAAACATAATTTTTAAACTTTGTTGAAACATATAGTCTTTCAGAAATCTGAGGACAGCTCTGTGTCCTTTTTTTTGGCCAAACGCACAAATCCTTACATACATAAAACTTTGTGTACAGTTAAGGCGGCACAAGGACCTCCTCTAAAAAAAACTGAGGTTTTTAATGAGGTGAATAAATAATTAGTATTTCAAATAAACCAATCCTTAATCTATCTGTTGTAGAAATTCAAATTTTCACATAATGACATTTAATGAAGTACCTCACATAGACTATTGATGTTTAATGTGGTCTGAAACATAGTCATGTGCCATAACGTTTGCCAAAAAAACCCATTTTTATCCCAGGCTTATTAACTATGTTGTACCTAGCAGTTTTGTATCCAGTGAACAGTCACTGGTGTACCATTAATATTAGTGTTGGGGGTAATACGAAATCATACAATCTGATTAATACTTTTCTTTTATGCTTTTTCTGTACTGAAGAGCCAGCAGCAAACACAATGGCCTTTTTTTTTTTCCAGAACAGTTTTTTTAAACTTTATATTTTCGATAAGTCTCTCTTAGAAATTTCTGTAAAGTACTTATTTTTCTAGTATATCTTGTCTAATAAATATTAAAAACATATCTAATGGGAGTAATTGAACATTTGAATCTTAAAATCAATCAGTAAGGTGACAAGTTTTCCCCTAAATAACTTGACTTTGCTCCTATAGCCAATACTACATTAAAGTTAATGTAATAATGCAGTGTTTCAATGTTTGAAAATAACAAACATCAACAGACTTTAAAGACTCCCTTGCCAGCAAAATCTGTCATTTCTGCTAATAAAAACAAATCACAACAACTTCTGAATATACGTTTAAAGGTAAGTTTTGAAAGATACAAAAAATCTTGAGGAAATAGAGTTTAGTTACTAGTTAACTTCTACATTCTCATTTCTGAAGTTGCAAAATAACCACAGAAATATTTTACTTTAAGGAGAGGTTTTCAACCTAGGATAAGCTACAGTATCATCTCATTTGTGGGTTTGATCTCCTTTATATTTCCAGCTTCAACTAAGGGAGTCTGATGGTTTGCTTCATTTTTTTCTTCATAAGCAAATTCATGAAACCTCAGTGTGAGATTTACGGGTTTTAAAAACATTGTCATTAGGTAAATTAATAGACAAATGAAAGTAGTTCCCATAGTGATAACCGAGCAACCACCTCCACTGGCAGGAGTTTTGTTTGGTTGCTGATCTGTTGCATCTGCCATGTGTGAAATGATAGGAAGATCATTCAGGAAATTCAATATACCCACAGGAAGAAGCCAAATGTGTCAGCTTATTTTGGGAACCATTCTATCATGAGGATACATTTGTTCTCAGAGCAGCCTCACAACACCTCCCTTTTATCAGACTGTGTCTTGATTAAAAGGACAGCTGATGTCTACTACATAGAGAATGGTTTTCTCTTGACAAATTGGTCTTATTGTCAATAAATATTTCATTGTTAAATATTTGTTTTTTGTCTGTTTTCAGCAGCACAGGTTGAAAGATGGCTCCTGGAAGGCTCGGCACAGTCATCTCATAAATTACCACTAGTAAATCCTTATAATAATGCATATGGCATTTTAATCTTATAAACAATATACTGCTGAAGAAGCAGACATGGGAATGTAACTGCTATTTCTTTACCTTTTTTATTTTTAAGTGTTAGACTTGCAGTATAGTTCACCAAAATTCATTTAGTAACTAAAATTTAGAAACCAATTTAGAAGCTATTGTGTTTTTATAAGAGCCTTTAGATGAAAGCAAATAATTGTATATTAATTGTAGTTAAAATTAAGAATGACAATTATTAATGCACTTCGTTATGTTTTTTATTCTCTTGAATTATTTTCTTTCCTTTACCTATAATTTCTACCCAATTTTGGGATTTACAGTTCATGTAACTTCTTTCACTAATGCAAATCAGAATGGCCAAAATAATCCTTCGCAAATGGTGAGTAACAAGTGTGATATATTGAAAGTGGTAAGGCAGCTCCATCTTACCAGTTTCTGGGACTGAAACTTTTAGATTCAGCAAGAATGTCACAAACTTTCTCATAGAATAATAAAATAATAATCAAAGTCTTACAAGGACAAGCAATAATTCACTTATTGAAGTGTGTCTGGTAGATTGTGAGCATTTTTCTCCCTGTGTGGTATAGGCTGGGTGTTCCTAATTAACACTAAGAACACTGACAAAATTGCTTGCCTTTTTGAGTTGCTCTATTTAAACTTTTTCCCTTATTTTTTACCGGCCATACATTAACCTGACCAAGGTCAAATTTA
Organism: Orcinus orca; assembly: GCF_937001465.1. Taxonomy (NCBI): domain Eukaryota; kingdom Metazoa; phylum Chordata; class Mammalia; order Artiodactyla; family Delphinidae; genus Orcinus; species Orcinus orca. The sequence goes on along the minus strand of NC_064561.1, from coordinate 79,783,763 downwards.
CTCCTTAAAATTAAAATAATAAATAAAACATCCTCAATACTTTTTAGTTGTTTAAGCTTAACTGATTTTTGAATAATTTTCTTCTGTTGTCTAGGAAACACACAAATACTGTCCTGCGCTGAAATGGGCAGATTCTAAGAGGAATCGTTTCTCCACTGTGCTGATACTTCATGATGACGAATACTTCTAGAATGGCGAAACGTTCCCTGCATTGAATAAGTACAGGTGGTGCTGATTGTCTTTCCTACTTGTCATTTACTTTCAACTCACATTCATGTCAAGTTCCAAAGTGTTGTCTTCTTGGTGAAGGGTAATGAAGATGTGACTTACAGTCATATTTAGACTCTGGTAATTGGAGTTGAGAACTCTTTCCTGCTACTCAGTGGCCTGATATAAGCCCTTTTGTAAGGAAAATGCGTGTACTTTTCTCATATCTCCATTCTCTCCTGTCCTTATCCCAATTCTGAATCTTCTGACCTCTCTTTCAGTGTTCTATGTACTTTGGGAAGGGTATAGAAACCCTTCAAAATCCTTGTGCATTGTACAAGTAACACACACACACACACACACACACACACACACACACACATACACACACCTTCAGTGCTCAGTAGTGCCTGGCACAGACTAAGTGTTCAATCAATTGAATGCAGTCAATAAATGGTAGAAAGAATAAAGGAATAATAATGAACTACATTAAATAAAGGAATAATAATGAACTACATTAAATAATAATGAACTGCATTAAAGGAATAATAATGAACTACATTAAATAAAGGAATAATAATGAACTACATTAAATAAAGGAATAATAATGAACTACATTAAATAAAGGAATAATAATGAACTACATTAAAATAATAATGAACTAGACTGAAGGAAGATTTCAGTGAATTTTTGAGCTGATCAAGATGTTTTGTTTTGTTGCTGGTTCTATGACAGTAAAGATAAAGTTTCATCATTCTCAGGATAGAGAGATTAAAATGGATGTCTTTTCCAAAGTAAATAAACACATCATTAGACATAAAAATTTTAAAATAATTTCTAGTTTATAGCTACAAGATGATTGGTAATTTCACAAATGTAATAGGGTTAGTGAGTACAATGTATTTTAAGTAGAAATATTATATTCTGAAAATAAATGATATATAAACTACTACGTGGTTACTGTTTATTTACTACATAGTATTATCTAAAATAGTGCTTCTCAGATTATATTTCAGATAAAAATATTAAGTGCTCTTACCCTTTGACTTTTTGTTTCTCCTGCTGGTATATACCTCAATGAGAAAGAATAAAAACACAAAAATAGAGATATAATGACCTTAAGGATTGTAATAGTAAATTAATCTTACTGAATATTTTTCTAGTCTAGATAACATGAAAAAATATGTAAAGCACTTATATGGCAACATCCTGTATTTGTAAGATACAATCATTCTTATTTCTAATAAAATAATCAAATAAGAAATGCATATGTGAATTATATACAAATTATGTGCAAACGTATGCCTGCATTGGCTAGTGTTAAAGCCTCCCAAATATATTTCATCCTTCCTCACTATGTAGTGGCCATGTGATCTGAATGACATTGATCCCATCCCCAGTCCTAAGGGTGGGTTCTCATGGATACTTTTCTGTTGCCATAGTAGTTGGTTTGAGGGTGGGTATATATTTAAGATTTGAGTCAATCAACATTTCCCCAGCCAAAGTGATTCAATTATTTAGGATTACCCAATTAAAACAAAACTTATGACTTTTGTTTTAAAGTTTTGGAAGGCAACTCTCTTTCTCTATCTCTAGCCATGAACAAAATCACCTGTAGTCACATTTACTACTGGCAGCCATTCTATGCCCACGAGGAAAGCAAGCCTTCAGAAGAAGCCAACACTGTTGATAGAAGAATGGTGAGATACTATGTGCTGATACGATCACTGGTTAACCTTGAAGAACCTTTAATCTCTGGACCTCCTACTCACATGAGCCAGCAAATTCCCTTATGAGTTAACTACTGTGCGTTGCCTTTCCTATTACTTGTAACTGAAAGTGTCCTTCACAATTAAATGTTCATCAAAACATGTTCATTCATTTGGCTGTGAGCCATGAAAAAAATCCTAGTGGGGAAGATGATTTTTCTGAGAAATGGCTTCTTAGGATTCTCTACTGTCACCTTGTTTGGTTTTACTTGTTTGAGTCTAGATTCTTTGTTGGAAGTATAAAAAATCACTAAAGAGCTAAAAATATAATATTTAAATAAATTATATTTAATCTTACAGCTAACAAATCTGTAAGAAATTTTAACAGAGACACAATTAGAGTTATAAAGGACATAGAGTCTACAGAGCCTAGTGTAGCAAAGCATTAGGAGAAACATGAAGAATATTTAAAAATACTTTAAACTAAAAGAGAAAGTTTTTGGTGAGTGTACCAATCTAACAAATATGTCTTGGAACCATTACTGTTTTTAACTATGTCTATCTCCAATATCTTACACTGTGATAGGAACATACATAATAATAAATGTTTTTAAATGAATGAATGATTTACTCTCAAGAAGTGAATAACTATAAATGAACAGTAGGTCAATCGTAGAAGGAACACGAGTATGTCCTCAACAAGAGCACTGAATGTAAGCAGAAGAATGAATGAGGACTGTGCTGTAGGTTGAACAGTTGGCTTTCCTGGATAAAAATCAACAGTAATATGAAAAATATAAGTGCATGAATTAGACTTTGGTTCAAAGCAACAGAAACCAATGCTGGCAAAGAAAAGAAAAATGGAATTAATTGGCAGTATATTAGGGCTCATGAAATCAGCAGAGGTTGCAGTTAGGGTTGGTTAGGAATGGGCAGAAACCAAGGCCATTCCAGAGACTAAGGAGCAGGACTCATAATAGGGAAAATTCAGGTCAGGATGCAGCGATTGAAGGGAGGTGACAAGGTGGAAGTTGGTGGTGGCCTGAATGAAAGCCATTCCAGAGGATACTATGAATGGCTGGAGAAGACTGAAGAGAGGTGGAAAAATAAGCAAGTTTTTGGATGCATTTTTCTGTGAAGGGGAGCACACAAAGACATGAGGTCAGAGAGGTTTTCATGCTGCTACTCAGAATGTTTCTATGACAATGGGACTGAACCACTGGCTAGAGCACTCTTCCCTGCAAGGGTCCCTAGGCTGGTTTCTTCCCATCCTTCATGTTTCAGTTCTATGCTATCACCTGCTCCTAGTTGTACATCTTTGTTTTATTCTCTTTACAGCACTCGTTTCTGTCTGAAATTACCTTCTGAATTTTTTTATTGCCTCCACCAACTCAAGTATGAAGTTGCTAAGGGCAGCAACTTTGTCTTTCTTATTACCACTATATCACCAGCACCTAGAAAAATACCTGGCATGTAGCAGAACCTCAATAAATATTTGTGAAAAAATTAATGAGCAAATGGATAACTAGAACTTCAACTGCTTCTTTTATTCTTATATCACTTGTTTGAGATTCAAAGTCCCAGGATCCAGTTGGTGAATAGCCAAGTTCAGATGCTATGCAGTCCTTTGTCTGGTCAGGGTTTGTCCCTCCTTGGGTTCTATGGTGGGTGCTGAGTACATGAATTTACTGTCCCTCTAAAACCAAGTACAAGGGGACAGAGACAATTCCCACAGAGACATTAGGGCTATTTGGGATCTCCAAATGACAAATGCTCATGTAATACAGAATTGTAAGGAGGGAAAAGGAATATTTACTTCCTGCCATAAAAAAGCCATAAATGAAAAGTTTACATTCCTGCTCATCAGCTAATTGCTTTCAATTTATTCCTGTTTCCTGACAAAAGACTTTAGGACCAAGGGGTAAGCAAGTCTCTCTGCTCACACAGATAAACATTCCTCTCCATTAAAACAGGCTGGAAGCCTGGAGATAATGAGACCCACTGTGCCAAGCAATCAGCAACACAGGGAAGAGGTCACAAAAATGACAAGAGAGCTGGCTAATTCTTGAGAGAAACAGAAGGAAAATCATTGCAATCAGTTGAAAAATGTTTGGGTTGTTAAGGTTCATGGAATGAGCAATTCACGTACTTGTTTGTAAGATGTTACTGTGGTTTTTTTCTCACCTTCATGACCTCCTCTTGTCCTCCCATATAGCTCAGACACACCCTGACTCCCAGTCACAGGTACTGTCACCTTGTGTCCACTACAATGAAAACATAGCCAACTTCCCTAGGTCAACTCTGTGAAACGTGGTCATTTGTCTCCACAGGACGGTACCTCCACAGGAGGAGTACCTATGAGGTACTTCTCTTTGCTTTCATTAATTTATTTTTTGGTGCTAGGGATCTCTTAAGTTAGAATACCCTTTGGGAAATCCAAGACTTTCTTCATTTGCTCTTTTTGCAATAGAACATTCATGGCTACTAGAATGACAACCTTGATGGAATGATAAACAGATCAGCTGAATTGATACTGAGAACAGGGACCGTACCAATTTTATTTATGCTTAGCACCATGCTTGGTACACAACGGGTCTTCAATATTTATTGAAGAAGTGAATGTACAATTGAAAGTGAGTGGACGGATAAAAGCCAAAGGTCTATTTCCCAAGCACAAACTCTAAAAACCTCCACTGCAGCTTTGTCTTCTCTCCTCAGCCATTCTACTTCATTGTAAATCTACTATCTGTTCTGTCTTGCTCTCTCCTCATTATATGTTTCTTTTTCTACCTTCCTTTCTGGTCTTATCTTATTTCAGCTCTGACCTAAGTTTGATAAGGCATCCTGATAAGTATTAGGATGAGAGCACATAAAGTATGTATAATCCTTGAGTCCTCCTTATATGCATATATATGATTTCTGATTCTAAGAAAAGATGCACTTCTGACAGACCACGGGTAAGTTTTCAAATTGTGCATAGTAGTCTTTAAGAGCCCTGATGAGCTGATGAGCTCACAGTATTTTTTGTTTTTTTGAGTTTAAAATACTTTTAATGGTGGAAATGCCAATGATTTATATATATTTCTAGAAGTTTTGTTTTAACACCCCCTCTTTTCCTCTAGACTAGGGGAATTGGTAGTTTTTCTAAAAATTCAGCCCAACTTTTTTTTTTTTTTTTTTTTAGCTGAGAGAACATTTAATATCATATGGATCATAATTATTAAATGCAAAACAAGTTCAGATTTAAGAAATATAGTCAACAAACTGATAATACTTGTGTAACTAAGCAATGGGCTATTCTTCAACTGGTTTCTTTATTCTACCAATAATAGGATTTTTCCTTTCAGGAAGAACAGATCACTAAAATTCATGATGACTTTCAAATATTTGAATGTTTGGAACAATTGACTTTCAAATATTCCAAGACTACACCGTCCCAGGATGGTATTTCCAAACCCGATGTCTTGGACTTATGAGCCTCATTCCCAGCATTAACTGCAATCTTACCATTCTCCTCCAATAAGATTACAATCTTACCACTGAAATAAATTTTTAATATCTTTTCACTTTTAGTCAATGACTCACATTTTTCTAAAATATTCAGCATTACTGTTTTTCCCACTATTTCTAAAAGTACATCTGATTCTGAACAAATAAAAGTATTTTGGATTAAAAAAAAGATGAATACTTTCACCAAAAAATAACTAAATTTTAGCATCCCTTTGGAAGCAAAATGACAGTCGAACTAATATCCAATATTTAACTTTATCTCAGGATTCTCAGTTCCTTAAAACACCTTGGAAAATGCTTTTAAAACAGAAGTCTTGCACTTATAACCAGATGCCAGCTACGGTCTCTTTGTCCCTTAATATTTAAGATGTCTTTTTGCATCCCTACAGAACAATGTCCTCTCAAAGATTGTGCTTCACATTCCCTGACTCTAGCATTTTCATGGTTTCTGCTGGCTCTGAGCTCCTGCTTTGCTAAATTAATTAAATTTAGGGATCATATTGTATTTCACTTGTGTTGTCCTGCTTATACCTTAGTGAAAGTCAGGACTTTTATTTAATTTCTTCCCTAACAGACAACTCACATAGTATTAGTTTGCATTAAATATTTTAGGGAAAAAAATGGAAATTAGAGTTAAATATTCTTTTTATTTTTTAATTTTTTTTCAACTTTCAAAAAAACTTTATTAACCATATACATGAGATTAACTGCAGGTTTCTTTAGACCCAATATCTAAAACCTTAGACAAAAACTCACTAATCCATATTATAACTGCTAACATCCCTCTTCCAATCAAGTGTGGTCATGGGAGTTGAGAGACATAAAACAATACAACTCCAAAATGAACTTAATGATTAGACATAAAATAAGCCAGTAATTAGAATAAGAATGGCTACCATGCAGACAATCCAGAATATGTCTACTCTAACCTAATATTAATTGTAGTTAACTATCTGATTCATCCTTTTTTTTTTTTTTTTTTTTTTTTGCGGTACTTGGGCCTCTCACTGTTGTGGCCTCTCCTGTTGCGGAGCACAGGCTCCGGACGCGCACGCTCAGCGGCCATGGCTCACGGGCCCAGCCGCTCCGCGGCATGTGGGATCTTCCCGGACAGGGGCACGAACCTGCGTCCCCTGCATCGGCAGGCGGACTCTCAACCACTGCACCACCAGGGAAGCCCTGATTCATCCATTTCTAAAGAAAAATTCTATTTGTATTCCCACCAGTATTACCCACATCCTATATTTACTTTCCACTGTGGACTGACATACTAACATTAAATTACATTTAGACTCAGAAATGTTTATCACCTATCAATTTTTTCTTTTTTTTTTCACACACACACTGTATTTTATTTTTACAAGAGATAAATAGACTGACACCAAGCATTGTAAATGGATGACCACAATGAAAGCAACAATGATTGCAATTACCAAACACGAAACACACTCATACTATGTCATAATATTGACATTCAGTCCAGTAATCCTCCACTATAACAGTGCCTTTACTTTGCAGTGAAAATTGATTTGTATATTTTTGGCCTCTGAGTCCTTGTGGGTTTTTTTTTTTTATTCAAACAGAAAGTCACAAAAATTATAATCACCCTCATCAGTTCACTCAGTCCCATGTAATTAATTTTTTTTTTCATCTTGATCTTTTGTTAGCACTTTTATGAATTCATCAGTTTTCCATTAGAGTTCTGAAAATGCTTATTCATTCAGTTCAGCAGTATAGTCAGTTACCAGAAACCTGTACTCGTCAGAGTCTTTTCCATGAATTCCTTGAAGATGAAACTCTTTTATAGGAACAACCAACTTTTAAAAATAAGATCATTTCAATGACTTTCATTAATAAGCACTTTCCTTTAACTTAATCACACAAGGATAGTATCATTTATTTCATTACTTAGCCTGTTCAGTCAAAAATTCTATAGACCAATATGTCTAAAAATAAATCTGCTAATTTCTTCACCATCTTCTTCTGAAATCCTTCCCTATAGTATTCATTTAAAGAGGAGTAATAGTGGAAAAGTCACTTTGTTTTCAAGGACTTTTTGAAAGCCTGTTTTTGTACCAGGCATATCTCCCCACCTCTTTTTGATCAGTGAGATGTAAGATAAGATTAATAAGCATTACAAATAATTAGTGCTTACACTGCCTTTCACCAGCCATTACTGAGATGACCTTCCTTTCATAAATTGTTATGAACCAACTGCATAGTGAACATCTGCACATTCCTCTAAAATGCACTAAAGTATAATCCACAGTGTGGGTTATTTTATAAGATGGGCTAAGGAAATGGAACAGAATATTAAAGCTGGAAGGGCTGACAGAAACAACTCAAGTGAGTCTTTTATAAATTAAAAGAAAAATGAGGTAAGACGATTTTCTGAATTCCACACAGGCTGCCACCTAGATGCAAGGCTAATACCCCAATCTTTATCTTTCCACACCTACCTAGTTAGTGCTGATTTTTCCACCCAGAACACCAGCTGCTCAGTAGTTCATAACTTTACTCATAGGGTTGTTTTACCAAGGATCTGGGTGACTTAAAGTTCTATTGAAGAAGTAAATGCTAATTACACTCTTTAAATGATAAGTTTCAACTATTCCCACTCTTATTACTGCTATTTGGTCTATACGCTCCATCCCTAGAAACAAACTCTGTGATTAGAAAAATTTCTGTCTGACCAACCTAATTTGTTTTGCGATGGGCTGTGTGATTAGGCTTGGGTAAGCCCAGGACATAAGGGATCAAAACCCAGGAGTGATTCTGATCTGTAGACTGCAAAGGTCCTATATGTACTTCCTGCCAGAGCAGGAAGTGGAATGAACACAAGCTGACCTGGGTCTACAAATGCTTCCAGGGAGAGATGTAGCAACTGTCTGGGAGAAAGTGGCTGGGGTCTTTCGAACAAACAATAAAGAAGAAGGAGCAGTGGCTGCAGATGAGTTGTGACAGTGAGCAGACCGCCAGCTAATCAGCACAATTTATCACTTCTGCAATCTTGGCTCAAGAAGGAAGCCTTCATTAGGATGTGGCCAGGTGAGATCTTCTGTCTGGGGTCTGTGGGTCCCAGAAAAGGAAGATTATCACAAGGAGAGGTGGTCTGCTGCGAAAACCACTGCTAGCCTGTAAACCAATCCATTTCTGTGAATGCACCCCTCTCAGACAGTGTGATTGTTTCCTTAGCACTGGCTCTGTATGTAAACATGTCATGGTTTGAGCACAAAACCACTGCTTCTGGCCCACTTTGAAAGCATTTTCCAGAAATGATGAATATGTAGTGAATTTTTATCTATACTCCTGCCTGGATCTGATTTGTGAGATGTTTTTAGAGGTTACTGTGGCTTTGTAATTGAAATTTTTTTCTCTGGGAAGTTAACTGTCCTTTCCACAGTCATTGTGGTTGCCTAGCAACAGGGGACAGCAGAGCAGTAACAGGGATTCTAAACCTCTAAGGAATGGGGATAGTCAATGTCTGTCCCATGGACAGGGTACCTCAGTGGGCCTGATTTGAGATGGGAGAATGTTATAGCAGGACATCTGTGGCCCCAGGGTATGAAACCCCAAAGAGAAGCAGGTGAGTTCCTAGCTCCTCCTGTTCCAAAAGAATTCATGGGAATTTATAGATAAAGTAGCCTTCACTCTGTGCTTCAAAGAAAACCTTTCCTTCATGTCTGAGGAAAACATCAGACAGACTTTTTCTCCTTTCCTGGAGAATGATCCCTTTCTTTGAACACTGATGTCTTCCCAGATCATAGGGCAGGGTCTGACATGCAGTAGGTGTTCAATAAATATTTGTTGAATGAATAAAATGTCCCTCACTTGCTCGTCTCAAAATCACATACTCACCCCAACCATTATACTGGTGTAGAAAGGGGGAGCTGAGCCAGCCCTTTTTCAGAACCACTGGAATGAAATGTCAAGAAGAAACTAGGTCATTCCAACCATCCCCAAACAAAAACCCAAACCAACTCTGGCCACAAATATGGAAGTACAGTTCACCTTTATAATCAATCTATAGTTAATCACTAGGAAATTTGCATGTTGACAAAATATTCCTTTACGCTTAAAATGTGGAAATACCTTCCATTTAGAATTTTCTTTTAGGCCTTGAATGAGAGATGGCCTTGCCTTTTCTATAGAAAGAGCTGTATCCTAGAAAATGGTGTCCTTGTGATATGTACACATGTAACCGTAGTTCTGCTTTGTTAAGATCTAAAATGTAATTTCATTACATGAAATGTGTGGGCCTTGTTTTTATTTATTTTTAACCTTGTGTCTATGGTCCATAGATGATGTGGGAAATTCACAAATTCCTCCAAATTTTATGAGAAATGTTTCTATGTGCAAAGAAGCCTGTGACCCTCAAAAGAGTAACAATCTTTCCGAAGGAGGAAGTTTTGGTGAACATAATGTTACCAAATAGAGGAAAAATGGTCTGTGATTAACAACTTTGAAACGAATAGCATAGTGTACCACCAGCAGGGAAACCAAGTGGAAAGCATGACTTTGCTCTCACTGTAAATTATCATTGGTGTTTCTGTTCTCCTGGCATATGGAGCTGAGTGTTCTGTGCAAGCATAGAGCAGGGCTTTGATGAAGGAGACAGTGGAGGACCATGATATCTTTGTTCACCTTTAGGAAGGTTCGATTCAGCTCCTTCAGTCCTAAGCAGCAACAAACTGGTCCCAAGTGTCTGTTTGCCTACCCTACTTTCTCTCCCCACTCCTCTTCTCATGCCCTTGAGACAGACCTTCTCCATAGTTTATATAAACCAGATGGGAACTTGAGCCTATGTTGTCTAAGCCAGGGAGGGTTAGACCTTGGATGCAGTCAATCTAGGGAACAAAACAAAGCACTTTCCCAGGAAATCCTCTCCTAGAAAAACTGGATTCTCAATAGAACCAAACCAATTTTATTAAAATATTTATTAACATGGACTGATGACTGATTACTACTCCATCATAAAAAACAGGGTAAAAAGTTGGGAGAACAGATATAAAGATATTTCACTTAAAGGAAGGAAATATTTATGTTCTCGTTGAATACTGAAAAAAAAAAAAAAGCAACTATAAGGCTTATATGTCATATTATTACCCTCTGCCGAAAGAAATTTAAAGATTTGTTTCAGCTTTTCTATGAACCCTGAAGAAAACACTGCAATAAAAACGTTTCATAAACACATTTGTTAATTCTAATTTGTTTTTTCTCAAGGCTAATAGGCTTTCTAAAGCTTTTGTTCCCTTAATTATGGTACAACATGACTTATACTGTGTATGCTGAGTTACTATGGTTACTCTGAGGCCATGACTTATGACCTTTAAATATTATTGTCAGGCAGCCAAAGCTCCTTCACTTTTAAACCAGTAGTTTTGTTTCAGGCATTATTAAAAGAAGGTAGCTACAAACAGTACTTTTTTCTTGTCTATCTGTGGCACATCTGAGTGGCACATCTGAATATGCACATGTATTGTACTCAATTTTTTTTGGCTTGCCTTCATTCAGTGACCAAATATTAATTTCTTGACAAGGTATAGTCCTTGTTTTCTGGGAGGTGTCACTGAGAAACGCAAAAACATAGGGAGACAAATAATTGTACACATCATGAAATGTAATAAGAACTATAAAAGACAGACATCCAAAAACTGCTTGTGGACACAGAGGCAAGAGATAGTTCTGACTAATAGGACCAAAGAGGCTTCAGGGGAGGCAGCCTTTGAGTCCTGGTGTGAAGAATAGGCAAGATTTTAACAAACAGAGATGACAGCATGAACATTCTGGTCAGAGGAAACACCTAAGAAAAGGATAAACACATTCCCTGGAACTAGGGGTAGTACATTTAGTGAAAATACCAGTTTTGTGAGTTACATTGATAGAAGACAAAATCAGTTAGAAGGTAAAAGTGCCCACTTATTAAGGTTGTTGTCTTGTTCAAAGCATTTGTTGTTTTGCCCAGCAACTGTAATGATCAAAAGTGTGTTTTCCATTTCATGATAAAGAGGTACTGTCAAGTAGAAAGCACCAAAGTACCAGGTTTTGCTGATCTAGGTATGATGCAAGAAAAGCAATTACATCTCTCAAAACCCCAGTGTGTCCTTCCACTAAGTGGGAATTTAATTAATTTTGTTCAAGAGTCACTGATTACTCTGTGAACATTTTAAATGGTTTCAATTTTTTTAAAGTAAGAGACATGTACAGAAAGGAGAATAAAATAATACACTCCTCAGGGAGAGAGTAGGATAGAAAATAATAAAAGTACCCCAGTGTTGTAAAGTAAGACTTATTGGTTGGTAACAGCAGAATGAGACTTACTAAGCTTGGAGGCTTATTCATTCAACAAATATTTATTGACCATTCTAGCCCTCTTCAAGATGCTAAGGATAGGGTAACAAAAAAACAGCAGAAAAAAATTCCCTATCTTCAAGGAATTTATATTTTCTGTTGGGAGGCAACACAATAAATATAATAAACAAGCAAATTATATAATATAGAAGGCGGTAAGCACTGCAGAGAAAAATCAAGCAAGGTGATTTGAAAGTATATAGGAGTGAGGAGTTCAATTTTAAATGAAGCGCATGTGGTGGGCATGCTTGAGAAAGGGATATTTGAGCAAAGAAAAGAAGGAAGTGGGAAAGAGCCAGGTGGACAAGTGTGGATGAAGTGTTCCAGGCAGAGGTGATGGAAGCACAGTGAGGACGCCAGTGTGACTCCAGTGTTTGGGAAGGGAAGAAGGGTATGGAATGGAGTCCTACGGTTGGTGGGAAGGCTGAATGGCAGAGAAATCTATAGGACCTTGTACGTCCTTATATGGGCTTTGGCCTTTATTCTGAGTGAAATGGAATCCTTTATTGGATTTTTTAGCAGAGGAGTGAAATAATTTTTCTATTTATTTATATTAATTAATTAATTAATTTTTGGCTGTGTTGGGTCCTTGTTGCTGCACGCGGGCTTTCTCTAGTTGCAGCGAGTGGGGGCTACTCTTCATTGTGGCGCACGGTCTTCTCATTGAGGTGGCTTCTCTTATTGCGGGGCATGGGCTCTAGGCACACAGTCTTCAGCAGCTGTGACTTGCAGGCTCTAGATCGCAGGCTCAGCAGCTGTGGCGCATGGGCTTAGTTGCTCCGCGGCATGTGGGAATCTTCCTGGACCAGGGCCTGAACCTGTGTCCCCTGCATTGTCAGGAGGATTCTTAACCACTGTGCCACCAGGGAAGTCCCATCATTTTTCTTATGGATGATGTATATTGAAAATAGAAGGTAGGGGGCAAAGATGCAACCAGAGAGAGCCATTTAGGAGGTTAATGCAACAGTCCAGGTAAGAGCTGGATGGTAGCTTGAGGCTTGAACCATTTCGTTAACAACGAAGGTGGTGAAAATCGGCTGGGTACTGGATATATTATGACGGCAGAGCCCAGAATTTCCTGTTGGATTGGATTTGGGTTCTGAGACAAAACGGAAGGTCAAGGTTTTAGCCTAAGCAACAGGAAGGATGATGTCATCATCAACCGAGATGGGGAAGACTGCAAGTAGAGCAGATTTGGAGTAGGAATCAGAAGTTAGGTTTTAGAAATGTTGAAAGTGAGATGTCCATTAGACATCCTGGTGGAGATGTCAGGAAGGCAACTGAAAGAATGCATCTGGAATTCAAGGCAGAAGTCTGCCCTGGAAATATGTATTGGGGAGCGATCAGCATATTGATACTATTTAAATCCCTGAAGTTGGAGGAGTTCACCAAGGGAGTGAATGTGAGTAGAGAAGAGAGGAAGCCCTGGAGCATGCCAATGTTGAGGGTTCAGGAAGAGGAGAAAGAACCATCAAAGGAAACTGAGAACGAGCAGCAAGTGGATGGGAAGGAAGCCTGGGGCCTTAGGATGTCCTGGGAGCCAAGTGAAGAAAGCATTTCAAGGAGGGGCTGTTGAACCATGTCAAAAGTTTTAAGATAAGTTGTGATACATGACCACTGGATACAGTAATGTGGAGCTCACTAGTGAATTCAATAAGTGCAGTTTCTGTGGAATGGTACTTGTGAGAATCTGAATGGAGTGGCTTTAACAAAAAATAGGAAGAAGAATTAGAGACAGTGAGAGTATAATTTTGCTTTAATGGGGGTCAGAGTAATCAAGCAGAAACTAAAGGGTTAAGAGGGCTCAAGATGCAATAAACAACAGCATGTTGGTAAACCATTGGAAATGATCCAGGAGAGAGAGAAAGAGAAATTGATTGAGAAAAAGTGTAGAAGATAAAGAATTCCCTAAGTCTGCTGTTTCATAGGATATTCTTTCCTCTCTCTCCTTTTTTTTTTTTTTTTTTTTTTTTTTTTTTAGTTGAAATAAGATATTTTGCAGGTTTTCAGAACAGATTGTACTGTTTGGACTGCTTACTCTCAAGAGGACCTTTAAAGGCTATTTTATCTTCTTCAAGTAAAGTTTACATTCTCTAGTTCTGATTTCCTTTAGGAATGTTTAGAAAATGACATTGGGAGGAAACGCTTTAGAAAATATATCTTCCATGTTACAGCATAAAGATCTATCTGATGTGGGGTGTGTATGTGTGTGTATGAGCGTGTGCATGTCTGAAATAAAATTTTGGAATTCTGAACCCTTACTTTATTTCAGCACCACATCTGGAAGTTCAGAGTCAAATACACAACAAAGGAACAAAATATCGGTAAGAAACAAAGTTTGCATGAATTCCTTTTTTTAAAAAAGCATTAGTTAGTGAAACTGTAACTTCTTTAATTAATGTTGATATTTTCCTAATATAGTTTCACTTTCACATTTTACTAGTAAACATTTTAAAAATAAAACATAGAATGTTCTTTTTCAAGTAGAAGGAGGTAAAGTGGCCAGAGTGCCAATGAAGGGATGCTGCTGGGCAGGAGGGAAGTTGGTGTGGGGTGCCTGTCCCCATTTGTACTTGTGATCCCACACTGCTCTCTGTGGCCCTACACTATTGCAGACATCCTGGGTTACGTCAAAGTATTTGCCTGTACGTGAGGAAATTCTGGAATCAGACATGATATAGATTGGGTAACTCATCTTATTTGGTTTGTTTAGGCTTGGGTTTAAATCACAGTCTATTCCCGATATTCTCAGCTCATTCTCTTTCAAGTCATCCTGGGACAGCTGGGTCCTTTCTACAAAAGCCTCTAGTCCCTCTCGAGGCCTCAAGTGACAACAGGGTAGGTTGGTGAGAAGTGTTGAAGCTGGGTGATAGGTTCATGGAGGCTCATTATACTAGTTCTCTACTTTTATGTAAGTTTGAGAATTTCCCTTTAAAAAGAAAAAAGTAAGCTCTCTATATGCCCTCGATTCAGTTTTAGTAAGTATCCCCTAGTCTCCACACACAGACATTTCTGGAATAACTTTTTCAGCTTTAATGCAGAGGCAGTGTGGTATAGAAGAAAGACTGTAGGACTAGGAATTAGGCCCAAGTTTGCCACCTGCAAGCTGTGTGATGATACCCAAGTCATTTAAACTCTCTGAGCCTTGTTTTTCATTCATAGAGTGAGGATGAGACTTTAATAGTCTCTTCAGATAAGATGTTTGGGATGTGAAAATGGTTGTGAACATATCTACAAGTGTATAGGTATATAGCTACTCAGAATCGATTCAATTCAACCAGGCTCCCCTGTGGACCATGGGACCTCGCCTTTTGATTTCTCTATTTCTTTCTAGATTCAGCATTCTGCTTTTCTACTCT
Organism: Orcinus orca; assembly: GCF_937001465.1. NCBI lineage: Eukaryota > Metazoa > Chordata > Mammalia > Artiodactyla > Delphinidae > Orcinus > Orcinus orca. The sequence continues at coordinate 79,768,627 of NC_064561.1, read as the reverse complement.
CATCCCACCCCCGCATCACCAGCTAAGAACATTTGATCTAGTGAGGTGCATATTCAGAATCTCACTTCCACACAATTATTTTTGTTCAAGGTTAACATCTCTTTTCTAAGAGTTCATTTAATCTGGCCCCAGACAGACTGGACATATATCTCAAACCAACAATAATTTTCAGGAAGAGGGTTTTGGGTGAAGAAGTATAAATCAAAGGGAAACCAACTTAGATTAGTAGAATATAATTTTAATTAAAATTTTGTGTTCTAACTCTAGTGATAGTTTAATATGATATTACTTTTTTTTCAGTGAGCTTTTGTTTTATATAGTGGATCTACTTACAATTCTGTTGGCCAAAGAAAGAGTGTTCCTCACTGGCACTATATGAAAACATATTTTCTCTGGTTAGTTGGAACCCTTGAGCTAGTAGTTAAATTGGAGTTTTGGAAAAGGGAGACTTCAGCTCACCAATCTCGGTTTACTGCCTTTCCTCTAACAATGCTAATCAATTAGTGCCCTAGAGGTAACCCTCTCCCTGGCTGCCTAAGACACTGAAAAGGACAAGGTGCCAATTACTACATTTAGGATTTCTGCCTAGGGCTCCCAATTAGCTTCCTGGAGCCCAGAATCTATCTCCTTTCAATTTACATTTCACATAGGTGGGAGCCCTGGGGCTTGAAGTAACTTGTTCTGCTCTAGTTACTGAATTCTTACATTTCTAAAAGAATGCATTTAGCTCGAGGTAGAGGTTAGGATTAGGGCCCTGAAGGCCATAGGATAGTCATGATTAGTGCTGCCTCCTTACCCCACGACCCCTTTTAAGTCTTGGAACTGAAAGACTGGTCACTCAGCAGAACAGATTCTGCTCCGTACCATGAGGAACCCAATTGCCGGTGGATCTCAGATGCCTCTTTTAAATAGCTGTGGTGAGTTCTGGCAGAGAAGATTGGGATGAAGGATAAAAATCTCTTCAATTCTGTGAGGATATCGACCACCCAAGCAGAATGAAATATGCTCCACCTTTGTGGCATCCAGTCTCTGAATAATACCTTAACGTTTTGACTCTCCCAGTAAACTGTGCATTCTTCGAGGCTTTATTCATCTCTATGTCCCTGAGACAAAGTCCCTGATATCAAAACGGCATTTGAAATAGAACAAATGGACTAGGTGACTGAGAGATGCTGTCCCTCTGAATCCTTACAGCAGCAGACAGCGGTGGTTTCTAAGAATCATCACCGTTGTGTAGATAGTTTTTTCTCCTCCTCTCCCTCCTTCCCTCTCTTCTGCTTCCTCCTCCATAAATATTATTATTACTATTATTGCTACTTTAGAAATTAAGAAATTTTAGAGTCAGGGAGATTGAGGGAGAGTCCAGCTGTTGAGTGATGAATGAGTCATGTGCTGACTACAGAGTAAGAACCTTAAGAGATATAATCCAGTGAGAATTTACTTAGATCCACTTTTCAGGTGCCAGGTTGTCCCTGTTTATCTGGACCTTATACCTTTGGAGGATTAGAATATTATTTGAACCGTTGCCTTTGCTCCATTTTAACATCCTCAGACAGTGAACAGCTAGTGCTTATAAATCATCTCATTTGAAACTGTTTAGGAAATAAATAAAAGTTCTATCGCAAGGAGGCGTGACCTGAACTGGATACCTGGCTCAGGGTTTCTCCCCTTGAACTATTCCTGAGAACTGTGACAAATAGAAATGAATGATGTAAAAACACCAGATGATCTTTGGTTATGTGGAGTGGCACATCCAAAAATGAGAGTGTGGGTATGAATTCATTAATACTAGAATATGTATGAAGTATTTCACTCATTGTGCAAAAACTAGGCTTGTTATAAAACCTTATAAGCCATTTAGTGTTCAAGTTGTAATTCAGTGACGGCTTCATTAAAGAATTATTATTTTAAGTGCCAAAAATATTAAAGCACTTTAAAATTTTAATTTGTAAGGTCAAACTCATAGCACACTATATAGGAAGTCAGTTTTATAAAACAACCTTAAATTAGCTAAAAAATATTACATTTGATAAACTGGGAAAGGCAAGCAATGCCTTAAATTGTGTCAAATTATGTAACTTATGTTCTTCTAGTACTTGGTATAATATAGCATTATTTTTTCAGGAAGTGTATATTTGGTCACATTTCTGATATTCCTAAACTTTAGCATTCTGAAATGGCTTTCAAAAGATTCTTCCCTTTGATGAGCAAACTTTCAAATCATTGTTGTTAATATATCACTTGTGCTTTAAATGAACATTTTAAATCATTTAAAGGAGACGTTCCTATTTATCTTAAAATGAGATCAATATAGAATTACATTTCTGTGTATATTTAAATATAAAGATTTGTTGCCATTGAAAGAAATAGGTTATTTATTTTGCCACTCTAATAGGCAAGAAATATCTCAGAACTTTTTGTTTTGGGTTTTGTTTCTTTTCTTTCTTTTCCTTTCTTCTTTCCTCCCTCTCTCCCTCTCTCCCTCCCTTCCATCCTTCCTTTTTCACTCTCCTCTCCTCTCCTCTCCTCTCCTTCCTTAAGCATACGTGACAAATTTAAGGTGTACAACTTGATGGGTTTTGACATATGTGTACACACGTGAAACTGACATCACAGTCAAGATAATGAAACTTTCCATCACTCCCAGAAATTTCTCACGCTCCTTTGTAATCCCCTTCACCCACTTCTTCCCACCTCATTTCCAAGGAAGCACAATCTGTTTCACGTCATTATATATATTATTTTGCATTTCCTTGAGCTTCATATAAACAAAGTCATACAGTATGTACCCCTTTTACTGACGTCTGTCATTCTGTAAAATTATCTTGACATTCACCCATGTTTTAGTGTGTATAAATAATTCATTTTTATTGCTAAACAGTATCCTGCTGAACTGAATGTACCAGTTTGTTTATGCCTCTACGCGCTGACTGACATTTAGGTTATTTCCAGTTTTTGACTCTTTACAAATAAAGCTGCTATAAATATTCATGTACAAATCTTTGTATGGACATATGCTTTCTTTTCTCTTGGGTAAATACCTAAGAATGAAATGGCTGAATCACATGGTAGGTGTATTTTTAACTTTCTTAAAAACTGTCAAACTATTTTCCAAAGTCATAGTATCATTTTACATTCCCACCAGCAGTGTATGAAAGTTTTAGTTCATCCACATTCTCTCCAAGGTCAGCCTTTTAAATTTAGCCATTCTAATAGGTGTGGTGGTATCTCATGGTGGTTTCAATTTGCATTTTCTTAATAATTAATGGTGTTTGAGCACCTTTTCATCTGTTTATTTGCCATCCTTATATCTCATTTGGAGAAGTATCTATTGAAAGGTTTTGTCCATTGTTAAGTTGTACTGCTTGTTTCTTATCATTGGGTTTTGAGAGTTCACGTGTGTTTTGCAGGTATTTTCTCCAGTCTATGGTTAGTCTTTTCACTTGCTCAATAGTGTCTTTAGAAGAGCAAAAATTATTAATTCTGATGAAGTCTAATCTATCAATTTGTATTGCCATGGATCATGCTTTTGCTATATGATCTAAGAAATCTTTGCCCAAGATCACAAATATTTTCTTTTTCCCTCCAGAAGTTTTATAGTTTTAGGTTTTACATTTAGATCTATGATTTACTTTCAGTAATTTTGCTTGATGATGACTAACAGCTGAGTCTATCACCAGACATTTCCCTCCGATGAAGGTACTCCATTGCCCCAAAGTCATCCCCCTCCACGGGATCAACCTGCATCCAATAACTGGTTGATGCAGGGCTGCAGAACCTGGCCCCCTTCCTTTGAGGACAATTCTGAAGAACCAGCCCAGCTCAAGGACTCCCCTGTGGAACCGGCTGAGGCTGCTGTTGCATTCCTGCTTCTTTCCTTCCTTTATAGGTGTTGCCCCCAAGAACCATTTCCAGTAAGCCCTCTGTAGCCAGATCTCTCAGTCTGTGTCCCAGGGACTCTAGCCCCATAGAATAACAAAATCAGAATAGGTCTAACTGAATGAATGAGGTTTTGGGAATGGAAATTCATAGGAAATGCAAAGCAGCCATTGTGCTGTCACTGAGGGCAAGACAAAAGACTCCCCTGGTGGCGGAGTGGTTAGGAGTCCACCTGCCAGTGCAGGGAACATCGGTTCCAGCCCTGGTCCGGGAGGATCCCACATGCCGCGGAGTAGCTAGGCCCGTGTGCCACAGCTACTGAGACTGCGCTCTGGAGCCTGTGAGCCGCAGCGGCTGGGCCTGCGTGCCACAACTACTGAAGCCCGTGTGCCTAGGGCCCGTGCTCGGCAACAAGAGAAGACACTGCAGTGAGCGGTCCGCACACCGTGGTGAAGAGTGGCCCCCGCTTGCCGCAGCTGGAGGGGGCCCATGAGTAGCAACGAGGACCCAATGCAACCAAAAAAAAAAAGTTGTAACGTTCATTTAATCTAAAATTTTTTTCCACAAAAGAACATGAATAGTATAGAAATTGAAACTTTACTTCTAGAGATATCTGCTAGTTATCTAGATAATATCTAACATTACAAACATTACTGTATCTGGGCAGGTAATGTTATCTCCCCAGATGTTAGGACTTGAGATGTTAGCTGGAGTTTCTACACACTGTTCAACCTCTCATATAACTACTTTCATATTGAGATCTTGCCATAAATGAGGGGCTGATCCAACATAATGCTTTCCTGCTCCCATCCCACTGTTGTCCCTATACAATCATCTCAAAGTTCACCTAGTTTAATAGTGTAAATTCTATAAGCAACAACTTCAACAGAGAGTTCAGGTCAAGCTGTACATAGAAAGGTAGTAGCAATGGAATCATTGGTGAGAAATATATTTTTTCCTTTGGTTACTATCAAGAAAGATCAAAACTTCATTAACATTTTGGAAGGTTATCCATTGTAATTGGCTAATGGCTTATCTTAATATTTTATTTTTCTGAGCAATTTATTTCTTCTTCACAATACCCATCCAAGATGGGAGGCAGAGGGACTCTATTCATCATAGTTACTAATGATGTTAGTAATCAGTTACTTAGTCATAGTTACTAATAAACTATTTACTATGGTAAATAGTTACCAATGAGTTATTCTGGATGGAAGCTTCACCTGGGAGTGCACTTCTGCAATCCGGGCAGGCAGCAGTGAGAGGAGGGGCCAATTGCACAGAGAGTGCTCAGCCCAGAAGTTACACACACCACTTTTCCTTCTTTTTCATTGGTCAAAGAAGTTGCGTGGCCAAAAAGAACTTCAAAGGACTGGGCAAGTGAAATCGTACCATGTACCTAGGAGAATTTTCAGAAATGTATTGATGGACAAAGGTTACAGCAATATAAAATTAGGTATAAAAAAAGAAAATAATTAAACCAAAGAAAGCAAAAGGTATAGATAGATACAAAATAAAAAGATTACCTCCAGAATTTCTCATTTTAATAATAAGTTCTATTTAACTTGAGAACAGAGGCCATAAAAAAGATCTTAGCTGTTTAAAATAAGATTGGCCAAAGAACTAGACAGTGTCTTTTAGAAGATGATCCTTCATAAGCAATTAGACAAGATGACCCATTTTGTTTTCAATTCTTCTGATAGAGTAAATGTGTAAGAAACAAAAGGTCCTGTTTTCACATGCAAATGTATCCCTTTATTTTTTTTTTTAAATGTCAACAGGCAAAGGAATTTAGAAAACATGTGGCACCGAATCAGATTGTTTACAGATAGATTGTTTTTCAGAATTTCCCCAAGAGGCATCAGTGGTGCAAAGGACCTCTATAAACTGAAGCATTTGAGTGTCTGCAAATTTGTTTCGTCAGATGCCCATTATGTTTTTTCTCTATTTGGCTTCTTCAAATGGCAAAAATTTCCAAACAATAGGCATTATTTGGGGAAAGCATGGTAATTTGTTCTGTGTAGTGCTGACACTTTTTTTCTGTGAGGTTGGAAACATTGAGAAGTTTGTGTATATACACAAAAGGAAGGAAGTTTTGAAATGTAAAACGGAGACAGAATTTAAATGCATATATAACTATATAAAAGTTAAATATATTGTATTAGTCGAATGCAAGGGTTACTCTGAAATAATATTGTGGATAAACTCAAATTTCATGTATAATTTGCTCATTTTCTGAAACCTGAATGTTTAGATCAGAGGAAGACAGGGCAACGGAAAAATGTGTTTTGGGGACAATGTAGTCAATCAGTCTGAGTATGAGAGCACACTTCAATTGCTGTGGTCTGAAGAAAAATATTTCCCCTAACTTCCACATTTCCTTGAGAGAGAATATCCTCCCAAGCGGCTAGGACAGTTATTCAATCTAGCCTTTCCCAAAGGAGTAAGTCTACCTTTGGGAGGGTCTCTTTGGATGCTTGGAGAGAAACTGGAAGAGAGTGGGGTGACTTGGGAGTGAGAAGCACAAGGATGCGGGCTCTCAGGCATAAAGCGTGGCTTCTGGCTTCCCTCAGTCTCATCAGGCAGATTGGATAACATCAGCTTAATTTGTTTAGATAGATTTGTTAAACTGAAATTTGCTGCTGGGAATAATAGCCCCAAGTCCTCATGTCAATAGCTGAACTGTTTATGTTAGGTTAGGTAACAGAGTGAATCAGTTGTTTCAAAGTATGTCTAACAATTTGAATCAATGTGTGATGTGTTATCTGTACTTAATGAGGTTCAGAGAAATGGAGCTTTCTCCAAGTTTTGATTAGAGTTTACTTCAAAAATTTCACTCTCTTCTTGAACAAAGTTATGCATTAATGCACAAAGATGAAAAGATAATTGAGTCTCTGGAAATTCTGTATCTCATAAGAATATGTACCACTATTCCAACCCATATAGGAAGAATTTATAAATATTCAAAGTAAGTATTAGAACATATTTATAGCATCTATTACAACATAATGTCCTTCATATATTAAGGTCTCATATAAATCAATGAGGAAAAGATTAGCCCTTAAATTGAAAATGGACAAAGGACACAAATTACAATTTATAAGAAGACATGCAAATATCCAATAAGATGTCCAAGCTTGCAAGTATCCAATAAGATGTCCAAATAGAAAGCAAAGAAATAAAAAATTTTAAAACTTAGATATCATGTTTACCTGCAATTTTGACAGACATAAAAAGTACTGAAAATATCATTATTGGCAAGGGTGTAAGAAAAGTCTGACTCTCATGTACTGTGGTGGGAGGATGAATTTGGGGGACGTAATCTTAAATATGTATCAAGTATATATTCTTTAAAATCCAGTAACCACTTTTTCCATTTATATTAATAAAAAACAAGTTCACAAAGATGCATAAATAATGCTTATTACAGGGTTGTCCAATAGTATGGAAAATTGCATATATACATAATAAAATTTATTGTGACCATTGAAAGTTATGGTAATTTTTAAAATTACAATTTGTGGAAAATGACATTCATTATTATTCAAATATAGTTACCTATGATATACTGTTAACTGAAAATGATTGTAATTTAACCATATATAACCATGTAGAGTATGAATCAATGTTTTATATGTTATGCATCTTCAGGTACACACACACAAGTCTAGAAGATTATACACCAAATATGGTGTCCTAGTCTGTTCAGGCTGCCATAACAAAATACCACAGACTGGGTGGCTTAGAAAACAAACATTGTTTTCTCACAGTTCTGGAGATGGGAAAGTCAGAGATCAGGTGCTAGCATGACTGGATCCTGGCTTGCAGATGGTTGCCTTGCTGCTATATCCTCACATGGGTGAAAGGATGAAGGAAGGAAGGGAGGGAGGAAGGGAGGGGGAGGGAGAGAAGGTGACACAAGGAGAGAGCTCTCTGGTTTCTTCTTATAAGGTCATTAATCTCATCATAAGGACACCACCCTGCTGACTTCATCTAAACCTAATGACCTCCCAGAGGCTCCATCTCCTAATACTATCACATTGAGAGTTAGAGCTTGAACTTATGAATTTGAGGGCACCTGGAACACACACATTCAGTCCATAGTAACATGTGGCGATCTCTGGGTGGTAGGATTCTGGATGATTTTCGCTTCCATTTTTATACCTTTTATATTGTCTGAATTTGAGGGACATAATATATTGAAAAGTCACGGCCCAGTGATGGTGCTCAATACATGTCTTTTTTTCCCCTTCTCCTCTCTCATCCTTATAATATTGAAGTCCACTTATCTGAACATCTCTCCTCCCTTTCTCAACCTTCTTCACATTATGAGTTCCTGGAGGGTTGGGAATTTGATGAATTCACCTTTATCTCCAGGATTTAGCTCTGGACCTTACATATGAAAGGCACTCAGTCAATATGTGAGAGGTTCTCATGCGTTTGTTATTAAAGAGCTGGACACATTTGTCAGTTAGGGAAGAAAATGCTCTTGAATCATACATTTAGTGCAAACAAAGATTAAATTGTAAAATATTTTAAAATTAAATGTAGTGCAGAAACATTCTTTGGCAAGGAGTAAGCCCTGTTTTGCCTGCCTCAAATGCCTAAGAAAAATGCTATAAATTCTAGAATAGTCTGCTTTCCCCAGGGGCTATTTCTACTTGGAATCTTTCTTAAAAAAGAAATATCTGTGTCCATGGTGGTGACTATATTCTGAATCCTATTAATTTTTCTCCTTTTGAATAAAGCAGCATTTGGCCTTGTGCCTTCAAATGTGTTCATACATTCTTTTCTGATAATCACATTACTGAAAATATACAAAAAGTCTCCCATAATACCTTTCTTTGTGACTGCTTAACATGTAATGCCGAGATCTAAATGGTCTGATCTCAGAACTGCTTTGTGGTAAAAACAAACACAAACAAGCAGTCTAGTACCCATAAGGTAACTTTCAAATTACTCAAGTTCTTAACCCTTAGTATACTAGGAAAATAGTCATCATCACTGACTAGTTGAATTAAATAAACCCACCTAAATTTTTTATTTTTAAAATCATTTTCAAATAATTTACAGAAGAATAAAGATGTAGGTTTAAAAAAAGAACCTCGTTAGAAATTTTGATCAGAATTTAAACACAGCAAATCTATTTGTTGCCAAGTAAAACTTTTGGCACATAAATGTTATAAAACATGGCAGAATGCTGTCACACATCCCCTTAACAAAAGAGAAAGGTCCAAGTTCTTGTCACAAAATTCTGTGTGATATAGCCTGTCTTGTATGAGAATACCCTATTTCCTTTTTTGTCCTTAGAGGTATGTTTTTCACTTACTGATTCATGACTTTGAGGACATTCATCTAAGTCTCTCGGTAGTCATGACCTGAAGATGCATAGTCTATTTCACTTACATGACTAATTCCACCACTTAGAGCTGCACTGTTGAATAGAAATATGTAGTTTAAAAGCCATATATATAATTTAAAATTATCTAGTAGCCACATTAAAAATTTAAATAAACAGATAAAAGTAAATTGTAATAATATATCTTATCTATCCTAATATATTCAAAATACTGTCACTAATATGTAATCAGTACAAAAATATATTGAGATCTCTCATATTCTCATATATTGTTATACTAAGCCTTCAAAATCTCATATCTATTTTATACTTACAACACATCTCAATTCAAACCAACCACTTTTCAAATACTCAAGGCCACATGTGGCTGGTGGCTACTGCATTGGACCATGCTGGTCAAGAATGCTACTGTTCACATTCACCTTCTGATTTGTGTAAGAATTGTGAAATGTATGTCTCTGCCAATTTTCTTGTCTTTGGGCATTATGGATGAAAAGAGAATTCAGCATGCTCAACTACATTAATGAAAGAAAAAATGTGCTATAAAAATGATGTTTCACCAAAAAAAAAAAAAAAATGATGTTTCGCTAGTGGAGCCCGTGTTTTGAGGGGGAAGGGAAGGAGATGGGGTGGGGTGACAACCGGGTGAATTTTCTGACTGAAGGCCATGCTGTGATGGTGTAGCAAAGAGTCTCTCTGTATAGGAAATAGACACTGAGAGGTTCAGGGTGATGGGGCATAAGGGCACAACATAACTCACATGGAAAAAGAAAAAGTTCTCTGTATTCCAACTGCTCTCTAAGTGTGTTATTTGTTTCAAAATTTAAAAAATTAAAATAAAGCAAATTTAAAAAATGGTGTCTCCCCTTTTGTACCTTGAAAGGTGACATCATGCTTTTGACAACACAATAAGAAATTGAAGGATGATTATTAATTTTACTAAGTCATAGTTAGAAATACTCAATGAATAATGATAAAAAATAACTCCTAGGATGATTAAGTAGCAATATATTTCAAATATAGGGAAAACAAGATCACTGAGATCCCAGAATATATCTTGGATTATATAAAAGGCTCCAATGGATCTGTATGATAATTATAATATGGAATGAGTTTTATTCTATATAAAAGAAAAAATATGTATATACGTGTGTGTGTATATATATATATACATAGTTTGTAAGACCTCTAAGAAAGAAAAAAAGACATGAAATATAGATTTTTATGAAGAGAATGGCTCAAAAAAAGAAACTCAAAACTAATTTGGGTCCAATAAACTCTGATGGTATACTGAGGGTTAAATTTCACTAATTAAACAGTATGTGAGGAAAAATTTCAGAGATCCATTTTTTAAAAGTCCTTCTTTCCTTTTCCATAAGCATCTATTTCACATGACAGCTTTTCTGAACTTTTCTCCTCAAAAGTTCTTTGGAAAACTTTTTCCTTTAGCCCTACTCCACACCCCACTTGCTCTTCTTTAATCTCCCCCCTTTCATCTCAGAAGCCCCCAAAACCACATCTACCAAGAAGGTCAAGAAAAAGAAGAAAGTGAGCAGACCAAGTATAATCCCTATTCAGCAGGCAGAAGAGGGTACAGGCTGTGCCCTCTCCTACTACATTTTTGAATTTTTGCTCTTATACTTAATGTTTTACTTTTCCAACAAGGAGTAACCAGGCTAGGTGTGGCTGCATGATGCCAAGGCCACCAGAGATTCTAAGAGTTTTTGTTCCTTATGATCAAGAGCTCAGGCTCTTTCCAAAGCTGTGAGCTCCCAGAAGCTACACCATAGACACGTAAAGTCTAGAGCTTAAAAAGAAGATTAAAAACAAACAAACAAACTTTCTTCTGTGGGTCAGGCATTATGCTCAGCATTTTTCTGCATGACCACATTTAATCACCACAGCAGCCCTCAATGAGTTAGCATTTCTTCCATTTGTAGAGGGGAGGAAGTGGAGGCTCAGGATAATTAAACTACTTGCTTAAAGTCACGTGAACAACAAGTAATAATCAGTCAGATTTGCATTTGAAACCAAAAGAACCCATTCCAGTTAGTATTAAGGAGAAAATGGATTTCAGAGGATCCCTAGGAGAGTCAGAGCATCAGTCTTGGAGACTATACTCAGCTTCCCTTCACTAGTGGAGGACCTATTACTGCCACCACAGGGCAAAGGCATCACAGCCCTACTACTACCCCTGAGTATGAGAGGTTACTTCTAAGTCTTCTGTCACTGCATCCTCTGAAAACAGAATGATCCTATCGACCTGGCCAGATTCCATTCTATTTGGCACCTTTTTCGTATCACTCTAATTTATACTGAATTCTTAGGCTGGTGTGTCTGATTGGGGGAGGCTGAGTCACATGCCTATGACGTGGTGCAAAGGAGGCTGGAAAAGGAGTTCCTGGTTTATACTTCAGAGAGATGGGATTCATGAGATGGGAAATACTGCAAACAGGGAAAGACATAGCATGACAAATGGCCACCGCAGAGTGCAAGATGAATTAGAAGTAATGATCTTCTCATTTCACAGGCGAGAAAACTGAGTCCCACTGCGTGAGCTCTGCCATCTTCTCTGATACTTTGGCCATGCCTCTTAGTAATATTTTGACTGGGAGACCTTAAAAGAAGTGGAAATTTACAGCAAAAAAGAGCTCTCTCATCTGTCCTGCGCTTACCTTATCACATTGGAATGTACTATGGAAATTGTGGCTGAACTTTTATCTGATCCAGAAAGATGCATAACACATTTCTCTTTCAGATCTTGGTAAAGAGGGCAGTCTGAGCAAATGTCAGGCTGGGTTGGGGGAAGGGGAGATTGATCATGGAAAATGTTTCTCATGGAACATCAAGTTCAACTAAGGACTTTCCTGCTAGGTTTTGGGAACCGCATCATTGGAGTCTTTAAGTTTTTATCATTACAGTTAAATTTTTGGACTTTTTTTAGAAGTTTACTTATTTGGAGCCTAAAATTCACTGGCAGACAAAACATTACTTTCACTTTGAATAATGTCAATCATAAATCATTTGTTCTTTATTACACACAGAATAACAAAAATTTATTCACAAAACTAAGCTTGAAAAACTTCAGTTTGGGCAATAAAATTCCATCACCTTACTCATAAGCTGACCTGAAAATCCTTCTTCCTACAGGCATGTGCATTAACTAAAATACTGGGATACAATGGGAGAATGAAAACATTGTTGGTCAACATGCCGAAGTATTCAAAATCTAAACTTATAAATTATGTGGAGAAAATAAGTGATCCTGTCACAAAAAACTCAGTTATACAAAGCATTAACTTTATAAACAGGGAAAGTCTTTGCATTATTATATGTCCCACTAAATCAAAATTTAATTTAAAACAACTAGTATTTTTTGAATTTTTTTTAAATTAAAGGAATCAAAATCTTTCCCTTCAGTAAGACTGCCTTACTATGTTTTTTCCTTTTCTTAAATTTCATAGTTTTTATTATGAGCAATCTTTTTTTTTTTTAATTCTTTCTCACAGCAGTCCTGTGACGCATAGGTAGAGTAGTTGAATTAATTTTAGTATTGACTAATTCCTCCACTCCATAATTTATCTGCTCTATACATTTGTTTTATAAGTTATTTAAAAATTCTTAATTGTGGTAAAATATGTGTAACATAAAATTGACCATTTTAACCATTTTTAATTTGTAGTTCAGTAGTGTAAGGCATGTTCACATTTTTGTGCAACTTATCTCCAGAAGGTTTTCATTTTGCAAAGCTGAAACTCAACACTTATCTATTAAATAATAAGTCCCCATTTCATCTTCTCCTTTATTTTTGTAAAAAATAAAAATCATTTTTCTGGGACCTAATTAAACTTAAAAGCTTCTGCACAGCAAAGGAAACCATAAACAAAATGAAAAGACAACCCACAGAATGGGAGAAAACATTTGCAAAAGAAGCGACTGACAAGGGATTAATCTCCAAAATACACAAAGAGCTCATACAGCTCAATATCAAAGAAACAAACAACCCAATCAAAAAACGGGCAGAAGATCTAAATAGACATCTCTCCAAAGAAGACATACAGATGGCCAAAAAGCACAAGAAAAGATGCTCAATATCATTAATTATTAGAGAAATGCAAATCAAAACTATAATGAAGTATAACCTCACACTAGTCAGAATGGCCATTATCAAAAAATCTACAAACAATAAATGTTGGAGAGGGTGTGGAGAAAAGGGAACCCTCCTACACCATTGGTGGGAATGTAAATTGGTACAACCATTATGGAGAACTCTATGGAGCTTCCTTAAAAAATGAAAAGTAGAACTACTATATGATCCTGCAATCCCACTCCTGGGCACATATCCACAGAAAACCATAATTCGAAAAGATACATGCACGTAAATATTCATTGTAGCACTATTTACAATAGCCAGGACATGGAAGCAACCTAAATGTCCATTGGCAGAGGAATGGATAAAGAAGATGTGGTACATATATACAATGGAATATTACTCAGCCATAAAAAGAACAAAATAATGTCATTTGCAGCAACATGGATGGACCTAGAGATTGTCATATTGAGTGAAGTAAATCAGACAGAGAAAGACAAATATCATATGATATCGCTTGTATGTGGAATCTAAAAATGGTACAAATGAACTTATTTACAAAACAGAAATAGAGTCAAAGATGTAGAAAACAAACTTATGGTTACTGGTGTTGGGGGGAAGGAGGAGAGGAGGGATAAATTGGGAGACTGGGATTGACATATACATAGTACTGTATATAGAATATATAACTAATAAAGACCCTCCTGTATAGCACAGGGAACTCTTCTCTCAATACTCGGTATGACCTATATGGGAAAAGAACCTAAAAAAGAGTGGATATATGTATATGTATAACTGATTCACTTTTCTGTATACCTGAAACTAACACAACATTGTAAATCAACTATACTCCAATTAAAAAAAAATTTAATTAATTAATAAAAAAAAGAAAGCAGCAAATGTTACAAACATTGAAGCAATTAGAACAATGGGTCAGGGTACTCACAGAGGGGAAAATTCTGTTTTAATGTCTCTGGAAACATACTACCAATGTTTTGATAGATGCCTATAGCACGGATAAAACGTAAGACAAATTGTTCATAAAATCACATAATATATAACATTTTAATACCTGTAAACATCTGAAATACATTCAATAATTCTAATGCAAGTGCTAATCAAAGAGGAATAATCAAAGACCAGTCACAGTTCTCAAGCTATTTGGCATACAACTTGATGATTAACCAAGAACCACAGGAAGTACCAAGTGCTATTTGTTTTTGTTTTAGAAACATCCAACACTGTCTAATTCAAAGTTACTCTCCCTGCTCCCAGTGATTTTAGAACAAACCCAGTCTAAATTGATTTACTGGGGAAGATCAATCCGCAGATATTCAGCAAGAAGAAAACACAATATTCATGGGCCCATACTGCCGGTACAGAAAAAATGACAACATAAGACAATGTACACAAAGTTGCTGACTTTAGCCCTAGAGTTTCAAAGAGATCATCTGAAGAAATGAAGTCGTTACTAATGCTTAATTGCTAGTGTCATCTCTGATGTCAAAAAAATGCTTTTTTCCTCTGACAATAAAAAACAGGAAAGAAAAACATTATAAGTACAGGATAAATCACGTGAAAGCTCTGTGAAAAGCTTACTTACCCCCGGTGTAAAGAGCTTCACATCAAAGGCAAATAAATTGAAAAAGGTTATCAGCTATTTATGCTGTTTGTGGCAGACCCTGTTAGCTGCCTACCCAACCTCTCTTGTCATCTCTTCCTTACTAATAAAATCTTTATTTGGATGTTGATAATGAACTCAGTACAAGAAGTAAATCATGATTTATACATAAAAAATAAAAATTATTTTTTAATAGCAAATTATCTTGCTGTGTCCTTTCTCTTTTTTTATTATGAAAGAAATATATTCTCATTATTAAAATCTTTACTTCACCGTCAGCAGGAGGGGTTAGCACTAGTTGCTGTGTAGTTCAGTTACAAGAAGCAGGCTTCCCTGGGAAGGTATGCTACTTGCTCTACTCTCCAGAAGGAAGAGCCATTTTGTTTCTTTTGAGTTTGGAGTATGTCTCTAGGAAGAGAAGATTATTCGTTTGTTCATCTGCATGATTTACAGTAGAGGCACCAAGAACGTATTAATACTCTCGTTCATTAATATTTGGTCTTTTATTTTAGAATAAAAACTAAAGGTGCTGGAATACACTATTCCCTCTAAATAAGGAATTCATAATTTGGGCTACATGAATAGCACTGAGAAAAACACTTAAGCACCCAGAAAGTATAGGCAAAATAGTGTGCATGTGTGCTTATTGTGTGTGTGTGTGTGTACACAAGCATGTACATAGGCATTTTTTTTCCTAGTATGAGAATTGACATATATCATCAGGTAGTCCAAGAGATTTGTGATGCCCAAAGTTTTAAGAAATCCACCCATAAAATCAAAACGCTGGAGGGCTATTTTAAGTCACAGAACAAATTCTGTAATATAACATGACCCCAAATTCAGGTGTCCTGTAACCCAGTCCTTGTTTTACTGTTAACTTTAACTGAAATGATGGAAGATACGAACTATTTACTAGGTCCTTTGCTCCTCTTATACTATTGGTTCACAGTCTGTAAGGAGTTATAAATCAATATTGTTTGAGATAGATCTGGAATATTTGAAAACAGGTTAGGCCTGCCTCTTACCTCTTTCTAACATCTACCAGAATCCTCATCAAAGAGAAAAGAACAAGGCCCCAAAGCACAGAGCAATATTTTATGAGTGAGAATAAAAATAAAAATATTAAATTAATCACCAAACTCTTGACATTCTTTTGATTTTTACATAAAACTAAATCCTAGGAGTTTTGTATTGGAGAGAAATTCTAAACTGAGAATCTGGTGAGGGTATTAATCCTGTATGTCTGGTTACTATTTATTTCTCCATTGCTTAGCACAGTACCTGGCGAATAGTGAGCCCTTAATATTTTTTGAACTTAAATGAACTGAATTGCTTTGAATTGAACTAAAATGACTTGGCCTGTTAAGAGTTTCAGGTAAGCCATTATTTAAAGTTATTTATGAAACTATCATATGTCACAGGGCCATTTCTCTTTCTTTAACTTCCTCACCAACAATCTTTTTATAAATTAAAATCTGAGTTAACAATTCCTTTCAAATACGTTTTTCATTTGTTCTATCGGTGATGCTATAGAAATGGAAAAGGACTTAAATCTTTCACAGGGTAAAAGGTTGACCTTTACAAGTGTGGGTTTTTTCCTAGAATAACTATCTTGGAACTGTGCTAAAACAACTTGATACTGAATTCAGGTCCATCTTGGACTTAGTCCAATGGAATTCAGGGAATGTAGCTCTGGAATAGCCACCTGACAAAACAGTTAATGTATAATTTAACAGAGATCACTTAGATAGAGGGTCTCTACACTTTTAGATTTCATAAACTAGTAAAAATTTCCATCAAAAAATAATTAGGTTTAGTTTTTGTAAGACTGCCAATTTTTCTTTTTTTTTCAAGAAAAAACAGTAAAACACAAAAATTCCCATGTACTATCACCATCATTTGTTAAATACACATCCTCTTAACACCAAAATATATAGAATGAACATAAGCTCAGAATAAAGGACAGTCATCTAAATGGAATAAATTTGGCTTCATGAAAAATTCACAATGTCCTTTTCAAAAGTTAGCATTTATCATTTTCCTGCTGACTGGTGAAAATGTTATCACAAACCAACACTGATCTATGGGCTGGCATTTGGGAACCACTAATAGCATTAAACCCCTCTGGCCTGAGATATCTTTGTTGCCCCCTCCATTATCCACCCTCCACCCTTCCCCCACTCTGCTCTTTTCCAGGGAGCTGGTCTCTCTGCACTTCTTGTTGAAGCTCTCTTGCCCTCTGATTTCTCATTGGGTTCAGCCCGAGGAAGATGGAGACAGAAGTACAGTGGGTGAAAGGAGAGGAGGGTCAGGCTATTTATTCCACTGGTCCATCAACCACTACTGCCTGGGCACAGGTTGGCAGTGGCTGTATTTCTCTGCCCAAGGTCTCGGTTTATAGCATGGCCCTCTCCCAAGCTCTCTTTCTAGATCCTGTGATAATGCTCTCCTATTACCTCTCCCCCTACCTCTTCAGGTCAAGGTAAGGCAAAAAGTATCTTTGCATGCAGGGTGTGTCTCACCATCCTTTGTTGACTTCCATAACCGTACCCATGCTCTTCCCTTCATCACACTGCCCTCAATCACTCCTTTGGAATGACCATCTGTTTTCTTCTGCAAACTGACCAGTGTATTCTTCATTTAAAGATGAAAAAACTGAGGCCCCGAGAAGTGAAGCCCCAAAGTCACATAGCCCAAGACACACAGTCAGTGAGACTCAGGTCAGGTAAGGAACGTGTCCTTCCAGAATCCAAGCAGAGCTCCCCTTAGTCAGTGCTCATCTGTCATCCTCCCATGACCATCCCTTTCGGGGTCATATTGATGGGCACTTTCTACTTAGAAACCCTTTCCACTGGGCTTTGACAATAGTTGTAATTTGTTCAAGTTTTGAATTTAAATATCTTATTTAGTGATTAATGACACAACCCCAAACACAGAGGAATACTGTTTTCACTTGAATGGACTGGAATCAAGAGAACTGAGTTGTTAAATTGTTGCCTAAATAGAAATTGGCAATTTAACCTAAGAAACTATTGCAAATGCTAAGCACAGAAGGACATGAGAGTGATGAACTTTCCACTGTAAAATGAATTCTGATCACCAGAGACTGAGGGAGGAATGGAAAAAGTCTGCCTGGAGGTAAGGGGCTAGCGTGGGCAATATGAGCAGGTCATAGAGGAAAGTTTAGGGCCTTCGGCGCTTGTCAAGCACTGGGAAAGATGAATGGACCACGGTAATAAATAGGGGAGACATCAAGCAGGAAGTTTGTTGCAAAATGTGTTGAAAGCGTGTTTTACCTGGCGGGAAGTTACCGCACTACGGGGCAGGGGCTGCGGCTGGAACCCTGCACGATAGATGCTCCAGATTGCTAGAAACATTTAATTGTCTTCAACTGACTCAGGTCAAGTTGCTCTTGTGTAGAGGTGGAATTTGCCATAACCACATCATTATTTAGCAATCTTGCTTTTAAAGAAATGCACCCACATATTTAACATATTAACTTTGTTCTAATTGCATACTTGACTGAATTTCTCACTGCTGTGGTTTGAGCGTTTGCTGTTACCAAAGGGCCTCTATGGGAACTTTCTTTTACTAGGGTTTAAAAACAAGTTAGAAAGTTTTAATATCAAATGATTCCCTTAAAAGAATTAGGAGAATAGAATTATTCAAAATAATCTTAATTGAGCACTTCATCTGTCCAAGCATTTACCTGATTTACGTCATTTAATCCTCACATCAGCCCTGCCGTCATCACCCAACGCCACGGCCACCTCCTTGCCCTCTGCTACGCTGTCTGGCCCCTGGCCTTGGCAAGTGGACTTTCTCTGGGGCTCTGATCCTTGTCAGTGTTCTAAGCCAGATGCAGGGGAAGTGTTGCTCAAAGGAGTCACTGTTACAGCCTCTCAGCGTGAAGGACCGCTCTATCTGGTGCAGTCCCCTTCTCTGACTGCTGAGCCTTCGATCAATCAACAACTCTTATTGAGCTCCTACTAAATGCTCAGTGCAGTGACCAGTCTAGCCTCTGCATTCAGGCGCCTTTCTAAGTGCCGCACGTGGATTCAGAGGGATGTGGATGATCTGGACGAATCAGAGACCTTGAACCAGTCCTGAAGGGTGGAGGGGATTTGTTTGGCTGAGAAAGAGCAAGGTCATTGTAAGACAAAGAAATAATGACTTAAAAGTAAGGAAGGGGACAATGAAAAGGTACTGAGATGGGTTAGAGAAATAAGAAAAATTAACTTAGAACAAAGAGTAGATTTTCCTCCAGATTCTCAAATGAGGAAACGTTGCAGCTAAAAGAAAATCTACTCTTACAATTTTCCATAAGGTTTGTCAATTAGTAGACTGTCAACTTTAACACACATGCATAGTAATCTAGTGTCTTTACTGTAGCCAAAAAGTTTATAGAATTATTAATATTTTGTAATATTCTTTTACTTTGATCATCTTGGTTATCTTAGATACATGCACTTAGATTACTGATGGATATTTAGGTAGAAAATTTTAGGACAAAGAGTAGAAGTTAAAAACTGGAATACCCACTTGAAGTGCTGCAATTTACCATTTGGAAATCCACAGACACAGGCTCAATCCCCAAACACCTATATATATCATATGTTTTCAGTTTTGATTAATATAATTCACTCTTCCATTACTTTAACCACCAAGACAGTTTCATGTTCATAAGAAACATAAATCAATTTATGTACTGTGTGTCCACATGTGCCTGAGGGAAAATGAACTTCAGGGTATAAATCCTAACTTTCTGCTCTCGTACCACTGCATCCTGCAAAACTGGGGCAAGGACTGACTACACCTAACTGTTTAGAGTCCCTGAAAACACACACCTACCTCCAAAACTTCCAACGCCAGGTATTTACTTATTTGTAAGATTATTCTTGATTTAATCTGTATTCCTTTGGTTAATGGAGGTTGTCTCCTATTAAAAAGTGCCTGACTTTGTTTAGGCCATTTTTTCGCCAGTGTAGATACATTCATGGCTCTTCCCCTTAAAGGAGAGGGGGACAGAAAGGCAAGCCAGGGAGTGGAGAGTGACAGCTGGGGTAAAGGTGGAGACAGGCTTTGCATTCCTCACAGTTTGCTCAGGACTCTCCTTGTTCTATAACACATGATGATTTCTTAAATCTACCTGTACAAAAAGTCCTATGTTATTTAATAACAGTCTCCAGTCAAGCCTGTTTCATTTGGCTTTGACTTGCAATGCTTTTGTCTTACTGGAAATGGTTGTCCTTCTTGTCAGGGAAAATTAGGGATGTTTGGAGAAAAAGACCTAGAGAAATAGATTAGATGATCTTGTTGGGTCTACTTTTAAAAACTTCCTCGAGGTCAAACACTGGACAAGAAGATTCCCCCTGGAAATAGCAATCTAGGTCAGGGATCCTTAACCTTTTTGGAAAAGTTTGGACTTTTGACAATTTCTCCTTTATGCATGAAATGTTTTGTAGCATAAACTACCTGTAAGTATAAATACACAAGAATTTTGTTTTGAGGCTTTTGTTTTGAGATATTTTGGACTGACTGTTGAAATTATTGGAATCATATATGGGAGGCTGAGGGTCATTTGTTCATCCCAAATATCACTGTTCTAACCCAAGATGTTCACCCCCCAAAGGCTGACCTCGGGGAGATTATGCAGCCATGTGTGATTTAGGAGCCATGCTGTTTTTGAACAGAGCAACATTTATTTATATCAGAGGTCCTTGCCAGGGTCCTAAGGTTCAAAGGATGGCATGAACAATTATAGGAACTGAATAAATGCTTTGTTTTTATGGCTGGTTCATTTACCACCAGATGGCTCTATTGTATCGTCAGGAAATGCACATATGTATAAAATTGGTGGGCTCCTAAACCAAAGGGGAAATAAAGCAGCAGCGTTTTTTTTTTTCTTCTTCTTTTTTTTAATATGTAGGAACTCAGTTCTTTTTTTCCTGTGGGGTTAATTGGAAGCAGCTGCAGCAGCCTGAACTTTCACAAGAAGACAGGACACATCCCAGGAAGCTATAGGAACCTCATAATCCTAGCACATATGAGGTTTTCCTTTGAAGTCTTCATATTGCTGTGTCTTTATTAATTAATTGTCTCAATGGCCAAAGAGTAGTCAGGAAGTGCTCTAGTCTCAGTAGTGCTGGTAACTGATATTCTCATACCAACTTTGCACATTTTTCTGCTTGTACGTGATAAAGAGCAACTTAATTTTGAGAGGGGAAGTCTACACATCTGCTGATTTGAGTCATATTAGCCACGTTCTGGGGAAGAATGATCTGATTCTAAACCATGTAGTATCTTTGCTTTAATTAAACTTGTGATAA
Source organism: Orcinus orca (assembly GCF_937001465.1). Taxonomy (NCBI): domain Eukaryota; kingdom Metazoa; phylum Chordata; class Mammalia; order Artiodactyla; family Delphinidae; genus Orcinus; species Orcinus orca. The sequence continues at coordinate 79,747,349 of NC_064561.1, read as the reverse complement.
GAAGGTAACAATCAAAGGAACCAAGAGCTTCTCTGAATTCAAATGACTATGACCCCCAAGCTAGGTGAATGTTAAAAATGTAGGCATTCTAGATGACATCTCTTATTGGGAATGTGAAATTCTGGTTCTAACCTCTTGAAGAAAAGCTCTGTATCAGGAATAAAAGTTGCAGACTAACCAAATTTCAACATGGATATTTTATTCTACCTTTCTAAAGCTGTTCATTGCTCATTAATATGCATTTTTTTTTACTCTGCCTTTAGACTCTAAACTGTTAAATAACACTATTGTTTTTGTAACATTTCATTGTTTTATTGCTATGTTGAAGAAGAAAAGGAGATGATTTGTGTGAGTTTATTAAGACTGTCCTTAGTCCCCAGAGTTGTTTGAGATGCACTCAGGAAACTACCCATGTCAAAAAGTAATACTTGATTATTGTTTTAAAGAAAGAGTCCCTGGAAACCAGACAGATGGCGTTTACCTTGGCGCGGCTCGAGGCCTTGGAGATTTGCCTGATGGAAGCAGAAGCAAAGGCTAAAGTCTTATCCGAACAGGTAATACCTGTCACTGGGATTGGAAATATATGTTCCTCAGTGTGCAGTAGAGCAAGGAAAATCTAAATACATGTTTTAACCTCTGTACCTAATGACACACACACACACACACACACACACACACACACACACACCATTTCATTCATTTTACTTATAACAATAATTACTTCAATCTGTATGGAGCTTTTCAGTCTTTAAAACTCCTCTTAGATTTATATTTTGATTTTCATTTGCCACAGCCCATGAGTTAGGAAAGCCATCTTTAAGCAAGTAGATTTCTGAATAAGTGAAACATATTTGCATTATAAACAGATAAGCCCCAAAGTAAGATAAAACCTATAGGAACTACACAGGAGCAACTTTCTCCAATTATGTGAAGAAAGAGAGTGTTTCAAATCCTGGCATCCCTCTTGGGCTGTGACACTCACAGAAGCAAAGCAAGTCATAGGTGGAGTGTAGCCTCTACCGGCCGTCGGGTTGCCTTATATGTCATCTGCCTACACACCAGGTCTCCGATTGCGGAGACACGGAGTATGGCTCTCAGTAAAGCTCAGACCATTTCCCAACACAATTACACTTTGCAAACAGTATAGTGTACGTGGTACAAATCCTGCTGTTACCGTTGCCCTTGCCCCTGGGCAGGGGGGCTTGGCAGAGGGCAAAGCTGCCAGGAGTGTGGGTCCTCCCACAGCACAGGGCACCAGTGCTCACTGTTGGTGGCAGTCAGTGGAGGAAAAGGACACAGACCCTGAGATTTTATAAACATTGATTGATTTGTCATGGATTGAGACATTTTGCAAATAAATTTTTAGAAACTTTTGAAAAACAGTTTTAATAAAAAAGGTCTGTATAGCAAAAGTTGAGTGCATCAGAATTTTATAAGAATTTTTGCAGAGACGAGGGGGAAAGTGTGCTTGTGTTATGACAAAAAGAAGTACATTTAACATGTATTGTAGGGATACATGTACAAATGGCCTCCATTTTTTTTTTCAGCTTACCAAAAAAGTACATCTCTTACTTTGGGATGTGTTTATTGCTGACTACCTAAATGTGATAGACGCAAGGGGTCACAGGGGCCTTCTGTCAATTAACAAAAGCGTGGTGCCCTAGGCCCAGACCCACTGGGGAAAGATTCCATCTCACCCATGTGCCATAACGCTGGCTTGCCAACTCATCTTTTCTTTAAAACAACAGAAAAAGCAAGCTTCAAACTGTGGCAAAATTTGAATTACAAAGAATATAATGATAAACATGAGGTACCATTTCAAAGCATAAAAACTAAGGATTTCAGAGCACGCAAACTTGGAAGAAATTTTGAATGGCTAACTAAAAAGGGCACCCTTGCTGGTATTAGGTTACACTAAGAAGATGTATGCTTATTTTGTAACTGAACGTCTTTTAATGATTTAAATCAGTAAAATTCAGTTCACCCATAAAAGTCCTCATCCCTTTTGTTCTTTATAAAATGTTTTTCTCCAGCGCAAATAGCCCCTAATATTTAAGATTCTTAACTGGATGATCCCTTTATGTAACATCAAACAATTAGATACTTCTTTTCAGTGTTTAGCAGATTAATTACATAAAATGGAAACTGGATTTCACTCAACTTCTTTGTAACTACCGCGAGTAAGCTGTTAGTTAGCAGTTTGAGGGAAGAAAAATAGATAAGCAAAGCTTTTCTACCCAAGTAGCTCACAACCAAAAGAATCACTGTAGGGGCTGGAGAGTGAAAATAGTAGGTATTTGTATGGTTCCCAGATAGACTGCAGCATAGTATCAAGTTGCAGGATCTGTGTATGTTATTTTCCTGAAGTATTGCCCCTGGAGTTGCCAAATTTGCATATAACCAAGGCAATTTAATTGGAAGTTGGCAATGGTGTGAGGAAAAGGAGAATATTATGTGCGAAGAAAAGCACATTACAGGCATTTTCAACGTTACATTTTTAATTAAGCTGAATATTTTATTAGATTTGGCTGTCTCCGCTGTTACTGTTGAAATAGGTTAATCAAATATAGACACTGTTCTCAGAGGATTTAATCCTGAAATTTTTGCTTTCTCCAGTGTTTCAGTTTAGTCTTATTCTTGAAGAGATGAAAACTGTAACGACACTCCCCTCCCCCCTATTTTTAAATTCAGTAGATGTTTTAAAAATGTGATGGCAGAAGGATAGGGAAAGGTAAGGGGAGCAAATAGCCTTTCTTCAAGCTAAGAAAGGAGAATATTTCTGAATGGGACACCTGTCTCAAACAATCAAACATTTGTCCACTGGGTGCCACTGTCTTCCTTACCAGGCTAGGCCACTTTGTGGTTGCAAAAAGAGAAACTGTCTTTAGTGGTCCAGACAATGGTGTGTGTGTGTGTGTGTGTGTGTGTGTGTGTGTGTGTGTGTGTGTGTGTGTGTGTGTGTGTGTGTGTGTGTGTGTGTGTGTGTGTATGTGAAGGAGTATTTTTTCCTGTTTATGTGTATACATGTTAAGGCTTCTTTTTTAACTTCTTTATTGGAGTATAATTGCTTTACAATGGTGTGTTAATTTCTGCTTTATAACAAAGTGAATCAGCTATACATATACACATATCCCCATATCTCTTCCCTCTTGCATCTCCCTCCCTCCCACCATCCCTATCCCACTCCTCTAGGTGGTCACAAAGCACCGAGCTGATCTCCCTGTGATATGCAGCTGCTTCCCACTAGCTATCTAGTTTACATTTGGTAGTGTATATATGTCCATGCCACTCTCTCACTTCGTCCCAGCTTACCCTTCCCCCTCCCCGTGTCCTCAAGTCCATTCTCCAGTAGGTCCGCGTCTTTATTCCCCTCCTGCCCCTAGGTTCTTCACGACCTTTTTTTTTTTTTTTTTAGATTCCATATATATGTGTTAGCATACGGTATTTGTTTTTCTCTTTCTGACTTACTTCACTCTGTATGACAGACTCTAGGTCCATCCACCTCACTACAAATAACTTAATTTCATTTCTTTTTATGGCTGAGTTAAGGCTTCTTTTAAATACCATTAATTTAGGATTTGTCACAAAGACAGTGGGAATGCTAGCTGGCTTTCACTGGTAATCCAAATCATTTTGTCAGATGGGCTGGCCTGGTGGGCTAGAAACAAGTGGGAAGAGGAGAGGAAATGTCAAGGACAAAGATTTGTGCTGGAACTAGGGAGTGGAGGCTCATGGTATTGTCAACCAGTGGGTCCTGCCTTGCGAAATGGCTAAATTTTGACATTAGCTGAGTTCTTACCTCCTGGCTCTGCCTCTTAGTGATGCACATAGAACTAACCCAGATAGATGCCTCGGGGTTCATCTACACTAAACACCTGTTGGTCCTGGGCCTCAGGTTACTTAAACTAAACCTTTCTAGGGTCCCTTCCAGCAAGGTCTCTGTTGGCTTACTATGCAAAAGAAGGAACTTAGTGAGGAAATAAGGAGAGTGTGGCGCTTCCTCTGTGAGGTCACAGACTTCTTTGTTGGATTCCCTTAGCTAACAATTATTCTTTATTTCTCTGCAGTCATGCCACTAGGGTCAAAATAAAAGAAATATGACAGCAGGATAATTTGCAATTAATACTTTTAATCTGGGCTGTTCACAGCTCTAAGAAGTAAGTTTGCAGCAAGTCAGCTGGCCAGAGTGAGAAAGGGACATAAGAATCCATCTCTCTTCCTGGGTAATAACTGTAGATAATTCAAAACATTGTCAAGTTTTGCTAAAGAAAATACTTGATTATATTTCCTGCAGGTTAAGACCCGTGGGGGGAAATGCCTGGAAATTAGTAGAGAAAGGACTAGAAGGAGGCACAGGAAAGGAGGAAAAGAGTCAAGAGGAGAAAAAAGAAGCGTGAAGAGGTTTCAGGGGAAACTCAAAAAGAGGCAGTTTTTGCCTGTGTGCTGGCTTCTATCCCCAGTGCACATGGGAGGGACAAAGAAAGGGGCTCCGGGGGTTGTAGTTGATGACTGTACGCAAGCTAAGAGACTGCACAGCTTTTGTGCTAAGAGAGTGTCAGAAGCCACAGTGTCACAGTGGAGCACAGATCCAGAGAGCCACCAGCGCAGAGGGACGAGGGAGGCCAGTTCCTGAGACATTTCCTCTGGGAGCAGCATCGGCCCAGTGTGTCTCAGTCATCACCAGCCTCTGGTTCCCGGCTCCCAGCAGCAGACCCAGGAGAGCTCCGGCTTTGTTTCTGCTCCAGGACTTGCTAGCTTTATGACCTTGGGCAGTTCACTTAGTCTCTCTGAGTCACAGTGGTCTTATGCAGAAGAGGGTGAACACATTGGTTTCATAGGGCTGTAGTGAGGATTGAACGAGATGAGTGTAACCTGGTTCTTAGTAGGTTCTCGATTAATGTTAATTTATCTCTACCGCTGCTAGTGGTCATAACAGAACTGTATATTCTGAGTCATATGTCATGGGCTTGTGTGTGTGTGTGTGTGTGTAAGTTTCCTTTTTTACTGATGTCTCTCAAAGTGTTTGAAAGACACCCAGATCGCAACACAGTGGTTCTTCTCCAGTGCTCACAATCTCAGAGTCTTTCAACCAGGAAAGGTCTCCTTCCCACCCCAGCTCCCTTGCCCTAGCTGGCTTTTTTTTTTTACCACCCAGCTTTCTCTTATCTTCTTCCTCAGCTCCTCATTTGGTAAAGGGACTTTAGTACTTTAACCTTCTTTCTGCTTCATCTCTTAAGTCTTCTATCTGTTTCTGCCCATTCTCTGATTTTGCCAAGATTGGGAGCTGAATTGCCCATTCAGCTCCAGTGTCTGGTCTTTTCAGAATTTGGAGGGTGGCGGGCGGAAACTGGAGAGTGAGGAGAATCTGTGGTCATTTTCTCACCAAGGAGGTGAATCCAGTAACAATTACGTAGTCAGAATTAGCTTCAGGCGTCTTTCGGATACCATACCTAGCAAAACATTAGTTATATATTAAGTGTGGCATATACGCTAGCTGCGAAAGAGATGTCATTATTTGAAGCAGGAGGTAGGAGGTGGGAAGCTCGGTGGGGAACTTGATCTTTTTTTCTACCAACTGTGTTTCCCAGGTAGGAATAAGACATAGACAAGACACAGCAAGGGGCCCCTGATGGTCTTTGGAGCATAAAAATAATTGTGCCCTTTTTGTTTTCATAAAGAGAGATTTATTGGTGACACTCAAAGTGCAGAGAAATTTCAATGGAGAAGAACATGCTAGTTTTATTTCTCAACTTTTGAAAAAAGCACATGGGAGTCTTTTTCTTACTTCTTAGTCATAGCTCATATGCCAGTTAGCATAGTTTTCCCCTCACCTGATGAGAGAGACATTTCCGAAAGCCCCAAATAAAACTAGTAACAGCAGCTTCCTGTATCCTCACTCTTTTTTTTTTTTTTTTTTCCTCACTCTTTACTGAACTGGATCAATTACGTTATATTCCAAGAGGATTCCTTTCCCTTTCTTTTTTCCCCTGGGATCTCCCTAAGTTTCTCTTCCATCTTAAAGAATAGCAGAAGCAATAATGGAGACAAAGCATGAAAGGGGGTGTAGTGGGGTGGCGGCTAAGTTCACATCCTACAGGGATTCAGGCCTGGTACCAGACCCCTGCAGTGTATTGCCAATGGCAGGCAGAGTAGAGAAACTGACATTCATTAAGCATCTATAGTGTTCCAGGTACTGTGCTTCGATTGACAGACATTTCATCTGATCCACACAAGAACCTTATTAGGGGCACTATTATTATAATCTCCATGAGGAAAACGAGACTCAAAAATGTTAAGCCATTTTCCCAAGGTCATACAGTTAATAAACAGTGAGGCTGATATTCGAACATAAGTATTTTTAAAATTCAAAGACCCTGTTCTTAAGAACGTGTGGTTATAGGTCAAAGCCATTTAAAGAAGTTTCCTACTCAAGCAGCACTGAACAAAAAGAACTCACCCTGGTTCCCAAACTGGAACCTAGAGGCTTGTTAGACAGATTGCTGGGTCCCACCCCTAGAGTGTATGATTCAGTCCATCTGGGGTGGAGGTCAAGAATGTGCATTTCTAACAAGTTCTCACTCTACACTGAAGTGAATTTCCAGCCCTAACCCAAACCAAATGGTGAAGAGGAAACATCACTCTTGCTTTGTGCCCCCCAGCTCCACAGTAACTAAGTGAATCAGTGAGGATTAATCTTGGGTACATAAAACAACAACCCAAATAAGAGTGGCCTAAACAAGTAATCGAGTAAGTCTGGACACAGGGAGCCCAGAATAGGCTCAGGAGCTCTGCAGCTCTCAGAGGCCTGGGCTTGGTCTCCGTGCATTCACAAACATAGCTCCCATCCTCAGGGTCCAAGAGGTACCTGCAGCTGCAGCCATTCATGAAGTCAAGTAGCATGAAGATGAAAAAGGCAAGTGCAAAATAGGGATGGACAACTGCCAGCTGAGCAGCCTCTTTGAAGAGCTTTTCTCCAAAACTCACCTAATGAATTCTTACATATGCCTGACCACGGTTAATATCATGGGGGCTAGGAAATATGGATTTTTAACTGGGCACATTGTCACCCCAAGAGTATAAGGGGTTTTTTTTGTTTTTTTGTTTTTTTTACTAAGAAGGGGAGAATGGATATTAGGTTAGCAAATACCTGCTTTGCTCATCCAACCCCTTCACCATACTGTTGCATGTAGTGCTTTGTCTCGTCAAGGTTCTTTTGCATGTAAATATCCAGTTTTCCTAGCACCATTTGTTGAAGAGATGATTTTTCCCCTTTGAATGGTCTTGAAAGCCTTGTCAAAAATCAATTACTCATAGATGCATGACTCTATGGACTCTGAATTCAATGCCAATGCTCTATAATGGAATGACTTTCAGCAGTTATTTCTGGTTGTAAATCTCAGGTGAATTTTTGAGCTGGAATTTAGAGTCAGTCTTCTGGGTCCTTTACCAATACTTCCTCTCAGTGTGAGAACTATCATGAACCCCTCTGACATATGCAATAGTTTCTGGCGATTGAACGAAGCTTCTAACTGATCTTTTAACTTTAAGACTGAGAAAAGTAAGCAGAAAACCAGAAAGACAAAAGGCTAGTATGTTTGACTCTAATAACCAACATTTATTCATCATTTTGTACCTAAGGCTCTAAAATAAACTCCCATTATTTGCGTCTTAGTGTTCAATCTACGTTTTCTTTAAGTTTAGGAATAGAAAGAATATAGATCTCCAGCAAATTTTTAGTTGCTGAATATGTGTGTAAGTAGCTAAAAGTGATTTGATACATATTGAGATTGCCACCAAAAATGTTCTGGTTCTTTTTCCATTGTTTAAATGCAACAGTGGATCCCTTGATGTCAAGTTTATTCGAAATAAGTAATGTGCCCTTGGTAGGAGTATTCATTTCTGCAAACGCTCAGAAATTATGCTTGATATGCCAATCTGAAATCATGAGTTTCTGTGAATGAGTTTTTGTTTTCCAATCCGTTTGGAAGTCTACTTTAATGCCACAAAATCACAAGCAGCTTGTTTGACTTGGAATGCGTTTCCTAATCACCATGAAACCAAGCAATTGAGAATTTTGTTAAACAATTTGGTTCTAGTTTATTTTATTGCAGAAGAGTTCCCTCTTCACACACACACACACACACACACCCTCCTGTCTAAGCAGTTGTCAATTTTAACCCTCTTACTGGATTGTTGCACACCAATTGGGAACCTCAGAGAATATAAGGAAAGAATACAAGCTGGTGAAGAAATGTGTTGTTTTGAGTGGAGTTGAGCACAATGACAAATGGGCTTCTGTTGTCAGGGATGCGTGGACTTCTGGCCTGTTACATAACTAAAGACTTCCTTTTGCTTGTAAATGTCAAGATCAAACAGAGGTCAGTTTTAAATAGCTGACCCAGTGCTAATAAATGTGACTTTCTTGTCTAAGAAAAAGCAAATGCCTGGCCCCTTATAAGCCTTGGCTCTGGTGATAAGAGCAAGTATCTTTTTGCATGGGCATAACCTACATGTTCTTCATAAAATTTTCTCAGAGATGGCCAACTAACTTTCACTTTGCTTAACCTCTACAAGGAAATTAGTAAATTAGGTGTACGCTTTTGTTGAATTATCCATTTATTCATTCAATAAAATATTTATTGAGCCCTTACTGTGAGCCAAGTGTTCTGCAAGGTACTCCTACGTATGTTAGCTTGTGTATTTTTCCCACTGGTCCTGGAAATTTGCATTCCCATTTTGCAAATGATGAAAGCTCTTTTGTGGGATTGCAGCCTGCTTGTCTGCTCTTTCTATACATTCTCCCTTAGTGACTTGCCTTTAGAGCACAATCCACAGAGAAGAACCAAGTTTTCATCATTAGTCCTTATCTTCCTCCTGACCCCTGACCTGGATATCCAACTGCCTACTGAATAGGCCCACCAAGGTTCTCAGAGGCAACTCAAACTCTACCTGTCCATTAGCTTCCTGCCCCAAATCTGTTCCTGCTCTCAAATCCCCTAGGCCAGGGAGAGGTGCTACCTGCACCCCCTGTGGCTTATATGAGAAATCTGTGCTGCTTTGATTCTTTCTTCTTCCTCACCCCACACATCCAATTGCTAAGTACTATGAATAATTTCTCTCAAACGGTTCTTCAGTCCATCTTCTTTTCTCTATCTCTACCACCATTACCCTTGCCCAGGCCACCAACTGCAGAAACTTCTCCCTACTTTACTTTCATTATGGTCCTTGTTTGATGACTCCTCAACACTATAGCCAGAGTGAAGATTCTACAACGCAGACCTCCTATTTCTCCTCGCTTAAATCCTAAATTAGCCCCCTAAATTAGCCCCGTCAGAATCAAATATATACTTCTTAACAGATTTTATAATCCTCTGTGGTCTAACCCCCTACTTATTTCTCCAGTTTTATCTTATACCACAGCCAGCATATTACTATGACACCACTTTCAATTTCTTGAAAGGAATGTATTCTCTCTTACTTTCTTATCTATAAAAAAACCAAAAGGCCTTGTTCCTTACAGTCAAGTTTTAATTAATGCATCCCTTTCCTCTACTTCTGCAGAGAATTGCTCTGCTCTGTTTCCACCACCTCCTCTCATCCCCTTTTCCATTAACCAACAAAACCCAACAAACTTCTCCCTTCAGGTCTTCAATTAGATGCACTTACTCCAAAATGCTTTTCTTCCTCTTTCAAGTTTGAGTTAGATGTCCTCACCAGGTGCTCTCATAATCCTTCTCCCATTTTATCACCTTCCCCACCCCACCCCCAGTAACTGGAATGGTCTATATCTCCCATTACACCATATGTTCCATGGAATAGAAGTACAGACAGTGATTTCCCTGAGGTCTCAAATCAACTTAGGATTCATCCAGTCATCTCTCTGATGTCAAAGCTATGCTCTTTCCATTATGAAAACTGGTGTTTTCATAATGGATCAACTGGTGTTGATCAGATTTGCCCTCAGACAGAAAACTCTGTGTCTACTGAGAACAGATTTATTAGGAGACCAGTGTCAGGCATATCATGTGTCAGGGCTTGCAAAAATCCAGTTTAGAAATGATAAGTGCCTATTAGTAGTGAAGAGAAGAAAGAGACAAGAAATATTTACAAGATGGTTTGTAATTAATTAAATGGAAAAGTAGTATTCAAGACTGATCCCAACCATCGCATCAAAAAGAATAAAATATCTAAGAATAAACCTACCAAAGGAGGCAAAAGACCTGTACTCTGAAAACTATAATGAAGAAAATCAAGACAACAAAAACACATGGAAAGATATACCGTGTTCATGGATTAGAAGAATCAATATTGTTAAAATGACCATACTATCCAAGGCAATCTACAGATTCAGTGTAATCCCTATCAAATTACCAATGGCATTTTTCTCAGAACTAGGACAAAAAATTTTAAATTTGTATGGAAACACAGAAAGTCCCAAATAGGCAAAACAATCTTGAGAAAGAAGAACAGAGCTGGAGGAATCATGCTCCCTCACTTCAGACTGTACTAGAAAGCTACAGCAATCAAAACAGTATGGCTTGAAAGCCCAGAAATAAACCCATGCACTTATGGTCAGTTAACCTATGACAGAGGAGGCAAGAATATACAACGGAAAAAAGACAGTCTCTTCAATTAGTGGTGCTGGGAAAACTGGACAGCTCATGTGTAAAAGAACAAAATTAAAACATTCTCTAAAACCATATACAAAATTAAACATAAAGTGGATTAAAGACCTAAATGTAAGACCAGATTAATTTCCAAAATATACAAACAGCTCATACAGGTCAATATCAAAAAAAACCCAACCCAATCAAAAAATGAACAGAAGACCTAAACAGACATTCCTCCAAAGAAGACATACATATGGACAACAGTCACATTAAGAGATGCTCAACACTGTTAATTATTAGAGAAATGCAAATTCTGATCTCACACCGATCAGAACAGCCATCATCAGAAAGTCTATAAATAATAAATGCTGGAGAGAACGTGGAGAAAAGGGAACCCTCCTACACTGTTGGTGGGAATGTAAATTGGTGCAACCATTTTGGAGAAAAGAATGGAGGTTCTTTAAAAAACTAAAAATAGAGTTGCCATATGATCCTGCAATTTCACTCCAGGGCATATATCCAGAAAAGATGAACACTCTAGTTCAAAAAGATAAATGCACCCCCATGTCCATAGCAGCACTATTTCCAATAGCCAAGACATGGAAGCCACTTAAATGTCCATCGACAGATGAATAAGAAATAAAGAAGATGTGATATACATACACACACACATAAATGATACATATGATATATAAGATGTGACATATATATATATATATGAATATTACTCAGCCATAAAATTGAATGAAATAATGCCATTTGCAGCAACACAGATGCACCTAGACATTATCAAACTAAATGAAGTAAGTCAGATAGAGAAAGACAAATATCATATGATATCACTTATACATGGAATCTTAAAAAAATGATGAAAATTAACTTATTTATGAAACAGAAATAGACTCAGAGACATTGCAAAAATACCTATTGTTAACAAAGGGGAAAGGGGGGGAGGGATAAATATATATATATATATATATATATATGTATGTACTTCAATTTAAAATAAAAGACTGATCCCAAGTTTCAGGTGACCGGATGATCTGTGGTCACCCCAGTTATCTTATGTTTGAATCATTAGATGTTAAAGGTGACATTTCCTATGGAAGGCTCCATGTAGGCTCAATGTACCCCATGTATGCCCTGGACTCTTCTCGATGCTTTGTAATTTGGATTTCTTCATTTAAGTCTTCTGAATATTTCAGTCCTTTGATACATCAGACCCTTAACCTATTTCTTAGAAATAGTTTTTCTTTTTCCCATTTTTCAGGGCCTGGGGCTTCAAGAAGAAAATTTTAGATGACCATGTGTTTTGTATGAAGATCTCATTTATTAGCTTCAGGAACAGTTTAGTGCTTAAATTTAGAGCTGTATAAATATGAGTCTCTTGCAGTTACTGAATGGATGTATAGTGACAGGCTGTCCCTGATACCCTTTAGGGGCTATCCAAGTCAAAACTATTTACGTAATAATACTAATCGTTTATTGACCTTTTCTACTATCATTCTTTCACATGTAGAAAGAGAAGTTTTCTAGATGTTACATGAAAGACAACACAGATCAGGTATGAGAATCCAGCTGTCCTCTATTAAGTGGGACACTAAGGAGATTTGAGGAGAAAGAAAGACCCGTGAAAGAAACTCAAGGATAGCAGAATGCATATACCACAAGCCAGAGAGTGGAGAGTCGGTTCTGTGAGTCCTACCAGCAGGGAAAGCCTTTGCCCTGTTCCACAAAAGTGCTCTGAGAATGTAACAGGGAAGAGCCAAATCTGACTACATGTTGGATATGTTTATTTTACTTTAACCTTTACTTACTGTTGCTCTTGTTCACTAAACAGATACGGTCTCTACATAATGGCCTGCCTCAGGGAACCCTGCTCCTCTGCCTGAATGTTAAACCAAAGTGTCTTTGTTCAGGGAAACATCCGGACCCTGTCCACCTGTAGATGGATGCAAGAAAAGAAAATAACACATCCCTTCCTGGAGGCTGGCCATTCCAGGGGATATTTGCAAAACTCATGGCCTTTTTACTTTACTTCCTCATCTCTTCCCCCTCTCTGTGCTATAAAAGAAACTGGCATCCAAACTCTGATAAGATGGTTATTCTGAGACTTTAGTCTGCTGTCTTCTCGGTCTGCCAGCTTTCCGAATAAAGGCGTATTCCTTGCCTCAACACCTCGTCTCTGATTTACTGGCCTGTCGTGTGGTGAGCAGAGCAAGCTTGGATTCGGTAGCAAGAATGGACCAGAACTTAAAGGGACTAGCTGTACCTGAGGAATGGGTCCTAGGCCTCTTCAGTTGTTGGCTTTAATTTCTTAGAACCTGATACTATTACTTTTTGACTTTTATAACCAAACACTTTATCTTTACATGCAAGTTAGCGATTAATTGCCTCACCTTTTCCCGTGTCCCACTTCTCTCTGGTATATTTATCTATTCATACAGCCCAGAGGACTTATTTGAAGATTAAAAGCGTCTTAGAAATCTCTATGTCTGGATCCCTAACTTTATATTTCAACTATCGATTGACTTTTTGGTGAATATTTCTATTTTCAGTCAGAGCTTAAATGTTTCTTCATTACTCAGAGTTCCCTGCTTCCTCCCACTCCAATTTGGGGGTGTTATGGTTAAATTTGGTCCCTTCCAAATTCAAATGTTCAAGTTCTAACTCCTAGGACCTCAGAACATGACTTTATTTTTTGCAGATGTAATTAGTTAAAATGAGGACACGTTGGAATAAGGTGGGCTCCTAATCCAATATGGCCGCATCCATATAAAAGTGGAAATTTGGACACAGACATACAGGGAGAAAATCATGTGAGGATGAAGTCAGAGACAAAGGCCGTACTTCTAGAAGCCAAGGAATGCCAAATATTGCCAGCAAATTGCCCAAAGAAAGAGAAGAGGCATAAAACAGATTCCTCATCACAGCCCTCAGAAGGAACCAACCCTACCGACACTCGATCTTGAACTTCTAGTCTCCAGAACAGTGAGACAATAAATTTATTTTTAAGCCACTCAGTTTGTGGTACTCTTTAAGAGCAGCCCTAGCAAACTAAAACAGGGGGTAACCATGCTTCTAAATTATAGGCCTTTGGGAGTCTATTTTAGGATGTGCATAACCTAGGAACGGCTGGAAATAACTTGTTAAAGTAGAAATATTAATAAATGTAAAAGTCTGTTTTGTCTAGGATAGGGGTAGCATGAGGAATGAGGGTAGCATGAGGAATTTGTTGTTTGTTTTTAGCTGTAAAATTGAAATGAGACCAAACCAGTTCTGTGATCTAAAAGTATCTTCAGACATAGGGGTTCCTGCCCATTCCACAGGTAGGATAGGTAATTTTTCCAGTGCTTGCCTCGGTTATTTATTGCCAAGGAATTTCATAGCTTGTAGTCCAACATAGCTTGCAAAACTTTTAGCACAAAGGAAGCCTTTGTTTTTCAACAAAGTCACTACTCTCTGTAGCGTGAGCTCTACAAGGGTTGCCAAGACTCAATTTGTTTTTGAGTGGTTTTTGAGTGACATTGGAAACCTTGTCTACAATATTAATTGCTGTGTTTGTGGGCATGGGTTGTGGGGGAGATGATCTAAGAGGAGATAAACATAACAATTCACATTACTTAATGGGGTGGTTTTAATAATTGTCCTCTGTGATGGATTAGGTGGACTGTGAGAGAAAGAGAAGATTTAAATACATTTGTGGCTTAACCATATGGATGGGTGGTTCCATAAGAGAGGGAAGTCTGGGGAAGGTATAGAATATAAGGAGTTCATTCTGAATACATTAATTCTTTTTTAAAATTTATTTTATTGAAATATAGTTGATTTACAGTGTCATGTTAATTTCTGCTGTACAGCACAATGATTCAGTTATACATATATATACAGTCTTTTCCATATTCTTTTCCATTATGGCTTATCCCAGAACATTGAATATAGTTCCCTGTGCTATACAGTAGGACTCTGTTGTTTATCCATTCTATGTATAATAGTTTGCATCTGCTAATCCCAAACTCCCAATCCATCCCTCCCTCACCCCCTCTCCCCCTTGGCAACCACAAGTCTGTTCTCTATATCTGTGAATCTGTTTCTGCCTTGTAGATAAGGTCACTTGTGTCATATTTTAGATTCCACATATAAGTGATATCATATGGTATTTGTCTTTCTCTTTCTGACCTATTCACTTAGTATGATAATCTCTAGGTCCATCTATGTTGCTGCAAATGGCATTGTTTCATTTTTGTATGAATATATTAATTCTTAGTTGCCTAGTAAATATTCAAGTGACAATATTAAGTAGGTTGTTGTATATATATATCCAACAAGCCAAGTGGTTGTATGTAAAAAAATTGGGAGTCATAAACATGTGTATAACTAGTGTTTCAACCATGGCACCTAATGAGATCAGCTAGGACTTTCAGATTTTGATATTTAGAGGAGTGGAAGAGGAGGAAAATCTAGCCAAGGAAACAAAGAATCAGGAAGAAATCCAGAGACTCGTGTCCTCTAAGCAGTAAAAAGTGTTTCACAAGGCATGGCATGTTCAAATGTGTAATATTTTACCGGGAGATTGAATAATATGACCAGAAATGTGTCCACTGCATTTGGAAAAATGAGAATCATAGGCAACCTAGGGAAGATCAGTTTCAGGGGAGTAGTGGAGGGCAGAAGGCAATCGAAGAGAGATTAAGAGAGGAAAATAATCCAGAGTAGCCCTCGTCACAGCCACTGGGAAAATTTTCTTTTTTTTTCCGTATCATAAAAAGGAGTTAGGTTAGGAGAGAGGGAGAGAGAGAATTCTGAGAATCTAATTTAAGACTCAGAATTTAGGGGTGCCTCTACTTCTCAGTTAAATGAACCAATTAATTATATTTTTTAATCTAAAGCAATTGGCATTAGCTTTCTATAACACAACTGAAATCGTCTTGATAAATAGAGAAATAAGTGGCATACCCAAAACTAAAACTTAGTACAACCCTTACCAAAGGAATACCCTCTGGCCTTTTTCTTGATTGTGACCGTGGAAGAAAAGGACAAAGAAGGCTCCCAGAGGTCAGAAACAGAATCAATCAGATCAGAAACCAGGACAGGCCTTAACATTGCTGACTAATATTGATAGAATGTGACATTGGCAATGGTCTATGACAACTGTAAGTTGTTTCCCTTTTTCCTTTTTTTAAAAAAGGTAATAACACTGTGATTGTCCTGTTTTCCCTGTATTTTAGACATATGTGGGTGGGGGGGGGACATTTAAATTTTGTCTTTAGGTGCCTATCATGGTGAGTCTCATCTGGATTTGATTTAGAGAGATACACACAAAATGTGAAGCCAGATGTAGGAACTCGAGATGACACTGGGTTATCTCCTTTTGAGAGGGGAAGTGCATTTTCGGATTAACGTAGAATAGATGCATCATATTATGCAGGAGCATTTGAGGAAAAGCACATCCTCATGAGCATGAGGATATAATTGTGCGGAACACCCAGAGGGTGAATTTTAATTGGCCTCTATTTTCATGTTTACCTTTTCTGGAGAATAGCTCCTTTAGGCTCCAATCTTTTAATAATCCTGGGGCTGTCAACCACAGTATTCCTGACTAGAGGGAATGGTCTTTAAGCATATGACTGAGGTCCAGTCAATTATGATATCCCATTTTCCTGACAATAAAGAACAATCCAGGAGTGGCCGTACGAACATAGATGGGGCCAAAAATAAGTCCTTTTTCAACTTGTTACTGGAGGTCAAATTGTCTTACTATTGAGGACCTGAACCTGGAAGGCAATAGGTAACATCTTCCCCAATGTGTGAAGAAATCTTGTCTGCACTGGGAAATCATGAAGCCAACACATAGGACCAAGATATAGAGGTTAAAAAGAGACAGAATACTATGATTTTTTTGGATTCTGTGGAATCTAGTTGTGAGTGAAACAAAAATCTACTTCTGACTCCCCACTTATATAAGCCAATAATTTTTTTCTTAAAAAAAAGTGAGAAGATTGTAAGAAAGTGACAACAGTGTGGGTAGGCAATCATTTTAAGAAGTTTGAGTGGGAAAAGAAGCATAGAAATGAGATGATGACTGGAGGAGGAAGTGGGGGAATGTTCAATAGACAGCTTTTGTTTATGGGAATTACTATAACATGTTTATATGCTGAGCAGAATCATCCAGAAAGGGTGAGAATGAAGAAATGGATGGGGGCGTGGGCTGTAGAAATTACAGGAGCAAAGGCTTTTGACAGATAGAGGAGATAAGATTCAAAGCCAAGCAAAAGGTTTGGCTTTTGATAGAGGAATATCTTCTCCATTTGTTCAGTAAGAATGCTTTTTCCTTCAACTACCAGAAACCCAATTAAAGTAACATGTTAAGGCCCGCTATCATCGCACATAAGATTAAGTCCAGAGATGGAGCAGTTCCAGGGCTGGTTAATTCTACAGCTCAAGAATGTCAGCAAGAACACAGGTGTTATCCATCCTTTGCTCTACCATCCTCAGTGTTGACTGTCTTACCACAATGTCTGCAACAATTCCAAGCATTACATGCAGTCAGAACATCCTTTGAAAAAGAGTTGTTCTTCCTTATGTATGTCTTTTTAAAAAATCTGGTAAATTCCTTCTCCCCAGGCTCCAAGGGCCGCTACTGGATTGCAGGCTCATGCCTAAAGTCATTTTTTATGCATGGGCATGAGACCAACAAGCCTGGCTGAGCAATTGTGATTCATTCCCTGGAGCTGGACAAGACCAAGTTTCCCTAAACACATGGCTGCTGGCTAATCCAAATTGGGTGTCTGGCAGTAAGGGATAAATGGGGAAACAACCAATGGGAAACAGATTAGCAGGGCCTGCTGCAGTAAGGTTTAAATATTGGCTGATGAGAAGGTGAGGGAGTAGCCATCTGGCCCCTATTTTTTCAGTGAAATATTGATGAGGTGATCATTTGGGGAGAGAGGGTTGAGGGTGGAATTTTGAAGGGAAAGAAAGCATGAAATGATACTTGAGGAAAGAGTAGAGAGTAATAAATAGTTATCTCAGAGAAGAGGAAAGCCAATTTACTAGTGGTAAAGTATGGTATTTTGATGTCAGGGGAATGTAGAGTACCTGTCTGAGATTTGAGTTCATTAATTTAAAATTAAACCAATCCAATATTGTTATTTTTTTCAAATAACATTCAGTGAATGGATGTAATGATGACAATTTTCTTACCCACTGAGAGCTAGCTAGAAAGTCATTTTATTTTAAAGGAGGTGAAATTCACATAAATACAATTAACCATTTTAATGGATGCAATTCAGTGGCATTTAGTGTGTTCACAATGTTGTGTTACCGCCACCTCTCTCGAGCTTCAACGTTTTTTCTTCACCCCAGAAGAATACTTTGTACCCATTAAGTAATGATTCCCCATAATCCCTACCACCCATCCCCTGACAACTGTTAATCTGCTTTCTGTCTCTATGGGTTTACCTATTCTGGATATTTCATACAAAAGGAATCATACAATATGTGACCTTTTGTGTCTGGCTTCTTTCACTTAGCACGATGTCTTCAATGTTCATTCAAGTTCTAGCAAGTATCAGTACTTCATTCCTTTTTATGGCTGAACAAAATTTCATTGCATGTATACAACACAATTTGTTTATCTGTTCTTCTGTTAATGGACATTTGGTTTCCACCTTTTAGCTATTAAGAATAATGCTGCTATGAGGGTAACCAGCTCACAGAGGCTGTGATGTCTTCAGATACTTTATTTTACAATTTGATAAATAATAAATATTGGGGTAGAACCCGTATGAACGCTTACAGAAGTCTAGAGGAGGTGGAAGAAACGATAATAATAGCTACTAAGTATTTGATTTATTCCAGGCATTGTTCTAAGTGTTTCTCTTGTATAAACTCATATAAACCTCAAAACAAATGCATGAGGTAAGTACTATTCTTTTTATCCCCATTCCCATCTACAGATAGGAAAATCAAACTCAGAGAGTCTGAGCAACTTGTCCAAATCACAGAGGTAGCAAATAGAAAACTGGGACTTTTACCCAAAGGCTCTGACTCCACAGTCTGTGTCTTTAGCCATTACACTAAACTGTGTGATAAAATGGAAGGGTGCTCAGAGAAACCAGACTACATTTCCAAAGCATCATGTACCTGAGAGTTAGACGTGTTAGTGCCCATGTGGAGCACTGCAGGCCTCCCAGGTCACTGAGAGCTGAAAAGCAAAGCCAACAGTTCACAGCATATGTGTTCCCTTTGACCCTCCTGCTGCACTTTCATAATCGCCTGCACATAACACAATGGTTGCATAGAGAGCCAACCAGACAAATATTTGTTGAGTGACTGATGGTGTGGGTGGGTGGATGGATGGGTGGATGGATGGATGGATGGATACCAGTATATATGATGTGCCCAACTTATTTCCATGGCAGACCAATCTCATAATGCTTCTCCATCCGGTAAACTGTTTAAATATTTGTTGCCCTTTTCAAGATGAGACGGTATGCTTTGCAATAATACTTGGAGTAATACGAAAGACATACTTAGAGATAAGCCGCGCCTAAGAGCATGAGAATTGGAATGAATACAAGGTTGTGTGTCCCTTTCCAGGAACTCTTTCAGAATTGTTGCTGAGTTATAGAGAAAAAGCACAATAAGCTTCCTGAATGAAAGAAGAAGCTAGTCCAGGGGCTCTCCAAGGGAGTTAAGGGAATAGGGACTATCAAACTACCACTCTCCTCAAGAGGAAACAGTAAAACAGTCACTTCTAGACATTTTTTGGTTATGGTTTAGCATAGATCTGCCATTGATCAGACTTCAACTAGAAATTCCTGTATTTCCCTTCAGCTCCTTCTACCTCACTGCTTAATGGTAAAGACCCAAGGGAGTCAGAACTCCTGCTCTTTCTAGACAGCTGTAGTCCCCCAAGAGTTAAGTTTCAAGAACCCTATGTAAACCACAATACAGATTTCAGGTTCAGCTGTACAAGTAAAGTGCAATGTTTAAACATAATAAAGATGACTGTTGAGATTGTTGCACCACAAATCTCTCTGCCTGCTGAACTATGTGGTCTCATCTCTTGCTCAGAAAGATCTTTATTATTAAAAATAAATAAAATCAACATTATTTCCTTAACTCTCTATACTAGTCATTTGTCATCTATGAGGAATGTTTCAAAAGCCATTTTCATATTTAATAGATATTGGTGGAAGGCAATTCATTTATAAGTCGGACTTTTAAAAGGAGCTTTAAAAAAAATCATTGTACTTCCATACACTTACAAGCAAATGTCTTTAGCTTTCAGCCTCTGAAGGAACAAAATCAAAGCTGCTTGAACAAGTTTCCTGGCTGGAGAAAAAACTAGAGGCTCTGGACCGAAAGGAAGACAGGGGGGAACCATATGAAAAACTGGTCCTTGCAAAAGACCAGGTATGTTGTAGAAGAGAAATAATCTTTATTTCTAAAGATTACCTAAACTTATATGAACTGACAATTCTATAGTAATTTCTGGCTGGGTTGGAAGTCCATATTTAAGTTTAAGATGGTAAATAACAGTATTTGTATTTGCTCAATGTAACTGTATTCCCTGATGAATATTCACATACAAAAATTAACTTTCTTGGTGATATTTTTAAAGTTTGCTTGACATGTATTCTTTTGAACCATATTAGCTGAATATTCTATTTATTTTGTACATGATATTGACTACATAAATGGTTTTTGGGTTTCAAGGTTGAACTTAATCAAGGAATAGCTTCTTTCTCTGTAGTGAAACAAGTGGATCAGAAAATTTTTCATTGACTTTTAATAAATCAGTTTATAAGAAATTACCAATCTCTGAATTTCTAGATATTTATATATGTCATTACATAAATTTATCTCTTGTTTGTTTATCATATTGGTTTGTATCTGCCTTTGGGATAGATAGATAATCTGTATCTATATGTAAATATGTATATTCACACAGAATATATCCATATATTCCAAAGGCAGATACAAATCCATTGGCTCCCACATGTATGTATATATGATAAAAGGTGGGTTAACATTACCTACAGTACATCAAGCAAACATTATTTTTCCCAATCATCTAATTATTAATAATTCATGTACTCTGTTGCTGGATTCTTCCATAGAGTGGAAGAGAAACAGGGATGGGAGTGATGATTTCTTTCTTTCTTTTTCTGGGGGGAGGGAATGATGATATCTTTAATGATGATTTTAAAAACATCTAGCTGAGATAATGCTGCCATTCATAAGATATGAGAACTGGTACATGTTTATATCTGGAACACTTTGAACGAGTAAAAGGAAGAGTTATGTACTTTGTTTCTAAACTTTGCTCCTTTTCAGTGTATTGAAAAATTACAAGCTGAAGTGAAAGCTTCCCAGGAGCAACTTGTAGCCTATGTAAGTGTTTTTCTCCTTTATTTATCCCTTAATTTATATCATTGTTATTCTGGAAACGAACACAAACTTTTCAGAAGTTATAACTACGGTTTCTCCACTGCAAACCAAATCACAAAGCTAAGAATCAGTATTTTTATTACCTCTACAAAGCTGCTTTCTATAAATTCAATTCTGGTTTGTGTTGATGATAAAAATTACAAAACTGAGTTCTTATATATAATCAGATGGTCTAATCAGGTACTATCAGGATAAGAGAACTGGAAACTAACGGTAGAAAGACAAGCAAGTCAGCCTAGTTTAGTGAGTGAACGGAAGTGGAAATTATAGATACCTCACATATAGGCCTAGGGAAGTGCTTCTTAAACTTTAGTATATCAAGAAGTATCTGGAAAACTTTTAAGAACAAATTGCTTGGAGTTTTCTATATGCCTAGGATAGGACCTGAGAATATGTACTTCTAGGGGATGCTAGATTCGGATGCTGTGCTGTTGCCCATCTTTACACCATATTTTGAGAAGCATTGTTTTATATATATTTATTTTGCCCCAGTCTTGTGATTTTTAGGCAAGTGCTCATATAAACAAATCAGATATGGAACTGTCCATTTTGTGCTACAAGTCCTCCCCTGAGAGAGAGACCCTCTGAAGTTCCAGGAAAAGTTTCATTTTTACTTTAGCCTGTCTTCACTCAGAGAACAACTAACGAGCATCTCTTGTCACAATAGCCTTGTGTATCCACGTGCATAAACCAGTGGTCGTCACCCTGCCACTGTCCCTTCCCAAGGATCTGAACAACCCTGATGCCTTAAGTGTTTCCTCAAAGAGTTGATCGCCATCTTTTTAGTTATCTCCTCCATCCTTATCCTGGGTGTTATGGGATGACTTCTTGATTAAGAACAGTGGCCAGTCATGTTCAATGGCCAATCTGAACAACAACAAACTCAGACCCATCTGAGACCTGAGAGGCTGCAGCCCCAAAGTCCAACAGAAAAGACTGCAAAATAATAAATTCTGGTCACCATCCATTTGGGATTTGCAATGAGCTAATCTGGATAAAATCATGGTGTGGGATACGGAGGGTGGGAGGGAGATGTAAGAGTGAGAGGCTATGGGGATATATGAATATGTAGAGCAGATTCACTTTGTTATAAAGCAGAAACTAACACACCATTGTAAAGCAATTATACTCCAATAAAGATGTTAAAAATAAAAAAAAAAGAATTCTCCTGTGAAGCCATCTGGTCCTGGGCTTTTGTTTGTTGGAAGATTTGTAATGACAGTTTCAATTGCAGTGCTTGTGATTGGTCTGTTTATATTTTGTATTTCTTCCTGGTTCAGTCTCAGAACATTGTGCTTTTCTAAGAATTTATCCATTTCTTCCAGGTTGTCCATTTTATTGGCATATAGTTGCTTGTAGTAACCCCTCATGATTCTTTGTATTTCTGCAGGGTCAGTTGTTACTTCTTTTGCATTTCTAAATCTGTTGATTTGACTCTTCTCCCTTATTTTCTTGATGAGTCTGGCTAGTGGTTTATTAATTTTGTTTATCTTCTCAAAGAATCAACTTTTAGTTTTACTGATCTTTGCTATCATTTACTTCATTTCTTTTTCATTTATTTTTGATCTAATCTTTACGATTTCTTTCCTTCTGCTAACTTTGGGGTATTTTTCTTCTTCTTTAATTGCTTAGGGTGTAAGTTTAAGTTGTTTATCTGAGATTTTTCTTGTTTCTTGAGGTAGGATTGTATTGCTATAAACTTCCATCTTAGAGCTGCTTTTGTTGCATCCCATAGGTTTTGGGTCATTGTGTTTTCATTGTCATATGTTTCTAAGTATTTTTTGATTTCCTCTTTGATCTCTTCAGTGATCTCTTGGTTATTTAGTAGCGTATTGTTTAGCCTCCACGTGTTTGTATTTTTTTACAGTTTTTTTTCCTGTAATTGATATCTAGTCTCATAGCGTTGTGGTCGGAAAAGATACTTGATACAATTTCAATTTTCTTAAATTTACCAAGGCTTGATTTGTGACCCACGATATGATCTATCCTGAAGAATGTTCCATGAGCACTTGAGAAAAATGTGTATTCTGTTGTTTTTGGATGGAATATCCTATAAATATCAATTAAGTCATCTTGTTTAATGTGTCATGTAAAGCTTGTGTTCCTTATTTATTTTCATTTTGGATGATCTGTCCATTGGTGAAAGTTGGGTGTTAAAGTCCCCCACTATGACTGTGTTACTGTTGATTTCCACTTTTATGGCTGTTAGTATTTGCCTAATGTAGTGAGGTGCTCTCATGTTGGGTGCATAAATATTTACAATTGTTATATCTTCTTGGACTGATTCCTTGATCATTATGTAGTGTCCTTCTTTGTCTCTTGTTAACAGTCTTTATTTTAAAGTCTATTTTGTCTGATATGAGAATTGCTACTCCAGCTTTCTTTTGATTTCCTTTTGCATGGAATAGCTTTTTCATTTTCCTCACTTTCAGTCTGTATGTGTCCCTAGGTCTGAAGTGGGTCTCTTGTAGACAGCATATATACAGGTCTTGTTTTTGCATCCATGCAGCCAGTCTGTGTCTTTTGGTTGGAGCATTTAATCCATTTATATTTAAGGTAATTATCAATATGTATGATCCTATTACCATTTTCTTAATTGTTTTGTGTTTGTTATTGTAGGTCTTTTCCTTCTCTTGTGTTTCCTGCCTAGAGAAGTTCCTTTAGCATTTGTTGTAAAGCTTGTTTGGTGGTACTGAATTCTCTTAGCTTTTGCTTGTCTGTAAAGGTTTTAATTTCTATGTCGAATCTGAATGAGATCCTTGCTGGGTAGAGTAATCTTAGTTGTAGTTTTTCCCTTTCATCTCTTTAAATATGTCCTGTCACTCCCTTTTGGCTTGCAGAGTTTCTTTTGAAAGATCAGCTGTTAACCTTATGGGGTTTCCCTTGTATGTTATTTGTTGCTTTTCCCTTGCTGCTTTTAATATATTTTTTTTGTATTTAGTTTTTGATAGTTTGATTAATATGTGTCTTGGCATGTTCTCCTTGGATTTATCCTGTATGGGACTCTCTGCTCTTCCTGGACTTGATTGACTATTTCCTTTCCCATATTAGGGAAATTTTCAAGTATAATTTCTTCAAATATTTTCTCAGACCCTTTCTTTTTGTCTTCTTCTGGGACCCCTATAATTTGAATGTTGGTGCATTTAATGTTGTCTCTGAGACTGTCCTCAATTCTTTTCATTCTTTTTTTCTTTATTCTGCTCTGCAGTAGTTATTTCCACTATTTTATCTTCCAGGTCACTTATCCGTTCTTCTGCCTCAGTTATTCTGCTATTGATCCCTTCCAGAGAATTTTTAATTCATTTATTGTGTTGTTCATCATTGTTTGTTTGCTCTTTAGTCTTCTAGGTCCTTTTTAAACGTTTCTTGTATTTTCTCCATTCTAGTTCCCAAATTTGGGATCATCTTTACTATCATTACTCTGCATTCTTTTTCAGGTAAACTGCCTATTTCCTCTTCATTTGTTTGGTCTGGTGGGTTTTTACCTTGCTCCTTCATCTGCTGTGTGTTTCTCTGGCTTCTCATTTTGCTTAACTTACTGTGTTTGAGGTCTCCCTTTTGCAGGCTGCATGTTCATAGTTCCCGTTGTTTTTCGTGTCTGCCCCCAGTGGGTAAGTTTGATTCAGTAACTTGTATAGGCTTCCTGGTGGAGAGGACCGGTGCCTGTGTTCTGGTGGGGGGTCTAGATATTGTATTTCTGGTGGGCAGGGCTGCATCTGGTGGTGTTTTGTGGGGTGTCTTTGAACTTAGTATGACTTTAGGCAGCCTCTGTGCTAATGGGTAGGGTTGTGTTCCTGTGTTGCTAGTTGTTCGGCATGGGGCGTCCAGCACTGGAGCTTGCTCGCTGTTGGGTGGAGCTGGGTCTTAGTGTTGAGACCGAGATCTCTGGGAGAGCTCTCACCAATTGATATTACATGGGGCCGGGAGGTCTCTGGTGGTCCAATGCCCTGAACTTGGCTCTCCCACCTCAGAGGCAAAGTGAATCATCTATACATATACATATATCCCCATATCTCCCCCCTCTTGCGTCTCCCTCCCACCCTCCCTATCCCACCCCTCTAGGTGGTCACAAAGCACCAAGCTGACCTCCGTATGCGATGCAGCTGCTTCCTACTAGCTATCTGTTTTACATTTGGTATTGTATATATGTCCATGCCACTCTCACTTTGTCCCAGCTTACACTTCTCCCTCCCCATATCCTCAAGTCCATTCTCTACAACTCTGTCATTATTCCTGTCCTGCCCCTAGGTTCTTCATAACCAATTTTTTTTTCTTTTTTATATTCCATATATATGTGTTAGCATATGGTATTTGTTTTTCTCTTTCTGACTTACTTCACTCTGTATGACAGACTAAGTCCATCCACCTCACTACAAATAACTCAATTTCATTTCTTTTTATGGCTGAGTAATATTCCATTGTGTATATGTGCCACATCTTCTTTATCCATTCATCTGTCAATGGACACTTAGGTTGCTTCCATGTACTGGCTATTGTAAATAGAACTGCAATATACATAGTTCTTGACACAAATAGGTTTACCTGTGGAGTGAATGGACAAGCAACTGAGAGAACATATCTATCTGTATATGCTGGCTGCTTTTTAATGTTAATTTTTTAAAATAAAACAACAACAAACAAGAATGTCCCTCTAGTTTACAGCAAATCATCCAGAAATACCAAGAAATTATTTATTTATAACTTTATACTATTTTCAAAAGGGAAGAAACAAAATTTTTAAAAATGTATATCTTGAACATAGCCTGGCATTTTATGAATATTAAACTTTATCTGTTCCCTTGATATAATTTTACTCTGTCATTAAACATTAAATATAATATTTAATTTAACCATATTTATTTATATTCTAACTTTACAAAGAGTTTGAGGTTGCCCATAAGAAATACAAGTATAAAATAGCTGAATTTTTAAAAGCATATAAGTAAACATAATTAAAAACATATATATTGAAATAAAATAACAATAAAAGGAGAAAAAATAGAATATTCATGTTTAAGTCATAAATTTCCATACGGTATAGTTGAAACAGAAATATAGCTTTGATCTTCCTAAAAGCCAAAAGTAAAGCAAGGAAAATGATCAGATAAATAGTTCTTATCTTATTAGGGGTAGGAGATATTACTACTTATTTTCTAATGAGTTAACTCTGAAATGAGAGTTTATATTGGATTTCATATAGGGAATATTGAAATATATAGTGAAGGGGAAAACCCATCAAAAATATCAGATCTGCAAATGCAGTAATGGGTTTGTTTTTCTGTTGTTGTTGTTGTTTTTTGTCTTGTCTTTTTTTTTTTATAATAGATCTTTAATAATGAGGTTTATATAGCTGTTTCTGTAAGTTCCATCAGAAGAAGCCCCGGGCATAACATGCAGATAAAGTAATCTTTACTCATTGCAATTGTAGTCTGATTGGACTGCATAGTTTTTTAATCCCCAACTATTTACAATAATCCAGCAGGCAAATTCAACTGCATTCAAAGGCCAAGTAATTAATGCAGGGAGGGGGGGATGGCCAGAACAAGTTATGTTAATCTAGAGAGTGCATGACTTACACAAAAGGGAAAATGAAGCCCCAGTTGACCAAATTATCCAGTTTCTCAGATGAAAGTCCAAGTTTTTTGTGAAATTTCCTCATTTATAAATGTTGGCAATTAATTCAAACAAAGTAGAGGGCTTTGTGTGGCAAACAAACACATTTATAGGTGGCCTAAATATGGACTTAATACTGGATTTTAATTTAGATGGCTGTTTTGTTACATCTATTCTATAATTTTAAAGATGTTCATTACAAAGGACATGAGTGTGTGATTACACATGAGGGGAGTTTGTTTTTATAGTTGTTGACTTTTTTAGTTAGGATACAGCTTGCTGTTGTAACAAAGGGACTCTAGAATTTCAGTGACAACACAACAGAAGTTTATTTCCTGCTCATTCCAGTAAGAGTCTATTGTGAATGTTCTTGTTGATGGGCAGGTTTTGCTCATTCATCATAACTCAGTGTCATTCAAGACTGAATGACCCTTTGCCATCTTTGATGTGTAAATTCCCAGGTTACTTTGGGATCCTCTCTATTCCCATTGGCCAGAGGAGAAGAGATCATGGAGGTATTCACTTGGGAGGTTTATAATGGGCTGTATCTAGAAGTGGAGCACCTCACCTCTGCTCATGTTCCATTGGCTAGAACTCAGTCATGAGGCCACATTAATTATGCTGGGAGAGGCAGTTTAGCCATGCACCCAGGAAGAAGAGGGAAGCATGGATTTTGATCAGTGGATGTCAGATTCTGCTACACCAGTGTTTAAGTCATTCATCTTATCTTGGATCTATAGGTATCCACAACATGACCTCAGAGTGAGCAACGTTAGAAATAGTTTTATTTTAAGAATTATTATTATTATTAAACCAGGTAAAACTTGAGATTAAAAGTTATGCAATAAATTCCAGAGAATGAAAAGGGATGAAAGAGAATGTACAATATCCCTCCACATCTTGCTGCATGACAGTCAATGGACAAAAATATCAAATTGCTTTTAAAAATAAAAAATACAAATCTGACAAGGCCCCCTTTTGTCATTGTTAGCAAGAAATTTGGTTTCAGGCATTTGGTAGGTAGAGTGGTCTTCTCTCCTTCTTGGGATCTGCCTAGGATTCCCAGGGATTTTACTATCCCAAAGTTGGGGGGGCACTATTTTCTAGTGAAGTATGGCTGCCATTCCCTCTGCCTATTGGCCCTTCAAAGACCAGTGGCCTTTTTGTTCAGTGCTAAGCCTTACCAGAAGATTTGTGGGAGCTTCTGGTCTATGTACAGCAGTCAGGATTCATCCTTCCTTAACATTCCTGCCTATTTGAGGTCATATTAACCAAAGGACTTGGGTAGAAGTGCAGTCTGGTCCCTGTCATCTGAAGCACCCCCAGTACCTCATCCTCTCTATTTTGAATGAACCAACTTCCTCCCCTTGAGTTGGTTTATTTTCATTTCCTTCTCAAAGCAATGAACTCCAGCCCCCACTACTTGAGATATTTGTAGGTTCTTATATTAATGAGGTCAGGCCTCTCAACCACAGGCTTTCCAGATGCTCAACCCTCCATCAGCAAGTGTTAATTTCCTCTCCTTGCAGGACAGTGCTAGGTGGGTGGTGTCAGTCTTAGAGCAGGGGCAACTCCCCTTCAGGATGGTGAAGTCTCCAGTTTGGATTTATTTGAAATTTAACGGATTGTCTAAAGAGTTGGGTATAAATGTATGCTTTGATAGTTGAGGGAAAATATAGCCTATTTTGTAGTTTATTTTGTCGTTAAATGTGAAGTACTGAAATTATTAAGTAAAATAAACTCTGAGCTGTTAACTTTAGCTGTTAGCATTGAAACTGATTTTGACCAGTCACATGTTAGAGAACTTCTAATCCCCAATGATCGGTCTATCATCACTACTAGGTTTACTAGGCAGTAACATTCATAAGAGGAAATGTGAGCTCTCACACCAATCATCATGAGGTATAAGAGTCACTGTCAAGGTCTGAAAAGAAGAAAAGAGATGGGAAAAAGGCCTGTACCTCCCCTCCTCAACCTCTCCTTCACAATACCCATACACCCCCCACACCCATCCCTGCCCCAGCAAATTCAGAAAATTGGTTAAATATTTAAGAAACGCTTGAGCATCAACTGCTTGTATAAGACATTTTTCCCTCGGAACATTCCAGACAGACTGTGGGGTGAGAGCCCTGTTCCCCTGGCTCACGAGCTGGGTGACCTTGAGTAGGTTGCTTGATTCCTGAGGCTCAAGTTCCACAACTTTAAATTGATGATAATACGTGTATCTAGCTCACAGGGTTGTTGTGAAGATTAAATGAGTTAACACTTACCAAGTTCTTAGCACAGTACCTGCCACACAGTAAATCTTGTATAAGTGTTGGCTAACTAATGCAACAAGACAAAATCAATAACAACAAAACCCAGCAAACATCCCTATGGCTTTGTTCATTGCTGACCTTAACAGCATCAGTGGCGAGAGAATGCTCTGAGAATTCTGCATCATGATTATCTGTGAAACGGGATAATCATAGAACCTGCCTCAGTAGGGTTATCGTGAGGACCAGATGAGATGATACAGGTAAAGGATACAGTGCCTGGAACACAGCCAACACTCATTAATCTTGACATTAATTTTTTTAAACTTATTTATTTATTTTTTGGCTGTGTTGGGTCTTCCTTGCTGCGCACAGGCTGTCTCTAGCACAGTGAGTGGGAGCTACTCTTCCTTGAGGTGCACAGGCTTCTCATTGCAGTGGCTTCTCTTTGTTGCGGAGCATGGGCTCTAGGAGCCCGGGCTTCAGTAGGTGTGGCACACAGGCTCAGCAGTTGTGGTTCGCGGGCTCTAGAGTGCAGGTTCAGTAGTTGCAGCGCACGGGCTTAGTTGCTCCGCGGCCTGTGGGATCTTCCCGGACCAGGGCTTGAACCCATGTCTCCTGCATTGGCAGGCAGATTCTTAACCACTGTGCCACCAGGGAAGTCCCTTGATATTAATTTTACTTCTGCTACTTTATCCTGATCATCATTTGCAATAAGTGTTTTGACATTTTTCTAACAGTGTGAAAGCATATATTTTTCAGCACCAGATTCCCTTTTATTGAGTTTGACTCATAAGTACTTCACTGTCTTCACAATAAATACATGTCCCTGTTGAACCTGGAAAAGTACATATTCCTTTTGCACACTGGGAGAACTGAAGGACACTCTCTGCACCTGCCAGAGGAGGCGCAGAGGAACATGGGCATTTTTGCTCCCTGTCACCTGAGTAAAAACACAGTGATTGCATTAGGCAGCTGTCAGTGCCATGGGGAATGGAAAACTACTGCTGAGGAGCTGCAACTGGAAAAGATCATCTTTGATGCTAAGAGGCAATTCTGACCACACTCCTGTCCCTCTAAGTTCGCCTTCCTAACCTTTACTTACTCGGCCCCCTGGAGAATGTCATCTCACCTGATTCTATCCGATTCTTGCTTGACCCCATAAACAAACATCCCACCTGGGAGTTTTGATGACGCATATTCCCCGTGTGTAGTACTAAATGAAATGCAGCTGACTTAGCCAAAGTTTTTTTGCCGTTCGTTTTTGGATGCACATCTCTGAAAACATCAGTGTGCTTGTGGTAGGGGAGCCAGCGGAGGGCAGAGGAGGGTCAGCTGGCACATACTTTTCCATGTCCCTATTTTGTTCTTCTGTCCTTTTCCTGCTTTAGCCTTCGCATTCTCAAATACTGTCAGGAATTCCTCTAGAATAGAAGCACCCTCAATTGAATTGAATAAGGGACCTCAGAATGGTCAAGAATTTATTTTTTAAGCAAGTACATTTTAATATCATTTCCTAGAAATCATTGGAGATGTCAGTCTCTTCTTTTGCAAAATGGAAAAGGAAAATTGTTTCTCATTTTAAATGTTAATAACTGCTTATGTGCAGATGTTTGTCACTTGTAGTGTTTGAAATATAAATAATCCTGCTTTTTTGCCCAATCTCTTTCTCTTGTTTTAAGTCCCTTTATTGAGAACTGACATAAACCCCACTGGGAGACTGCAGGGAGAGAGAAGGGCTCAGGAGAGTTCTCTTGAGCCTCTATAAGTGAAAAGGTATTGTCATAGCCTTGGAACCTGTAACAATAATCAGCAACCACATAACGTAAATGATTTGGACAGACTTGTTTAGACGGGTGTGGTTTCTCAAAGGAGGATAACCAGTCAGAGAGCTGACAAATGGTTTAGGTATGAGTCATCTTAAAAATGAAGAAAACCTAAAATAATAGCTCTACACCTTTTGAACTTTGTTTCATGAAAAATTTATGGCAATTGTGTGGCAGGAACTAAGGAGAACTTGAGCTTCTCACAGAAAGAAGTCAGTCACAAGATTCCAGGAAGAGGCTAAGGAACGCAAAACCAAAAGATATCGTTATTAATTGTTCATCCTTCAACTATTTGTGCTGATCCTAACAAGCCAGCCTCTCATCCTTCAGGCTTATTGGGTGCAGGGAGACTTGATTGTTCCTGCTAATGAATTGTCTTTCTTGATTGAATTGTTATTGTCTGTTTTTACGGAAGAACCAGTTAAGAGGAAGTGTTAGGAGGAGGAAGAACCCTGGAGATCAAACAGGGAGGCTGCTGTCCGGGGAGGGGAGAAAGCAGGGCGCACCAGGCTGTGGGTGGGAGTGGGAACAATGCAAACAGTCAGACTGGAAGTTCAGAAGAGGGACTGGGCAGAAATGAGAATAAGAGGCATTATTCTGCTTTGTGGAATTGCTAATGAGAATACTGCCAGATGTTGGCATTAAGCATTAAGAACAAGTTATGTCCAGTTTGAGCTCAGGGGAATGTTTTCTCCTGAACACTCTTCCACACCTGAAACATACCCATCCCTGGAGATAGAAAAGTAATTAAAGAGCTTTATCACAGTAACCCTTAAAACGCTTAGCTAGTCATTGCTGTAGACAAAAGTTACACTGGATGGAAACCTAGGACTGAGGTGGATTTCAGCCTGAAAAACTAGCGTGTTAAATGCTCATAAATGTGTAGGTTTTTTTTTAGCATATTGGAATAGTTCAAAGTTTAGTTGGAGAGACTCAGGAACATTTTGAAGATAGTTCCATAACTTCCCCAAAAGTATGTTGCCTGGGGTGTTTACTTTGCCTTTCCGCGGTGGATCTCAGGATAAGACTTTAGACTTCAGGATGACTTCCTAGCAAATGGATCTTTTTCTGGTCAGTTTCAAGTGTGACCCTTTGGGCATTCACACCAGTACAATTATATGCCACTTGGACCCCACTGCTCCCCCATTCAGGTCTTATATATCTGCATTGTTGAGGATAAACAATTGTATTCAAAATAAGTATGCCAAATTTGTTTTCTTAGGATACTTTGTGATTAGTTTTCATGGATGAATTTTTATTTGTTTTATTTTCAAGAGCATATGTTCTGGGAAAATTTTCTAGCCTAAAAATATAATTCTCTACAGCCCTCATGAATAAACATTATGACAGCAGGGTCTCTCTCTTTTTGCAATGACTATGTGTTGCCTTAAAAATGCACAGTAGCAAGGCTCCAGGCTGGTGTTTCTCAGTCTGAAACTGTAGGTTCGCAGATGTATTCTTAGGTCTATATGGTGTGTACATATACTGTGTGCCTGGGGAGTTATTATAGACATCAGCTTCAATATATTTTAGAAAGTAACAACTGATATTTGTGACATTTCCTGTGGACTCCCACATGCCAGAGCAAACCAAACCCAAAGTAGATAAAGATGAAATGTCAAAACATCAACCGAAGTACTACTTCTCTTCTGGATTTCATTTCGGAGTGATTTAAGAAACCCAAAACCTGGTCTCTTCGTTATGGGCAGTAGTCTGTTTGAGGATGGAGGGTGTTGGGGAAAGAATCAGGTTTGACATAAACAGTACATTTCAGTACATTCACAGGTTCTTGCATGGGATTTTCTTTGACATCACAGAAACCATCTTCTTATGGATGTTCCAGATTGCTCACTAGAGTCTAAGGAGTTTCTTTATATCAGAAAGTATAGGAAGGAATTTGTTGAAAGCAATGGCTGGATATATTCTTGATTAGGTGTTATTAAATATACAACATGTATATACAAAGTTCAAAACTCACAGATTCATATTTTTCCTTAAAACTTTCCATTTATCCTTGATGCTTAGATAAAGCTATCAGACATTGTATTTTAAAGCTGCTGTTGTACATACATATGTGTTAAAGAAAGGTAGTGGGACAGGGAGGTTGATTAAGAAATAAGACCACCTAAACTTATTAGGCTGATGGACTTGGCAAAGAGATCATGATTCAGAATTAGTGTTTTGCAGAGAGTACCTTAGAAATCAGCATACTGTTGTGTAGGCAAATATTTTATAATTAGTGTCAAATATCACAAAGTGTTCAGATTGCATCAGTGAAACTTCTTATACTCTGAGTGGTAGAGAGAATTTGTCAAACTGAACCCAAAAAGGAGGGCTTTTCTGTCAAAGAGATTTGCCAGGGCCCTAAAGCTAACCAGTGTATTTGGAGCAAGCTTCTAGACAGTTCAGCATCAGTGGGGCCTCTAAGGTAGAGTCCTGTGATACCCACTGTATTCTTGTTTAACAGAAATACATTCCAACCAATTTAAACAGAATAGGAACTAAATGAAGATCATGAGTGACTTCCAAACTCTCTAGGAGGGCCAGAGGGCCAGACTTGGAAACTGAAGCTGGGAATGAGGCTTAAATTATATAGAACTGCCCTGGTGGAACCATCCACCCCCATGTTGCCCAAATAGTACCTCTGATGCCAGCCCTGGACGCTTCCTCTAGAACCTCTGCTTGTGTACAGGGTGCTTCTGCTGTGAGTGGAGTGCACCCAAAAGTGTTCTGATCTGAATTCTGGCATGGATGCTTTTGACTGGTGGAGAGCAGGGCTCCAGCATGCACTGAGGATGCAAGGGAGGTGGCAAGTGAATTTTAGGCTTCTACCTTGAGAAGGTGAGGACTCATAGGTAGGGAAACCTCCAAGTTTAGGAAAAATGCTCAAAATGCTTGGAAGGCAAAAAAAAAACGTCATTTTTCCACCATACCTACCAAACCCAGAATCTGGTTCCTGGGGTGCCTGACCAGGTAAGCTCTTGGTTCTCAGACAAAAATAAATCAAGGCAAATTTAACTGTAGCCTAGGAGGATACTAGAGTTCTTAATGATTGACTTACTACTAGTTATTTGTTTCTTTAAATCTTGTCTGTTACATCAGGATTTAAATTTGTCAAACAAAGACAGCAGTGTGATACTATTAGCTATTTATACTAGCTTGACAGTTATCTTTTTATTTATGAATCATCATTTATTGGATGCTATGATAGCCCTTCTTTTCCACCTGTTAGCAGATACAATTTCACACCGGCTAGCAGTTGTTAAGATTGCAGGTGCAGTGCCTTGGAGGAAATAGAGACACTAGGAAAGCGGTTCTCAATCTCAGTGAGTCTTAGGATCACCTGAAAAGGTTGTTTAAACTACAGGTAGAAGAGTTACCATATGACCCAGCAATTCTACTCCTAGGTATACGTCTGAGAGAATTAAAAACTTGTTCACACAAAAACTTGTAAACAAATATTCATAGCAGCATCACTGACAATAGACAAAAGTGAAACAGTTCAAATATCCATCAACTGATGACTATCCCATAAAAAATGTGGTACGCCTAAACAATGAAATTTTATTCAGCCATAAAAAGGAATGAAGTACTGATTCATGCTACAAGATGAATGAATCCTGAAAATACAATGCTAAGTGAAAGAAACCAGAAACAAAAATCCACATATTGTATGATTCCACTGGTATGACATGTACAGAGTAGGCAAATCCATCGACATAGCAAATAGATTACTAGTTGCTATTGGCCAGAGGGAGGGGTAGGTGGTAGATGGGGAACGGGTGCTAATGGGAAGAAGTTTCTTTTTGTGTTGATTAAAAGTTTCTGTAATTAGATAGTAGTGAGAGTTGCACAACTTTGTGAATATATAAAACCCACTGAATTGTACACTTTAGAAGCATTAATATTATAGTATATGAATTATATTTCAATAAAAAAGAGAAAAGATGCAAGTAGATTTCTCATTTTTTGCCAAAGAATCTAAATCCAGGTCTGGTATGTAGTCTGGAATCATATTTTAATGTGCAGCTGGCCCTATGAAGAACACTGAGAAACAGTGAACCTGGGCCTTACACATATAATCTAAACTATAACACTGTAGAAGTACTAATACAAATTCGCAATTCTTCAAATTCATTATTTTACCTTAGAAAATGTACATAAAAATAGTATAGAATACTATCAGAAGAGTCTTCAGAATATAATATATGAAAAAAACACAATAGCTTTCTCCTAAATAATTGATGTAAAGCCAATGGACTTAATGATTTTTAGTAAATATGGTATTTGTATTTTTTACTTTTAACCCACTTATATTCCAGAAAAAATCTGATACCTCTTGATATCACTTGGTAAAAGTCTAAAATATTCTAACTTGTATTAATTTAACAAAATTTTGTCATCAGATAGGCTTGTGCGCTGGGTTGATGCATAAAAGAGCCAGCCCACCCTCTAGGACTTGGCCATCTAATGCAGTGGTTCTCAACCTTGGCTACACATTGAAATCGACTTGAGAGCTTTAAAAAACTCTGAATCTTGGGTTCCATCCCCAGAGACCCTGATTTCGTTGGTCTGGAGTGCAGACAGGGCATTAAGACTTTACAAATCTCCTTGGATCATTGTAATGTGCAACCAAAATTTAGAGCCACTGCTATAAGGCAGAGAAGGACAAATATGATATTGCTTACATGTGGAATCTAAAAAAGGCATTCAAATGAACCTATCTACAAAATGGAAATAGAGTTACAGATGTAGAAAACAAACTTATGGTTACCAGGGGGTAAGGAGGGGAGGGATAAATTGGGAGATTGGGATTGACATATACACACTACTATATATAAAATAGATAACTAATAAGGACCTACTGTATGGCACAGGGAACTCTACTCAATATTCTGTAATGGCCTATATGGGAAAAGAAGCTAAAAAAGAGTGAATATATGTATATGTATAACTGATTCACTTTGCTGTACACCCGAAACTAATACATTGTAAATCAACTACAATCCAATAAAAATTTTTTTAAAAAGGACCACTGCTATAAGAAAGAGATTGACCAAACACGGGTCATATCGCACGTTATCACAGTAATCAAAAATTACGATGGGGGAGCTCACAGGAAGCATCCCTAACCCAGGCTAGAGATGGGGTTGCTCAGTAAAGCCTTCATGTATGGGGTTGATACCTGAGCTGAGTATTAAATTATGAGGAGGAATTGGCCAAGTGAAAATGGGGGTGAGCATGAAAGAGATCCAGGCCGAGGAAGCAGACTGAGCAGAGGCAAGAAGAGGTGAAAGCCTAGTTGTTATCTTGAGGAGAAGACTGAAGTAAAAGGCCAAGAGACATGTCATAATTTTATAGCTGGCTATGCTATTAGATGTTTCCTCAGAAACTGACTGGGGTGGGCAATGCTGGGACTTTCAGGTCATGGCATCTTCTTCTATTGCATTTGAGGAAAGACAGCAGTTTCTTAGTACACTGTATCAGGGATTCGCAGTAAAGAGTTTAGTAGTGCTGGGCTTTCCTGGTGAAGTTATTAGCTGTTGAAGTGAATCCTGGAATTATGTGTTTTGTAAAGTGTTTATTACAGGTCTACTCATATCAGTTGCAGAGCCACTTTTTCAGAAGTGCTTAAGCCCATGTCCCAGGTAAAGATCCTCTGTCATCCCTAAATTAACTAACCACTGAACAGCAGAGAGGACACAAATTAGGCAAATATTACTAGGAATCAAACTAAAAAGAAATGTCCTTATAGAGCAAGAGGTGCCCGTTTCTCTCTTATTCCTAAACGAACTTTGGGAGTTGGAGAGTTACCACCTAATTATGTCAACAGACCCAGCTTTAGGTTCCTGGCCCTGTGCTCTCATTATATTTAAAGTCTGATAGACAGACAAATACAGGTGGCTCTCTGGTAGAGTAAACAATCTATGTTATTTCCAGAGGAATAGTTGAGATTGTAGGAGGATTGCCTTTATCTGATGTGGTGGAGTCAGTGATACAATTATATATGTTCTCTTTTATGGAGTCTGTGTGGTCACTTCTATAATATGCTTTAAAGATCTGAAATGAAAGCTTACATCTCAGCAAACATTTAACACCACAGTGAATATGAGCACAGGAGCCAGGCCTCCTGACGGTTTTTGTTTGTTTGTTTACATATCTCTACTGCTAAATTGTATGTACTGCATCATGGCTTCTGAGATCCTTTCATAAAGAAGCTTACTCTCTCCTTGGATCCCCACAATTTACAGGGAGATTCAAGAGCTGGTCCAAGGTTAGAGAGTCATTGTGTCTTACTTGGGACAGGCAGAAAGACAGTTAGGCTCCAGTTCCTCAGCACAAATTAATTGTCCATTGTCTACATGGTGCCTGTATGTGTTTAAGCAGCCTTGGTCTCCATTTTCCGGGATAGCTTTATCCTTTTTTGTTTTCACAAAGGATTTTTTTTTTTTTTTTTTTCTGCGGTACGTGGGCCTCTCACCTCTGCAGCCTCTCCCGCTGCGGAGCACAGGCTCCGGACGCGCAGGCCCAGCGGCCATGGCCCACGGGCCCAGCCGCCCCGCGGCACGCGGGATCCTCCCGGACCGGGGCACGAACCCATGTCCCCTGCATCGGCAGGCAGACCCCCAACCACTGCGCCACCAGGGAAGCCCCTTCACAAAGGATTTTAAAGCACTTACAAACATACACACACCCTCTAATATTTCTCATTTAACCTTAGCATTTCATGAACAATCATCTTCATACACTTACTGATTTGTATTATTTTAAATTTTTCTTATTTTGAGTAGCTAATGCTGCGAATGTTGTATGTAAAACTGAATGAAGATTACTTCTCTCAAAAATTTTCATCTACATTTATGACATTTCATTCATACTATTGACATTTCTAAGTAAGTCACTCTTTAAAAGTCATTTTGCTAGGCCCTTGCTCTGCAACTCCAAAATGTAACCAATGAATACCTGGCTAAAAGGTCAATAAGATAAAGGTATATGAATTTTAAAATTTCCTTCTTTTTCTTCCTACCTTCTCACTACTTATGTCAATAGCATGTAATTTCTATACTCCGTAACATAGAAAAACACATATGCAGATGTAAATTTTTTAAAGTTGGTATGATTTTGTTTGTTTTTATAAAAATATGATCTTCCACATGTATCAGTTTCTAACCATATGTACCACCTTGGCTCCTTATCAATAAGTCATAGGCATCTTTATAATAATTCTTTTTAATGACCTACTCTTAAACTAGTGAAATTTATAACAAGAATTAGTCTAAATATATTCTAACATAAAAATGTCTCATTAGCTTTTAGATCATACTTCCCAGGCCCCCTGTTCACCATACGGCTAATATTTTTTCAAACATCCTTTTATCCTCCTATCCCCATAGTATACGCATATTACATGTGTCTCCACACATATACACACACACCAAGTCCAAGGAGGCAAACTGTCACTGTAATGTTAAGTGATGACTAAGGGCTAGTGCTGTGCTGGTGAATGTTTAACTACCAGCTCTTGGGAGAGGGGGAGGAGCCCCAGTTTATAGTGTTTGCCTATTTCAGTGGTTTACATTCATACTCCCACCCACTCTGGCCCTTTTTAAGATACCAATGTTAGATCATCCAGCTCCTAACTTTCCTGAAAGTTAACAACTTGCTCTCGTGAGCCTGTACGAGCTGGCTCCAGAACGCCACTGACTGAGGCCGCAGTGCTAACAGCAGAAGGTGCTGTGACTTGTGTAGGGCATCCTGAGGCTAGAGGAGTCATCTAAGGACCAGCCTCTTTTTTCAGAAATCCAAAAATCTTCTCAGCCCCTTTTCTTGATCCAGTTCTACAGGAGGTTAGAGAACTGATCTTTCTAAGAATCCCGTGAATCTCTTCTAAACTCCCTAGGCATCTTTAATGTGGGATTGGGCAACCAGGTTTTCCTGGACTCTATGGGTTTATCTCCATTTTACCAACATCGAAGCTATGAGTTTATCCTGCAGGAAGTCATAAAGTCCACCTCAGAACTACTGTCCCTGGCATGTGGAATTTAGAGCGACAGAGAAGAAGGAAGCTTGGAAGATCAGGTACCTCCTAGGTGGTCCTTAAGCCCTCTGATGTTTAAAGAACCTTTCCTAATGGCTGACTACTTCCTCCATGGCAGCATGACCATAACTGCCATGAGAGATTTCACATAAAAGACGGTATCCAGAAACCAGGGAACAGATGGGCTAACAAAAAATCCAGTCAATTATGAATCATACTATAAAACTTAATTTTGATATAACTATACATATTTCCCAAGCTCTAGCGGCTACCTTGGTTTCCAAAATGTAAATCAAGGGACAGTAAAGGGAAGATTTAAATAAATTAAAATCTAGAGACAAGTCAATAACTATTGGACTCTGGCATTTTCTAAGGCCACATTTGAATCAACTATCCTGATTCTTTTCCCCTAAGGACAAGAAACTTACCATTGCCACTCCACCAAGGACAATATTCTGAGCTTGGTAGGACCCTGCCTTATCACCTAATATCACCTAATCAAGAAACACTGAAAACTGCTTGCCCTTCTCAAAATGAAGAGGTTTTCACTTTGTCCCGTGGGTACATTGTTTAACCTTGGGACCCTGGCCCCATTCAGATAACATCCTTTGCAAAAAAAAAAAAAAAGCCCTTTCCATCTGTCATTCCCTTGATGCCCAAACTGAGAGAGATCAGAGTTAAAAGCTTCGCTTAAGACCTCACGCATTTATTTCCCAAATATTTAAAGGATGCCTATGGTTAGGAAATAGTAAACAAAATAGGCTAAATCCCTTCCCTCATGGAACTTATATTCTACTGGGGTAAGAAAGGTAATAAGCAAACAAACCAGTAAATGTATAAAAATGTCAGATGGTACAAAAAGGCTTAACAGGAAAATACAGTATGGGAATTGGGTAGATCCTAGGAGAGGGGGGTTATTTTATATAGAGCGACAGGGAAAGGTCTCACTGGTAAGATAATACCAAAGCAGAAAAGGGAGGGAGGGAGCTCTGGGAATGTCTGGGGAAGGACATTACACCAGAGGCTCCAGAAAAAGCAAAGCCCACATGCTTCATTTTAGAGCACAGATCTCTGCAGTTGAAGAGTTCTGAAGCATGACAGATAGGGCCAGACATTGCGACACGTCCTCAGGCCCCTGAGGCACAGTGAGTGATATCTAGCTTCAGGGTTAGTCTATGTCTGTGTTGCAGGCTGGATACCATCCTCAGAGTCAGGCCTCAAGGCAAGATTTCCAGGGAGAAAAGGAAACAGTATCCCTTAATGCTTCTCAAGAAGTGCCCCAACCCAATGAAATACCTTGCCTATCGGCTCTGCATTGCCAGAGAGAAATGCAGGCCAACCTGCCCCTCCCCTAATAGTGTCTACAAAGGCATTTGGTTGTTTTGTACTTGTTCTCTGAGTAGTTACTGAAAGCGCTGGTGCACTTGGTCATCTGACCATACAGGTGTTTCTCCCATACTTTGTAGGGGGAAAGTCCATCTTTTCACATCTGTGGGTACAGTTGATATTGACAAAGCCTGGGGCTATTCACAACCACACATCTTTCCTCTACCATCTGCCCAGGTCTTCGGTCACAAAAAGGCCCTCTGCATTTTTGCTTTTTTTTTTTTTGGAAATAGAACTTTTATTAAATATAGGCAAGTACACATTTACAGCAAGGAATTAAGAAATTAAAAGAAATCTCTTTTATTCCTTTTTCTTCTGTGATTGCTGAGGCTAAAACTTCCAAAACTATATTCAATAATAGTGGCGAGAGTGGACAACCTTGTCTTGTTCCTGATCTTAGAGGAAATGGTTTCAGTTTTTCACCATTGAGAACAGTGTTAGCTGAGGGTTTGTCATATATGGCCTTTATTATGTTGAGGTAAGTTCCCTTTATGCCTACTTTCGGGAGGGTTTTTATCATAAATGGGTGTTGAATTTTGTCGAAAGTTTTTCTGCATCTGTTGAGATGATCATATGGTTTTTCTCCTTCAATTTGTTAATACGGTTTATCAAATTGCTTGATTTGCGTATACTGAAGAATACTTGCATTCCTGGGATAAACCCCACTTTGTCATGATGTATGATCCTTTTAATGTGCTGCTGGATTCTGTTTGCTAGTATTTTGTTGAGGATTTTTGCATCTATGTTCATCAGTGATATTGGCCTGTATTTTCTTTCTTTGTGACATCTTTGTCTGGCTTTGGTAACAGGGTGATGGTGGCCTCATAGAATGAGTTGGGGAGTGTTCCTCCCTCTGCTATATTTTGGAAGAGTTTAAGAAGGATAGATGTTAGCTCTTCTCTAAATATTTGATAGAATTCACCTGTGAAGCCATCTGGTCCTGGGCTTTTGTCTGTTGGAAGATTTTTGATCACAGTTTCAATTTCAGTGCTTGTGATTGGTCTGTTTATATTTTCTATTTCTTCCTGGTTCAGTCTTGGAAGGTTGTGCTTTTCTAATAATTTGCCCATTTTTTCCAGGTTGTCCATTTTATTGGCATATAGTCGCTTGTAGTATTCTCTCATGATCCTTTGTATTTCAGTTGTTACTTCTCCTTTTTCATTTCTAATTCTATTGATTTGAGTCTCAGAAAAGAAGTAAAGCTGTCACTGTTTGCAGATGACATGATACTATACATACAGAATCCTAAAGATGCTACCAGAAAACTACTAGAGCTAATCAATGAACTTGGTAAAGTAGCAGGATACAAAATTGATGCACAGAAATCTCTTGCATTCCTATATACTAATGATGAAAAATCTGAAAGAGAAATTAAGGAAACACTCCCATTTACCACTGCAATAATGAGAATAAATACCTAGGAATAAACCTACCTAAGGAGACAAAAGACCTGTATGCAGAGAACTATAAGACACTGATGAAAGTAACTAAAGATGATACAAACAGATGGAGAGATATACCATGCTCTTGGATTGGAAGAATCAACATTGTGAAAATGACTATACTACCCAAAGCAATCTACAGATTCAATTCAGTCCCTATCAAACTACCAATGGCATTTTTCACAGAACTAAAATAAAAATTTTCACAATTTGTATGGAAACACAAAAGACCCCGAATAGCCATGCAATCTTGAGAACAAAAAACGGAGCTGGAGGAATCAGGCTCCCTGACTTCAGACTATACTACAAAGCTACAGTAAACAAGACAGTATGGTACTGGCACAAAACCAGAAGTATAGATCAATGGAACAGGATAGAAAGCCCAGAGATAAACCCATGCACATATGGTCACCTTAGTTTTGATAAAGGAGGCAAGAATATACAATGGAGAAAAGACAGCCTCTTCAATAAGTGGTGCTGGGAAAACTGGACAGCTACATGTAAAAGAATGAAATTAAAACACTCCTTCACACCATACACAAAAATAAATTCAAAATGGATTAAAGACCTAAATGTAAGGCCAGCCACTATAAAACTCTTAGAGGAAAACATAGGCAGAACACTCTATGACATAAATCACAGCAAGATCTTTTTTGACCCACCTCCTAGAGAAATGGAAATAAAACCAAAAATAAACAAATGAGACCTTATGAAACTTCAAAGTTTTTGCACAGCAAAGGAAACCATAAACAAGACGATAAAACAATGCTCAGATGGGAGAAAATATTTGCAAAGGAAGCAACTGACAAAGGATTAATCTCCAAAATTTACAAGCAGCTCATGTAGCTCAATAACAAAAAAACAAACAACCCAATCCAAAAAAGGGCAGAAGACTTAAATAGATATGTCTCCAAAGAAGATATACAGATTGCCAACAAACACATGAAAGGATGCTCAACATCACTAATTAGTAAGGAAAAGAAAATCAAAACTACAATGAGGTATCACCTCACACGAGTCAGAATGGCCATCATCAAAAAATCTACAAACAATAAATGCTGGAGAGGGCGTGGAGAAAAGGGAACCTTCTTGCACTGTTGGTGGGAATATAAATTGATACAGCCACTATGGAGAACAGTATGGAAGTTCTTTTAAAAACTAAAAATAGAACTACCATACGACCCAGCAATCCCACTACTGGGCATATACCCCAAGAAAACCATACTTCAGAAAGAGTCATGTACCACAATGTTCATTGCAGCACTATTTACAATAGCCAGGACATGGAAGCAACCTAAGTGTCCATCAACAGATGAATGGATAAAGAAGATGTGGCACATATATACAATGGACTATTACTCAGCCATAAAAAGAAATGAAATCAAGTTATTTGGAGTGAGGTGGATGGACCTAGAGTCCGTCATACAGAGTGAAGTAAGTCAGAAAGAGAAAAACAAATACTGTATGCTAACACATATATATGGAATCTAAAAAAAAAAAAAAATGATTTTGAAGAACTTAGGGGCAAGACAGGAATTAAGACACAAACGTAGAGAATGGACTTGAGGACACGGGGAGGGGGAAGGGTAAGCTGGGACGAAGTGAGAGAGTGGCATGGACATATATACACTACCAAATGTAAAATAGATAGCTAGTGGGAAGCAGCCGCATAGTACAGGGAGATCATCTCGGTGCTTTGTGACCACCTAGAGGGGTGGGATAGGGAGGGGGGGAGGGAGACGCAAGAGGGAGGAGATATGGGAATATATGTATATGT
This sequence comes from Orcinus orca, assembly GCF_937001465.1. Classification (NCBI taxonomy): domain Eukaryota; kingdom Metazoa; phylum Chordata; class Mammalia; order Artiodactyla; family Delphinidae; genus Orcinus; species Orcinus orca. The sequence continues at coordinate 79,703,944 of NC_064561.1, read as the reverse complement.
ATAGCTGATTCACTTAGTTATAAAGTAGAAACTAACACACCATTGTAAATCAAGTATACTCCAATAAAGATGTTAAAAAGAAAAGAAATCTCTGACTATAAGCCTCTGCTTCAATGGTTGTTTCTTGTATAAGTAAAAATCACAATATCCTAAAAGTGGGGCCTCTGTTTTTTATTACTGAGTGCGAGGTTGACCCGTACACCCTTGGTATAGTCCAGAAGTCTCCATATGCCACCTTGTTAGAATTCACATTTTAATATGTCCTTAAATGTTAAATATATTCTGTTCCTCTCTACTTATTTTCTCAGTTCAATTCCCCACACTGAAGATTATTTTACTAGTGAACTAGCCTCTCTCCACGTATGGGTTAAAGTCTACAAAGCTGTACTGAGCCAACTTTCCCCCATGTTAATCGATAACTTCTATTCTCAAGCCTTGTTGAGGTCTCTGCCTTACTTCTAAAACAGCTAGTGAGAACATGATGCTGTCTTTGGAAGGAGCCATCCCTAAATCTCCATTCGCCTCTGACCTCTAGGGTCACCCTGAGTGTCCTTCTTATATGTTCCAAGGAGATCACAGGATTTTCCCCAATGCTCCTTTACAATCACATTTCAGAGTTTTTATTAAAATTGGTGAAAGGCTTTCTGTTCCAACCGTGCCCACACAAAAGAATCATTATTGATTTGACATTTAATCGCCAGCTAGCCAATTTTTTCTTTGCTGATAGAAATCATGGGCATTTCCAAAATGCTCAGTCCTCATGCCACCCAGCGTACCAGGCCAGTGGGGTTTTCGTATCAGCATGTACCTCCAATCCAACCCAGGATTCCTAACCATGAACATACACAGGAAGGAAATGAGAGCCAATAAATGGAAGCCTTAAGACTTCTATTACCACCCCTCGCTCTTTGAGAAATGGTAGTAACACCTAAAAGAGCCTATCTTCAGGGACATGACCAAGGCTGAAAGCTGGGCTTCACTTAAGAAAACACTTAGCAGCTGTAGTTTTCTTTGAAACATTATCAACAATATCAACAAGTTCTTTCCTAGCCACTCAAAGGGAGGGATAGAGCAAATAATATAACCTTTAGTTTTGACTGAGAAAGGGACTGGAATTGCTCAATGTCCCATGAAATTTATTTGAATGGATCCTGTTTAAATGTGCCAGCTGGGGAAAATATTATTTATAAAAGCAAACAAGCAATATTCAAAAAGGAAGCAGGACCTGTGAAATAATGTGGAAAAATTTTCTTTCAAAACTCCTGTTCTTAACGTTTTCCTCATTGGGGGCTCATATAAATTAAACAGGTTTTGTTTGAGCGTTTCCAAAACTCCCCAAATCTCTCACTGAATGAAGTTCTTTCTGAGCACTTTTCTCATGGAATTTCACAGACCTAAGGACAAAGATACAGTTGCCCAGATTTTAGAGAGCATTAATTTCAACATTGTCTTAGACAGAACAAGATGAAATCAGAGTCTGTGTTAAAAAACCAGTTGTGATTCATGGAGATGGGAGCCTTATGTGTTCTATAGAATGCGGGGTCACCGCATAACTCACCCACCTTCTCTCCTCCTGCCCCATGGGAGATGCTGTCCTCCAGTCAGAGTCACTCCCTCTTGGAAAAGAAAATGTTCAGGAAGTCACACTGCTCCTTACAAAGTAGCTTATTTTTTCACCACCTACATTAAAATAAACGAGGTTGTATTGGTGCCATATCTTTGAATTCAAACATATTTGTTTCAAGAGAAACAATGAAAGTTTTTATTAAATGGCTTTAATATGGGAGAGGACAAATTTGGTAGTTTTCAAGCACATGAGCTGACCTTTAAGATAATATGGATATTTTGACAGGAATACCACGATAGAACTGTCCAGCTCTTTGACCAGTTTTTGGTACTCTTATAAAACTAAAAATTAAAGCATCTTCAGTAAGTATTGGTCTGAAGAGCCACGTGAAGGACTAAGAATGGATAGTCACTTGGAAAGGGATTGCTAATAGAACTACTTCTGTTTTATCTATTAAAACTCATTCCCAATTTACAATGAATATAAAAACAAGTTACCCACACTGGCATCAGAGTAACAGTTCAGAGACACAGCCCAGAAGCCAGCAGGTCATATTTGTGGTATCCGTCTCCAAAACAGTTGGAAATAAACTGTATAGCTTATAAAACTCTGAGCAGAAACATGTGCAGTCATCTCCTCGTCAGTCATAAATGGTGACTCCTAGGGACAGCAGGAGCCTCGGAGGCCATCTGGTTGAAAGCCCATAAGCAGCTGAAATGTCTCAGCAGCAGCCCAGTGCTTGAGGGATGACCAGATATGCCCCATTAGGCATGCTTCTGGCTCCCAGAAGTTCACCAGCCCTTCAACTCACAGCCCAGGAGGCTACAGCTGTCCTCAGTTTGTTACACCTAGGTTTCTGACAGAATGGCCCACAGCCCCAGGTTCTTTTGGCAGGGCCTTCAACTAATCCAAAACTACGAATCCTTTCTTCCATTTATTGCCAAAGATGTACAATTCCATACACATTCACTTTAGTAAAGAATTGAAGATTTTTTTACTAGTTAAACAGAAGACGAGTTAGTATGCATTACTAATATTTGATGTTCATAAACTAAACTTAGCACATTGTTAGAATTTCAGGAAGAAGGTATTTTATAAGTAGTCAGTCTGAGGCAACTCTTGCAATACTGGAAAGCTACTGGTATGCATGGAAACAACTAGTATGCTTTGTTCTCAGGACTTCATCAACCTTGTGGTTGATTTTTGCTTTGTAATTATAAATTAATGTCAAGTTTGCTTTATAATTTTCAATTTAATTTACTGAGGATGTTTTGGTTACTGAGGATCATTTGGTTAAAGCTTATTTGGTTATGATCTGTTAATGAATATTTGCATTAATGATGTTTTTAGCTATATCGTTCAAATAACTAGTTATTAGAATATGTGCACATTGAGGTTTAAATAGGAATCATCCACGTCGCTAATGCTAGAGAAGATGTGTACAACCCACATACCACCACCTCAGCCCACCTCCATCAAATGGCTAAGTACATGCACCTTGTTGGTAGGTGTACTAATTCAATTTGTGCAGATTAAGTGAGTTGCAACACACTATCAAGGTAAGTGTGATAAAATAAATGTATCATTTTTTGGTGTAGAGGGCACTGTTTTATAGCACATGTGTATAAGCTCAAACTACAAATTGTTTACTTTTTTCTTCTATCGTCATCACTGAGTTCTTATCAATGGAAAAGGAGGAATGAACCAAGTAGATGGACTAGAACTTTTGGCTTCCCTCCATCCCCCTTCACTGAAGCAGGCCCCGATTTTTTGTTTTAAAGTGAAAGAACCACTGCTTTAAATCACAATATATTCTGAAATGTATTAAAGTCAGAGAGGTACAAACATAAGCCTTTTATTTTTTACTGGGGACACAGTTGGATTGCCAAAGAAACCATTTTAGCATAGATGAAAATACTGCTTTAAATCACAATAAACTCTGAAATGTATTAAAGTCAGAGAGGTACAAACATAAGCCTTTTATTTTTTACTGGGGACACAGTTGGATTGCCAAAGAAACCATTTTAGCATAGATGAAAATAAACAAGTGACAAAATTCTTATCTCCTTTTGGCTGTCCTATGCCCAGTCTGTGTGTTTTCTGAACCACAGATAAAATGGGCTGTCCATTTATCTTTTAAAAGTACTTCAAGACTTTAGTGAAAATTTGGCTTCAAGAAAATCTGGAATTTATGCCTTCGAGAAACAACTGTCTCCAATTCCTCTATGGTTTCAACCTGGTAATTCTTCTTCTTGCTGAGTTTTGACCCATAGTGATCTTGAACTGAATTCTGTAATGAACTTAGAAATAAGTCCCATTTACTAGAGAACAAGAATAAAAACCACATCTCAAGTTCTACCTCCAATGTCCTGATGACATGGTGATAATTTTAATAAAGTAATTTTTTAAAAGAACCATGTTTTGATCAGTATACCTTTCTATGAATAATTTCAAATCAACTATTAAAACATTTATACTTGTTTTTAAAATATGATCAATCAAGATGAAACAGAATGCTGAATAAAACATTAGTGAAGTGGAGGAAATAAGCCACTTATGTTCCCTCCAAGGCCTGTGGTCCAAGATGTTGGCAGTGGAAGAAACAAGATGTGTGGAGGACTGGGCAGGCTTCACGAAGTCAGCCATGAAAATTCCCAAAGTGCAGAGCCTTTTTCAGAAGAGTTGAGTTGTGCCTTCATTTCTTCCAGGAAGAGTAAAAGGAATACAGGTTTTTTAGCAGGCACCAAATACACATTTGGTCTGTCAAGACCTTGGATCTTGGTAGTAAACTTCAAAGGCAGTTTCTAATGCTTTATTCTAGCATCTGCTTTTTGGGGGCCCCATATAACATTCACTGTGTCCTTTGGGAATAAAGCCTGAAAGAAGAGAATGTTGCCCTGGAGTCTTTCCCACTTCAGATATTCTTGATAGCAGCACAGAAAAAATTCAGTTTAGAAAATTAGTTTATTTTTATCATTCTAATGGTGAATGATTAGCCCAAAGTCTTAGAGATGTCTGACATTTTAAAACTTTTTGATTTAGACTGGCATGTTTTATTGTCTTTAAATAAGGAACCTTTCTGTTCTTAAATATTTAATCAGTGTAAAAGCACTAGGCATGGCCAGCAGAAGAACTCTTTGTGCTGTTGACTGTCATTAATGCTGGCAAGTCTCCCCTGCACCAGACACAGCTGTGCAATGTACAAGGACTGTATTGAAACACTAGACCAACATATAAACGTCAAAACAATAAAGGAACTCTTGCCTCCAACTTGATCTTTCTGTCAGATAGTAACTTCCTACTCATTTGGAGCAGTCCTAACAGTTCCCAGACAGAAAAATAAAAGGCATACATATACCTGGACTCTCCCTGCGTAAAATCTTTGATCAAGGTCAGAAACTTCCCACGCATTTATTTACTAACAATTTGCAGCTCTGATTCATCAATTCATTTGTAAAATCTCCATCCAGTCTTGTAAAGAAATGTATCCTTCACTTTCTATGCACGTACTCTGGAAAAAAGGCTAGACTTCTCTTGAATAATTAGGGACCATTGGGAAGAATACATTACACTTGAGAAGAGCAGTGAGTCATGGCACTTATTTATTGGCTCTATTATTAAATAACAGGAATGGACTAAAGAGTCGATGTTTTGATCCATTTGGAATCAGAACCATCTAACTTTCCTTCCCTGTCATCACACTGTCCTTGAGAGTTGTATGAGGAATAAGATAAAGGTTCACTTAAGGTAACCTCTGGATTTTTCAAGCACATTTGAGTAAACTGTTACACTTCTAAAATATTCAAACAAAAAGACAGAACAAGGGGTCCATCAGAAATAGTGTGATTTTTGTTTTCTAATTACTTTTTATCTGTTCATTTAATAAATACTTATTCATCGTCTATTATGTGCCAGGCTCTGTGCACCCAGAACAGTGAACAACATAAAGATTGCCTCTGCCTTCTGGCACTTTCAGGCTGGTGGATGACATAATCAAGTTCAAAGGCACTTGCAATGCAGTATGAAAAGTGCTAAGACAGGGTAAATACACATCTTTGTGACAACACCTGAGAAGGGTCCTTAACTGAGGCTGAGAGCAGGTGAGGGGGTTTCCCAGAAGAAATGACATATAAATTGAGACACAAAGTGTGCATAAGAGTACAGGTGAGAGAGACTATCAAGCAAAGGAGTATAATGTTCATTTCTTCAAAAATGAGCATGGGCAGGGGACTTCCCTTGTGGCGCAGTGGTTAAGGGTCCGCCTGCCAATGCAGGGGACTGGGGTTCAAGCCCTGGTCCAGGAAGATCCCACACGCCGTGGAGCATGTAAGTCCCTGCGCCACAACTACTGAGCCTATGCTCTAGAGCCCGGGAGCCACAACTACTGAGCCCATGTGCCGCAGCTACTGAAGCCTGTGCGCCTAGAGCCCGTGCTCCACAACAAGACAAGCCACCACAATGAGAAGCCCACGCACCGCAACGGAGAGTAGCCCCCCGCTCGCCGCGACTAGAGAAAGCCCGCGCGCAGCAACGAATACCCAACGCAACCAAAAATAAATAAATGAATAAATAAATTTTAAAAAATGAGCATGGGCATATTTTGGAACAGAAAGGTGTCCAGAAATAGGTTTAAAGAGGTAGGTATTGCTAAGAGCAGATGGTAGCCACTGAACAGTTGTAGATATAATCAGATTGGTATTTTAGAAATATCAAACTGAGGGCAATGTAGAAAGTGAACTGGAGAGGATAAGCCCAGGAGACCTACTGCAGGAACCTGGGTGGGAGGTACCTCCCATGGACAGAGACAACAGGGAAGGAAAAAGGAAAGTAGACAGTGAGAACTGGAGATGTGCAGAGGGAACAGGGGAGAGCGCTGTCAGATGCAAAAGCTTGGGGAGGGGGTGGAACGTGGTGCCGCTCACGAAGGGGGAAAGCTGTTGAAGAGCAGGCGGGGGAAAGAGAATTAATTTGATCTTGAACGCACCGCCTTTGATTTGCCTATGGGACATGAAAAGTACACTTGGTGAGAAGTAAGTTGAAACTGCGGATCTGAAGCGAAAAGTGAGAGCAGGGTTGGAAACAGTTTCAAGTACAAGTCAAGTAAAGAAAATGGGCAATTTAGATCCTCCTTGACATGATTTTCTCAGAATTGCCTTATGGTAATTAACTTTATAAACATTTTCTGGAATCTGCAAAGAAGAAAACACAAACTACCTCCTATCTTTGTCCTTCAAATATCTGGGACAGCACTATAATTTCTAATGAATTTATTTTTAACATCATTGCTGGTAACCAAAGAGAAAAGATAGCAAGGAACAAAAGAAATTGCTATAGGAGGAGCTGGGCGAAGGACAGCTAACACCATGAAATGTATTTTTAAAATCCCCACAGTGAAAATTTTCCGAGTTCATAAATTATTTGCAATAAAAATTAGATTCATGAAGAAATAGAATATTTTACTGGGTTTTTATCTTTTTTTTTTTTAAGGTTACTTTACTTCTCAGATAAATAATCTCCAGAATCAGGGCTTCATGTCTTTGTTGATTTCTATAGAGGCATTAAATACACTGAAATGTAGTTGCAGTATCATTTTCCCGACTGTAACCCCCATAACTGTATACTGATGGCAATATAGACGCAGACAAGGATCAGTGACAAGTGAGAATAACATAGTGGTGGTTTAACCAGAGTCATGAAGAAAAAAATGTACTTTTTTTGCAACAAATTATCCATTTTCCTGGAAAAAATTGAAGCGGAATGAAAAATAAAATGTGAACACCTATTTCTTACCTACCTTTTAGTCATTCCAAATTCATCTCTCAAAGTCAGTTTTTAAAGCAATATACATGGTTAGATCATGATACATTCTGTATAGCAAAGAAACAAAGATACATTTATAGATACATACAAAGATACAGCTATATATATATATATAGATACATACAAAGATACAGCTATATATATACATATAGCAAAGATACATTCTGTATAGCAAAGTGCTCACATGCACGAGTTATACAGCTGCCTTTGCAGTCTCTAGAAAACAGAGATTTCCTCTAGTGTGCTTATGTGTTTTGTCCTGTTAATTTTTTGTCAATGGATACGTTCTTGTCCTTATCAGGCCTCTAAGACTAGTAAAGAAAGTGATCTCTGGCAGGGATTTCCATTAATTACTGTGGAAGACTGAAAAAAAGGAGCGATTATATATTACTTTGCTAAGGCTGCCATAACAAAATACTACTGATTGGGTGATTTAGAACACAGAAATGTATTTTCTCATAGTTCTGGAGGCTAAAAGTCCAAGATCAAGGTGTTGTCGGGGTTGGTCTCTCCTGAAATCTTTCTTCCTGACTTGAAGACAGCTACCTTCTTGCTGTGTCCTCACATGGCCCTTCTTTGTTATGGGTGCCTGTTGTTCTTCTTCTAAGGACACCACTCAGAGTGGGTTAGGGGCCACTCTGAAGGTCTCATTTTAGCTTAAGCACTTCTTTAAAGACCTCACCTCCAAATGTAACACAGTTACATACTGAGGGTTAAGACTTCAACATATGATCTTCTGGCGGGGGAAGGGCAGGGGACACAGTTCAGCCCATAACACCATGCTTGCCTCAAATTCACAGTCAGAGGGCTTGGGAGGCAAAAGGAAATGGGCACTGTTCCCTCCTACTCCTATGACTTTGTAATCCACAAATGAACTAAAAAAATTCTTCTTTATGGAAAAGTAAAAATTTAAAGTTATCTAAATACAGAATGTTAAATGATAGTTTAAGGACATAGTTTGGCAACCCATGGAAATCATAACTGAGTATCTGTTAATCCACTGTTTTCAGTAAACTCACCTAGCAAGCTTGGCACAGAGGCAAAACCTGAGGTCTGGTGAGTTGTTTACAGTTAATTCTGAGGGATGCCACTTCTAAATCTGTACAAGCTGTAGCTCATGGTATTTTTGTTGTTTGTTTTTAAGGGCTAGCATCTTTCTAAATACAATTGACAGTTCGAAAGATAAATCTGAAGAGCAAAATAAATTTTCTCCCCTAAAATTTCAATTATTTCTTCTGTCTCAATGTTTTTGAATTACTTATGCTGTCAAGAATTAAGAAATACTATATTTTTTAAAGTTCATAAGCATTTAGCACTAACTATAGTAAAAAAAAAAAAGAAATGAATTTAAATTCAAATGTGTAGTTATATAAAAATAAATTATGCTGTAGAATATTTAAAATGCTGTGTGTGTATATATTCACACATATATGTATATGTATACATATACATCTCCAATTATAGAATTAGCAAACAACCTTTCATGTGAGATAGTTTTGTAGTCTGAACTTTCTCACATAACTTTATTCCCATCAAAATCAACATGCATATTGTGTGCATGGGTTTTTTTAGATAGTTGTTATTAGAAATCAGATAATGTCAAAAAGGAAATGATTTTTTGAGGTATTAATCACTGAATATAACGTATTGATTTTTAAGAGTCTTGGAAATAAAATAATAACCACATAAAAGTGATTCCTAATAGTAGAATTTCAAATATTATGACATAGTGGTGAAAAATATATCCTTGATATCCTTCCTTAGTCAGTGACACTGTCAAACTTCAAGTTTTTTAAAATATTTCTGAAGATTTATCTTCATTAAAAAAGGATATTGAATTAGTAAAAATAGGCATTATCAAATAACTAGAAACTTACTCCTCCCATATTAGAATTAACTCCCTTAGCAGACTTTTGGGCAAAGAAGTAACCTGCCAATGACAATGACCCAAGACTTTGAGCCTTTAAAGAAGACATATCAGATGCAGGAAATCTCCCAAGCTGCTGTGAAGATGTTGAAATGTTGGGTTATAACAATCCAACCACCCCATTAAAAAAAAACCTTGAATACATAGTCTAGATTGAAACTAAAAAAATTTTAAAAAAAAGAGGAAATTCTCAGATGCCAGACATCCAGTGTAACTCAAAGTGAAAATGCTGAGTTGAAGCTGATGTCAAGAGGCTCAACAGAAATTAGGAACAAGTTATTGATTAATGGCTGGGGACTTGGATTACTGTCAGAAGGGAAACTAGACCATGGGACCCTGGGAGCAGAGAGCTGGAACTGACCTTCATGCATAAAGCTAGGGGCTAGGAAAAACTATTCCACAAATGAAATGGAAACAAGATATTTCTGGAATAACTAGGAGGAAGTTTGTTATCTACTTACAGCTGTATGTTGAAATATAATCAACCACAAGAAACTGAAAACCTAAGCCTGCTCTGTTGAAGAATAGAGGTCTGACTTCATGTGATACACAAGGCCCTATGTCCCCAAGCTGAGAAATTAACATTAAAAATCTACCAAAGACTAGGACAAATATGACTGCCACAGAGATGAACCCCAAGAAAGAAGAGATTATAATAAAAAAAATGATGACCTCTCTGAATAAAGTAACCACCATAAGAGTGAGTTGGCAAACAGAGGATTTGTGTAGCACACTGGGAATGGAGATAATGAAGCAATTTTAAAAGGATTTCAAATCATTTACAATGTTCAAAATAGAAAGGAAGAAAACCATAAAACAAAGGTGAGGTGGTATGAAAAAGAACAGGAAGATTAGAAAAATTACCTAACAGAAATTCTAGAAATGAAAAATGTAGTAATTATAAGTTTTAAAAGCTCAAAAGAACAAATTTAACATTAAACTAACATAGAGAGACTAAATGAATTAGAAGAGAGAAGATTCTCTTGGATCACAAAGAATCCTGCACAGAAGGACAAATAAATGAAAAACATGAAAGAGAATTTAAGACATATGGAAAAAAGAATGAAAAAAGCTAAGAATTCCTAGAGAGAGTAGAGAAGAAATATTCAAAGTAATAATGAATATGAATATTTAGCATATAAGAAACATACACATCTCCAAGTTGAAGAATTTAAAGTTTCCAGGAGAAAAATGAAAGTAAGTTCACATATAGATACATTGTAGTAAAATGTCAAAAAGTAATAATGTGACCTTTTGACAAATCAATGTCAAAAAAGAGAAAATCTTAAAAGCCACCAGAGAGAAAAGATATATGCCTGTAAAGAAAAAAACTGATAGCAGACTTCTCATCAACAATGATGACTGGCAGAAAACAATGGAAAAAAAAAATCTTTATAGAGCTGAGAGAAAATAATATTTACCCCCAAATTCCATACACAACTAAATTATCACTCAAATAAAAGTGAACTAAAATAATTAGATAAACGGAGTCAAAAGATTATACTATTTTCCCATGGAAAGAACTTCTAATATTCTTCATCAAGCAGGAAATTGAACCAAGAAGCACAGTAGCTGGATGCAAAAATAAATGGTGAACAAAAAAATAGGTAACAGATTTTGGCAAATATAATTTACTGTTGACCACTTTAAAATGTTTTTGAATAGATTAATTTAGAGACCCTAAAAAGTGAGGTAGGACCCACTGTAGACTCCCCAGAGGCCTAAAATGGAAGAAATTAATAATATTAAGTGTTGGCAAGAATAAGGAGCAACTGGAACACGTAAACACTTATGTGGGCAGGTAAATGAACACAATGACTCTGAAAACTGAATTTGGGCATACTTTGTGACCCAGCTACTCTGTTCTGTTGGAACATTCCCAAAATAAATGAAAATTTAACCAGAAGAAATGTACTAGAATGTTCACAGAATCTCTATTTATAATATCTCCACTATAAACTACCCAAAACCTATAATAGGAGAATGGATAAATCATTTATATGTTCACACAGTAGAATATTAAACAGCAAGAAGAATGAACAAAATTAAGCCACCATACAACAATACACATGAGCCTCACAAAAATAATCCTGAGTGAAATAAGCCAGGCACAATAAGGTATATCCTGTGTGATTATGTTTAGTCACAGTATAAAATCAGACAAAATCAATCATGATGTTAGAAGTTCAAATAGTAGTTACCTAGGAAGTACCTGAAAAAGGGTATAAGGGGAGTTTCTAGAGTGCTGGTGATATACTGTATCTCAGGCTGGAGGCTGATTAGTTACATGGATGCATTCAATTTGTGAAACTTCATTGAGCAACACACTAATGATATGTATACTTTTCTGCACGTAGTATGCTGCAAAAAAACAAAAAATTAAAACAAACAAAAAAACTAAAGGACAGGCACCGCTACAGATTACTTATTAATGAGAAATGGGGAAAAGTGACATATACAATGGTGCTATCTGGAAAACACCACCCTGGCCAAGTGATCCAGCCTAGCATCATGAGTACTATGACAACATGTTATTATGTACCTCCTGATAAGGCTATAAAACATAATCTATATAGTCTTCTGGTCCAAAACTTTAACCTAATCATAAGAAAAAAATAGTCAAGTGAATCCAGACTGTCAGACGTTCTACAAGACAACTATGCTGAACTCTTCAAAAATGAGAAGATTATGAAAGAAAATAAAAGGCAGGGAGTGCTCCAGATTAAAGTAAACTAAAGAAACATGACAACAAAAGGCATTGAGCATATGATCCTTGGAATGATGTTGAATTTAAAAAGAAAAATGTACAAGGGCTATTTTTCAGAGCCATTGGAGAAATTGGAAAGTGGACTGGATATTGTATCAATATGAATTTTGGTGGTGTAATGATGGCATTGTGGTCCTATAGAAGAATGCTGTTTTCTTAGGAGGTGCTTGCTGAAATACAGGCATACCTCAGAAATATTGTGGGTTTCCTTCCAGACCACAGCAATAAAGCAAATATCAAAATAAAGCAAGTCACATGTATTTTTTCATTTCTCAGTGCAGACAAAAGTTATATACTGTAGTCTATTAAAAAACAATGTATAGGGACTTCCCTGGTGGTTGAGGGGTTACGACTCCATGCTTCCAGTGCAGGTGGTGCCGGTTCGATCCCTGGTCGGGAACTAAGACCCCACAGGTCGCGCGGCACGGTCCCCCCCGGAAAAAAAATGTATATACCTTAATTTAAAAGTACTTTAGTGCTAAAAATGCTAACCATCATCTGAACATAATCAGTGAGTCATAATCTTTTTACTGGTAGAGGGTCTTGCCTCCATGTCGATGGCTGCTGCCTGATCAGGGTGGTTGCTGTTGAAGGTTGGGGTGGATGTGACAATTTCTTAAAGTAAGACAACAGTGAAGCTTGCCACATCAAGTGACTCCTCTTCTTACAAACGATTTCTCCATAGTATCCAGTGCTGCTTGGTAGCATTTTACCCACTGTAGAACTTCTCTCAAAATTGGAGTCAATCTTCTCAAAACTTGCTGCTGCTTTATCGACTAAGTTAATAAGGTAATATTCTAAATCCTTTGTTGTCATTTCAATAGTGTTCACGGCATCTTCACCAGCAGTAGTTTCCATCTCAAGAAACCACTTTCTTTGCTCATCCATAAGAAGCAACTCCTCATCTGTTAAAATTTTATCTCGAGATTGCAGCAATTCAGTCACATCTTCAGGCTCTACTTCAAATGCTAGTTCTCTTGCTATATTCACTACATCTGCAGTTACTTCCTCCACTGAAGTCTTGAACCCCTCAAAGTTACTGATGAGGGTTGGAATTAACTTCTTCCAAACTCCTGTTAGTGTTGATACTTGTGCCTCTTTCCATGCATCATGAATGTTCTTAATGGCATCTAGAGTGGTGGATCCTTTCCAGAAGGTTTTCAATTGACTTTGCTCAGATCCATCAGAGGAATTGCTATATATGGCACCTACAGATTTATGAAATCTATTTCTTAAATAATAAGACTTGAAAGTCAAAATGACTCCTTGATCCATGGGCTGCAGAATGGATGTTGTGTTACCAGGCATGAAAACAACATGAATCTCATGTTCATCTCCATCAGAGCTCTTAGGTGACCAGGTACATTGTCAAGGAGCAGTAATATTTTGGAAGAAATCTTTTTTTCTGAGCAGTAGGTCTCAACAGTGGGCTTAAAATATTCAGTAAACAATGATGTAAACAGATGTGCAGTCATCCAGGCTTTGTGGTTCCATTTCTAGAGTACAGGTAGCATAGATTTAGCATAATTCTTAAGGGTCTAAGATTTTCAGAATGGTAAATGAGCACTGGCTTCAATTTCAAGTCACCAGCTGCATTAGCCTCTAACAAGAGTGTCGGCCTGTCCTTTGAAGCTCTGAAGTCAGGAATTAACTTCTCCTCTCTAGCTGTGAAAGTCCTAGATGACATCTACTTCCAATAGAAAGCTGTTTTGTTTACACTGAAAATCTGTTGTGTAATGTAACCACCTTCATTCATTATCTTAGCTAGATCTTCTGGATAACTTGCTGCAGCTTCTGCATCGGCACTTGCTGCTTCACCGTGCATTCTGATGTTATGGAGACGGCTTCTTTCCTTTTCCTTAAACCTCATGAACCAAACTCTGCTAGCCTCAACGTTTTCTTCTGCATCTTCCTCACCTCTCTGAGCCTTTATAGAATTGAAGAGAGTTAGGGTCTTGCTCTGGATTAGGCTTTAGCTTAAAGGAATGTTACGGCTGGTTTGATCTTCTATGCAGATCGCTAAAACTTTCACCCTATCAGTAACAAAGCTGTTTCACTTTCTTATCATTAGTGTGTTCACTGGAGTCACACTTTTAATTTACATCAAGAACTTTTCCTTTGCATTCACAACTTGGCTATTATTTGGCACAAGAGCCCTACCTTTCTGCCTACATTAGCTTTCCACGTGGCTTCCTTACTAAGCTTAATCATTTCTAGCTTTTGATTTAAAGTGAGAGATATGTGACTCTTACTTTCACTTGAGCACTTACAGGCCGTTGTAGAGTTATTCACTGACCTAATTTCAATATTGTTGTGTCTCATGGAATAGGGACACCCAAGGACAGGGAGAGAGATGGGGGAATGGCCAGTAAATGGAGCAGTCAGAACACACGCAACATGTATCAAGTTTGCTGAAGTGCAGTAAAGTAAAGCACAATAAAACGAGGCCTGTATGTAGGAGTAATATGCCATGATGTCGGCAACATACTTGAGAGAGAGAGAGAGATAAAGCAAAAGTTGCAAAATGTTAACAATTTCTGAATCTAAGTGAAGGGTACATGGTGCTTATTGTATTGTGTTGGTCTTTCAACTTTTCTGTAGGTTTGATATTTGTCAAAATAAAAAGTTGGTGATGGAGTAAACTTAGATGCAATTACCATTTTACACAACTTGAACATGAAATGTTGTAGGCACTGGAAGGAGATCTGAGTTTAAAAATTTTAATGTCCAATCTTTGACAAAGAAGGCAAGAATATACAATAGGAAAAAGACAGTCTCTTCAGCAAATGGTGTTGGGAAAGTTGGACAGCCTCAAGTAAATCAATGAAGTTAGAACACACCCACTCACCATACACAAAAATAAACTCAAAATGGCTTAAAGACTTAAACATAAGACATGCCACCATAAATCTCCTAGAAGAGATCATAGGCAAAACATTCTCTGACATAAATCATACCAGTGTTTTCTTAGGTCAGTCTCCCAAGGCAATAGAAACAAAAAGAAAAATAAGCAAATGGGACCTAATCAACCTTACAAGATTTTTGCACAGCAAAGGAAACTACAAACAAAATGAAAAGACAACCTACAAAATGGGAGAAAATATTTGCAAATGATGCGACCAACAAGGGCTTAATCTCCAAAATATACAAACAGCTCATACAACTGAACAACAAAAAAACAAACAACCCAATCGAAAAATGGACAGAAGACCTAAATAGACATTTCTCCAAAGAAGAAATACAGATGGGCAATAGGCACATGAAAAGATGCTCAACATCACTAATGATTAGAGAAATGCAAATCAAAACTACAATGAAGTATCACCTCACACCAGTTAGAATGGCCATCATTAAAAAGTGTGGAGAAAAGGGAACCCTCCTACACTGCTGGTGGGAATGTAAATTGGTGCAGCCACTATGGAAAACAGTATGGAGCTTCCTCAGAAAACTAAAAATAGAATTACCATACGATCTAGCAATCCAACTCCTGGGCATATATCCAGATATATAAAAGATACATGCACCCCTATGTTCATAGCAGCACTATTCACAACAGCCAAGACATGGAAACAATCTAAACGTCCATCAATAGATGAATGGATAAAGAAGATGTGTTACATATATATGCTGGAATACTACTCAGTCATAAAACTGAACAAAATAATGCCATTTGCAGCAACATGGATGCAACTAGAGATTATCATACTAAGTGAAGTAAGTCAGAAAGAGAAAGACAAATATCATATGATATCACTTATAAATGGAATCTAAAATATGACACAAATGAATCTATCTATGAAACAGAAACAGATTCACAGACATAGAGAACAAACTGGTGGTTGCCAAGGGGGAGGAAGTTGGGGGGAGGGATGCAGTTGGAGGTTGGGATTAGCAGATGTAAGTTTTTATATATAGAATGGATAAACAACAAGGTCCTACTGCTTAACACAGAGAACTATATTCAATATCCATAAGCTGGAAAGAAGTGAGACAGTGGCATGGACATACATACACTACCAAATGTAAAACAGATAGCTTGTGGGAAGCAGCCACATGGCACAGGGAGACCAGCTCAGGGCTTTGTGACCACCTAGAGGGGTGGGATAGGGAGGGAGACGCAAGAGGGAGGAGATATGGGGATATATGTATATATATACATGTATATGTATATATATACATATATATATACATATATAATATGTATATTATAATTTGTTATAAAGCAGAAACTAACACACCATTGTAAAGCAATTTTACTCCAATAAAGATGTTAAAAAAAATCCTATGATAAACCATAATAGAAAAGAATATTTTAAAAAAGAATATGTATATGTATAACTGAATCACTTTGCTGTGCAGCAGAAATTAACACAACATTGTAAATCAACTATTCTTCAATTAAAAAATTGATAAAAGAAACTTTTAATGTTCTTGTAACATTTGGAATAGGATGTAAAGGTACTGATTAATTTTAGACCTTGTTAGTTCAGGTAAATGTGTTTTAAAAAATAATAAGGGTTAACATGAAAATGTAGGAAATAGAGTATATAACTGCCAAACTACTAATGAGAATAAATGAGAGAATTCTGAGAGACAAAAATGAGAAAGAAAAAAGGAATAAATAAGCTTGATCAATCCAGCATAAGACCTGAAAGGGAACAAGAAAAAAGAGAAAATAAACAAAGTATTAAAAAATGTAAAATAAGGTGACAGAAATAAGTCCAAATATGAATGACAATAAAGGTATACATATTAACTTCGGCACTAAAAATCAGAGATGAACAGACTGGATTAAAAATATAAAAATCCAGCTCTGTGGAATTCACCTGATGTACACTTAAAGCAAAATAGCATGGAATGAAATAAAATAAAGATTTATTTATTTACTTATTTATACTAAACAAAGATAAAACCACAACTAGCATAATAATAATAATATGAAACAAAATAGAACTAAAGGCAAGAGTTTTAATAGTGATATAAAGAGACTCTGCATAATGATAAAAAATTTCTACCAAGAAGACATTAACACTCAATGAACATGAATACTCTTTCGATGTGATCAAGAAGTATTTGTGTGTGCTGACAGAATTACAAGAAGAAAGAGAGAAATGCACTATTACAGCTGGATATTTCAATACACTTCTTTCAGCAACAATGGATAAATCAGAAAAGTTAGAAGAAAGAGTATAGAACATTTTTTAAAAAATGCAACTGACAAATTTTTCCTAACATGTAGAATCCTGCATCCATTAATTAGCAAAAATATATTATTTTCAGGGATACATAAAACATTTTCCAAAACTAGTTATTTCCTCAAAAGATTCAGTTATCACATAGACCATGGTCTCTTATTGAAACAGAATTAAATTTGAATTCATTAATAAAGAGATACTTAAAAATGCATTTGAAAACTGAACATACACACACAGACATGCGCACACACACTCACTCACTCCTGATTAACCTATGAGTTTAGAAAAATCACAGCAGACATCATGAAATACTTAGAAAAATATTACACTGAGAATGTTATCAATACTTTTAAAAATCTTGCAAATAAAACTTAGAGTGATACTTAGAAGGAAAATCATAACCTTACTGTATTTATTTCTCAAAAATTGAAAATAAGTTTATTTAACTGCTAATTTTAAAATGCTAAATAAAGAATAAAAAAGTAAATTCAAATAAATGGAAGGAGTGAAATAAATAGAAAAAAATACGAACTCCTACGTGTCATTTTTTAAAAACGAAAAAGACCAAATCAGCAAGGTACGAAAACAAAACTGTGAAAACGTAGAACTTACAAGTGAAACTGAACGGCCAATAAATATGTGAAAATATCTTTAATCTCACTAGTAATCAGGAAAAGAGAAATTAATACAAGGATACAATTTCACACTTATCTGATTGGATAAAATCAAAGAAGTATCAAACATTGGAGAGGACGTGCGAAATAGAAAGTCTCACAGAATGCTGGCAGGAGTTTTCAGTAGTGCATTCACTCTGGAGCCATCAGGCAATACCTAATATAGCTGAAAATGCACATGTCCTGTATCCCTATAATTCCACTTCTGGGTATATTCCCTGAAGAAATTATGGCACCAGGATAATCACTGAAAACTATTATATAGACATAGATATGCTATGATAGATAGTAGAATAGCATTAATGTGAAATTTAAAAAAATATGAAACAATAAAGGCATAAAAACATGTCTATAGTAAAACTACTTTTAAGAGAATCAATGGAACAAAGTAGAATAATAAAAAATTTAATCTGAAAGAATCACCAAAGAGAAGTAGTAGCTGCTTGTAGGGGGAAAAGAAATTTGGGAAATAGAACTGGGGATTGGAACAAAGTGGATTTCAAATTTATTAGTAATGTATATAAATGATGCACTCAACAAGATGGTAACTATTACTGCCTCTGAACTAAATCACCAAAAACCAAAGTACATATTTATGTTCTGTTCTTTTCTAGATAAAACCGACCAGACAAAACGAGAGCACCTCAGAGCCTGGGAATCCTTGAATTATCTTAGGGAGCACATGTGTCATCTTAGTTGTGCTAGCAGGTCCTGTCCAAGCCCCAAGCTACTGTGGGCTCTCAAGAGGCTTGAGCCTCCTGAGAGTTGAAATGGTAGCCAAAATAGCCCATCTTTTAAA
Organism: Orcinus orca; assembly: GCF_937001465.1. NCBI lineage: Eukaryota > Metazoa > Chordata > Mammalia > Artiodactyla > Delphinidae > Orcinus > Orcinus orca. The sequence goes on along the minus strand of NC_064561.1, from coordinate 79,685,195 downwards.
GCAATTATTCCCAACTTAGCCAAAGAAAGGGATGATTCTTCAGGCTGATAGAAATTGAAGGAAAAATTTAATTATGGCCACATTAAAAAGAGTTGGCCCTATTTTTAAGAGATAATCTTATTCTTTGGCTGCCCCCATGTAGTTCTCACTCAAAATACAGCTTGGAGTAAAATTCAAGTGTTAACATCCTCTTATGCCCCTTCTTTCTCTCTCATTTCACAGTCCCACCTTGTTCACTTTCACTGATGGTTGATAGCAGATAATCAGCTAATTACTTCTCTCATGACACACAATTTATACCTCTATTCTAGTAGCTTAATTATCTGAATTATTATACCAAAATTGTATTTTGTTAAAATTATTTTAAGCGGTCATCTCTTTCAAAATTATTTAAGCTTCTAATTCACTGTCCTAGTATCCAGTTTTGGGCACACTCAGTGCTCAATAAATACATAATGATTTGAACTTCGATTTGTTTCTTCTGGTCTCTGTTTATACTACATTATAAAGACAAAATAATAAACTTCTTGAGAGCAGGAACATTATCTTCTGTGTACTCTGCTTATACGTTTTACTATTCCTTATTTATATACCCATAGCAATTGGTTCATATTGCTTGAATGATTGTTTAGGTAGAAGACCACTTTAAATTTATTTTTCCTTACCAAAGCAAAACTCTCTACTTATGGACCTCCAGAGACTTCCAATGCTTGAAATTAGTACTTTTTTGCAGATGACTTATTATTTGTGCTCTTAGAATAAACCTATTAATAAAAAAGCTAATTTTCGAGCTATGTAAGATCAAATCACTGCCGTTGGGCAGAATAGTGTTAGAATGAACTGTATAAAAACAATTAAGTTGAATTCTTTGTCTCTCAGGAACGTTCTTCATTTCCAACCAAGACAGAGACCTTGAAAATTTCTCTTTGATCACACACCAAAAAACTTACACATATTTTACCATCCATCCAAAAGAAGTAATTTGAGATCGAGTGAAGAAATGAAAATCACAATACCAAAAAGTGAAACTTTAATATCACTTTATTATAGTGCTTAAATGAACTTTATAAATCATACAATTTTGTTTTATACTATAACATGTCATAATCATAGCATCTTTGCAGGCAAAGATTTCAAATTGAAAAACAATCCAAAATCATCACGAGGAGAATGTTTTAAAGGGAGCAACTGTTTTGTGCAAACAACTAGCTCTCCTGAGTAGAGTCAAGCAATCCCTTCTCTGAGGGATTGCCTGCTAATGGCTTAAGCCTCCAGCTAAGGTAATGCAGCTGTGAGTGTCTTGAACCGATAAAAACATTATCATTTAATGAGTGAAGAAAATATGACAGCACAATCATGAAATGCGGGTAAATGTGTTGTTCAGTGCTCCAGTAGCCTACAGGGGCCACTGTGTATTTTTCTTTCACAAAGTAGAGAAAAGCAGAGTTTAAATTATTGGAAAACTTGATATAAAATTTAAAAATGACATAGTTCCAACATTTTTTCTATCTTGTCAGCCAAAGTCTGCCAACTGCCTCAAAAGCATATGCAACTTGACAGGAGAGATAAAAATAATGATCATTCTAACAGGCATGCTTTTAAAAATATGTTTAGTTCTTTCTATTTGGTCCTATGGTATGTATTAGGTATGCATACATCCCATCTCATTTAATAAGAAATTCAGAGGGATTCTCAATTAGGTGGTACATTTGCTTAAACTGAAATAGTAAAGAGAAAATTGGTCTCACATACCAGGAAATATTTCATATTTTTCAGCAGTCAACCTAGAATCTGCAAATTTTCCCAAATTCACGCTAATATTTTCCCCTTTGGAATCTCTTCTCATAAAGTTCCTTTCGCCCAATGTCTATGGCTAAATTCCTAATCAGCTTTTAGTCAAGTCCCCGACGAGCCCTTCACCAAACAGTTTTCCTTTCCTTTGAATGATGGTTCTCTCTTATGACCCTCCTCAGATAATGCCCTGAGTTATAGTGATTCTAGAGAAATCTCTCTCCCCTTAGAAGGTAAATGCTTCGTGCACAGGGATTATGCTTTAGCTATGTTTTAAGAGCCACCCTGAAAAATGGCACCATTACTATCAAAACAAATACTCATTGTTTAATACTGAATAATAAGAATGAGGCCAGAATCCATACTGAATTTCTGAAATGTGAATTCTAGAAGCATTAGTTATACACATATATTTTATCTACCTGACTCACCCCCATGTAGGTAAGAAACCCCATTCACTCTTCTGTTTCATTTCCCTGATACCCAATAGACTTTCAAACGTTGCAGCAGTTGATAGCCGCAGGGAAAACAGTATTTGCACTTGGTTGCCCCTAGAGCACCTAGCACAGGGTCACACATATAGGTGACAGGTAGCAGATACTGATGAGCGCAGAACAGTTACAGATAGTAGGGGGCTTTAGTTTCACTTAGAAAAAGTTATGATTACTTAGAGAGTTCTAGGTTGCTTAATTGAAAATTAAAAGATGTTACTGAAGACTTTTAATTGGGGATACTGAGAAAGTATCCCTCAGTCATCAAAAGACATTAATTTTCAAGACACATTCTAATCACCATAGTAAACATGAATGTACCCAGGAAATAAAATCCAGAGTTGACAGTAGTTATTTTCTGAAGGTGGGAATATGTACAAAATTTCTTTCTGGGGATTAATGGGTGAGCTGTCAGGAATGTGAAGTCTTCCCAAGGGCTCTCTTAAAACTCCCTTTATATGGTCCACTGTGACTTTTTTAAGGCTAAGCTCTGCTATAATGATTACTGGCTGATTTTCCCTCTCTCTTGTCAGTAGTGAGAAGAGGTAAAAAGAAAATGAGACTAAGAAAATGAGCCCTAGAAGTGCTTAGATCAAATTTCCTAGTTTCCAATTCCTGTATCCACTGTTTCTTCGTGCCCCAAACTCTAGAACCCAACATTGTGAGAGCAGTGTTCACTTTGTAGCCTCCACCGCAGTGTGGTCACCAGAATTTGTATGGCACAAAGGTCCTATTGCTATGGTAACTCAACCTCAAACACACTGACGCCTGGGCCTTTTCTAGTGAGGATAAAATCCGCTTCCAGAGAGGCTGAATAATGCCAAGTAGCAGCTCCACAGGAAGCCACTGGTGTGCTCTTTGGGAAATGTTTCCCACCTGAGCTCTGGATTTTTCAGATACTTCATGCTCACAGGTCTTCTTCTGTGTGGGAGGCGCATACTCTTTTAATTCTACTGATAAGCTGAGGAGGCCATGATAACTTAAAAAGAAGTATAAACAGTTCTTGGAATCCTAAGACAGTAATAAGGCTGCCCATCACATGTACTTACAGTGAACACTTGGCAAAAACCTAAGTGTTCAATTATAGTACAACCCTACAATGGTAAGTTAGAAGGCTATTCAAAGTGTTGCATTTATACAACATGTAAAAACATGGGGAAATGCTCGCCATACAGTGTTAAAACAGAGCGATACAAAACTGCATCACTGATAAGTTACCAATGCTATACATACACAGACACTTGAACAACATGGGTTTGAACTGTGCCAGACCACTTCTACACAGATATTTTTCAACAGTAAATACTACAGTGCTACATGACCCATGGTTGGTTGAACCCAGATGAGGAACTGCAGATACAGAGAACTGTGGATACGGAGGGCCAACTCTAAGCTTTATGCAGATTTGTGTGTGTGTGTGTGTGGTACACGGGCCTGTCACTGTTGTGGCCTCTCCCATTGCAGAGCACAGGCTCCGGACGCGCAGGCTCAGCGGCCATGGCTCACGGGCCTAGCCGCTCCGCGTCATGTGGGATCCTCCTGGACCGGGGCACGAACCCGTGTCCCCTGCATCGGCAGGCGGACTCTCAACCACTGTGCCACCAGGGAAGCCCTTATGCAGATTTTTGACTGCATGGAGGGTCAGCACCACTAACCCCTGGATTGTTCAAAGGTCAACTGTATGTGAATGTGCATAAGGGGAAAAAAAGCCAGGAAGAAATATACCAACATTTTGACAATACTACTATCTTATAGTATTCAAAATGATTTCTATTTCATCCTTAAATTTTTTGCTCTTTAAATTTTACAATTAATATGTGTTAACTTTTAAATCACAAAAGGAAAATAATCATTGGTTTTTAAAATGATACACTTAAATCTGATTATGAAAAGGAAATTATGGAGAAAAGAAAAGTATCAAGGATCACTGCCCTGAGTTGCAGAGTAGTGGTTAAGAGATTGGGCTTTGGAATAAGACTGTATGGCCTCATGGCCTTAAATTAACTTCTCTGAGCTTGTGTTCCTTGTCAGTTGGATGGGGATACTATATTTCTTCAAATCGAAGATTCCATGGATTGTAAAATACATACACCAGCATTTTATGTGCCAATAAGATTCTTCAAATGCTACCAATACTCCATTTTAAGACACATCCTTATTTTGGAATGTGAGATAAACATGTCAGAGAACTGATGAATTATAGTAATAATTGTACCTACTTTCATAAGCTTTTGTGAGGATTGAATAATATAATCCACGTAAAGTTCTTGGGAAAGTCCATTACACTTAATAAATGCTTAACACATGTGAGGTATATGGCAGACTCACTTGAGATGACTAAGACAAACCCTGAGGGTGAAGGTAGAGATCTCAGCTTGAGAGGCCTGAGAAGGGCATGTAGATGGACATTTAAAACAAGAGCAAATGTGGCTGAGCAGTAAGGAAGAGTGACTCTCGTCATGGAGACCTGAGGCCAGAGCATCTTGCCCTTGCTCAACTAAGTTTGAGAGCCACAGGTAGAAAAAGCCTACAAAAAACACGTTAGTGAGGATGTATAGCAAAGGAACCCTCATACACTGTTGGTAGGTTATAAATTGGTGCAGCCACTATGACAAAGGGTATGGAGTGTCCTTCAAAAATTAAAAATAGAATTACCATGTGATCCAGCAATATCACTCCTGGGAAAAAAATCCAGAAAAAATGAAAACACTAATTTGGAAAGATATATGCACTCTAATGTTCATAGTAGCACTATTTCTATCAATAGACAATTGAATTAAGGAAACGTGAGATACACACACACACACAAAAAAACATACAATATGGAATATTACTCAGCCATACAAAAGAATGAAATACTGCCATTTGAAGCAATGTGGATGGACCTACATAATATTATGTTTAATGAAATAAGTCAGACAAAGACAAATGCTATATGATATCACTTATGTGTGGAATCTAAAAAATAATACAAATTAATGTATATGCAAAACAGACTCACAGATATAGAAAACAAACTTGTAGTTACCAAAGGAAAGATGGAAGGAAGGTGGGGACAAATAAGGGGTATGGAATTAATAGTCAAACTACTACATATAAAATAGACAAGCAACAAGGATATATATTGTAATAGCACAGGGAATTATACCCTTTATCTTGTAATAACCTATAATAGAGTAGAATCTGAAAAAATACTGAATCACTGTGCTATACACCTAAACTAACACAATATTATAAATCAACTATACTTCAAAAAATAAATGAATCAATAAATAAGAAAACGGAGCCATTGTTTTAGAAAGCAATATTACATTAGGGTCTTAAAACTTGAAATTCTCAAATAACTGGGTAAGAAGTTAAATGTTGAGGGTTGAGGAGAGAAAAAGAGGAAGAGGAAGAAAGTTTGAGGTTGAGTGGCTTAAGTATTACAGTCATCAAATTATCTCATTTATCTCTGTCTCTTGAGTAACCACAGGACACAAAGAACCGTACGGTTACATGGGCGTAGTGGAGATGGAACCACAAGGAAAAACCACATTTGCAATCTCTTTTAGTAAGGACTTTCTAAACAAGTGAACAAAAGAAAGACATACATGCAGCATTATTTGCAATTCACATGCCTATAACAGTATACATTATAGTAGAACTGAATAAAGATGAATGCAAAAATGGGACATGCTAAAACAAAATTTTATTAAATTATTTCACATTTCCTGAACTGCAACAAGCCTCGAGGAAATTAATGCTTTTCTTCAAGTGTTTGTTTTTAAAAAGACCTATTGTGACTGAACGTAAAGTATGCATACTTATCTTTCCTTAAGAGCAGCAATAATGAAAGAGTTATTAAAAGCATTAAAAAGCAGTATGTTTTATATTGGTCACTTAAAGAATAAATCTATTATGTCTTTATTTATTCATATATAAAGTACTCATCAAATATTTACTTACGTCGGTGCTTAGGTTAGATGAATGCAAAAGTGCTGGCAAAAGCTACAGCTAGGAAATGAGGTAAAGAACGTTAACCAAGTAGGGGAAATCTGGTGGAATGAGTCAACCAGAACCCTGACCAATGAACCTTTTCAGGTTTGGTATAGAACAAATCTCGTATAGAAACAGACTTGGCCTGGAAAGGGTCCAGAAAATTGAAATACTCTATGATGCCAGGAATCACAGGGAGGTCAAAGGGAAAAAGGAACTGTTGACAGAAAGATTTTTCCTTTAGTTTTTATGTGTCCTTAGCAGGCAAATCTGTTTTAGAGTACAGAACAGTGGTGCTGTGAGGTCTGTAATAGACTTCAAGCTTATGAATTTTGAAGCTCAAGAGAACAAAACCCATCATTATGGGACATATTATCATTTAGGAAGAGCTAAGTCCTTTGGATTTATCCTCCAAGTTCCCAAAGAGCATGATTTATTCTTTTCAGAAGAAAGATTCATCAAAGTACATCAGGTGGGGTCGAAGGGAATGACCGATAGTTAACACTCTATATGGGTGTTAATTTTAAAAGGGTGATTTTTTTAAAGAAGCATTTGTGCTTGCCATTTTTTTTGTTTTAGTTTTTAGAACAAAATCTTTTCGGTTTTCATAAAATGAAAGACTTTCCTGAAACCTAGAGTAGAAGGGTTTCTACTTATTTTTTAGATTCCACACATAAGGGTTTCTACTCTAGGTTCCAGTAGAGTTTCTACTCTAGGTTCCATCTTCCAGTCTTGCATTGGTCCACGTAATCCTTCTAGAGGAAGAGAGGCATGTTGAGGTCATGCCAAGCTACCTCTTGATATATGTTCACCATCCTCCCTTAACTGCACTGTCTTAGAACAAAAAGTGTTGTCCAACCTGTGTGTGGGTGACTCCTACTTTCAATTAGCAATAAAAGCCTCATAGTGGGTCACTGCCCCCAATGGGGAACAGTAAGCATGTCTTTGTATGGGCAGTTATAACCTTGGGACCAGAGGACACAAACTTGTATTTCTGCAGTGGACAGGCAGGTTATATAAATGGCACAGTGAAGTCAGGGTGAAAAAAATCAACTGAGCAAGTGCAATGATGAATGTTGACTGACACTTGGCCTCAAAGTAGGAGATAAAGGGAGTGAAGGAGGCTGTGATGACTGTAGGCAGGCAGGCTCCATTTTAAAGGGGTAGCTGCCATTCAGCTCCCACTGATTGCTGTCTGAGGAATATGGGCCTGAGTGCCAGCTCCTCTGAATTTTCACGCGATGCTGGCTTCTTGGGCATGCCACCTGTGGAGGCACGCCAGCCCGGCACTTAGACGGGCCCACACTTGCTCTCATGCTCTGCTGTCACTGTCATAAAATTCTCAATTATTTTTGAACAAGGGCGGCTGCATTTTCATTTTGTCCTAGACTCCCCAAATGATGTGGCCAGTCCTGTTTTCAAAAGAAACTGTGCATCCATACTTTTCTGTGGAATATTCCAATTTTTAAATATTGTCAGTTAATTCAAATTTTAAAAGGTAGTGAATGGTACACATTTGCAAGCTAACTTGTCTAGCAGCAGGCAACAGATTTTAACCCTGTGGATCGTCTCAGTGATTATCCTGGAATCTTAGAACTTGGAGCTGTGAGCTTTTTGATGCAACCTGGCCAACCCCCTTATCCTCCGGATGAGGCAAGAGTCACAAGAAATAAAAACAGGCTGTCATATATAACATCCGCTACCTGGGCCTGTTAGGAGCAGCTGTTCCTGGACACGCTTCCCAAGCACAAGGCATCTGAGTTTTATGGCATCTGTGACAGTGTGCTTTCTGCTTCAACATTTTAATTTTGTGGATGGTGGATCTGCTAAGAAAGTTTCTTTCAACTTTATGTATTTTCTCCAGTGATTGGGAGCCACTGTTGATTTTATTATGATTTACCCAGTGATTATCCAAGTACCATCTCTTGACCTAGGCAGGGGTCTATACATTTCTAGGGCCTAGTCAGCTGCAGGAACTATACTATCAGATCACATCCAAGGGCTGCAGTCTTTTTTTTTTTTTTTTGGCGGTACGCAGGCCTCTCACTGCCGTGGCCTCTCCCGTTGCGGAGCACAGGCTCCGAATGCACAGGCTCCGCGGCCATGGCTCACGGGCCCAGCCACTCCGCGGCATGTGGGATCCTCCCGGACCAGGGCACGAACCCGTGTCCCCTGCACCAGCAGGCGGGCTCTCAACCACTGCGCCACCAGGGAAGCCCGAAGGGCTGCAGTCTTTTACGTGGACAATTTCTTTCTTTTCTCCTTTTTTCAAGCCACCACCTGTGGTAACACGTTATGGGATGTAAGAGGGGGGAAAATAGCATGTACAAATGTATAATCATATTCTAGTATGAGTGTTTTAATCTCCTTAATCATTAGTACATTAGAAAGGTATGCATTCTTGGGTTACTGGACATTGTAAGGACTGGCTATTTTTATGAATTTTAATTTTGTGTTGAACCCAGCCCTATTTTTTAAGAATGTGAAATAAAAACCACAATCTCTCTTCAAGAGTCCCCCAGTTTAAATGTCTTTTTTTTTCTGGCCCCATTTCTGTGTCTTTCTCTCTGCCCTGTTCCTTGGCATCCTGTGGCCTCAGAGAACTCTGGTAGGCTATTAGCAATTGAATATGCGCTTTGACGGATCCTGGAGCAGGCAATGATTACATTTCTAATAGTGAAATTTTATACCTGAAGCTGCTACTGTAATCATTTCATTCCTGTGTGCCTCAAAGTTTCATTTTCAAAGTCGATTAAACTTTCTAATGGAGTAGTAGGATTTAGACACAACTTAATTGAAAAATACTGTGTTGGATAAGACAGGTGTTAACAGGAGTGGATTTGACAGACTATAAAGGGAAATGTCAAAGCCAAACAGACAACCTGTGCCTTGGATATAATGGAGCCCTAGTCCCAGCCAGATGAAGGGTTTGATTTAATTGAAGCAGTTTTTCTTTGGAATGCTCACCCTGCCCTGTGAGGGTGTCTGTTCTTCCCCAGGTCACCCCAAGTGGTTAGCTGCGCTTTTACGCCCAGGGCTAGACTGGACTGGATTTCCCTCTCGCAGAGACAAAGGCTGGATTGGAAAGATCTGTGGCAGACAAGTGTGATGCTTTGGGGACGCAGCAGGATGTGGATGGCGTGGCTGCTCTTTGTGGATTCATGGTGGCAACCAGCTGGGCCACCGGGCCAGCACTGCCCTGTGTTTGCTCCTTTGTTGTTTTGTACCATGTGGTGCCAGCAGTGCTCTGGCAGCTGATACCGTCAGCAGGTGCCCCTAAGATACCCAGTAGCCCTGGGAAGGCAGGAGGAAATAATGTTTGTGGTCACATAGGGCCTCGTGCCACCATTTCACAGGGCATTTGGTTTTTGTTACTTGTTTGTTATTTTTAAGCCAAAGGGCGCCACCCTTCTCTCTGTGGTACGTTGAAGATAGCAAGGTTCCATTGCTTTTCTCTGTTCTTAAGAAGGGTCATGTGTGAAAGATAAATAACCCCATCATAATAAGAGGGAGCTGGATTGACTTGAAACAGACACACTTGTAATAAAACACGTGAATACCACCGTCCAAGCAAAGCAGGAAAAGGTGGAGTTTTCATTTTAAGAAATAGCTGCTATCATCCAAAACACTATGTGACGGGTATAGGATGTCTCGGTGTATCCAGTGTGGTGTTCCTCAAGGACGCATGATGTTCACAGGCAGAATGTGAGATAGACTGACTGCCTTTGGGATCTGGCCCCCATAAGCAGACTTAAGTCACTGTATACATGACCAGCAAACTCTTCCTATTTATCTGCATGTTCCAGCCTTGTTCTATTAATGAAAAACGCTATAGCCCAAAATAAGAGTACCCTGCAGGCACATGTGTGACAGGCATTGACTTCTTCTGGGGAGGTAATAGCTTGAAGTTGAGAGCAGTTTCCATCACCCACAGTTCAACTCCATCTCCATATTTACTTCAAAATATTGGATCTATGGAACAGAGTCATTTTTCAGTCAAAACCTCGTCTATCAAAGGAGGGTAGTTTTGCCTCTAGATTTCAGGAAAATGATCAGTTCTGAGAGAGGAAATGCTTTAGATCAAAAGAATATAATCAAGTATTTAGAATGACTTACCCAATGTAAACTACCCCGAAGAAAGAGTGATGTTATATACTTCACATAGAAAACCTTCTTAATGTACATCCTTATAAATTATTTAAAATCTGAAAGTGGTCTGGGATATTTAATTTCATTCAATCAGCCTAACATATTTTCATTTACTCCACACCTTTGGATCAGATGTGGAGACGGGCCATTCTGGAGAGAGCTGAGGAGTGAGTGGGAGATGACAGTGGAAAATAGTGAGAGGGTGGGCAACTCTTGCAAGAAGTCTGGTTGTGATACAAAGAGCTCAGACAGCTCAATACCAAAAAAAATAATAATAACCCAATCAAAAAATAGGCAGAAGTCCTAAATAGACATTTCTCCAAGGAAGACATACAGATGGCTAACAGGCACATGAAAAGATGCTTAGCATCACTAAATATTAGAGAAATGCAAGTCAAAACGGCAGTGAGGTACCACCTCACACCGGTCAGAATGGTCATCACCAAAAAGTCTACAAACAGGGCTTCCCTGGTGGCGCAGTGGTTGAGAGTCCGCCTGCCGATGCAGGGGACACGGGTTCGTGCCCCAGTCCGGGAAGATCCCACATGCCGCGGAGCGGCTGGGCCCACGAGCCATGGCCGCTGAGCCTGCGCGTCCGGAGCCTGTGCTCTGCAATGGGAGAGGCCACAACAGTGAGAGGCCCGTGTATCGCATAAAAAAAAAAAAAAGTCAATAAATGCCGGAAAGGGTGTGGAGAAAAAGGAACCCTCCTACACTGTTGGTGGGAATGTAAATAGGTGCAGCCACTATGGAGAACAGTCTGGAGCTTCCTTAAAAAAGCTAAAAATAGAGCCACCATATCATCCAGTGATCCCACTCCTGGGCATATATCCAGAAAAGCCAAAAACTCTAATTCAAAAAGATACATGCACCGCAATGTTTGGAGCGGCACTATTTACAATAGGCAAGACATAGAAGCAACCTAAATGCTTGGCGATACATGAATGGATAAAGAAGATGTGGTACATATATACAATGGAATATTACTCAGCCATAAAAAGGATGAAATAATGCCATTTGCAGCAACATGGATGAACCTAGAGATTACCATACCAAGTGAAGTAAGTGAGAAAGAGACAGACAAATATCACATGATATCACTTATATGTGCAATCTAAAAAAATGATACAAATGAACTTATTTACAAAACAGAGATAGACTCAGACATGGAGAGCAGACTTACAGTTGCCAGGGGGTAGGGAAGCGGGGAAGGGATAGATTGGGAGCTTGGGATTGACCGATACACACTACTATATATAAAATGAATGGACAATAGGGACCTGCTGTATAGTGTATAGCACAGGGAACTGTATTCAGTGTCTTGTAATAACCTATAATGGAAAAGAATCTGAAAAAGAGCCTATCTATCTATGTATCTAATCTGAGTCACTTTGCTGTACACCTGGAACTGGCACAACATTGTGGATCAACTATACTTCAATTAAAAAAAAGAAAAAAAAGGTCTGATTGTGAAAGTAAAGAGAGGGTGATAGCTGGAGGGGGATGTGAGATGAATAAGGTGGTTGATTTGTCAATTTGTTTTGAAGAAAGTCTTATGCATATTTATAGCTGTTAAGAATAAGCCTGAGGGGGGCAGTATGAAGATGTGGGAGAAGGGATGATATGATCAGAGAGAAAAGTCCCTGAGAAAGTAAGAGGCAAAGAAAGCCAGATCATATATGGGCCAAGGGGGAGGAATGAGCCACATGCAGAAGGAGGGCACCTCTTTCACTGCGACTGCGAGGGAAGGAGGATAGGGTGGAGTCCAAAGCAATAACTCTATGGCCTTCGGGGCCTAAATTTGAAGAGCTCCTGTCTCAGTTGTTTACCTGAGTGAGTTTCGTTATTTTTCCCTGTGCAGTAGGTGAGCAAGGTCAACTGTTGAGAGTGAGAGGAGGTTAAGTAGTTTAGGAGATTTGTCAGCGTGAATGAAGGCCTGATCAGGCCACTGCTGGGAATGAGAGGAAGCTGCGAGAGAGACTCAGAAGAATAGCTGGGCCCTTTTGAGAACTCAGGTGAGACTAGAAACCAAGATGATAAAGTGTCATTAAAAGCAAGATTGTGAGGATTTCCTCCCAAGGAACTCAGCAGCACCAATGTTGGTTCCAGAGGGACAAGAATCAAGGGCAGCCTGTGAGGAAGGTGGCAAGAGAAGGATGATAGAGTTAAATCGTGCCAGATACTGAGAAGAGAGATGAAGTGACAGGACGAAAAAGTCACAGTGGTTAGACTTGACTGATCTCAGGGAGGTCGTAACTGAGATCGCTTCTACAAGCCCCCTTAGTGAACAAATAAGGAAATTGAGGCTCAGGGAGGTTATGCTTAATCACTGATTTTTCTGAAGACTAATGTCATCAAACAAATCATTATAATGTACTTCCCAGGTTCCCATATGAACTTTGTAATAAATGAGGATTTCATTGTGGGGCCAAACCCTGGCTTCAAATGGATAAACAGAAACAACAGTATGTAATAAAAGAAAATAAAACTATAAATCTTGGTAATATTTTAATATACAAAAATTATGCTGACTCAACAGGAACATATATGCATTATGCATATTAACATATGTACGAAAGGCTTCCATATAGCTCAATGTACCCAGGGAATAAAATTTAATTCTTATGCGTCATAAACTTGTCCTGAAATTAATGTTCTAGTTACTTTCCCTAGAATATAACCTCTGTAGAAGCCAGGACTTTGTCTTTCCTACAATGGTATCCCCAGAACCTAGAATAGGACCTGGATGAGTAGGTATTCAATAACATTTGTTGAAGAAATGAATACATGAAACTGGGCTGACTCTTCCCCTTGACCTCTTAACAGCACCTTAAAGTCAAAACTGGATTCATTTTGTGCCCATTCTCACCCCACACACTCCCACCCCCATGAAAGAATCTGATCTTTCTTTGTATTACCTAATTCAGTTAAAGGTGTTTCTATCCACCTAGTCAACAAAATGAAAAAACAGGGAACCATCCATGATTCCTCCCTCATTCCCATTTCTAGGACTAGTTGGTTCTCATATCCTGTCAATTTTGTCTTGCAAAAGTTTGATCAATACTTTCCCCTCTCAGCGTTCCCGCAGTCCTGCTCTGTGCAGGTCTTTGTCATTTCTCAACTAGATTATTGTGTTGGTTCTCTATTTAGGTTCGCTGACCCAAATTTTTCCTCCATTGGTCCAGTGTTATTTCTAAATGCCCATCCACTGGCTAAAAATATGACCCATTATTTTCTTCAGAATAAATTTCCTTAGCATGGCCTTTAAGAGTTTCACAGTCTAAACCCTTGCTATGCTTGGGGTTTTGTCTCTTTCCACTTTGCACATTTGCCATTCAGGATGGACCCATACTTTTTTTTTTTTTTTTTAACATATTCTTTCCTCATATAGATGTCCAAAAATTCCGCTACCACAGAGCATATGGGCTGCACTAACTTTCTCCTTTCAAACTCAGCTACAGCAGACCCTATTGCCTCTCCTTGGACTAAAGCTTGGGCTCAACTCTCCAACCCATACTTTCCAATTTTATGCCTTTTCTCAGGTTTCCTCTGCTTAGAAACTCCTGCCTCCTAGCCCATCTCATAAAATTATAATTATCCTTCACACTTTTCCTCTATTATTAATTCATCTTCCAATAAGCTTCTTCACTTGAAGTTAAAATGGTGACTTCTTAGTTACACCTTTGCTGCTAATAGTATTTCTCCAAAAAACCCTCCAATTTTAAAAAATATGGAACAATATTAGTGTAGGAGTTTAATAGAAAATAGCAAAATTAAATTAATATTTAAACATTATATAATGACATAAAATGTAGGCAGATAAAACCTTTTACTTCCCTTGTAATTAGATTAAGTCAAAATAACTATAAAAAACTGTAAGATGTAATTTTTCACCTTTCTGGTTGGCAAAATATAAAAGTTTGATTTAAAAAACAGGATATGCTAGGAGATATGCACTCTTAAATACCTTGTAAGAATGTGAGTTGGTAGGCCTTTTTTTTACATCTTTATTGGAGTATAATTGCTTTACAATGGTGTGTTAGTTTCTGCTTTATAACAAAGTGAATCAGTTATACATATACATATGTTCCCATATCTCTTCCCTCTTGCGTCTCCCTCCCTCCCACCCTCCCTATCCCACCCCTCCAGGCGGGCACAAAGCGCCCTTTTGTGATAACATCTTTCAAATTTGTAAATGCAGGTAGCAATTGGCATTGATAAGATTGTTTCTTTTGTGGGCCTGTTTGTTTCTAACTCCTCAGTTGCCCCCATTTTCATTTTCTCATTAGAAATTCAGATTCAAACAGGAGTGGGATCCTAACAGGAATGGGTAGATTTTTTAGTAAATAAATCTTGTTCCCTTTGGTTGTATGCCACGAATTTGTTTCTTCTGGACAATGTGGCTTGTTTTTCTGGAAAAGAAAACCTATGAAGGGTTCAAGTGAACAAGCTGTCTATAGCCAGAGGATTTGGAATGTCTGGTTAGGAAATGTGAAGCAGTATTTGTCTTCAGGCAACATGCATTCGTACATATGTGCTGACCTTATCGGAGAAGATTTGAAGGAAGTGGCTGTAAGGCTAGAGACATTTCTGCTGCAGTATGCCTATCAGTGACAGCAACACAGGGTAGCTTGGAGAGCAAAGTGCCCTCATCCCCCAAGCCACCCCGGATAAAACCATGAGCTAACTTAACACTACTTTCTATGAAAGCACAGGCCTAGACCGGTGCCCTGGTCACACCCAGCCATCTGGATTGGCCCCAAAGCCTCTTGTCCAGAAATTCTGGACCCACTACTGAGGCTCATTAAGACCTGAGTTTTACATCTCTACCAACATCATGGGAGGATCAAGCCATAGGAAGTAATGAGAAGTGAGGGAGGGAGGTCTGGCCTTTTTGGTTGTGTTTTATTTTTAACCTGACTTGAAAAGGACAAAGGTATTTTCACTCAGGAGGACAACATATACCTGTAATTGGTCTTCCTTTAATAACCCCACTAAATAACAAATTTCTTTCATTCTTTTTCATCTTAAGTTGATTTTCCTTTTCTATATATTAGATGGCCAAACTGTTGAGTGACAGCTGTTTTCTTGTCTTTGCTACTCCTAAGCATGGGCCTGGTTCTTCCTCATGGTTGCAGTCTAGGAAGCATTTCTGCGTCCTCCTTGAACTGTCCTGTAGTAAACCCTCAACATAGTCATAGACTCCCAAGTTCTTTTATTCTGAGGGTCATGAAACAACTTCACAACAGATGGACTACAGAGGAGGTCAGCATTTGTCCAACTTGAGAGTGAAATCTGAATTCCCTAGTCCCCTGAGTCTGTTTCCATATCCGTACTTTCCCTTTCTCAATCCACACTTTCCTCCCATCCTTTGGCTATTCATACCTGACTCTACTTCCTCTAGCGTTCATCCTTTCTTCCTGGAAAGCCTGGGGTGCTTTCCTTTCCAGAGTCATTGTGGCATAAGAACCCAGACCTGGAGCCAACTTTTGGGGTTCAAAATCCACCTCTGCCACTTAGTAGCTATGTCCTCTTACCTAAGCTCTGCCACTCGCCTTGGCCAATCTTCTGTGCCTCGGTTTCCTCAACTGCAAAATAAGGATGCTAATAAGAGTCTCTACCATGTAGAATTCTTATGAGATTCTCATGAGTTAATATAAGTAAAGTGCTTAGAATAGTGCCTGACATAGAGAAAACACTGAATAAGTGTCAACTCTCATTATTACTGCAGAGACACTTAGTTCATTTTGGGAAGAAAGGTGGTGTCCATTGTAGAAACTGGAAAAACTTTAGTTATGTAAATTTCACGTGGAAGCTAGAACATACAATAGAGCACTTCACCACCTACCCTGAGATAAAGGCTTCTGTGTAAACATTAGAAATACTTATTTCCTACCTCGAATTTATTTGAAATTAGTAAGTACAGATTGCCTTATTGTGCCTTAATACTTGAGCTGGAATTTCTACCTACTATTTCACCTTCATGGCACTCCCAGCCCAGCCACAGCCCACGGCACAGCCACAGGGGCTGGACGCTGCCTGCATCTGGCTTATTGCTAGGGGCCCACTCTGATCTAGGGCAGTCATAGCCCTGGCTCACCTCTGTTTTGGAGAATTTCTGGAAGATAGTCAGCCTCATGAATACAAGAATACAGAAAGAGCTGGTTTTCCTGGGATGCTGTGATTTCAGCACCCCTCAGAGAACATTTCTCTGCTGCCTAGTATACCTAATTTCCATCATTAGAGATTCATTCTCTTGGCCTTAAGTTTCTTCAGCTTGTAAAAATCAAAATGACACCAAATGATTAATTTACACCTGACTTGGGTTAGAGACACACAAGACCCATGACAGGTGGGAGAGATACAAGGTGCAGGGAGAGGAAACGAATCTTCAACTTCTCAGTGATACATTTTCCTAAAGCCAGTCCTGCTTCCTAGCCTGAATCAAGACCGACAGCTGAGGATGTTCTAAGCTAAGAAAACTTTCTTGTGAAGAAGAATCTCTCAAAACAGGACTCAGAAAAGCCAAGGAAGACCCTTCGAATCCTGAGTCACAATAAGGTCACTTGAATTTATCATACTTGGCCAGACATCTGCACTCAGAAAATAGCAACAAGAGTAAAAAAGGGAATTTATCTGCCTTTTCTGATAACATTTTGCCGATTGACTGTGAAGCAATAGTTGATGGCTTTAAGGATTATACAGTGTGGGATCAGTGCTGCCGCCTAAGTCTGCCAATTCTGTGATGTGGTTTCATGATCACGTTTAATCCCCTTACCTTTGGCAGGTGTAGCGCCATCAGGAACATTGAGTATAGCTGGGTAGGTTATTCTGTGAACAAGGCCACCCAGCTGACTGGCAAGTGTGGACTAGTATCCAGCTACATCCTGCTCGCCTAGCTGAGCACCTTGACTCGGTAAAGGATCCCCTAGAGGAACGGGTACTTTAAAAATTCTCTCAAAAGATGCTCTCATGGCTAACACAAAGATGCACCTATCTCCCTGGGGCACCTTTTACTAATTCCCACAAAGGTGCTCCGTGGGATGCAGCAACAATCTCAGAGGACATTTTGAGCTGCCTAGAATTCTAATCCCCTTACCTAAGAGGGGGAATTCTCCATTATGTAGGTCTTCAAAAAAAGCAGAGCCACTGGGCCAAGCAGGCCAGATTACCTTCCAGGTTCCCTTGCAGCCAGAGTGAAGGAATACGAGCAACCAGATGCACATTCCCTGCACTGTGAATTGGGAGTTGAAGATGCACAGAAAAAGTCAGGGAGGATTCCTAGGGGCAGGAGCAAATTTCAGTTCCCAAAGCAGCAGAGGCAGGGGTAGCAGGAGCTGTAGCGAGCATCCCTCATTCAGGGCCGTAATGAAGGACTTGCAGGCTGCGCTGCCTGCAACTCTAAACTAGTTCTGTCGAGTGTTTGCTGTTCCGGCTGCTGCAAAGTCTCCCTTGTGACCAATATGTTTCCCAGTTTGATTCTCCAAGTTTCTCGGCAGTAAATTTGTTTTGTATTTAAATTGGTCTCAGTGGTTTACAAATAAGAACCATATGCAGCAGGGATCAGCACAGAGAGTGCTTTGGTTCTCGTACCTCTCTATCTTTTAGAGCTAAAAGTTATCCTAGAAAGGTTATCAGACAGGACTCTTCTCCTTCCTACCACCACACATATAGGTATACCTACTTCTTCTGGGTTAACACCCATCTGGTTTTAGATCCCATTCTCGCACCATCTCAGGAATCTTAGAATATCAACTCTTCATTTCTTTCTTGTATATTTAAACTCACCCTCTCACTAGATCCTTCCTGTTAACATTTGGATTATGACCACATAGCTCCCGGTTATGTAAAACGATTTGCCCTGAGCCCACATGCCTGTCTAGCTATTGGTGTATCTCACACAATTTATTTACCAGCAGGGGTGCCAGAGAACTCTGTGTAACAATAACAGATTCTAGGTCTGCCATGAGATTCTGAAGGTTGTAAATATTTATAGTGATAAGTATTTGGTGAATTAGGATCTCTAGAAGTAGGACCCATGATGCCTATTTTAAACTTTTCCTGCTAGAACTCAATGTAATTTTGAAGCCTAAGGAATTATATCTTAATTTCTAGAAAAATTTTCCACCATTTTTACCTCAGATACTGCATCTCCTTCATTCTCTCTTCTTTCTTTCTGGAAAACGTGTTAGACTTACCTTGGAGATTCTCCTCCCTACCCTATGTTTCTTAAACGCTCTTCCATATTTCCCATCTCTTCATTTCTGTAGGTTCTCATGAATCCCCAGATTGTCTACCAATGTCCTAATTCTCTTGTCTTTTAACACATACATTTTTCAATGATCATAGTTTTTATTTTCAAATTTTTGCTTGGTTCTTTTGCATACTTTTTCTTTTTCTCTATAATCCCTTATTTTTGTCATAAGAGTCTCAAAATTATTTTTGAACATTAAAACCCCTTTAATTCCTCTACTGTCAATAGTTCCTGGGTGTGAGTTCTTCTATTTGTTGTGTATACTGACATCCTCTCACTCATTGCAGTCAACTTTTGTGCCTTGCAGTTTTGGTCTGTGAGCTTATCTTCAGTGGGAATAGCTTCCAGGGGAGCTCCAAACATTCAGTTCCAAGTTGGCCTCTCTTAGAACCCTTCATGTTTCATTATTTCTGAACCGTTTTAAAAAGTATATTTGGCTAACAGTTTCTGTATGACAAGTATGAATCAGAATCACACACCATACATGACATGGATTTGAGATTCATATTTCTCCAGGATGATTCTTTGCCACACATTTCCTCCATTCTTGCATTGTCCCTGAATTGGAGGTGGTATCTTTGTAGCCATTTTTCCCAACTGAAAAGCCTCTTCCTAGCTCTCAAGGGAATATGCAGGGGAAGGACAGCCCTGTTCCAGTTGCTAACTGTGTACACAAGGCCTACAAAGCTTGACTCCCATTCCTAACTGACCATGACAACTCCCACCCCTAAAGGTTTATGTCTGCTCACAATATCCCTGCAGGCTGCTTCATTTCCACTCCTGTTCATGATTACTTGCTTTGAGTTTCCTTTGCATTTTTGAGACCCAGATATTTTACTTTCCAGATTTGGAGCCATATATATATATATATATATATATGTTTTTAGACCTGTAATGTATTTTTCTGTGTTACCATATGACTTGAGTGGAAAGGATGAGTCCCCAGATCAATCCTATCTGTCATATTGATCCATAGTCTGGATTGCCATTTTAACAAACTCACTAGGTACTTCTTATAGACACTAAAGTTTGGAAATCATACATCAAGTTTGGAAGTCACTGTGTGATGGAATTCAATACTTTCTCTTTCACCACTACCCCGTCCCCAAACCACCCACAAACACAGAGCCAATCACTCAATCAAATATTACTTCCTAAATATTTTTGTCTTCCTATCACTCCTCAGTTCATTTGGACCATTGAAATGCTTTTATAACTGAAATCCCTGTATCTAGACTTTCTCCCTTAAAATTCTACTCACCTCAGGCCATGAGGGTGATCTATCTATAGCATACATTTGTCCAAGTCTAAAATACTTCCATTCTCTGGAAAATAAAGCCCAAAATTCCCAGAACTGTATAACAGATCATGCATAATCTAGCCTTTATCACTCTTGCTTTTTATCTTGCTATCGTGAGCTTGACCTCATGAGGGTTCCTACATAGACAATGTTTATGAACCTCAGTCTTGAGCATACTCGAATGACCTTGTCTACATACCCCTTTCTTCACTTATCTCATTCCTATTTATGTTTCAAGATTCAGCTAAGGCAATATCTCCTCTAGGGAACCTTATCTGACCCTCCAGGCAGGGTTAAGTGTCCCTCCTCTGTGCTCCCAAAGGACCCTATACATACTCTGCCATAAAACATTATATTGAAACTTTGTTATATATTTGTTTATTTCATAAGACAACAGCTTCCAAAGAGAAGGGATTATGCTTTACCTTTGTATTTCTAGCATCTAGTTTAGAGGCTGGCACATAGTAGATATGTTTGTTGAACTAAATTATTATTGAGGATCTCACAAAGCCAGCTCTTTCTAATGAGCTTGATTCTTTCTTAAAATTTTATCTACTTTGGAAAATTTTAACCTGGTCAGAAAAACATATCCTCAAAAGTCATAGACTAAAAAGTTTTCTAGTAGTTTATGCACTTGGAAAATTGGGATTAGTCCAGTAGAAGCATTCAACCCTTGATGATATGCTCACTTGGCTCCCCCAGGTTGATAGAAATGTCACCTCTAGTATAATTTCTTATCTAATTTACAGATTTTCCCTAATTTACTCTATCATAGAAGATAGTAATAACAATCCCATTGGAAAATAAGAGAGAAATAATTAGATACCATCTTTTCTCTCTTTAAAATTATGCACAGTGTGACTCAAGTTTCAGATAGAAAAAAAAAAACAGAAATAAATGATCAAAGACTGTCTAGGAACTATACTCCACATTAAGCCTCTCAGTCAACTTAAGATTCCCCCTTTTCATATATTGGAATAGCTTGGCGTTACCTTGGAGTACTTTGAGGTCCCACAAAGTATTTATCCCCCTATAATGCACCAAAATTAAGCTAGCCAGCAAAGATCTTTGAGGTGTTTTGTGCCACAAAAATGACATTTCTTTTTCTTTTCTAGTGTGTGTGTGTGTGTGTGTGTGTGTGTGTGTGTGTGTGTGTTAAGTGCACACAGGGATTATCAAGGGATTTAGAACATTTAAGAAGCACAGGTTCCTTTTTAAAAAAATCTTGAATTACTTTTAAAAAAGAAAAAGAAGATATAATTTTAAAGCTAAAAAAGGAGATTTTCCTGAAGTGCCCTTTTCATTGTGTCTGTTCCCCACCTCACCCTGAATATTCGAGGCTCAAATCATTTAAACGGAATGAGTTAATTCATCCATATGTAAACCCTGAGGTGGTTTAAAAAATTCCATTTGTCATTAGAGAGTGAATACCAAGGCACTCGCCTCAGATTTCTGTGTTGTTGACAGACTCGGGAACAGAACTTAAAATTTTCCTGCTAGATTTCTTTGAAGCTTATGAAAGATGATGAAATAACTTTGAACAATGCAATGAGTGTGAAAGCAGGTGTGGGAATTTTCCTCAGCTGCTATGACCTGCAAAGAGTTTCAAGGGAGTTCAGAAATCAGAGGCACTGAGGTGTTTTGCACCAAGTCTGGGAGGGAGGGAGTGCTGGAGCTCTGAATGGCTTGGTGCCCTTTGGTACTTTGATTACTATCTCTTCATATTTACCCTAAGAACGGAAGCTGATGTACTTCACAAATTCCTTAAGTGCACTGCCATAGGATAATGTGATTTCCAGAACCAGAGATTCTTTTGCTCCAACTAGTTCCTTTCTTTCTACAGCTGAAACTGGTAAACTAAAGAAAAAATAGACGTTTTGTGGACCAAGCCCCCATGGAAACCTCCCCATCTGCAGCTTACTGTGATTGCTGCTCTCCCAATTCCCCAACTCACATTCCTGCCTGCCCTCGGATATATGAGCACACAAATGTCCACAGGAAACTCACACTGCCTTTGTGGCCAGCACTTGGCTCTTGTCTATAGGTACTCCTCCAGTCAACCTATACAGATATGCATATCAGAACCAACCAGAAAGCTTAAAAACCAGATTATCAACCCCATACCCAAACTCTTTCCAATTCTGATTGAGTAGAAGTAGAGAGAAGCTTGAGCCGATGTATTTCTTTTCAAAACTCCTCAGATGGCTCTGATACGCAGATGTCGGTTGACGTATAGAGCAGGAGGGGAAGCCTTAACAGCCCCTTTTTGAAAGGGCAGTTGAAAAAGAAAGGTTCCTCATTGAATTAGCTTGTCTGATAATCATCTGCTCCTCTGTGCTGCTTTTCTAACAACCACTAAATATCTATCAAAATTCACCTATTTCTTAGGCTACTGCATTCTTGAGTTATATCTGCCTGATGATCCCAGGCCTGTTTGTCAGTGGGGTTTTACATTTCCTAACAAAAGAGTTGTAAGTCGTATTGACAGTATCATTGGACTTTCCTTTATTAAAAAGGAGGAAGGCCCTATGTCAGACACAAAATAAATGCCTGATTTAGAAATCTTTGATAGAAATCTTATCAAAATCATTTAATAATATCTGAGATGACTTCTAAATGACTTCCCAATTTGGGACCAATGTTCCTGGTTGACAACAAAAACTAAAAGTAAACATTTTTAGTAAATGAAAATGCAATTTGTAATTAAAAGTTTCAGTTCATCTAGGAAAGACAAGTGATTACCGTACTACTATGATCGCTACTGCAAGAAATGTCTTCAACACAAAGACAAGAGGTACAAGCAACATGTGTCCTTCAGTGGTTGAATGGACAAACAAAATCTGATACATACATTCAATGGAATATTATTCAGCCTTTAACAGGAAGGAAATTCTGACACATGCTACAACATGGATGAAACTTGAGGACACTATGCTAAGTGAAACAAGGCAATAAGAAAAAGACAAATATTGTATAATTCCACTTATGTGAGGTATGAGAGTAGTCAAATTCATAGAAACAGAAAGTAGGAGGGGGAAATGGTGAGTTGTTATATAATGGGTATAAGAGTCTCAGTTCTGCAAAATAAAACAGTTCTGGAGATTAGTTGCACAACAATGTGCATATATTTAGCACTACTGAACTGTATACTTAGAAATGGT
Organism: Orcinus orca; assembly: GCF_937001465.1. NCBI lineage: Eukaryota > Metazoa > Chordata > Mammalia > Artiodactyla > Delphinidae > Orcinus > Orcinus orca. The sequence goes on along the minus strand of NC_064561.1, from coordinate 79,662,071 downwards.
TGTGATAATAAATTTTATGCCACGTGCTTTTTATGACAATTAAAAAGAAAAAAGTTGTCTTCAGTTGAAAAGCCATGTGCATTTGTGACTCAGTAACTGATATTGTCAGTTTAGATAAGGCACTCTAGAATTGAAATTAGAGAAAGTAGCTGTCAGCTTTAACTTCAACACATGATATTTCAGCAAAATTAGGGAGCATATTATTCATCTATCCATTCTTTTAGATAGTTAAAAAGTATTTACTTGTTGTGCATCTCCTAAACTTTAGTTTCATAAAGGCTTGGCTGGCATTGAGTCAGCCTCATTCTTATCTAGAGGGGATTAGATTCAGTCCAGGGTGTCCCAAGTATGTATTTCTGGGGAGATGACATGTCCAGATCTGGGTGGTCTCCTGTCAAGTCAGTGTTGTTCCCCCTATTACTAAGGATGACCTGGAAGTTCAAATCTAAAGAAGCATTGATCAAATATTTCTCCTGTGGGTTTTCTAGGTCAGGACCAGAACAGAAAACTCACCATTTGTCTAACTTGAGAAATCTTCAACTTGTTCCTGATGAACAACACATCTGATTATCCCTAAATCTTACAATCAGTCTCAGACTCTGGAGAGTGTGACACCAGAAGTCAATAGGGAGAGATGAGGCGAGTAGCTTTAAGCCCAGTACACATGTTCCCCGCCCTATGAATTATCCTCGCCCATCTCAGAAACAAAGGTGTGTTGATGGGAACAGGCTTAGAGGTCTACCAGATAGCACTTTGAGATCTACTTAAAGACTCCTGTTTGGAAGTTTAGATTCATATGCTATCTTTTCACTGCTAGCTTTCTTAACGGAATTAGAGAAAACACCATGCAAGAGAGGGAAATAAGAGAGACAGACTCTTGAGTCCAAAAAACCAAGGAACAATCCATATCTGGTGACTTGTCTTAAAACAAAGACATTTGTCTAGACTTGTTGAAATATGCAATCTGAAACTTGCAAATATCTACATAGCAAAAGTTCCAATGATTGTCACACCTTCCCTCCCCCACAGCCCTTGACTCTTTGCATACTATTCACAATGCCTCTTTCAGAGGGGTTATACCTTTGCAACATCATCTTGAATGCACAAAAGTCAATTCATATACAGCAACAGATTCTGAAATTAAACTTTTGTTCTAAGGACTATTGAAAGTAACTACACATAATCCAAATATCCTTATCTCACCACCTGTGAAATGTGGCTTCATGACATAAACAAGACAGCTTCTCTAAATAGTGGAGGACAAGACCAAATAAACTGGGGGGGGTACCTTCAAGATGGTGGTGGCGTAAGACATGGATATCATCTTCCTCCCCACAAACACATCAAAAATACATCTACATGTGGAACAACTCCTACAGAACACCTACTGAACGCTGGCAGAAGACCTCAGACCCCCCAAAAGGCAAGAAACTCCCCACATTCCTGGGTAGGGCAAAAGAAAAAAAAAAAAAGCAGAGACAAAAGAGTACGGATGGGACCTGCACCTCTGGGAGTGAGCTGTGAAGGAGGAAAAGTTTCCACACACTAGGAAGCCCCTTCACTGGCACACACTGGGGCTGGGTGGGACAGGGAAGCTTCGGAGCCACGGAGGAGAGCGCAGCAACAGGGGTGCGGAGGGCAAAGCGGAGAGATTCCCGCACAGAGGATCGGTGCCGACCAGCACTCACCAGCCTGAGAGGCTTGTCTGCTCACCCGCCGGGGTGGGTGGTGGGTGGGAGCTGAGGCTTGGGCTTTGGAGGTCGGATCCCAGGAAGAGGAGTGGGGTTGGCGGCGTGAACACTGCCTGAAGGGGGCTAGTGCGCCACAGCTAGCTGGGAGGGGGTCCGGGAAAAACCTGGAACTGCCTAAGAGGCAAGAGACCATTGTTTTGGGGTGCACGAGGAGAGGGGATTCAGAGCACTGCCTAAACGAGCTCCAGAGACGGTCGCGAGCTGTGGCTATTAGCACAGACACAAGAGACAGGCATGAAAATGCTAAGGCTGCTGCTGCAGCCACCAAGAAGCCTGTGTGCAAGCACAGGTCACTATCCACACCTCTCCTCCCAGGAGCCTGTGCAGCCCATGACTGCCAGGGTCCCGTGATCCAGGGACAACTTCCCCGGAAGAACACACAGCATGCCTCAGGCTGCTGCAACGTCACACTGGCCTCTGCTGCCTCAGGCTCACCTCGCATTCCGTACCCCACCCTCCCCCGCCCCGCCCCCCGTGGTCTGAGTGAGCCAGAGCCCCCAAATCAGCTGCTACTTTAACCCCGTCCTGTCCAGGCAGGAACAGATGCCCTCAGGCGACCTACATGCAGAGGCGGGGCCAAATCCAAAGCTGGACCCCAGGAGCTGTGCAACAAAGAGGAGAAAGCGAAATCTCTTCCAGCAGCGTTAGGAGCTGTGGATTAAATCTCCACAATCAACTTGATGTACCCTGCATCTGTGGAATACCTGAATAGACAACGAATCATCCCAAAATTGAGGTGTTGGACTTTGGGAGCAACTGTAGAATTGGGGTTTGCTTTCTGCATCTAATTTCTTTCTGGTTTTATGTTTATCGTAGTTTAGTATTTAGAGCTTATTATCATTGGTAGATTTGATTAGTGATTTGGTTACTCTCTTCCTTTGTTTTATATATATATATATTTTTTTTCCCCCTTTTTCTCTTTTTGTGAGTGTGTATGTGTATGCTTCTTTGTGTGCTTTTGTCTGTATAGCTGTGCTTTTGCCATTTGTCCTAGGGTTCTGACTGTTGGGTTTTGTTTTTGTTTTTCATAATTTTTAGCACTTGTTATCATGGGTGGATTTGTTTATTGGTTTGGTTGCACTCTTCTTTGTTTATTTCAATTACTTTTTTAGTTTTAATAATATATTTTTTAATTTTAATAACTTTATTTTATTTTATTCTTTACCTTCTTTCTTTTTATTCTCCCTTTTATTCTGAGACATGTGGCTGACAGGGTCTTGGTGCTCCGGCCAGGCTCTGGCTGGAGCCTCTTAGTTGGTAGAGCTGAGTTCAGGACATTTGTCCATCAGAGACCTCCCAGCCCCACATAATATCAAACAACGAAAGCTCTCCCAGAGATCTCCATCTCAATGCTAAGACGCAGCTCAACTCAATGACCAGCAAGCTCCAGTGCTGGATACCCTAAGCCAAACAACTAGCAAGAGAGGAACACAGCCCCACCCATTAGCAGAGAAGCTAAAATCATAAGTTCACAGACACCCCAAAACACCCCACCGGACAAGGTCCTGGCCACCAGAAAGACAAGATCCAGCCTCATCCACCAAAACACAGGCACAAGTCCCCTCCACCAAGAAGCCTACACAACCCACTGAAAAAACCTTAGCCACTGGGGGCAGACACTGAAAACAATGGGAACTATGAACCTGCAGCCTGTGAAAAGGAGACCCCAAACACAGTAAGTTAAGCAAAATGAGAAGACAGAGAAATATTTAGCAGATGAAGGAGCAAGGTAAAAATCCACCAGACCAAACAAGTGAAGAGGAAATAGGCAGTCTACCTGAAAAAGAATTCAGAGTAATGACAGTAAAGATGACCCAAAATCTTGGAAATAGAAAGGAGAAATTACAAGAAACGTTTAACAAGGACCTAGAGAACTAAAGAGCAAACAAACAATGATGAACAGCACATAAATGAAACTTAAAATTCTCTAGAAGGAATCAATAGCAGAAAAACTGAGGCAGAAGAATGGATAAGTGATCTGGAAGATAAAATAGTGGAAACAACTAACACAGAGCAGAATAAAGAAAAGAGAATGAAAAGAATTGAGGACAGTCTCAGAGATTTCTGGGACAACATTAAATGCACCAACACTCGAATTATAGGGGTCCCAGAAGAAGAAGAGAAAAAGAAAGGGACTGAGAAAATATATGAAGAGGTTATAGTTGAAAACTTCCATAATATGGGAAAGGATATAGTCAATCAAGTCCAGAAAGTGCAGAAAGTCCCATACAGGATAAATCCAAGGAGAAACATACCAAGACACATATTAATCAAACTATCAAAAATTAAATACAAAGAAAAAAATATTAAAAGCAGCAAGGGAAAAGCAACAAATAACAAACAAGGGAATCCCCATAAGGTTAACAGCTGATTTCAAAGCAGAAACTCTGCAAGTCAGAAGGGACTGGCAGGACTATTTAAAGTGATGAAAAGGAAAAGCCTACAACCAAGATTACTCTACCAGCAAGGATCTCATTCAGATGCAATGGAGAAATTGAAACCTTTACAGACAAGCAAAAGCTAAGAAAAGTCAGCACCACCAAACCAGCTTTATAGCAAATAATAAAGGAAATTCTCTAGCCAGGAAACACAAGAGAAGGAAAAGATATACAAAAACAAACCCAAAAGAATTAAGAAAATGGTAATAGGAACATACATGTCAATAATTACCTAAAACGTAAATGGATTAAATGTTCCAACCAAAAGACACAGACTGGCTGAATGGATACAAAAATAAGACTGTATATATGCTGTATACAAGAGACCCACTTCAGACCTAGGGACACATACAGACTGCTGGGATGGAAAAAGCTATTCCATGCAAAAGGAAATCAAAAGAAAACTGGAGTAGCAATTCTCATATCAGACAAAATAGACTTTAAAATAAAGACTATTATAAGTGACAAATAAGGACACTGCATAATGATCAAGAGATCACTCCAAGAAGAAGATATAACAATTGTAAATATTAATGCACCCAACATAGAAGCACCTCACTACATTAGGCAAATGCTAACAGCCATAAAAGGGGGAATCAACAGTAACACAATCATAATAGGGGACTTTAACACCCCACTTTCACCAATGGACAGATCATCCAACATGAAAATAAGTAAGGAAACGCAAGCTTTAAATGACACATTAAACAAGATGGATTTAACTGATGTTTATAGGATATTCCATCCAAAAACAACAGAATACACTTTCTTCACAAGTGCTCAGGGAACAGTCTCCAGGATAGATCCTATCTTGGGTCACAAATCAAGCCTTGGTAAATTTAAGAAAATTGAAATTGTATCAAGTAATAACAGGAAAAAACCTGTAAAAAATACAAATACATGGAGGCTAAACAATACACTACTAAATAACCAAGCAATCACTGAAGAAATCAGAAAGGAAGTCAAAAAATACCTAGAAATAAATGACAATGAAAACATGATGACCCAAAACCTATGGGATGCAACAAAAGCAGCTCTAAGAGGGAAGTTTATAGCAATACAACCCTACCCCAAGAAACAAGAAAATCTCAAATAAATAACCTAAATTTACACCTAAAGCAATTAGAGAAGAAAGAACTAATAAAACCCAAAGTTAGCAGAAGGAAAGAAATCATAAAGATCAGATCAGAAATAAACGAACAATAAAGGAAGGAAACAATAGCAAAGATCGATAAAACTACAAGCTGGTTCTTTGAGAAGATAAACAAAATTGTTAAACCATTAGCCAGACTCATCAAGAAAAAAAGGGAGAAGACTCAAATCAATAGATTTAGAAATGAAAAAAGAAAGTAACAACTGACACTGCAAAAATACAAAGGATCATGAGAGATTACTACAAGCAACTAAATGCCAATAAAATGAACAACCTGGAAGAAATGGACAAATTCTTAGAAAAGCACAACCTTCCGAGACTGAACTAGGAAGAAACAGAAAATATAAACAGACCAATCACCAACACTGAAATTGAAACTGTGATTAAAAATCTTCCAACAAGGTCTTCCCTGGTGGCGCAGTGGTTGAGAATCTGCCTGCTGATGCAGGGGACATGAGTTTGTGCCCCGGTCTGGGAAGATTGCACATGCCGCGGAGTGGCTGGGCCTGTGAGCCATGGCCACTGAGCCTGCATGTCCGGAGCCTGTGCTCCATGACAGGAGAGGCCACAGCAGTGAGAGGCCCGCGTACCGCAATAAAAAAAAAAAAATCTTCCAACAAACAAAAGCCAGGACCAGATGACTTCACAGGTGAATTCTATCAAACATTTAGAGAAGAGCTAACACCTATCCTTCTCAAACTCTTCCAAAATATAGAAGAGGAGGAACACTCCAAAACTCATTCTATGAGGCCACCATCGCCCTGATACCAAAAACAGAAAAAGATGTCACAAAGAAAGAAAACTACAGGCCATTATCAATGATGAACATAGATGCAAAAATCCTCAACAAAATACTAGCAAACAGAATCCAACAGCACATTAAAAGGATCATACACCATGATCAAGTGGGTTTATCCCAGGAACACAAGGATTCTTCCATATACACAAATCAATCAATGTGATAAACCATATTAACAAACTGAAGGAAAAAAGCCATATTATCATCTCAATAGATGCAGAAAAAGCTTTTGACAACATTCAACACCCATTTATATAAAAACCCTCCAGAAAGTGGGCATAGAGGGAACTTACCTCAACATAATAAAGGCCATATATGACAAGCCCACAGCCATCATAGGTCTCAATGGTGAAAAACTGAAACCACTTCCACTAAGATGAGGAACAGGACAAGGTTGTGCACTGTCACCACTATTATTTAACATAGTTTTGGAAGTTTTAGCCACAGCAATCAGAGAAGAACAAGAAATAAAAGAATCCAAATCAGAAAGAAGGAAAAGTGTGACTGCTCGCAGATGACATGATACTATACATACAGAATCCTAAAGATGCCACCAGAAAACTACTAGAGCTAATCAATGCATTTGGTAAAGTAGCAGGATACAAAATTAATGCACAGAAATCTCTTGCATTCCTATACACTATGATGAAAAATCTGAAAGAGAAATTAAGGAAACACTTCCATTTACCCTTGCAACAAAAAGAATAAAATATCTAGGAATAAACCTACCTAAGGAGACAGAAGACCTGTATGCAGAAAACTATAAAACACTGATGAAAGAAATTAAAGACAAGACAAACAGATGGAGAGATATACCATGTTCTTGGATTGGAAGAATCAACATTGTGAAAATGACTAGAGTACCAAAGCAATCTACAGATTCAATGCAATCCCTATCAAACTACCAAAGGCATTCTTCACAGAACTAAAACAAAAAATTTCACAATTTGTATGGAAACACAAAGACCCCTGCAAGACCCCATGCAGTCTTGAGAAAGAAAAACGGAGCTGGTGGAATCAGGCTCCCTGACTTTAGACTATACTACAAAGTTACACTAATCAAGACAGTATGGTACTGGCACAAAACAGAAATATAGATCAATGGAACAGGATAGAAAGCCCAGAGGTAAACCCATGTAACTATGGTCACCTTAGCTTTGAAAAAGGAGGGAAGAATATTCAATGGAGAAAAGACAGCCTCTTCAATAAGTGGTGCTGGGAAAACTGGACAGCTACATGTAAAAGAATGAAATTAGAACATTCCCTAACACCATACACAAAAATAAACTCAAAATGGATTAAAGACCTAAATGTAAGGCCAGACACTATCAAACTCTTAGAGGAAAACATAGGCAGAACACTCTATGACATAAATCATAGCAAGATCCTTTTTGATCCACCTCCTAGAGAAATGGAAATAAAAACAAATATTAACAAATGTCACCTAATGAAACTTAAAAGCTTTTGCACAGCAAAGGAAACCATAAACAAGACCAAAAGACAACCCTCAGAATGGGAGAAAATATCTGCAAATAAAGCAACTGACAAAGGATTAATCTCCAAAATATACAAGCAGCTCATGCAGTTCAATATTTTAAAAAAACAACCCAATCCAAAAATGGGCATAAGACCTAAATAGACATTTCTCCAAAGAAGATATACTGATTGCCAACAAACACGTGAAAGGATGTTCAACGTCACCAATCAGTAGAGAAATACAAATCAAAACTGCAATGAGTTATCACCTCACACCAGTCAGAATTGGCCATCATCAAAAAATCTACAAACAGTAAATGCTGGAGAGGGTGTGGAGAAAAGGGAACCCTCTTGCACTGCTGGTGGGTATATAAATTGATACAGCCACTATGGAGAACAGTATGGATGTTCCTGAAAAAACTAAAAATAGAACTACCATACGACCCAGTGATCCCACTACTGGGCATATACCGTGAGATACCATAATTCAAAAAGAGTCATGTACCACAATGTTCACTGCAGCTCTATTAACAATAGCTAGGACATGGCAGCAACCTAAGTGTCCATCGACAGATGAATGGATAAAGAAGATGTGGTACATATATACAATGGAATATTGCTCAGCCATAAAAAGAAACGAAATTGAGTTATTTGTAGTGAGGTGGATGGACCTAGAGACCGTCTTACTGAGTGAAGTAAGTCAGAAAGAGAAAAACAAATACCGTATGCTAACACATATATATGGAATCTAAAAAAGAAAAAAAAATGGTCCTGAGGAACCTAGGGGCAGGACAGGAATAAAGACGCAGACGTAGAGAATGGACTTGAGGACACAGGGAGGGGAAAATGTAAGCTGGGATGGAGTGAGAGAGTGGCATGGACATATATACACTACCAAATGTAAAATAGATAGCTAGTGGGAATCAGCTGCATAGTACAGGGAGATCAGCTCAGTGCTTTGTGGCCAACAGTGCTTTGTGGCCAGCTATCCCTCCTGGGATAAGGAGGGCGGAAGGGAGACACAAGAGGGAGGAGCTATGAGGATATATGTATAAGTATAGCTGATTCACTTTGTTTTACAGCAGAAACTAACACACCATTGTAAAGCAATTATACTCCAATAAAGATGTTAAAAAAAAAAAAAAAAAGGTTTCTGGGTTAAATCGCACAGACACACACAGACACACACACAGACACAAAAGACCCCAAAATTTTAACTAAAATCATAGCTGGATTATGAGGAGTGAAACTGAATTTAGGTTGTAAATGTTGCTTAATGTTTCCCCCAATGTTCAGCCACCTTCACAGAGCAGGACTGACACCTTTTAGTATGGAAGTTTTCAGGTGTGGCAAACCATTGTTATTTCTTGGGTCATCTTTAAAGGTTTATGGTACAGGTTGCCCCAGTGGTCAAGCACAGAAACTGCAAGAAAGCCCTATGGGAGAGACTAAGCGAATGATCACCAGATTGAAAGGTTTTAGAAAAGCAAAGAAAATTTTTGTTGCAGTATTGGAAACATGGTTTTCTTGTTAGCAAATGGACACAGACTACAGTGTCACCAATACTAGATAAAATGTCATCTGTCACACATGCATCATCAGTACACATTCATAAGGTATCAGGAATGTGAACAGAATTGGGGAGGGCACTACAAAATGTCTTTGCAGTGAGACTCCCAAAGTGACCTTGCCTTGCAGCACTTGGACAAATGAACCCTAAAGCAGTTCAGTTTTGATCATTGGGTTATATCTACAGTCATCAAGACTGTATATTTGTAATTGATTTGAATATCAACTGTTTGCTTTGTTCCTGTAGCATCTTTGAAGAATTCGATTTTTCTAACTGAAGGCCAGGACACAGTTTTAGTGGCACTTGATATCCCCTCTGAGTCTTTTTTTTACAATATGACTTCCTATTTATTACAGTGGATAGCTGAGAAGAAACTGAGAGGAGGAAAATCAAGAAAAGAGAGTGTTTAGGAAGCAATAATAACTGAACTGTTAAACACTGTCTGAGGTTTTAGATAAAAGTAGTTGGTCTCAGCCTATGTGAACTATGTATCGTTGATTCTGTTGTCACTTCCCAACATCTGCTTCAGCAATTTATTCTCCTCACTTGAATTTATATTGTCAGATTAGTTTAATATTCAAGTGAATCCTCCCTTTCAAGTAAAAGAGTTAAAAAGACAAACCACATCTTGAGCTAGGAGTTAAGCTGGATGCTTTAATTCCTGGTGATTTCTCCATATGCATTTAAAAGTCTTTAGTCAAATTAACTGTCAAACATGGCTTGCAATGAACCTGACTGGAAACTTTAAATTTTTTTAGGGAGAAACTTGAGATGCTTGCCTCTTATGAAATTATTTTTATTTCCAGACATATACCAGATTAAAGGAATTGAAAAATTAAAGAATGGACAAACTGCTCATTTAATTGCACCTAGAGAATATTTGACTAATAGATATCACTGTAAAGCCCTTTGCTCAATAATTCATTGCCAAGAACCAACATCTCAGAAGTCCTACTTATAAAGAATAAATATCCTAAAATAATAATATCACTATCAGTATTAACTAATACAATGCCACTAAGCAATTTACAAAACATTCACCCATACACTCAGTCTCTTACTTTTAACATTGTAAACATTTTTATATGAGATCAGATCCATTTCACCTTAAACTTAAAAATTTCTGCTGTAAAATTGTTTCAATTTTGCATTAAGAAAGCAGCAGTTTTTTAAAAACATTGTCTTTCATGGGAAAGTAATACACATCACAGAGAACTTCCTACTTTGCTGCTTTCTCTAGTTTCTCTTAAACACTGTACAAAGCTATTTCATGCTCTATGAGAATCATTTCTCCTATGATAATTTTCATCTCTTCTACTTAGATTTCCTTATGATTTGTTAAGCTGTTTTGAGACCAGCTCCTGTGCTCACTAAGCCTATATCCCCTATAATTTCACTGCTCTTAGGGAAGAGCGGTGTTTCTGAAGGAGAGGGATATTTCTTGGGAAGGTTAACTTAATTAGGTTCTTCATCACACAGAAAAACCCTTCAAGGTGAGTTAAGCAACTTGGTGCTTCAGGATCTTAATTTTTCAGTCCTCGAACACGTGCTTGTGCTTTATGATTCAAGATAAGCCACAGACGGCCAATAGCTACAAATTTTTTCCCAGAAGGCAGCCTTAGTCAAGTTCCAAAGGAGTGCTGAGCACAGAAAAACAAAACAAGTATCTGCCCAGTAATAAAGTCATTGCAGAGAAAAAGCTCTTCATTATTTTCATAATCATGTTGGAGGAGATGGGTAGCGCTGTCATAAGGCAGATATAGGAATTCTTTTTCACCACCTGTATATTCTGTCCTCTGATTTCTGTGCTCTTCCATTATGGATGTTTGCCTATGTTACCCACACCTGTAGAGGTGGGGCTGAGAAGCTGAAACTGCTTCACATACATCTTTGGCCCTTTGGGCTTTCTCTGTCGCCAGAGAGGGTTGGACTGAAAAACAGGCTTCCTAGCAGGCTCTGTTAGATGTGTGACTTAGGTGCACTTCTCCCGCCATTCTCAGGGTGTGATTTGAGATGGTAAGCCCAAAAAGTAGATTTGGGTTTAGCAAACACTGGCTACGTTTTCTTTTCACAAGACCTATTGAACACTCTATTTTGTTCTGTGCTGTGCTCAGCTAATAATAGAAAAACCTATTTATTGCACTGTAGGTTCTTTCTCAAAAATCTCGGCTGCAACCATTGTAAAGCAATTATACTCCAATAAAGAAGTTAAAAAAAAAATCTCGGTTGTCAGCCCGATTAATGTTTACTGGGTAAGAATATTGAGGCAGGGTTACACTCACATAAAGAAAGAACGTACAAGCGGTACCCGTTATCTCAGAAATGGATTTGTTTCAGTACAGATATTCTGATGCTATATGAAAGCAAGTTGGCCGGTAGATATTGGTGCAGCTTATTTTTTTGAAGTTAGCAGGATCTCAATTATCTAAAAATTATTCTTTCTATCAAGTGTAACCCTCATATGTATCATATAGAATGACCTGAGTCCAGTAATCCCTGTTAAAAGTGGGCTATAAGGGAAGGCTGCCTGCCTATCACAACCCATGCTATAAAGGCCTTGCCATCACACTTCAATACTACTCTTTCATAATCAACTCTGTTATACTGACTTTCTACTTGTACTCACTCTGTAACTATCCAAGGTTACCTTTACGAACCTAACAAAGTAATGGTGCTATTGATTAATGAAGCCTCATGTTACCATTGAAAATAAAAATCAGCATCTGGAATCGAAAGACCTGGATTCAAGTCAATTTAGCTACTTCCTTACTAGACGCCATGATTAGATCTACTCAAGCTCTCTGGGACCTCAGCTCTCTCCTCTGCAAAATAGAGACGCTAACGTAGATGACAATTAGGTTTCATCAATGAGCAGCGGCTATTGGGAGTGCAGGTTAAGGATGATGAAGCCACAGGTGCAACCTGTGAAGGGATCCCCACATCAAAGGCTTGCCATAGAGCACTAAGAAACATCCATGGAACATATTCATCATCCCTGGGCTTTTAAAATATTCACCTGAGGCAGTATAAACATAAAACAAAACAACAGACGTGAAACTGATTGTTTAAGCCAAGTTTTATCCAAATGCTGCTCTCACTTTTAATAGTTTCATTATTAATGATGGGTTGTTAGAAGAGAAGTGAAAGGAGAAAACTAGCTATACCTTCTGTATTCAAACCATTCTCTTATATGTCCTTGGTAGTGAGCATTTTATCAGCAGTCCTCTGGAGACAAAACCTACCTGTTATGTATGCTCTCTAAGGGAATGACGGTGGGCTGGATGGGGTAGATTTCAGACAAAATGGGAAGAAGCTGTGCTCTGGCAGGCCCAAGACAGAGATTCCACAGGAAGCAAGAGGCAGGGCCTTAGAGCACTCCTCATATCATTCCAGGAAGGCAGCCACCTACTTTGCCTAGGCGTCGGGCCAGCTCTGGCAGGAGATTGGATCGAGGCTATTTGCATGTCTGTTTCAGGACATTAAGTTTTGTCTACCCATACAAAGTAAGGAGGAGATCAATGCAATCAGGCAGAAAATGTAATTTAGAAGAAGAAAAAGGAGGAGGAAAAGAAGAAAGAAAAGACAAAATTTTGCTTTCAATGAAGTATAAATTTTATTTTTTGTAAAGTGTGACAGAGTCATCTGTAGAGAAGATACTTTAGTGTTTTAGTGGCCAGTTTAGAGTTTCCCTGACGTGTTTCAAGGAATAATGACAAAAACCAGAAAGACATACCCACTACATTGCAAACATAGCATTGGGTACTGTCATTTATGTGTTATGTCATTTAATCCCCACCAACTCTTTGAAATGGGATCTAGAGCCTGAAGATGTCATGCGTCTGGCCTAATTTCTCACGGCCAATAATTGACAAAGCCCAGCTTTAGAATCCGAGGCCATGATTCAAAGTGTGTAGAAAGACCAAGAAATTTTAAACAGTGCTGGCAACTCTGTGTTGAAACTCTTCTATAAATAGTTGCCTGATTATTCCTAATTCCCACTGACTTGGTATAATGCAAGCTATTCAGCAATGTGATACGGATAAATATTTCCTTTTCAAAACACTGCACAAATACATGATTTCCTCCCTCTGTCCACCCTGTAGGAGAAGTAGGAAAAGAGCAAGGTAATAGGAATTTACCTCTAAGCTATAAAGCCTTCCTATCCTTTCAGTAATCACTGAGGGGAGCTCCTGCTTACTGGGGAGACCATAACAGACTCCATTAGATTCAAGTACAACACTTGGGTTGCCTGGCTAGAGAATGCCAAAAAAGCAAAGGAAAATATTATTGTTACTGAAATCATTTGATGTCTATGACTAATAAAACACATGTTGGCAAACGGAATTTTTAGAAATGCCCAAAGGACTTGGTTAAAGCTATGAATTAATAGCATACAGTAGTTCTGTCTGGAGAAAATTAAAAAAAGAAAAAAAGACAATGCTGTTAAACTGTTTTAAACTTTATCTGAATAACCAAGAAGTCCAAACAGAAATCTTAAGCAACCAATCTAGGTCCTTTATTCAACTTTAAATTTAAATTTCCCCTCCCCTTTCTCTTACAGCTGAATAAGAAAGTTTATACATTTTGAGTCACATTATTCTTGAATTCTGAGGGACCCACAGGCCTTCTTGGCCAACATCTCACAAATACCAGAATTATCTCTAAAGTATCTCTGACAGCTGTATCCACCTTAGAGACTATGAGGGTTGAGGTGGCCATTCATGCAAGTGCTGTGTCCCTGGAGGGCTAGGGGTGGAAGGAGTTGGGGGTAAGCCAGACCTCCAGTTACTTCTTGACCCAGGTCCCAGAGGTTACTCTGGGCCTGCCTGAAGATGTCCACCCAGGCAGGCTGTGCCCGAGTCTGCCCAGAGCAGGAGGTCTTTGCCTCATCCTATCTTGTTATGGATTCAAGCTCTAACTGCTGGAGGGTGCTTTCTCATGCTGTGCCACAATCTGCCTCCTTGTGTTTCCTCCACATTGTTTCTCATGCTATCTCTGGAACAATACTGTTTGACTCAACTTCCTCTCCTCTTGAGTACCCCTTAGATAACTGAAGTCAATTGTCATAACTCCCATATATACTGTCTCCTCCAAACTAAATATCCTCAGCTTCTTTCTCAGATCATAAGGCAAATAGACAAATATTATAACAATAGTAAGAGACAAAAAACAATAAGAGAAAGACAAAAAGGTGGTCTGGAAACGGGAATTTTTTGAAAGAGCTGTCGTCTTTTTCGCAAGAGGGAAGAGATATGGCAACATATGTATAACTGATTCACTTTGTTATAAAGCAGAAACTAACACACCATTGTAAAGCAATTATACTCCAATAAAGATGTAAAAAAAAAAAAAGAGTTGTCTTTTTAACTGAAAAGCTGAAAATTTTAAGTGATACCGAGGAGCGCTATATCTTTCCACTGAGTTCCTGTGCACTATCCCTTAAGTCATCCCGTCAGGATGGAAATGTAGCTCGTTAAGAGTTTTACTTAATGACACCATGCCAGCTCCTAGGGATCAGCCAGCAATTCTCACCAACTTGCATTTATTTTTGCTTTATTTAGTATCAATGTCTACTCTGAGAAAAGTTTCTGGAAGAATATTTACCTGCATACGAATAGATGTGACACGTTTTCAGAATTTGAATACCACCTATTAAGAATTAAGGGAGGGGCAATGTAAGGAAACTAAATCCTTAGTTCCTTCTCCTCCCAAAATGTTATCATGTAAAATTCCACATACAGAAAAGTTGACATAATTTTATAGTAAACACCTATATCCTTCATAGCTAGACACTACAACTGACACTTTGCTATCTTCACTTTATCACGTATCTATCATTTTCTCTATCCATCCATCAACCCGTCTTACCTTCCTACACGTTTCAGTGTACATCGTGCTCATCAGTACCCAAATCCCTGACACTTCAGCCTGTATATCATTATCAGTTCTTTTTTGAGACTTTTCACTATTAGCACTCTGTTCTGAATCCCTCTTGCCATCCTTTCCCTCGTTCCCTCCACTTTCTCAATTTTCGTTTCTACATCTTTCCTCCCACTTTCCATCCCCAATGTCCTAAGTGGTAAAAGCAAAGTGTGAAAAATCTGAGCATGGAGCCGTCTTGAAGCAGCATCAGGAAAGGCCCCTCACAGGTATGATCGCCATAGACCTGGGATAGATGAGGTCAGCATGAACAAGCTCATGCAAACCAATTTACAAGAGAGAGAAGTACAGATTAGCCAGACAATTTAATTTACTGTCAGAAACACAGCTACCAAATACTTAGGCACCGGCACCTCTTCATCAGCTCAGTCTCTCCCTGAACTAAGCTGCATGACAGGCCAAATTGTGAAGGGTTTAGGTGAACAGAGACACAGAGAAAGACAGTGAGTAAGAAGGTCTTAGTGACATGGAGCAGAGATCTTATCAGCACTGGTTTAACAGCTGGCCAGCACGGTGTCTAACACCAAAGGGGTGCTTCATAATTAGTACAATGATAAAATGAGCACATGAATGTTAACTGCCCCTCTAGCGGAATGTCTGTGGCTCAGGGCGCCTCTCACCTGGATGGGCTAAGTAAATTCTGCCCACTTCCACCCCTCTGACGCTCTTTAATGAAGTTCCATGACCACCATTCTCCTTTGAATAATGCATTTTCTTTTATCCGGGTATATGCCATTAATTAAGCTTTCATGAAGTCCTGTCTTTAAAATGAGAGGTCTGTGACTATCTAATCCCATCTTTGATAAACTGATTTTATTGGCTTTACTCTCAAAACAGGGAGTGATTCCCTGCTACCTGAGTGTACTCTTTTTAAAGATCAGGGAACACCATCTTCCCTGGAGAGCAAAAACTATTCCTTTCCTTATCTCAAGACTTATGTCAAGAAATGTTAGTCGTTTATTTTCTGGGCTTCCTAATTACCAGCCCACAAAGACTTGGCAAGGTGAGCTCTTCAGTGGAAAGGCAGCAACACAAAAATGCAAACGCAACACTTTTCACAACAGACAGCTTCTCTGTAGTTGCAGAGAAATCCAAGTTTGGTAAATCAAATCCATCGTGAGAACCATAAATGGAGACTTCTAGTCGTATAGTTTCAATGGGAATCCTTTGGTTATGTAACAACTTCTTAATGTAGTTCCTTCAAAGGTCTCGATGTCATAAATCAGATTATTTTATAGCAAGGAATTCCTGTCCTTGCTATTTCAATTGCTTGAAAACCCTCTTACCACTGACCACTTTCTCGAATTCTCTAAATAGATACCATAGTAAATATTTATAAACATCAGCATTTCATGGTAGCATCACATGTTTTAGAGTTTATTTGAATGCAAACCGTTATGGTGTTAGGGCAGAAGTGACAGAATCAAGGCGGTGATTATTTCATGTGAGTCTACGTACAGACTGGAAAAAAAATCAGATGTTTTCAGGTTTGGGCACTTCCATGGTAAAATGCAGACTGCCAGCTAGAGTTCTTTTCTAATTGCCTCTCTATATAAGCAGCCAAAACACAAGGCTCAGATCCAGATAAAAACCATTCAATAGGGTGAACGATACTATGATGCAGAGAGTAGGCTTTTATTGTTGGTGATTCCAGGTCTCTGACAGGAGCACATGTACCTCAGACAGGACTCAGTCTAGATGAACAGGGAGCATTTCATCTAAGCCGGCTTTCAAAGGCCCTGTTTGTTCAGACATCATTAGTTCTTTTTATTCCTTTGATGCATGTGTCTCTAGTGACGGAAACTCTTATTTTTTTAAGAAACTAAAGCACAAAAGGAAACTGAAAAAGCTACAAACTGATTTGGCAACAGCTAAGCAAGAGGCTGCCATCACAGTCCTGGAACTCAATGAGAAGATAAAGACTCTACGTGAAGGAAAGCCAGCCCCTAGAGGTCAGTATTACCATGTGACAGTCACACACTGGCCCTTGGTCCTAGGTGATGCATATAGCTTTTCTGGCAACAAAGCAGAAAGCAAGGCCACAGTGCCAGGCAGTGTGCTGGTCTGGCCCGATCTCCATTCTGCATGATTAGAGACAGCACGCAAACTCCTAACTCCAAGCTGGGTGTGATTTCACCGTGTGAGAGGCAGGGGATGAATAAGCGGTTCCTTAAAGAAGAGTCTCTGAGACTGAAGAGGGGACTGAAACAGGTCTGATAAGTGTCTTGCTGGGTGGCCGTGAGGGAAGAGCAGGGCCCAAGGAGGAGACCTCAGGCCCCCAGGGATGGGGCTCTGAAGTAGGGCAAGGAGAGGGGCTTGTCTAAAAGTGTAGACGGGCCAATAGACTGACTAAGACGGGCATGGGGAAGGAAAGAAATTTGTGTTTTAACAATAGTCTAACGAGCTAGAAACAAACAGGGGAGCCTGGTTGGGAATGAAATCTAGTTCATTCCCAGAATGAATCTGGTTCAGAAAAATTTAATAGCCACTCTGGTTTGGATTTTTTAAAAAGTTTTCTCTCAGAGATGATTACAAACCTGGGGGAGAAAACCCCTCGGACTGTCATCATCAGCAATAATACGAGTTCACATTTAATACTACATGGCAGGCATTTTGCTCAGTATTTCATGTGCATTTAATTCTCAGAATAACCTCCGAAGCAAGTACATTTACGGATTCCACAAGAATAAGCACAGGCTTAGAGATGTGGATTATTACCTGGCCCCAGGACAGACATGTGTGGCAACCTGGGCAATCACCCCAGGGCGCCTGCGCAGCTCTGGTGCAGTGAGGCTATTTCTCTGCTCTGCGGCAGCGATAGCAAACCTCATTCTGCCGGGTGAAACTCTTGTAAAACTACGATTCCTTGGGATGAATGTTTTCCTTTGATGTGCAGCACTCTTGTAAAGCCAGGAACATGCAATTGTTCTTACTCCTGCTTCCTTTATTACTCATAAGTAATTATGAAAAAAGAGGAGGAATGTGGAAATAGTGGAGGAGGAGAAAGTAGGTGACGTGGTGGCTGCAGAAAGTGAGACACTCCCAGCATCCTGCCCACATGGGAAACTGTTTAATATGAGTTTGGTTTTAATTTTCAATTTTGAATAGCACTTCCCCGAGATTGAAATGGCATGTAACACCATCACTTTGAAACGCAGCCTTTTCTCTTTCCACAAACAACATAAAGACAGTTTAATTTGCTTTCACCACCTTGAAACCTAAAAGAATAAAATCCAATAGAGAATATTATGCATTTAAAAGTCTTTATTCTAAGGCATCATGGCCATATTTCAAATTGGTTGCATAAGAAGAAGCTGATGATGATTGTACAGCACATTGGAGAAAGTTCTCCAGCTCACCTGAGAGAAGCTTTCAACTTCTCAACTGTATTTTGAATCTAGTGGAAAAAAAGATTTTATTGCAAGGTATCTACTTCTCATTACTCTCTCTTTTTTTTTTTTTTTTTTTGCGGTACGCAGGCCTCTCACTGCTGTGGCCTCTCTCGTTGCGGAGCACGGGCTCCAGACGCGCAGCCCCAGCGGCCATGGCCCACGGGCCCAGCCGCTCCACAGCATGCGGGATCCTCCCAGACCGGGGCACAAACCCGTGTCCCCTGCATCAGCAGGCGGACCCTCAACCACTGCACCACCAGGGAAGCCCTCATTACTCTCATTTTTGACAAAAATAGTATCATTTGCTATCTAATGATGATTTTGTCCCTTTGAGAGTTTGATGGGTCAAAATTAAAATTGTACTGAGGCACGAGGACTCTAATGGTTGTGGAGGGAGGTTAGAAAACATTAAATCCCACCTTTGCTTCTTTGTCCATTTTTTTCTCTATATTTCTGTTTAAAAGGGAAATAAACTACCTGTACAGGAAAAAGCAAAACAAAACAAAAACCCTAATGTATTATGAACAGATATAAATTTAAATAAAGTCAAGTACTCCAAGGTCAATTATGGATGAAAGCAGGGACTCCCTTTTCAACCCATGTGTTGCTTCTTTTTTTTGGTGGAGAACCTGAGTCAGTGAACTGACATACAGCAGGAAGGTCTTAAACCAAATATTTGCACAGTCTTACTCTCCCATGGGTCTCATGCAGCCTCACCCTGCATTCAATAACCCAGGAGATTGTCAAGGCCGTTGTGGCCCCAGAGTAATATGAGCTCTCATTCTCAGACTTTGGTCACCTTGCCCTACCTCTCAACTGATTTGAAAGTAAAGTCTGAAAAGATGTAGGTAACTTTAACACACAATGAATCCCATTTAACTGCTGGACAATTAGGGTTGACCCAGCTCCCATACATAGTCCTTGACCAGAACACCACTCCTTCCCTAGTTAGTCCTGTGTCCTTTTATAAAATGCTTGTTTTTGGTTTTTAGACATCTGTTTGTGAATGGCAGATGCCCCCAGTTATAATAGCTTAAGGAGAAAGGGTGATTTATTGGCACAAGTGTAAACAAACTAAGAAAGAGCATGCCATCAGCCTTAGAGTCCCATAGATTCAGGGTCTCAGATCCCATCAGGGCACCTGTGTCTCTCCACTCTGCTTCTCTCTGCATGGAGACTTTCATTCCCTCAAGTGGGATGTCAGGAGAGTCTGGACACATGGCCACAATTAATTAAGGGCTGCCCTCCTTATCTCTCCTCCAGAGAGGAAAAAAAGCATTTTTCCACCAGCTCCAGTTAGAAAAAGTACAAGAAAATACTCTGTCCTGGTTTGGGTTGGGTACTCATCCAGGGCCATGAATCAATCTTTGTAGCCAGGGGTGGGGAAGTATGATTGGACAAGCCTGGTCTGCACCAGCCGCCGGGCGGAGGGGCACAGGGAAATAAGAGGGGGAAAGGAGGATGTTGTGAATAGCGGCTCCCAGAAGCACAGAGCTGGACTGGGAGAAGAATACTTCCTTAAAGGAAGGGATAGCCCATTGCAGGAAAGAAAGAGCGAGGCACAAAATCAATATGTCCAATCCACTTTCAGCTGGTAATCAAGTTAAAATATAATAAAATGCTTAATGAGTCACCCATCCATGTGTATTTGCACTTTTTAAGTAGATTCTTCTTGATGAACAAAAGATCTTCATGATCCAACAAATAAATGTCCAGCAGTATAACTTCTGACCCCACAGTAGATGGAGAGTGAACCACTTTGGGAAAGGAGACCCCTTCCAGCCTCCATCAAGGGACATCGTGGTCGTCTACTCTGAAAGCTGATCTTACTGTAACAATTGAAAATGCAGGAGGGGAAAAAGTGTTGATTCTAATTGACATGCTATCTGGATTAACATGAAGCTACTTCTCTGCTATAGTTACAAACCAGTGCCTATAGTTATAACAAGCAGATTAAAGAGATGGATGCAAATAAATTAGAATTTCTTTTTATGCAAAGGTGCACAATTTTTCCCTGTTTGGTTCATTTTCTAAGTAAGACTATTTATAAGGTTGCCATTCAACCTCTGATCAGAGGAATGTCCTGGAATACTAGGAATACTTTTAAGCATGTTCAAATTGATGAAACAGTGAGCTACCAAATTTTTTTTAACACGTAAACACAGAAAAACTATTTCGTTGGCTATGTACTTAAATTACCTCCAAGGAAATAAATGATTTTAGTCAATGGCAAGTTCAAACAAAAAGCAAAACACCTTTATTATAAAACTGGCACTGCAGGAAACTTACTTAACAGCCTATCCTTGTTTGCTGATCTTACTTTGTACAGATAATCACAGCCCAGGGCATATTCCTTGCCTCACCTCCACAACCTGCATCTGAAGTGCTCACAGTTTAATTCACTCACAGAATTCAGTGAAACGCCTATTATACCCGTTCAAAGCTTGTGTCCACCTTTTGGTAAACATTAGTAGGCAGGAACCTACGGTTAGATTTCAAAACCATCTCTGCTCCCTTTGGTTTTGGAGCACTAAGTTACTTTGTAAAGGACCTTGGTGACTAAGTCCTGTTGTTGGCACATAAGCATCAAGTCACCTGCTAAGATGAAAGCTTGTATCTTTGACCAGAAACGTCCGGGACCTGGTTTATAGACTTCAAGCTAGCATACTAAAAGGAATGCACTCTTCTGGATTTTATTTTCCTTTTAGTTCTTTTCTCTTAATATGCATAGCTGGTATATCAAATAACATATATCTAATTCCCACAGGCAAGTGCCCATTGTCCCACTGAAAGCCGTATCAACTTTAAGTCATCTCTTGGTTTTACTCTCATTAAGAAGACTCTCCCAGGTAGTACAGGTACATCCCTGGGCATTACCCAGGGCTCATGGTCTGAATAGAGCCAAACACACTTTCGAGGGAGGCTTGTAATAGGATTGACTTTTCAGTGACACAAAATTATTTTTAAACACTATCCCATTAATTTTAAGAATCATACTTGCTGTCCTACACAATTATGAAAGTCAGGAGATATATCTCTTTGCCAAAACCCCAGAGCCAACTCTAACTAGCATTCTAAAGAGTATCTTTTTATCATGATGTCCATCCCCAGGCACTCAGCCCAAACCTTCTCTCCCTCTTTTTATTCTCCTCCTGCAAACCTCCTTGGGATCAAAACTACTACTGCAACTAGATGTTAAGAAAACAGGGATTTGAGGGGGATAAAAATGTTCTGGAATAAGATAGTGGCAACACTTGCACAGATATTGTCAATACAGTAAGACCACTGAATTGCACACTTTAAAATGGTTAACATGGTGAATTTTATGTTATGTGAATTTTATCTCAGTTAGAAAAAAAAAAAACAGTGATTAAAATAATCCTCACAAAGATGTAACACCCTGTCAAGTGTATTTTAATGAGAATGCTTTGGGCCTAAATAAAATCTTGCCCTGGTAGAATTCTAAGCTTTTAGAGAGCGGTCATGTTAATATTTATTGGAGTAAGGCTAGTCTTGAATAGTTGTCCTTGTGTGTCTAGTCTCTTAAACAATGCCATCCTCTCCTACTGTCTCTCAGCACAGCTCTTGGAAAGGCTGCTATTCCTCAAAGTAGGAACCAATTTCTTGACCAATAGTTCTGCATACAACCTTCTTTTGCCATTGAACACAGATTTTTTTTTTTTTTTTTTTTTTTTTATCTGTCTACCTAGAGTTTTCTAAGAAAGTAACAAGGAGGGCCCTGGGATCTCACTGTTTCAACTGCTGGGACTTTGTCAAAAGCACTGCTCACCACCCATGGCATCAGATTGCATGAAGCTCAGTGTGACATTTGATCAAAGCACAACAGGCAGCCTGCACTTTCCTATTGCTGCCAACTGTGTTACTGCCTTGATGGAAAGTGACAAGAACTCAGGGAAACAAAAGGTGGAGATTTTCCCACACACATAATTATCCTTACATTTGCAGAAAAGAGTTTTCTTTGAGGCACTCCTACTGAATCCTTAGATACAGAAACTGTTCCACAGTGGGATATTTTATATTTAGGCCAATAAACACCAGAAATTAAAATTAGGAAAAATGAGAGAATGTACGAATAATAACTTCAAGGTGTACTTTTTAAGTATAACAAGTTCCTAAGGAGTTTTAGTATTTACCTCATAGAAATAGTTTATATTTATCTTTATAATCCCTAGTCTTATTCAGAGATTACCCGTCAGGTTGCCTCTTCCTTTGTCCACTGAAGTCTTCCTGAAATAGAGCTGTTTCCTGGAATAGAACCCCAAAGGCAAAGTCTTCTCACTGATTTCAGAAGTTCCCTCAAGGATAAACAACTCCTCCAGGAGTCCCTGAAAAACTTAGGGACTTATTGCAAGGAGATCCCAAGAAATGTTACTTATTCAATTATGTACAAATTGGGGGTGGTTCTTAATTTCAAAAGGACATTCCAGAGGCCTCTAGGCCTAAAAATAACTCACATAAAAACGAGTCGTCACTCAGGACTTTGTTGGTTGCAAGTGACAGAAACCAAAATGAAACTGGTTTAAACAGAAATGTCTGAGCTGCTAAGGCTGGCAGTGAGGCCGAGCAGGGTTTCTGGACTGTTCGTTTGGCTCTTCTTTGCCTATTGGCCCCATTTGAGCTATTGCAGGCACAGATCAGGAAAGGTCCCCTGGCTGCCCTGGCTTATCAATCTTTGGTGAACATCAGTTTCTGCCTGCTCAGAACTACTTTCCCCTTCTTTTAGTAACAGAAACATGGTTTTCCTTTGGGGAACAATGCCTCTCCTGCTCTCTGCAGTCCAGGGGGACTGTCAATCAGTGTCCCTTTCCTACTTAACCTAGGAAAAGGCTTGTGACTAGCTGAGCCAATCACACTTGCTTTTTTTCTGGAACTTGAATCTTGAGCTGAGTTGAATGAGGGAGGGTAGAAAAAAGCTAGAGCTAATTCATTCCGAAGGTTGGGCCCTGCCGCCTGAAGAAATTGTCTATTTTGATACCCGTATTCTAGAGGCTGACTCCACGAGGTCAGGCTGTTAAGCTTTCCTTCATCACTGAGAGCTTTCTCATATCCTTACAATAAACTCTCTTTTTGATTAAAGTAGTCTGCATTGGCTTATAATACTTGCAACCAAAGAACCTTAATTTGTACCCAACTAAAGAGAACAGAACTTCTTTCTCACAGAATCTATACAGAAATCTCAAGGAAGCCGTTTGACTGACTCTACTTGCATCACCCTTGGATCAACTGCTCTGGCCAGGGCAATGGGATTTTATCACACCTGGGTCATGTGCCAGAGGTCAAGGGCTAGGGGACACTATCAGATAAAAGAAGATGGGAGAATTTTCTGGACAGAAGCCAAAAAAAAAACCCAAATACTTTTCACTGTCCCCTTTAATCTATTTTAGTTAAAGCTCATAAACTTGGAGAATACGGCCATGCGATGAAGATCAGTTTTATCTTGCGAGGAAAGTAAAAAATTTCTCTTCTTTCTCTCCCTATCATTTTCAAAGTGCATATTTAAGCCCTTTCTTTGCAAAAAGTCTGGAAATCTATTTATTTTATAATTAGCAAAGGGTAAGAAGATTCATTCTGAAATTTTTGGTTGAGGTCCAGTATTTGCTAGCTATATCAGCTGTGGGAATTCAATGATGTCAGGGTCCCCTCCCTCCTTTGTTTGTAAGACTAATTTTAGAATTATACTGTTATCAGGAAATGGTGCTCCCTTCCTTCTGTCCATCCCTTAGGAATAGTTTTTTTTATTTTTTATTTTTTTAAAGTCTCCTGGCTTCTGTATCCAGAGAGTTTGGATGAAAGGGCAAGCACCAGCTAAATGTCAGACAAGGCACATGGGAATTGGAGCTTGATCAATTTCAAAGGTTTCTTACTTAACCGTGGCAAGTGCTATGATCACCAGAAGAGCATGTGCTATTTGGAAATAACTGCTAAAAAACCCAGACCAGAGGCGAGAAGGAAGATGTTTCCTTCTAAGAAATGTGTAGAGAAATAGCACTCCTTTGTCACACACAGCAGATGGAGATTTGTCAACAGAAGATAAACTGGAGAGTTTGAGGTTGCAAACAACTGTCAGTCAGCTGTAGATACTGGTGCAGCCATTCCTGATACCAACCTCTTGGTGCCAAAGTACAAAAAGGGAACGATGTTCTCTCCTGTATTCCCCAGAAACCACAATGTTATCTTATTTAATGACTCAGTGTTTCCTGATAGGAGGTTGAAGTTAGAGGCTAGATACACTGGTCATATGCATAAATTTGGAGGAATGAGTGGATACTTGTGGGGGGCTTGAGCTCATCAAATCAAATTTAGAAAGGATGCCTAGGACCAGATTGTCCTGGAGAGTGGAAAACTTCTCTTGGAAGACACAGGATTTCTTTCTGGCCAGTGGGATTGGGTTCAATTTATACTCTTATGTATATATTAGATACGTATGTGCAGTGTAGTAGTCTGGAAGAATATTTGTTTTTAAAGATATACTGCCTTGGACTAGATGACCCTACTATGCCTTTAATTTTTTTCAATTAAATAAAGCCACAATTTAATACTGGACAAAGAACATAGAACTAAGAAGAAATAAAGAGCTAATGTAAGAGGCACAGCATTATTCCTGATTTTCTTAATATGCATTGGATCCAGGAGGTGTGTTAATCATGCTGGCATAATAATCAGTGCCTGCAAGATCTGAAAACATTATGGCTCTTCTGCAGATGCTTTCCTTAATCCCAGAAATTATCATTGAGAATGTTGCTGTGATTTTCCAGTAAGACCTGAAGTCCTGCCATGACAAGCTGTCATTTCAACCTGGGCACACTGTTAGAACATCTGTTCTGCAAAGATAGACAGTCTAGACAGCATCCAAAGGCCCCTTTTTTCCTGGGTCATTTCTAGTGAATAAAGAAGGAACCCTGCTCCTATTCCAGGGAATTTTGTATAGAACTTGTCAAACAAAGAAGAGAGGAGCCCTCGGCCACAAACAGAAATTGTATTCTCATAAAGTGATCATTTATAACTCCAAAAGGTGACTCTCTGAGGTCAAGGAAATAAAAGGATGCAAAAGAGATGGTGGAGAGATACCCATATGCTTCATGCATAGATGAAAACAAGAATTCTTATGAGGCCTCAAAGGCAGAACAAGCATTAAAAGACTCAGGTCAGTAGGATAAAACTTACTTAGTTCTATAGAATCATAATATTACCTTAAATCTTAAAAGCTCTTAAATTTAAAAAATAATTGAAAGGCAAAATTTTTATCACACTGAACTGTCTATGACAGGATTCTGACCTCAACTGTTTAACAAATCATCCCTTCCAGGCCCTTATCCCAGTTGACCAGAGTAACAATTTTGATAGCTCTTTAGGGTGAATAGGTTTTTCTAATTCAAGGTGAGTGCCAAGAGCTCTCATCTTATGCCATGTTGCTAAGTAAATTTCTGACAAAAGGTAGTTTCAATATGCTTTTACTTTTTGTAATGTATGCCACCACCAGACACTATTCACTTTCATTTATAGTAATATATAATGTTAATTAATTCATATATAACTGTTCTTAAAAGATTACCTGCAGTTTTAAAATGAGAACTCTTTTTTTCTTTTCTTTTTTTTTTTTTTTTTTGCGGTACGCGGGCCTCTCACTGTTGTGGCCTCTCCCGTTGCGGAGCACAGGCTCCAGACGCGCAGGCCCAGCGGCCATGGCTCACGGGCCTATCCGCTCCACGGCACGTGTGATCCTCCCTGACCGGGGCATGAACCCGTGTCCCCTGCAGGCGGACCCTCAACCACTGCGCCACCAGGGAAGCCCAAGAACTCTTTTAAAATGCACTTTTCATTTCAAAGTTTTAATGTCTCATATATTTATAGTGATTATATTATTAGAACTAAAAATCAAAACGCTGCCTGAGTTCTAACATATAAATTTACATCCATACTCAAAAATATTTGAAACCAGGACCATGCTACAGAATCCTAGATGTATTATCATGATACTGATAGTTAAACAGGATTGCATGAGGAGTGGAAATGCCACATTTACCTAATTGATGTTATTTGTGGATCTGAGCAGACAAGAGCCTTGGGATCTTAGAAGTGAAGGTTAGTGGAATATAATTAACACCCCAAATCCAAGAGGACGTCGGGGGACAATGAGGAAAATACAGAGCTGACTACTCTGAAAGTAAGAATCAGTGCTTATCTTTTTAAATTGTATCATCAGAAGAGAAAATATTAGAAGCAGACCTTGTATAATCCATCTATCTTAATGCTATAAACATCTTCAGATGCAAGTGGCTGATCTTTCCTTTTTTATAACCATAACTTTTCCATGGAAGTCCCAAGAGTCAGTAATTGAATTTGAGAAAAGATGTCCTTTTGAGGTTGCTTTGATCTAAAGCCAAAGGGAATTAATTTATTTAGCAGAAACTGTGGGTTCTAAACAAAGATGTATATGTGGGAATATTGGCAAACAAAATAAAGTACCTTAATTTCTTTGCCAATAAAGCAGTATCAAGATGCTAAAAATTCACTTCAGAATAAATTCTTAAGAAAACAGAAACTGGTTGAAGGTTTTCTTTTTTCCTTCCCCATCAGCACATGCTAATGAACACTCTAATTTATATTATATAAAAAGGCTTTGGTCCTTCTTGAAAAACATTCCCAAAGAAAAATAAAAGACTACCTAGTCTTTTATTGCCTCAATTACATCATTTCCTTTTGCTTAATTTAAGGCAATAAATTAATATTCTTATCCTTGTTAAATGACTGATTTCACACGTCTTTCTACATTAGTGAAAGTTTATGTATATTATTCCTTCATTTATTACATGCATCTACTGTTAAGCACATTGCTTATGAAAGTTAAGCAAGAATAAAAATCGATTGAACTTCAAATTGAGGGAGGGTAAAAAACATAATACATGAAGATTACACTAGAGAAATAAAATCCACATGAAACAGATGAAGTCCAAACCTAACTGAAAATTTATTTTAGCATCTTTATTGGAGTATAATTGCTTTACAATTTTGTTAGTTTCTGCTGTAAAACAAAGTGAATCAGCTATATGTATACATATATCCCCACATCCCCTCCCTCTTGCGTCTCCCTCCCACCCTCCCTATTCCCACCCCTCTAGGTGGTCACAAAGCACCAAGCTGATCTCCCGTGCTATGCGGCTGCTTCCCACAATCTATTTTACATTTGGTAGTGTATATAAGTCCATGCCACTCTCTCACTTCGTCCCAGGTTACCCTTCCCCCTCCCCCTCCCCGTCTCCTCAAGGCCATTCTCTATGTCTGTGTCTTTACTCCTCTCCTGCCCCTAGGTTCATCAGAACCATTTTCTTTTTTTAGATTCCATATATATGTGTTAGTATATGGTATTTGTTTTTCTCTTTCTGACTTACTCCACTCGATGACAGACTCTAGGTCCATCTACCTCACTACCAATAAGTCAATTTTCTTTCTTTTTATGGCTGAGTAATATTCCATTGTACATATGTGTCACATCTGCTTTACACATTCATCCGTTGATGGACATTTAGGTTGCTTCCATGTCCAGGCTATTGTAAATAGTGCTGCAATGAACATTGTGATACATGTCTCTTTTTGAATTATAGTTTTCTCAGGACATATGCACAGTAGTGGGATTGCTGGGTCATATGGTAGTTCTAATTTTAGTTTTTTAAGGGACCTCCATACTGTTCTGCATAGTGGCTGTAACAATTTATATTCCTACCAACAGTGCAAGAGGGTTCCCTTTTCTCCACAACTTCTGCAGCAATTATTGTTTGTAGATTTTTTGATGATGGTCATTCTGACCAGTATGAGGTAATACCTCATTGTAGTTTTGATTTGAATTTCTCTAATGATTAGTGATGTTGAGCATCCTTTCATGTGTTTGCTGGCAATCTGTGTATCTTCTTTGAGAAATGTCTATTTAGGTCTTCTGCCCATTTTTGGATTGGGTTGTTTCTTTTTTTGATACTGAACTGCATGAGCTGCTTGTAAATTTTGGAGATTAATCCTTTGTCAGTTGCTTCATTTGCAAATATTTTCTCCCATTCTGGGGGGGCCTTTTCATCTTATTTATGGTTTCCTTTGCTGTGCAAAAGCTTTTAAGTTTCATTAGGTCCCATGTGTTAATTGTTTTTTAATTTCCATTTCTCTAGGAGGTGGGTCAAAAAGGATCTTGCTGTGATTTATGTCGAAGAGTGTTCTGCCTATGGTTTCCTCTAAGAGTTTTATAATATCCAGCCTAACATTTAGGGCTTTAACCCATTTTGAGTTTATTTTTGTGTATGGTGCTATGGAGTGTTCTAATTTCATTTTTTTACATGTAACTGTCCAGTTTTCCCTGCACCACTTAATGAAGAGGTTGTCTTCTCTCCATTGTATATTTTTGCTTCCTTTATCAAAGCCAAGGTGACCATATGTGCGTGGGTTTATCTCTGGGCTTTCTATCCTGTTCCATTGATCTATATTTCTGTTTTTGTGCCAGTACCATACTGTCTTGATTACTGTATCTTTGTAGTATAGTCTGAAGTCAGGGATCCTGATTCCTCCAGCTCCGTTTTTCTTTCTCAAGATTGCTTTGGCTATCCAGGGTCTTTTGTATTTCCATACAAATTATGAAATTTTTTGTTTTAGTTCTGTGAAGAATGCCTTTGGTAGTTTGATAGGGATTGCATTGAATCTGTAGACTGCTTTGGATAGTATAGGTATTTTCACAATGTTGATCCTTCCAATCCAAGAACATGGTATATCTCTCCATCTGTTTGTCTTGTCTTTAATTTCTTTCATCAGTGTTTTATAGTTTTCTGCATACAGGTCTTCTGTCTCCTTAGGTAGGTTTATTCCTAGATATTTTATTCTTTTTGTTGCAATGGTAAATGGGAGAGTTTCCTTAATTTCTCTTTCAGATTTTTCATCATTAGTATATAGGAATGCAAGAGATTTCCGTGCATTAATTTTGTATCCTGCTACTTTACCAAATTCATTGATTAACTTTATTAGTTTTCTGGTGGCATCTTTAGGATTCTCAATGTATAGTATTATGTCATCTGCAGACAGTGAAAGTTTTACATCTTCTTTTCCGATTTGGACTCCTTTAATTTCTTTTTCTTCTCTGATTGCCATGACTAAAACTTCCAAAGCTATGTTGAATAATAGTTGTGAGAGTGGACAAACCTGTGTTGTTCCTGATCTTAGTGGAAATGGTTTCAGTTTTTCACCACTGAGAATGATGTTGGTTGTGGGTCTGACATGTATGGCCTTTATTATGTTGAGGTAAATTCCTTGTATGCCTACTTTCTGGAGGGTTTTTATCATAAATGGGTGTGGAATTTTGTCGAAAGCTTTTTCTGCATCGATTGAGAAGATCATATGGTTTTTCTCCTTCAGTTTGCTAATATGGTTTATCAAATTGATTGATTTGCGTATATTGAAGAATACTTGCATTCCTGGGATAAACACTACTTGATCATGGTGTATGATCCTTTCAATGTGCTGTTGGATTCTGTTTGCTAGTATTTTGTTGAGGATTTTCTCATCTATGTTCATCATTGACACTGGCCTGTAGTTTTCTCTTTTTGTAACATCTTCATCAGGTTTTGGTATCAGGGTGATGGTGGCCACATAGAATGAGTTTGGGAGTGTTCCTCCCTCTGCTATATTTTGGAAGAGTTTGATAAGGATAGGTGTTATCTCTTCTCTAAATGTTTTGATAGAATTCACCTATGAAGCCATCTGGCCCTGGGCTTTTGTTTGTTGGAAGATTTTTAATCACAGTTTCAATTTCAGTGCTTGTGATTGGTCTGTTCATAGTTTCTATTTCTTCCTGGTTCAGTCTTGGAATCTTGTACTTTTCTAAGAATTTTTCCATTTCTTCCAGGTTGTCCATTTTATTGGCATATAGTTGCTTGTAGTAATCTCTCATGATCATTTGTATTTCTGCAGTTTCAGTTGTTACTTCTCCTTTTTCATTTCTAAGTCTGCTGATCTGAGTCTTCTCCCTTTTTTTTGATGAGTCTGGCTAATGGTTTATGATTTCGCTTGTCTTCTCAAAGAACCAGCTTTTAATTTTATTGATCTTTGCTATTGTTTCCTTAATTTCTTTTTCATTTATTTCTGATCTGATCTTTATGATTTCCTTCCTTCTGCTAACTTTGTTTGTTTGTTTGTTTGTTTGTTTGTTTTTTTTGGTGATTCTTCTTTCTCTAATTGCTTTAGGTGTAAGGTTATGTTGTTTATTTGAGATTTTTCTTGTTTCTTGAGGTTTCTAAAATCTTGAGGATTTTATTACTATAAACTTCCCTCTTAGAGATGTTTTGCTGCCTCCATAGGTTTTGGGTCATCATGTTTTCATTGTCATTTGTTTCTAGCTATTTTTTGATTTCCTCTTTGATTTCTTCAGTGATCTCTTGGTTACTCAGTAGCATATTGTTTAGCCTCCATGTGTTTGTATTTTTTACAGTTTTTTTTCCTGTAATTGATATCTAGTCTCATATCATTGTGGTTGGAAAAGATACTTGATATGATTTCAATTTTCTTAAATTTACCAAGGCTTGATTTGTAACCCAAGGTATGATCTATCCTGGAGAATGTTCCATGATCACTTGAGAAGAAAGTGTATTCTGTTGTTTTTTATGGAATGTCCTATAAATATCAATTAATTCCTTCTGGTCTAATGTGTCATTTAAAGTTTGTGTTTCCCTATTTATTTTCATTGCGGATGATCTGTCCCTTGGTGAAAGTGGGGTTTTAAAATCTCCTACTATTATTGTACTACTGTCGATTTCCCCTTTTACGGCTCTTAACATTTGCATTATGTAGTGAGGTGCTCCTATGTTGGGTGCACAAATATTTACAATTGTTACATCTCCTTCTTGGATTGATCCCTTGATCGTTATATAGTGTCCTTCTTTGTCTCTCATAATAATTTTTATTTTAAAGTCTATTTTGTCTGATATGAGAATTGCTACTCCAGCTTTCTTTTGATTTCCATTTGCATGGAATATCTTTTTCCATCCCTTCACTTTCAGTCTATATCTGTCCCTAGGTGTGAAGTGGGTCTCTTGTAGGCAGCATATATATGGGTCTTGTTTTTGTACTAATTCAGCCAGTCTGTGTCTTTTGGTTAGAGTATTTAATCCATTTACATTTAACGTAATTATCGATATGTATGTTCCTATTACCATTTTCTTAATTGTTTTGTGTTTGTTTTTGTAGGTCTTTTCTTTCTTGTGTCTCCTGCCTAGAGAACTTCCTTTAACATTTGTTGTAAAAATGGTTTGGTGGTGTCGAATTCTTTAACCTTTGCTTCTGGAAAGGTTTTAATTTCTCCATTGCATCTGAATGAGATCCTTGCTGGGTAGAGTAATCTTGGTTGTCGTTTTTTCCCTTTCATCTCTTTAAATATGTTATGCCACTCCCTTCTGGCTTGCAGAGTTTCTGCTCAAAGATCAGCTGTTAACCTTATGGGGATTCCCTTGTTTGTTATTTGTTGCTTTTCCCTTGCTGCTTTTAATATATTTTCTTTGTAGTTAATTTTTGATTGTTTGATTAATATACGTCTTGGTGTGTTTCTCCTTGGATTTAACCTGCATGGGACTCTCTGCATTTCCTGGACTTGATTGCCTGTTTCCTTTCCCATGTTAGGGAAATTTTCAACTATAATCTCTTCAAATATTTTCTCAGACCATTTCTTTTTCTCTTCTTCTGGGACCCTATAATTCGAATGTTGGTGCATTTAATGTTTCCCAGAGATCTCTGAGACTGCCTCAATTCTTTTTTTTTTTTTTTGCATTTTATTTCAGTCTACACATTTAATCATCATTACAATCAATAAACTCTTCTTAAGAGATGAGCACACCTCCAGGAAATGGTTTTGAAGAAATTAATTTTTCAAAAGACGAACTTAAAAACATGGAAATTCCATAAAATAATATGGCCTATATTGTTTTGTAAAGTTGCATCGAGTTCCTGTATGAGTAAAAGGAAATAAACGAACACACCACTTCTCTGCTTGCTTTGGCACTTACCTTTAAGTCTTTGGAGGCTGGAGTATTACAGCAACAATTCCATTGAAAAAACAAAGCACACCCACCCCATGCATAATTCATACCAAATGTCTTCCCTAATTGTTCTGAGAACTCTCACTGCTTGAAGAATGGATGTATTTCCAGATCATTCGCCAGAGAGATGGATACAAATCCCCAGACTGAAACTTCAGATTTTTTCTACATTACACGGTAAACCCAAAATAACACCTGGAAACCTGTGGGTTGTTTCAGAGCAAGGGTGGCAGCCTGTTTCTCTGTATCATACTAACGTTGGTATGAAGAGAAAGTTACATAAAGGTGTCCGTGTGTATGTTTCTCTGCCTCCCAGTATTTTGTTTGTTTGTTTGTTTTGTTTCTTTTGCAGTACGCGGGCCTCTCACTGTTGTGGCATCTCCCGTTGCGGAGCACAGGCTCTGGACACACAGGCTCAGCAGCCATGGCTCACGGGCCTAGCCGCTCCATGGCATGTGGGATCTTCCCGGACCGGGGCATGAACCCGTGTCCCCTGCATTGGCAGGTGGACTCTCAACCACTGCGCCACCAGGGAAGCCTGACTCCCAATGTTTTTATCCTTCCCTCAGTCTGCCTTTTCATCCTTTAATCTTTGCCTATCTCTTCCTCCTCACGAATCATGGTATAGAGACTTTTTTATCATATGTCTTAGACTCTGAATATTGTTTTGTCATATCTTTTGGGCTTTAAGAAAAGGTCCCCCATTTGTCCTGCCCGCTGCATCCCAGATCAAGCTCGGATCTCCCCAGCCACACTTCAGGAAAGGGCTCAAGCTACATTTGCAGTGAAAAAGAACCAGAAACAGCAGAAGAAACTCTCATTCCTTCACAGACCTTCCCCCTTCCCTCTTCGGTACTGTGTGGCCAAGAGGTACACCTCTGGTGATTCTTTCCTGCTGGCTTCAGGTTTTACAGTCCTTGTTTTCTGGAATTCCTCTGTCAGTCTCTTCTGTAACCGACGGCTTTGACTTCCAGCCCAGGTTTTTCACAGGAATGTTCCCCCTGGGTGCAGGACTTCTGGAGCCATGTCCAGAAGGGACAAGCAAAAGCTGATGAGCCTGTCATGGTCGAGGCCCCGGATCCCTGTGGCGTTGGGTGCCATGTCACTCAGAATCACATCTGCTCTCCCAGCAGGTAGCACTTCTCAGATTCTCTGGAAGGTTCTTGGGTCAGTCACATCAGCAGGGCACAGAAGAGTTGCTTCTTCCAGGGGGAATATGTGAAGGAGATCTACCCCAAGCACAAAGCCAACAGGAGCACTGGGATCTGTGCCTGCAACATTGACACTGTGCACAGCCACCTGGCTCCACACGCCAGGAGCGACACCACAGTCTAACACCCAGAGACCAGGCCGCAGAATCCGGTGCCTCTTGTTCACCTCCAGGAGCTTGAAGGCACTATGACACCTGTAACTCTCCACCTTCGCAGCCTTCACAAACGGGTCCCTCAAATACCGCATCAGTCACAGGTGCTCAGTGCTGGTCCGGCCCTTGAAGCAACTCCCACCAGTGTGGAACCTTTGACGCTGAAAGGAAGACCACACCAGCTTCAAGGACCTGGCCATGAATGCTGACTGCTCCAGCTGCCACCACCACCTACCTCTATTCTTTTCATTATTTTTTCTTTATTCTTCTCTGAGGTAGTTATTTCCACTATTTTATCTTCCAGGTCCCTTCTCCGCTCTTCTGCCTCAGTCATTCTGCTATTGATTCCTTCCAGAGAATTTTTAATTTCATTTATTGTGTTGTTCATCATTGTTTGTTTGCTCTTTAGTTCTTCTAGGTCCTTGTTAAACATTTCTTGTATTTTCTGCATTCTATTTCCAAGATTTTGATTCATCTTTACTATCATTACTCTGAATTCTTTTTCAGGTAGACTGCCTATTTCCTTTTCATTTGTTAGGTCTGGTGGGTTTTTACCTTGCTCCTTCATCTGCTGTGTGTTTCTATGTCTTCTCATTTTGCTTACCTTACTGTGTTTGGGGTCTCCTTCTCACAGGCTGCAGGTTCGTAGTTCCCATTGTTTTTGGTGCCTGCCCCTAGTGGGTGAGGTTGGTTCAGTGGCTTGTGTAGGCTTCCTGGTGGAGGGGACTAGTGCCTGTGTTCTGGTGGGTGGGCCTGGATCTTATCCTTCTGGTGGGCAGGGCCACGTATGGTGGTGTGTTTTTGGTGTCTGTGAAATTAGTACAACTTTAGGCAGCCTCTCTGCTAATGGGTGGGGTTGTGTTCCTGTCTTGCTAGTTGTTTGGCGTGGGGCATCCAGCACTGGAGCTTGCCTGCCTTTGGGTGGAGCTGGGTCTTAGTGTTGACACGGTGATCTCTGGGAGAGCTCTTGCCGGTTGATATTACATGGAGCTGGTAGGTCTCTGGTGGTCCAGTGTCCTGAACTCAGCTCTCCCACCTCGGAGGCTCAGGCCTGACACCCGGCCTGAGCACCAAGACCCTGTCAGTCACATGGCTCAGAAGAAAAGGAAGAAAAAAAAGGAAAAATAAAAAACAAACAGATAGAATCCTAAACCAAATGGTAAAAGCAAAACTTTCTACCTGTCAGACTGGCTTCTGTTCAAGATTTCCAAGCTATTGTAATTCTGAAAGTCATTCTCATCTCTGCTCTTCTCCAGTCCTTCTGAAAATTATGAACCAGGAACTAATCTAGATCCATGGATTTCACTAGTAAAAAGCAGTCCAAAATGTCTGGCTTCATGGAGTTTATACAGGAACTGAATTAGCTGGCACTTTTCATCTTGGACTCCCCAGCCTCCAGAACTGGTCTTCCTAAAGCCAGGCCACCTGCAGCAGCAACTTCTTCTCGCCATGGCTCTTTTAAATTAGATTTTCAATGCCGCTTCCATGAAACTCTTGGCTTAGCTGGGCAGTGTGGCTGGGGGTCCGACTCTGGCCGCCACCATCCACTCAGGGCTAATTGAAGTGTTACAGCCATGTGCAACTACTAGAAATTTCCCCCAAAGTGCCACTCTGCTCGGTTCGTGAAGGCTTTGCACCAGCTATTTCCTCTTTGTAAGATGCCTTAACCCTTTACCTCTCTCCCAGCCCTGTCCCCTTCGTGTCTTCTGATCCTTCTTCAGAAAGTCTCTTGCAACCACTTCCACGACCACTACCATCTCCCCACCCACTCACTAGCCTTTCCATGAATCTTATGCATACCACAGTCATAACATCTATTATATAAATATCTCTTTATCTTTCTTTACTAACAGATCTAGAGTTTCCTTGAAGAGAAACAGAGATGGCATCTTACTTTTTCTTTGTATCCACAGCCTAGCACAGTGCCTGATACTTAATGGTCATGAAATGTTGGATGGATGGACATTAAATAAAATTTAATGGAATTCTGTCCTAGTGTTCTGTTGCCTAATATGGTTATGAACTCCTACGCATTGGAGAAAGTTTGCTTATAAAATTAAAAATTTAAAGCCACCCTGAGTGGCAGATTTACCAGGGAAGAGATTGCCAGTAATATCTGTAGGACCACTAGCACAGATGCTGGCTCCCTGGTAGAAGGAGATTATCAAATCCTAGGATTGATTTAAAGCATTACTAATTCTTCTACACTGTATTGTAACAAGCTGATATTGATTTATCTCCAACTATATTATTTTATGACTTTTCACTTCACCATTTCAACTCATACTATGGTAAATACATATATTTAGATGGCATAAAATCTAGGACTCAGGGTTCAGATCCAAGCATTATCATTAAACTGGCCAATCCTGATAAACTAAACTGAACATTAGATCCAAAGTCCTTTCTATTCTACTCTCTAAACTGGCTGGCCTCCCTGCCCTACTTAGCACTTTGGGCCAGCACCCGGCATCCTTGTGTTGGCTGTAGTCTATGCCTTCTGACTCCACGCATCATGCATACCACTTCCTGAACTCTTCCTGACCTCCACTGGCCCTATCAATGACCAACAGTTTAATGATTATTTATTTGGTTCCAATACTCAAGGTGACTCTTAAGTTCTCACTCATTCTGTGATTAATCAGTATGTCTCTTGATGTACAGCTGTTGCCAGCTGCTTTAAGTAATATCCTGCCTAATCCCTGTCCAGCTTGTAGGATTCTCTCCCCTGTAACCTGATAATCCCATCAAGTTGGTTTAGTTCCAAAAGATACCAAGATCTCTTAAGAATTCAACCTTCAGTGGTCTGGTTCAAGTCAACTGTTGCTTACTTTCATTTAGGTCTTGATTATCTAACCCCTGGTCCTTCACAAATATTCTTGTTGGTTTTATTCTGTAACCATCTCACTGCCTTACATTAAAGGCAGGTTAATTATGCAAGAATATAGTTTTGGTAATGTCACTTTCATAGTGAGAAATACTTTAATGGCTTCTCATTGTCTGTGAAATAAAGGTCATATATTTTAGCCTGACATTCAGAGTTCTCCATGAACTGGCCTCAACATACGTTTGTAGATTTATTTCTTAAAACCTCCTTTTACCTACTCATATTCCCTCTCTCCATCACTTGCCTGACAAAATATCTGATAGAAACCCTCTATCTCTGTTCTTCATATCTGCTGACAAAATAACAAAACCTGCCTGATTGGTTTGTATGACTACAGACCTCAGATGAGCATGAAACTTTTCCCAGCAGAACAGCTGTGATTTTTTTCCGGTAAGTTGCTTTCTCCCTCTCCTAGACAACTATTCTGTACCCTCCTGTCTCTTCTCAAATTTCCCTCTCCTCTTCCACACTTACACCCAGCTGATGACCTCACCTGTAACTCACTGAGAATACGCGGGTCATCAAATGGAGACTCTCGCCTTTCCACTACTGACGGAATTTAATTCTTGCTTCATGTGGTCACCTGTGCTCTTCTGATTGCCTTCTGTTACCAGTGGAGAAAGTGTCCCTCCTCTCATTCAAGGTTCTATCCTCCTACTAGTGCTCCAGATCCCGCGGTTCTCACCTTCTTAGGTACGTCACTTATTTATCCAACCTCACACTTGCATCATATACTCTTTCCTAGCTCATTCCTATCTGCATGGGAACATGCTGGTATCTCACATCCCTGCAAAAACTTCTTTGATTCCTCATCACTCAGTACCATTTTCCCACTCTTATTCTAAAGTAAACAGCTCCAGACTCTCTTGACTTCCTCACCTCCCTCCCATTTGCTGTTTAATCCACCTCAATCTTGTTTTTCCCACCCCATTTAGATGATGGTATTCCACTGAAAGTACTCTAACCAAGGTCCCCAACTATCTTCATGATGTCAGACCCAATGTAAACTTCCCTGTGTTCATCTTACTTCAATTCATAGCATCACACCACACAGATGATCACTGCTTTGTTCCTGACACATTTCCACTCTTGGCTATGTCAAACCACAGAGTCCTAGTTTTCCTTCTTCCTTATTGGTTACTTCTCTAATGTGTTGAATTCTACTTTATAGAACCTCTGAAGACTTTCTAGACCTAGTCCAGAGCCCCCTCTTTCTCTCAATTTTCAGTTTTTCCCTGGATTGTCTCATTCATTCTCATGGCCTTAAATATCACCTATCGTCTAATAATTCCTAAATTTGTATCTCCAGTCCAACTCTCTCCCTTTAACTCCAGATTCATCTGTTTGCAGGTCAACTTTACATTTTCTCTTCCAACCTAATCATGCTTCAAAGATGGTCTTACACTATCTTCTCCCATCTTAGGCTGTGGCACCACCATTTACCCCGTTACTCAAGATAAATAAATTGGTAAAAAGAAAAGTTACAAATTGGGTAAGTGCAGTGAAGAAACTACATGGAATTTTATGATATAAAATAGAAGTTGGAGTAGGGTAGAGAACACTTTGATGAGGTAGATCAGCAAAAGCCTCTTTAAGAAGG
Source organism: Orcinus orca (assembly GCF_937001465.1). Lineage (NCBI taxonomy): Eukaryota > Metazoa > Chordata > Mammalia > Artiodactyla > Delphinidae > Orcinus > Orcinus orca. The sequence goes on along the minus strand of NC_064561.1, from coordinate 79,623,624 downwards.
AGATGACAGGGCTTCCCTGGTGGCGCAGTGGTTGAGAGTCCGCCTGCCGATGCAGGGGACATGGGTTCGTGCCCCGGTCCGGGAAGATCCCACATGTCGCGGAGCGGCTGGGCCCGTGACCCATGGCCGCTGAGCCTGCGCGTCCGGAGCCTGTGCTCCGCAACGGGAGAGGCCACAACGGTGAGAGGCCCACGTACCACACAAACAAACAAACAAACAAAAAAATGAAGGAGATGACATTTCAACTGAAACATGAATTATGAGTAGTAGTCAAGCATATAGAGAGGAAGAGGACAAGCACACTCCAAAAGGAAAGTGCAAGTATAAAGCTATTTCAGGGAAACAGTTTGATGTATGTTCACAATAGTAACAAATCTAATATCCCTGAAGTGGAGTAAGTAAATGAAGGGGAAAGTGCAGGGGATGAGTGTGTAAAGAGGGGCAGGGACTAGATCAAATGTAGTATTTCAATAGTCCAGGTGAGAGGAAGTGGTGGTATGGACCACAGAAGTAGAATTGGAGAAAATGGATTTAATTTAAAAGTGTTAACTGTAGTATAATACACATAACAGAATATTTATCATTTTAACCATTTGTAGCTATACAGTTCAGTGGTATTTAACATATTCACAATGTTGTATAACCATCACCATTATTGATATCCAAAATTTTTTCATCATCTCCAACAAAAATTCTGTACCCATTGAACAATAACTCCCCTTCCTTCCAGCCCCTGGTAATCTCTATTCTACTTTCTGTCTTTATGAATTTGTCCATTATATGTACTTCATATAAGTGGAATCATATTTATCCCTCTGTTTCTGGCTTATTTCACTAAACACAATGTTTTTAAAGTCCACCCATGCTGCAGCATATATTAAAATTTCATTTCTTTTTATAGCTGAACACTATTCCATTGTATTGTATGCCATATGTATATGCATATGCCTTTTCTTAATCTAAAATAGATTTAATCTTTATTTTAGAAAAAGAATTAGTGAGACATGGTGATAAACTGGATGTGGGGGTGAAGGAAGGAGATGAAGGTAACAAAGATGAGTCCTTGGGTTCGTGAAAAGAAGTGGCAGGAGATTAATTTAATAAAATGGAGAAAACTTGAGAAGGATATTCATTTAACCCAATCAAACTGAATTAGAATTCATAACCTCCTGGATGGAGGAGGATTCTTGACGGATGAGACCCCCATTGGGTCTTAAATGATAAGTACGAGTGTTAACCATGTTGAGAGATATGCATGAGACAGGGTGGCCGCAAAAGAAAATTCAAAAAGAATGGACCAAATGATAAAAGTCATGAAGATCTTTGTTTTGTTTCTGTTTCTGGAATATCCTCCCCTAAATGTCTAAACGTTTCCTGATCTTCAAGTCCAAGGTGAAATGCCCAGCTCTTCAGAACCCCTTAAGCACTTATCTGTGCTCTTTTAATGGTGTTTATCAGCTTTTAGCTTATCTAACAATTTTTGTCCATCTCTTCCCTATTATACCATAAGCTCTTTAAGGGCATGCATTACATCTTTAGCATATTTGTGTCTTCCAACAATATCCAGTATTGTTGCCTTGCATAAAGAAAACTGTCAATAAATGTTGGTTTTCAGCAGAGAATCATCATCAGGAATGATGATGACTTATAGCCAAGAGGCTATAAAGAATGTTGGTTACAATAGTTATTATCTGAAGATTTTTACTTTGCATTCTTTTTTTCAGAATTAAGTTGTACAATTATCTGATGCCATTACATTTTTGGAGCAATGAGGGAAACCCCTAAGTTAAAGAATTAAATGTCATAGAACCTCACTATCTCAAAAGAAAACCTAGGGCTTCCCTGGTGGCGCAGTGGTTGAGAGTCCGCCTGCTGATGCAGGGGACACGGGTTCGTGCCCCGGTCCAGGAAGATCCCACATGTCACGGAGCGGCTAGGCCCGTGATCCACGGCCATTGAGCCTGCGCATCCGGAGCCTGTGCTCCGCAACGAGAGAGGCCAAAACAGTGAGAGGCCCACGTACCGTAAATAAATAAATAAATAAATAAAGAGAAAAAAAGAAAAGCTAGACAATCCTGAGATAATTAAGGGGCTGTTTTTTGTTGTTGTCATTGTTCTGTTTTGTTACTATGCAAATCTAATCATTAAAAAGATTAATTCCTGGATAGAACTAGTAGTAGAGAAAGGTACAGATGTAGTCATTTCCAACTTGTATAAAAATTGGTTTAGTATCTAAGATGCTGACATTAGTTGAGATGCAGCTTAGATTTCCAAATACCTTAATCTACGTGAATTTAAAATGTACTTCCTTAATAAACAGAAGTACTTGCAAATGTGTATATAGATTTCAAATACGTAGGTAATATGGAGAGAATTGAAATTTTATCTTCACTAACTCTAATAGTTCATTTGGCAACTAGCAACGTGATCCTCTGACATCATCTTATTATTATTGTCCAGTTTTATGTGGTATTGTTTTACATGATGTTCTAAAGAGAACCTAGATTACTGTGGATTTTTAAAAAAGACTTAGAAATCTTTATTATAGTTGTACAAATGTGCAAATAAAGATTTAAAAAGTCAAGAGTCTGGTTAAATATAAGCCCATAGCTCAGGGTAAGGAAGAGAAAGAGTCTAGAGTAGGTTTATGTGAAAATAGAACGGAAAATAATGCTCTCCATTGTTTTGAGTGACAAAGAATTGGCAGGAATCCCAATACCACAAGAGACAAGATTAATATTAAGTATATCTGTCAACATCCTGTTTGAAAATCTCAGCCAGGATCTGAGGTATCTGAAAACATTCAAAGTGGGTTTTGCCTAGGAATGAGTCATAGTCTCTGTAACAGAAACCCCTAAAATATCAGTATAGGATGTTAAAAGTAAAACAGACTTCAGTGATCATACTGTCCAACTCCCATGTTTTACAGATGAGAAAATTGGGGCCCAGAAAACCCTCTCTCCACTCTGTAATACTGGGAGGCACCAGGAAGTAATGGACAAAATATGGACCTTGGAACCATGCAGAATTAGGTTCGGATCCCAGTTTGGTCATTCAGACAAGTCCCTTACTATCTCTGAGCCTCAATTTCCTCAGCTGTAATATGGGAATAGCTACTTTACAAGGTGGTTGTAAGATTATGAATAATGTACATAAAGTATCTGGCACAGAGACAATCAACAAATGCCAGGTCTTATTACCCAAAATCCTGGGTTCATGGCAGAACAAGGATGCCCATCTCAATCCAAGTGTGTCTTCAATATACCTTTAGAGATTCCCCAGTCAGTAAATCTCTTCTCAAAAACAGAGTGAACAGAGAGGGTGGTAACCCTTCTGTAAATACTCAGGCCTTTAGTAATCTGGAAATATCAAGTGAGTCCATCAGTACTGTATAAAATGCTGAATGGTACTTCTAAAATTTTCCAGGACTTCAATATAGCAAAGGATAGTTCAACACAAGGGGTAGAAATCTAATAACTTTGGGATAACACCTCTAAATACAACTGAAGGAATCTTTCTGAACTTAAGCTTTTATACTTAAATATGTGTGAGAATGGGGTGTCAATGTTGCAGATATGTATGCGAAAGTAGGTTTTGGCAATTATACAATGGTCTATTTTTTAAAATTTAACTATAGTTGATTTACAATATTGTGTTAGTGTCAGGTGTACAGCTTCAGATCCTTTTCCATTATAGATTATTACAAGATATTGAATATAGTTCCCTGTGCTATAGAGTAAACCCTTGTTGTTTATATATTTTATATATTGTGGTATGCATCTGTTAATTCCATACTCCTAATTTATCCCTCCCTCTTCTCTTTTCCCTTTGGTAATCATAAGTTTGTTTTCTATGTCTGTGAGTCTGTTTCTGTTTTGTAAGTAAGTTGATTTGTATTGTGTTTTTAGTTTCCACATATAAGTGATATCACATGATATTTGTCTTTCTTTGCCTGACTTACTTCACTTAGTATGATAATATCTAGGTCATCCATGTAGCTGCAAATGGCATTATTTCTTTTTTTATGGCTAAGTTATATTCCATTGTATATATATACCACATCTTCTTTATCCACTCATATGATAATGTACATTTAGGTTGCTTCCCTGTCTTGGCTATTGTGAATAGTGCTGCTGTGAACATTGGGGTGAATATATCTTTTTGAACTAGAGTTTTCACCTTTTCCAGTTATATGCTCAGGAGTGAGATTTCAGGATCACATGGTAACTTTATTTTTATTTTTTTAAGCAATCTCCATACTGTTCTCCATAGTGGCTGCACCAGTTTACATTCCCACCAACAATGTAGGAGGCTTCCCTTTTCTCCACACCCTCTCCAGCATTTATTATTTGTAGACTTTTTGATGATGGCCATTCTGACCAGTATAAGGTGATACCTCATCGTAGTTTTGATTTAATGGTCTATTTTTTTTAATTCAACAAAATTGCATTAGATTTATCTAACATTTAAGTTGGAAAAAATCCAAACCTTCAAAGATCGAATGAATTATACAGAAGGTAAAGAAAGATTCCCAAAGGCTTTCTGATTTGTAAAAGAGTGAGACAGCAGAAACATTTATTTGTCCTAATTAGCTATCTTTACTGTATATGTACATGACATGGAAACATAGGCCCTACAACTTACAGGACAGACTTAAAAACTACAGGCAATCTGATTGCTCAGATCCTTTAGTCCTGTCTAATCTTAACTCACTTATATGGACACAGTCATCAGCCATGACATGTTAAATGAGGATGGACAATTTAAGTGTCTACAACCAGGCATCTGCTCTGCTATATATCTTCTTAGTATTGTCCCTTTGAAACTAATATGAATGTCCTACACTGAAGCAGAATTAAGTCTATAAGGAAATACCCTGTAACTAGCTTCTCTTAGTTACTACTACTTATGTTGTCTCCAGGTGCCTAGAGTTGACAATATGGCAATATAGAACTGGAGAGCTGTGAAACGTAGAGGATATACAGGATTTGGGAACTAGAAAGGATCTTAACAAGGCCACAAATTAGCCTACAGGTTAAATCTAGCCAACCAAAGTGTTTTAGTTGTTCTTTAAAGTATTGGCCCGTGCTATATGTTAGATATTTTGCATTAGCTGCAACCGTTTAACAATCAGATTTCCTATTACAAGCAGGATTTCCAGCTTCTCTTGAAAAGTTGGACAGTCAGGCAATCCTGAGTCTGAATTCTTTCCTGGCAACTTTTGGTTAGAGCTGAACAGTGCCAGCCCCCTCTCCAGTAGCCCCATCTCCCGTCTCTCCCAATAGGTTAGCCAGGCCAACTCTACCCATGGTCCTTAACTTCACAGCTCCTGATTTAGTCTAAACGATATTTGACAGAAGAGAAAAACCAAAGCCCAGAGAGATCAAAAGACTGAAGCTAGCTCCAGAACCCAGATGTCCTAGTCAACTATGGCTCTCCCATTTGAGAAGTCTTTAATGAGTATTAGTTTGTTAACTACTTCTTAAAAGATGAATAAACACAAAACTATAATCTAGAGCAAGATTTATAAGAAAGGAAACATTTAGGTAAAAAGCTGTGCCACCTCAGACAAAATATGACTGATTATCAGTGGCTACTTAGCTTGATATTAGGTTACAAATGTATTCTTAGAATAAGGCCTAATTATTATCAGGCAATTGGCTCTGTATGATTTTTTTTTAAATAAAAATCCCTAAATTGGCTTTATTTGGATTTCAAATGTTAATATACTAAAAAGTCACCTGGAGAATTAGTGGAATTTAAATTCCTAGGCCCTTTCTAAAGACATTCTGATTTAGTATGTCTGTGTGGAGATGCAGGAATTTGCATTTCTGATGATATCACAAGTGATTTACTACATTTACTCATTAGACTTTCACTTCTTCTGTTCTGATCTTAAGCTCTAGATCTTAAGCATGGTATTCTGTTCCCCTTTATTCACAGAACAGAAGTTTCCTGTGGTCCCTGATTCTTTTCGTTCTTTTTCTATGTTCTCTGCTTTGTGGTTTATGGGGGAAAATACAAAAACAAAGAGACATCATGACTAGTGCAGTATGAAGGCTCTAAATGTAACTACCTGAATGTAATTGCTCAATCTGAATGCTTTTACCACAGTGACTAGGTTACTAATATACAATATCGCCTACCCACTCTACTGCTCCTCTTTCCAAAGAATGGTTTCTCTGAATTGAAAAAAAAAAGATTCAATTCAAATTGAAAAAAGTTTTCCTTTATGAACAAAGTCTACCAGAAGATTTTATAACTTTAGTTTGAAACTTCAAGTCAACTTCTTTTGTGTTTCTTCCCTAAAACTTGTGTTCTTTCAAGGTTTTATACTTTATCTTCTACACCTTTTAAGCAGATGTTTAATATAATCAAACAAACACTCTTACACAGTAGTTCCCTCACATAGGACCATTATTTGTTTCCACCTAATTGAACTGTATCTCATGTGCTATATTGTATCAGAAGCCATTTAAGCTTACCTTATTTAAACAAATTTTAAAGAGAAAAATTCTATATTAAGTCCAAAAAAAGTAAAAAAACAAAACACAAACAAAAAATTCATTTCTTAGAGGGAAGAGATTGCAGAAAAGGAATATGTCTGTCCACAATCAATCCATATGGAAACTGCAGAAATAACACCACATTACAGAAGACAAAGAAGAGGAAGAAGAAAAACTTCATCAAAGCATTGAGCTGAATTCCCAGTAGAATAGTTCTGAATGTGAAAGTTAAGGCTCTCAGGTTATGAGTGCTTACAATAGAGTAATTCTTGATGTAAAAGCAGGCATATATCATTAGGCCACTCTTATAGGAAGAGGTAAGGTCTTGAGGATTTTTAATATTATCTATGGAAACAAAACTTCTGTATATATATAGAATAATACAGTTTTAGAAAAAAGGCATATATAGTGTTTTCTTTTTTCAGTTTTCCTCCTAGGACTTAGCCTTTGGAGAATTGTCTCATTCCCTTTTTACCTTTCAAAATTTTACCTTAGAATCGGTGTTCTACTTTATGAAAGTACTTTTTTAAAACATCATTTGAGAATGTGAAAATATTTAATGTATTTTACTTCAAAAGTAAATTTTATTTCAATAGAGCACAAGTTAATGTGCTGCAGAAGTAATTAACTGATAGGATTCTATCTAGTAATTAAGACCCTCCCTATTCACAAAAGGGAAACAGACTCACAGACTTTGAAAACAAGTTTATGGTTACCAAAGGGGAAACGTGGGAGGGGGGATAAATCAGGAGCTTGGGATGAACATACACACACTACTATATATGATAGATAACCAACAAGGACCTACCATATAGCATAGGGAACTCTACTCAATATTCTGTGATAACCTATATGAGAAAAGAATCTAAAAAAGAATGAATATATGTATATGTATAACTGAATCACTTTGCTGTACACCTGAAACTAACACAACATTGTAAATCAACTATGCTCCAATAAAATAAAATAAAATAAAAAAATACCCTCCCTGATATCAAAGGAGAAGCTTAACGTACTGGGTAGTATAACAGTAATAAGTTACAAGAGTTAGCTTCCAACTTTATCATTAACACAGGAATTTCGGAACTGGATAGCTTAAAAACATGTTAGAGAATATTTTAATGGCCTGAAAGAGTTCCTAATATGGTCCAAGTATCAGTTAGTAGAGGAGAGCTGACTTAAGTTACTTGATTCCGAGTTCCCTATGTAATAGTTTGTTTATACATGCAGTAATTTAAGGGGAAAAAAACCCCCTGAAATCATGCCCTACTTTAGGCAGCAATAAGTAGCCTGTTTTGCAGGAATGAGGAGGTAGAGGAACAAGGGGCAAGTAGGATAGAGAGACGGGAGATGGGCTTGAACACAGCCCAGCAAGCAAGAAGCTTGTTTGACCCTATGAAATACCCAGGATATGGAAGGACCGGTCTTCTAGGGGAGCCTATTCCCAACTCCGCACAGCACTCTCCATCCTGCTGACAGGGCCAGGGAAGGAAGGTTAGAAAGATGGAGGTCACTCTGACTGAAATGGTTCCAGGGTAAATCTGTAGCAGTTCAGTACTTAGGACAGAATTACGGTTTTCTAATAATCCTGTGGCTCTAGGGCACATGGGTCACATCTAATGAGGAGAGATTGGCACTGTGAGCAGGGGTCCCTGGCCTCAGTTTTGCTTTCTTTGTGGTGCCTCCTTGGATTCCAGGGCAGTGATAAAAGAGAGTAGTTTCCTTAGAGTCAACTAGCTTTTTAGGAAGAAAATACAAAGTTTATGAATGAGGAGTGAGTCACAGACATGTTTTGAAATTTGCTTCCCAAAGTTATAGAATGCTGATAATTTTAAGCTCCAGAGTAAAAGTTAGGAATTATGTCTTTATTTCTCTGTTCTGCATTTTGGGGACATAGAGGGACTTCTTTCCAATAAAACAAAAGAAATATTTAATACATAGGTGAAGAGAGAACCACTCTAAACAGATCTCTGCCTGAGGGGAGGAAGGTGTGCAAGGAGAGTGGTGGAAAGGTTAAGGCACCTTCAGAAGCAGAAAAACAGGCCCTGCGCTGAGGCTGCTGACCGGGCCCCGTCGGGACATACATGTTTGCAGGAGGGGAAATGTTCGGAGAGAGAGTTTCTGGGATGACAGGGATGCTGGCTTAGTCATAAAGCTGCAGTGTCAACAAGACGAGGGCCTGTTCCTGAACTTAAAGGACATAAACACAGCCTCTCAGCTGGCAGACATAAACGTAAAAGTTGTTCACACAAAACACACGTGCACGCTCACGCACACACACGCTCACACAGAATGAGAAAAAGGAAACTGCTGTCCCTTCAAACCCGATCACCCAGCAGGGCACCTGCTCTCTGCTCATTTGTGAGCTTGCAGGAACTCAGGTTAAAGATTCAGGCCTGATCTTGATCTTGCAGGGCCAGACTCCCTATTTGTAGTATCTTTTTAAATATAGAAAATTCTCAAAACAACCTGCATGTTTATCTGTGAATATTTACCCAAACACCCTGCATGTATGGATGTCCCATAGAACGGCATAAAAGGGGGAAGGGGCTCTGAACTCCGTGTGGGATGGCAGATCTCCTTGATGGTTACCCTCAAGTTCATGGTTCCACTGACATTTACGTAATGGCTTCGGATCGCCAGCGAAAACTCCCCAGCAGGTCCAAAAGGCACCTGCACCCACAGATGTTTAGTATAACATGCAGGTATATCCATTATTTGTCAGAGACATTTTAACACTTGCCTTGAATATCTAGGTCTCAGGAGAAAGAGTGGAGAGTGCAGAGAAACAGAAGAACAGGGCTCCAAATCCCCCAGCTCTGCTAATCTAATATCTGGCTGTGCCTTGGTTTCTTCATTGCTGTAAAACTGGAATAGTGCTGTAAGATTTTGTTGAAAAAAATCATCTGAAAACTCCTGCATCATGAGTGCTCCTTTCCTTCTTTTTCTTGAAGGTGTCTCTTTTAGAAACGCGACATCCTAAACTCAGATGTATAAGCACAACGGAATTGTGTGTATTCTGTTAGTTGTAAGAGTCACTGAGGCCAGCTCAGATTCAAGGAGAGAGGAATTCGATTCCACCTCTTGAAGGGGTGTGGCCGGTTCACATTTCAGAGAGCATGTGGGACAGGACATATTGCTGTGGCCATCTCGGGAAAATACTGTCAGCCACAAGTGGCTTGCTTGCATGACCCAATTTTGAAGGTCAAACACTGATTATAGCCTGTTGCGAATTTTTTGTAACAAATTCCAGTTTCTTCTGAGTCAGACAAATGCTTACAGTAGACTAGATCAAAGGATTTTTGGACTCCGGAAAACAAAAGAAAAAAAACACATTAAATATTATAAAACATTCTCACAAATGCACCTATGACTCAGATAAATTGACAAGGTTCCTGAGCCATGACCTCATGGACAGAATTGCCTGGCTTCCTACAGGATTAACTAACAAGTAAGAGGGGCAGCCCAAACTCTTATATTCAATTAGGTTTCCTTTAAGATCATTTTTAAATTAAGGCAGTGCTATATAAAATTGATATTACTTTGTAGCTCAAGTCTTACTAAATAATAGTCTCTTCTGGAAAAGGACAGATTTGAGGAAAAAGACTTTAAATTCTGGGTTCAGAATAAATCTTATTTTCCCCAGAGAAAACACAATTTGGTTTTTAAAAAGTTTAAGTATTTAGAAATTATTTTTTAAGCAGAAATGTAAAATAGTCTAAACAATGAGACATGGCTTAAATTATAATCAGTTGTATTCCCCACAATAAAATTGAGCATCTACTTGCAGTAAACAAAAAAAACTGTGTTCCTTTCTTCCATGAAGCTTAGGTAAAGAAACTCATTCCATGTTGTTTCGTTGAAATATTCCTCAAGAAATTAAACTGTTTTGTTAAATCATAATATTGCTAGGTAATGACATGAAAAAGAATTCTGATTCACACGGCAAAAATCAGTCAATCCAAAAATCATGATGGCATGAATAGTCATCAGTGTTCTGCAGTTATTTTGGATAAACCTAGGCCAAAGAAGGAATGCTTAGGAGGTTATTATCAAGACTATCTCCCATTTGTATTTTTACTACTGATTAGTAAGAATTTTTGCTAATGACAAAAATATGTATGTGAGGTAATGGGCATCTCGTAAATTATATTCCCTATGAATTTGACTGATTAGAAAAGTGAACAAATAGAAATAGCCTGAAAATTAATAAAGAAAATTGAAGAGTTATTATTTAGATATGAAAAGCAAACACAATTAAAATTAAACCAAAAATAGTTAAATAATTACTGAAGGACTGAGAGAAGAGAAGAAGGTTGTTTTTCTGCTGCAGAGAAAGCTTAGGGGAAGAACATTACCTCCAAGAATCTTCCTCTATGCTTTAAATCAGTCAGGCCTTCTTTTCCTTTATCTGTCCCCATTCCATGCATTGCTACTGGTTCACCTCAAACCCCACCACCCTGCAGCTATTGCAACATCCCAATCCTATTTTAACTTAGTCCCTTACTGACCTACCTACCATAGCCCAGATCATGTGCTTCCTTCCTATTTTGGCCCTTGATTTTGTTCTAATTTTTATCATTTCCTTAATATCATATTTATAAGCTTCGTCAAACCGACTAAGTAGTCTACATTCAGGACCAGTTGGTCAACAACAGAGAGTCAAAGGAGACATGAGTATCCTTGTTTTCTCAACATGAAAACATGTCAAGTGAAATGAGGTACAAATAAGAGTAGCAGGGTGGGCAGGATAAAATCTGTGAAACTCCCTCAAGGTATTCTTTTTATAAAGGTCCTTGGAGCACATTCCTGCTCTAAGGCCAAAGTCTCAAGTAAGCAGCATTAACCAGGCACCATCCCGAGTCTTAGTCCAGCAAAACCACAAAACCTTCCGTTTTCCCCGACCTCTGTCTTCACACACATCTTGCCCAGGGATTCAGAGCCTCAGTGTTGCGCCACATATAGATAATGGTCTTAAATGGTTTAGATAAGGTGGTCAGGGACCTGGCAGATAATTTACTCCTCAGATAGGTGAATACTAGTATAGGGAAGCAAAAGCTTTTGCTCTATACTCTTATGTTCAGCTCCTAGAGCCTGCAAATTAAACCTTCAAAGGACAAATTAACAGGAAAAAAAGCATACACATGTATTTGATGTTAACATTTTTACATGACACAGGAGCTTTACAGGAAAGAGGTGAAAACCTCAAAGAACTGGCTAGGCCTGAGAGCTTATATACCATTTGAACAAAGGGGTTGGGCTTTTTAGAGTTGATATATTGTTGGAAGGTAAATATATGGGGGAAATTAATGGAAGATAAGGGTCCTTTAGTAAGGTTTGTTGGTACAGATTCATCTCAGCATCAACTCCCTGTCTCCAGTGATAAGAATGGTACAGGGAGGGCACCTTTCTCGCGGGAAATTTATGCTTTTTGCTTTTAGGCAGAAAGGGGAAGGGTAGAGAGCCCTTCCTGCATCTGTTTCTCAGTTCCCTTCAGCTCAAAATAATCAATAAGCCAAAGCACCATATTTTGGGGTGACATTTTCTGATCCCTTTCACCAGCTACCAGTTAAAGCCTGAAAAGTTCTGTCCGATCATTCATTCACTTTCTTTTAAGAGTGTTTCTTTAAAGAATGATGCTGGGATCTTCTGTATCAAAATTACTTTGGATGAGAGACACAAATTCAGAATCCTGAGCCTACCCCAGATCAGACGAATTGGAATATCTGGGGTGGCCCTGGAATTCACAGGTTTAACAAGCTTCCAAGCAATTTTCAGATTTTTGTTTTTTTTGTGCACAGGGCTGGTTTCACGCACAGTGAGAAATGGCTCCAGCTGTGTGGCCACCTCCTTTCCATGGGGACTGAGTGTCGGAGTTCACTACAATCCTTGCTAGCCCCCTTCACTCACTCACATTCACCTGACTGGCCCATGTAGGAACTTGTATTTTCAACCCCTGATTGAGAGCCTTCTGGGTTTTGTGATGAGGGAGGACCAGCAGCCTCTGAAAAATCAGACTTGCTAACAAATGATTCTGGAAAACTCTTCTGCTTAATTTTCTTCAGTTCAGAAAAAACTTCAAGTTAGAAATGGAGCAACTCTAATATGGCAGGTGACTACTTTCAGTCTCTCGGAACTTGGGGGAAGCTTATGGCCTGTCTCTCTAAGTGCATCAAAGAGCTGTCAGCAAGCAGTCCAAGAACTGATTCCCAAAGCTCTGTCCTTGTTTGATGGCTGAACAAAGGAATCAATACAATATATCTTTATGTCACCTCTTCTGAGGCTGCTAGAAGTCGTTAGGGAATTTAAGAGGCGAAACTAGGACAGTTTCCCAAGACTATGTTAATTCTGACCCTTGGGAAACAGAAGTCAGGGGAAAAATGCTTGAAAATTAACAATAGTCTACTTTAAGTCAATGACCCACAATGAAACTGCTACATACATCCACATAATCAGATCATAGATTGACATTCTTACACATAGCTGGTTATCTCTACCAAAAATATAGTACCTAACAAATATTTTATTAATAATACTAACCAAAATTTTAAGCAAGATTAAAAAGTAACCATCCTATTGCCCCAACAAAATGTTTTTCATATCAGCTCTCTTTCTACATAAATATATTTATACACATACATATTTTTATGATCAAAATATTATATTTTGTGTTCTGCTATTTTAATAAGATCTTTCAAATTTTATTACTAGGGGATCCCAAAATGATGAATAAATTGTATATATAAGAGAATAATTGTTGAAGAATGTAAATCTTTAACAATAATAACTAAATAATCTAAAGAGAACATAACAGCAGAAGCTATAAAACAGTTTTTTCCATTCTTGGATCTCGGTCCTGACAGTCACAGCATGCTTGTTTAAAAAATACTTCCTGTCCTCATTCAAACAGTTTATTAAATGCTCTTCAATTAACTTTCACAAATGTTCCTTACTATATCATCACCCCCAGTTTTCACATACCTCCTATCTGTATGCATTCATGAAACATACATCATACTTGGCAGTGAAAGTCAAGTGATGTATCCATTGTTGGACTGGTCTTCAGCAGAGCATTCAACACCCTGCACAGATTGCTGCCTGCCATAGCTATAGACAATTCTCTGAGCTTATGTGACATCACAGAGGGAATAATCTACTGGGCAATCAGCAGCGGTATTTTTATAAATGATGACACCAGTTATTCTGGGCAGGTCAAGCCAATGAAGTAGCCTAGTGCTTCAGTGATTGATTTCAGTGTGTGGGTCAAAAATCTTACTTACCAGAGGTTGTTCTAGAGCATGTGAACTTATTACCACTATTTAACTTTATCGCCCCTATCAGTCGAGACTTATGTGATTGCAAATGTCAGGAACACAAATTAAACTTGCTTAAACAAAAAAGAGGATATATAGACTTCTGTAATAAACATCTGAGGCACGACTAGTTCTAGATGCTTGAATAATGTCAGTGGGAGCCAGGACTCTGTCTCTTGTCTTCCAGCCCTGCTTTCCTCCACAATGAGTTCATTCTTAGGCATGTTCTTTCCCTTGCTAGATTGAGAAGGACACCAGTGGTTCCACACTTAAACTGTACACTCTTTGCAACCCCAGTGGGATAAGAACTCTTAGAGCAATCTCACTAAGCTCTGCAGTTCACTGTCTTGGAATTTTTTGAATGAATCATTGTGATTGGGTGATGTCAAGTTGTGGATGGGCATGCTTGGTTCATACGGGCACCAGTAGAGCCTTGAGTAAGGTCAGCTGCACCCAAGTCATATAGCCTGAGAGCCAAAATGGAAGATTACCCAAACAAAATTGGAACAGTATTGCTAAGAATAGGACTACCTGACAGAAACAGACAAAAAAATAGCTGTCCACTACAAACAGAAATGCTAAAAACTTGATCTCAAATTTGGTCTTATGTGACCAAATTATAAACCAATAATTTTTAAAAGAAATAAAATCCAAAGAAACAGAAACTTCTATTGAAAACTGTTTTGTATGAGGATGTAATGTACAGCATAGGAATATGGTCAATAATATTGTAATAACTTTGTATAGGGACACATAGTTACTAGACTTATCCTGGAGATCATTTCATAATACATGCAAGTGTCAAATCACTACGTAGTACATCTGAAACTAACACAATATTGTACATCAACTATATTTCAATTAAGAAATAGAGTAGCAGAACCCTCACAAAAAAAGGAGCAAAAAACATATATAAACAATGCCAACAAAAAAGAAACCTGTTTTGTTCTAAAGAGACAGCTAGTTATTAATATCAAATGTAAATGAGTGAATTTCATCATGATAAACAGTAGATATGATAGGTAGAATAATGACCCCCACCTAAATGCCCTCATCCTAAACCCAGGAACCTGTGAATATGTTACCTTACGTAGAAAAAGAGACTTTGCAGATGAATTTAATGTTAAGGACCCTGAGATGGGGAGAGCATCCCGGATTATTCAAGCGGACCTAATGTGATCGCAGGAGTCCTTAAAAGTGGAGAACCTTGCCTGGCTGTGGTCAGAAGCTGTGATCATGAGTGAAGGGAGAAATGCAACATTATTGCTTTGAAGGTAGAGACAGAGGAAGGAAACCAGGAGCCAAGGAATGTGGGCAGACTGTGGAAAATGGAAAAGGCAAGAAATGGATCTAAAGCATCCAGAAGGAATGTAGCCCTGCCATCATCTTGATTTTAGCCTGGTGAGATTTATGGTGGACTTCTGACCTACAGAATTGTAAGAGAGTAAATGCATGTTGTTTAAGCTGCATTTGTGGTAATTCATTAGAGCAGCAATAGAAAACTAAGGTAGCAGCTATTTTGGCACTATCTTACATCGTGTGGTCTCAATTCTCAGGACATGATCAGTTCAGACCATTTGGAACAGCTCAGACCAAAGAACCTCATTTTGGCAGAGACATTTAATGCTCACTGAATACAGATGTATCACTCCTGGCCTCTGTGCAGTTAGGTAGGGTCAATATCATTTTCTCTTGTCAATGGATTATGAGCTTAAGTAACATATGTAAAGTCCCAGACAGATACAACAAAATGCCCCTGCACACCTTCCCCCCAGCTCTTTTGTTCTCTGCCTGGGAGAACTGCAAGGCTCGTGCTGCGATGGTGGTGTCACAAGACGCAAACATCCTGGATCCCTGAGACTCTGCTGGGGAGGAGCTGCCTGCAGAACCACTGGACTTAACAACAGATTTTGTATGAGTGAAAGATAAATTTTTATGTTTTAGACTACTGAAATTTCCAGGTTTAATTGTTTCTGTAGCCTAACAAAGTCTATCCTGACTAGTGCACTTGCTTAGAATAAGACTATCCCAAGAGGCAAAGAATCCAAGCTATCAAGTTTAACAAAGAAACTACTTTCTAACCCTCTCTTATTAACCTATTAAATTATATCTTCTATGCCTCAATTTCCCTGTACATGCAATTGAGAGATATGTAATTTTATATAGCACTTGAGGAAAGATTCAATATTATATAAATGACTATTCCTTTCATTTCTGCTGTTTATATCATACAATGATGAATTTTAATTTAGAAAATAAAAACAAGTTTTGCATTTTATTAATAAATAATTTTTCAGTTTTCTGCCATGAACAGGTAATGATAATGCAGATATTATGCTTTCATGTCAAGCTTATATGATAGAAATGTAGTTCTATGATGAAAATTGTACTTTTCTATCAATATTTCACATTTAAGACATTTGCCAATATATTAATGAACCTTAGTAAAACAGTCTTCTTATGGCCATCAAAAGGTACAAGAGACAAGGAAAAGTAAACTCACAGTCTGTAAACCTTTCCTTAGAGAACTGGAATGCAAAAAAGTAAACCAAAAGCACAGTCTATTTTAAATAGAGTAATGACGTAATATTTTCCATCTAATCATCCAAGGTGATAATAACAGCTCGAGTAGAGCTACAGATTGCCCAATTTCTCTTCTCCATTTGATGGAAGAGAAAACTGAGGACCACAAAAATTAAATAATTTATTTCACTAGCCAATGGGAGAGAGATAATATGTGAGAGCAAATATAAGTGTAGGTAGAAAGCAGCTATTTTGCTAGGGGCGAGCTAGATTTACATGATCAAAAATACCATCTATTTATTGTGGCAAAATATACAAAACACAAAATTCACCATTTTAACCATTTTCATATGTACAGTTTGGTGGCATTACATACTCTCACACTGTTATACAACCATCATCACCACTGTCTATCTCCAGAACTTTCCCCTCATCCCAAACTGAAACTCTGTACCCACTAAACAATAACTCCTCTCCTCTAGCCCTCAGTAACAACTATTCTATTTTCTGTCCCTACAAATTTGACTAATTTAAGTACCTCCTACAATGCAATCACGCAATATTTGTTCTTTTGTGCCTGGCTTATTTCACTAAGCATAATACTGTATCTTCAAGATTCATCCATATCATAGCATGCTATCAATTTCCTTCATTTTTAAAACTGAGTAATATTCCATTGTATGTATACACCACATTTTGTTTAGCCATTCATCTGTCCATAGACATTAGGGTTGTTTCCTCATTTTGGCTATTTGGTAATTTAATGTTTCACTTTTTGAGGAATTGCCATAGTGTTTTGCACAGAAACTGCACCATCTTCCATTCTCACTAGGCAATGTGCAAAGGTTCCAATTTCTCCCTCCATACCCTTGCCAACATTTGGTGTAATACTTTCTCAGATTTTAGGGGTGTTTCTTCTTTGATTTCATAATAGCCATCCTAAGGGATGTAGTAGTTTTGGAAAAAATCACATCGTTTTACTACTGAGAAGCCCTACCACTGCCTTTTTATTTTAATGTGCCATCCCTTTTGAATTTGGAAATGTCTGAACTACGACTTACAAGAGGAATCATACCAAGAACAAAGTCCAACTAGCCCACAAGTTTGCAGTCATTTTAATCCTTTTAAAGCAACACAAAAAAATAAATAAAAATAATTCATTTAAGGGCAAATTTTTTTCAAATTTTCTCCTTTAGAACAAATTGAAGTATTTTACCTAACTTGAGACCTCAGATTTAGATTATTAATTTATCCCAAGAAATTTACATTGAAAAAAATTTTTGCATATTATAATTTTTTAGCCATTATAATTCAGTGTATCACAGTATTTTTAGGTATATGACAAAATCTTTTAACTATTTACTTTCTTAAGAGACTGATACAGATAGATGTTAAAGTCTGACAACTATTTCACTTTTTTACTTTAAACTGACTTTATCTTAATCAGCTATTTCAAGTAATTAAAAATTTTACCTCAATTTTATTTCAAGAGGTTTTAAGTTTCCATTAAGTATACCGCCAGCAGCTGAAACTAGTAGACACAACATGAACAATGAAATCACCAAGAATCTTTGGTATGGTGGTGACACTTCTCTAAATGGCACAACCAAGAAAATTTTTAAGAATTCTTAGCCCTTTCATAATCAGTTGAATTAATATAAAGTGACAAGCCTGATATTTGATTCAGTAACCCTCAGCATTCTGCCTTTCTAGACACAATAGGAACGGTGTAAAACTCTGCAGACAGGGTAATCGGGTTGTAATAAATAGGAAGTATAGTTGTGAAGGAGTGCAGATTATTGTCTACTCAAGGTTGGTGCTTTCTCAGAAGAGAATCACAACTCAGAGTGGTTTAATGCCATAATTTTGCTCTCCTTTAGAAGAGTCACACCACAGGATGCCTCATCTTATATAGACGCTGACTGTCCATATCTCACAGCTTATTCAGCTCTGGGACACACAACTTTATGGTTCTTTCCCAGGATGGATGATTATTTTGAGGAGGGAAATACTCAAAACATACTAACAGTCTAAGCCTAGTCATTTCCCCTGGTCATGTAACTTAACAGCGCTTTAACTTGGGCCAAACCAGTTTCTCCATTAAAAACTTAAGAGATATTTTTACCATGAACTAAATGAAATAAAGTTTATAATGAAAAGTTTTCTTAATCTTAATATTTAAAGTATAATGGAATATTATTCTTAAAACTACATTACCAGTCATTCTTGTCCCATCTTTCACTTTCCCAAAACACAATACAAACTTCAACTAAATTAGGTCAGAAATAAATTTTAGCATCACTTCTTCCTGATAAAATATAGGTGCATTCGTGCTATCATATCACTTTCTCAATGAAAACTTAGAACTATCACATCAGTTTCTGATCTGAATTTTTGTAGTGGTTTTGAAACACCCTCTGATATAATTTCTAACCTCAGCAATTTAGTTTTATTTTTATTTCTCCCATGAATTTCCTTTTGCCATTAAGTATAGGCTTTGAGACTGAGGGTTACTCCTCAGGATAGGGCAGAGTAGCAATTATATAGTACAAAGAATAATTGTTTAACTTTGGCATTCAAACTGAGATTTCTAAGTTCTATAGGGAGATAATAGTTTTGAAAATCAGGCTTTGATAAGGAAGAATAATTTTTTCAGACTCTCAAAATCATATTTTTTATAGGTTGAATCACATGAAATTTCTAATATTTAACCATTTTCTATCTACAAAAGTGGAAATTTATTATTATTCAGCCTATAGTATATATCAAAAACCCAACCTTGGAGAAGTGGCCCTAGATTGCGTTATAGAGAAGGAAGGGAGATCATGCAATTTGATGCAAAACAAAAACAAAAACAAAACCTAATTCCTTAATATTGCTGGGAGGAGGAGACAAAGAAGAAAAAGAGAGAAAAGGTCTGTCAAGACAGAGACAAGGTCAAACCTCTGGGAGGAAGCAATGGGCAGTGGTATAAACACCCAGTTAAATTGTGGGCTAATTCACCACTTTACCACATAGAGCCTGAGGAGTTTGCCCTTCGAAATAGCCCATGCTGGCTGGCCAGAAGTAGGAGCACTTCTGGTTCCCAGGTGTCACACATACATACCATCAAGGAGATATGCAAGTCAGTGTGTGTCCTAGGGTAGAGGGTAGGGGCAAAAGCTGAGACCTGAAGAGGTCTAGGGTTGGGACAAGGAGATGGCATGAAAACCTAGAGAAGATGGGCTATGTCAGAAACCAGGGCCTTCCGTGTGCAGTTCCAGAGCAACATCTAAAAAGCAGGTGAAAACAGCCAGAGCTCAACAGACACCAATCAGCAAAGAACACAGGCAAACCCTGGGACAGTACTGACCACAGGGGACCACACAAGTACCAGGCATCTTTCTGCCAAACCCTAGCAGTATGGTGTATGAACTTCTTAATGAACTTATCATGGAAAATTATAGGAGAAGGTGGGTGAAAAGACCCCAGAGCTGACTAACCTAAATCCGGTTGGGATTGAGAAGTTACTGTTTTAAACTGCAAGGACGTAGTCACCCTATGTGGGCAAGTTCAAGTTCACCTTTCCCCCCTGCTACCAAGAGAAAAAAGGAGACCAATAAAAAGAAGTCAGTTAAATTTTGAGGTATGCCACACTAGATTTGGATAAACATGTTCTTTGAAATGGATTGCATTTAGGAAACATTTTTTTTCTATTTTTAACATTTGCAACTTTTTAATTTGCTACCTAATTTGCAGTCTTTTGTGCCCTTAGTATATGATGGTCCCAATCTCAACAGCTATAAAACTGTAATGTTAAACAATTTGTCCATTGTTGCTGGCTAGTTAATGAAAGAATCAGAAGCAGCACTCCTATTTTCTGACACCTGGTCTCTTTCTAATAAAGAGAAGGTTTTTGTTTGTTTTAAGTTTTAGTTGTAAAGTACCTAAGACAGTGATGCACTGAAATTTACTGAACTGGTAAATGACATCTTTTATTTTTTTAAGTTTTCTGGTCAAGATAGAGAAATAGAAAAGTTCAAAACCTGATAGAATTGTTTATATGTACTTTTTTACTTCTCAGAGAAGACCAGAATCGCAATTCAGCTCTAAGATGTTTTTTATTGCCTCTCCTATGAAAAAGCATCAATATTAGGATCCAATTGCAGTATTTTCAAAATGTGTTCATTTTAATTTGGCACAGTTTCCTCATTTCCTCTGTGTCTGCCAAGTCAAGCGCCTGCATGAAAGAGACATGTCAAACTTAGACAAACCAGAGGGAGGGCCTATAAGAAGATGAAAATAATCAGAATGTGTTACAAAGAAAAGTTGATCTTCCTGAGTCTCCAAAGCTTCAAAGTGATCTCAGATCTGCATCTTCTGCCTGAGGTTACGGGCTAGATAGACCCTTCCTGTCTTGTTTGTACATCTGCAAAATGATATGTGCCTCTATGGCTTTCCAGGTGATGTATTACAAAATCCTCTAACTGCCATTAAACTGGGTCACTGTGTAGTGGATCCCCAGAAACCCTTGGCATGCTCACTAAATAGAAAATGCAAAAGTTCAACAGGCAAGAATGGGTGGCAGCACTTTATACAGGCTTCCTAAATAATCACAAAGAACTCATGTTCAAATGCAACCAATGCTCTACACTTCTCAGGTTTGATGGTTAGTGTATCCATCTTTATTAGAGAGTGATCGATGTAGAATGAGGTAATATAAAAGGAAACTTCCAGCTGTGCTTCTGAATGGTTGGGTGTGTGATAGGGAAATCCAGACAATAATAAGCCCCCAGGGTTGTGCTAGTCATTGTTCAGAACTGAATAAATATGCCGTTTAAATAGTTGTATGCAGGATCTCCAACCATTCCCATTGTTTTCCCATTTGCATTAAACCTGGGGGGTTCTTTCCCCATGCAGGAGCCATAAGAAAGGTGGTATCCAATAGTAAACGGTGGACCACTGACTGTCCAGATCAGAGTATTTCACATGACCCCATGCACAGGCTAATAGCAGTATTCTGCCAAAGTTTGACCCATAGGGAATAGACCTTTGAGGTTGTTTAAAAGTGGCAGGCTGTGAGAGAGAAGGCTATTTCTTTTCTCGGAGTCTAATTTAGCTGGAAAATGGAGACAGGCAGAATGTGAGTTTCCTGTAGCTTCCTGCATTATGTAATTTTATTAGACACAAACAAACTTGCTCTCAGTGACTTATTAGTCAACTGGAATATTTATTTTTATGTAAAATGTGACCTTTAAGCTGTATATGGCGCATCATCCACTAAGAACACAAAATAGCTCCCAACAATGTCCCTCCACAGTCAGTCCAATCATCAGATCCAAGAGCAGAGATCACTTTCTTAAATTTCACAAGGCATACCCTGAGACTGACAGCACTGCTAAGAGTCCCAACATTGTGGAGCACCACTGTGGGCCACGTAATGGTGCAAACCCTGGAGATCAGAAACCAGGTGACACCCTGTCTCAGTCCCCAAGGAGTTCACAGGCCAGAGGAGGGGTCAGAGATTTAGACGGGCAAATACTAACAATAATCCACAGTGCGCTGATGGCTGTCGAAAACCTGCTGCTACTGTATAAATTTGGGAGGTCCTCGTGATTCTGGACGTGTTACTGCTTACTTATAGTCGAAATGGACCCTAAAACTATACCCTCTCCTATAACTTGATCACGGGGAACTAAAACAGAACATAATGTATTCCTCTCAGTCAGTTGGTGTGCTCCATAATTTATATGTATTTATTGATAGAAATAGAGATATAGAGGGGGCATTTTTTTCTTCACGGTCCACAGAAGGGATGTGACAACATACAGTAAAACTGAGAAAGAGGGACGGAATGAATAGCACAGTTCCCTATTTTTACCTTATTTCAAGCCCTTCACCCATTAGTTTAAGACCTATACCCACTTAGTTACACATCCACCACCTCAACCTCTCACCAAAAAAAAAGTTTTTGTCAGCAAACAATATCCAGCAGGAAATGTCACTGACCTGAGACGGTGTCTTCGGGCTGTTCTTCCAGGAGCCCCCTTTCAAAGCATAAATTGCACACCCTCATTAACAGCATACAACAATGGCTTATAAAGCTGTTTTCCTGTTATCTCCAGCGTGAACATGTTCCTGGGTCTAGGAAAAAGAGAAGTGATATTTTACTGTTTTCTTTTTCTTAATTGAAGTATAGTTGATTTACAATGTTGTGTTAATTTCTGCTGTATAGCAAAGTGATTCAGTTATACATATATATACATTCTTTTTAAAATTCTTTTCCATTATGGTTTATCACAGGATATTGAATATAGTTCCCTGTGCTGTACAGTAGGACCCTGTTGTTAACTTTTTAAGTGTGGTGGTTAAAGGTTATACCAAAGGGCTTTTGAAACTTAAGTATCCCAGGAAGCCAAGGGCTTCTGCCTTTACAGAAACCAGGGGAGAAAACTAGCTCCTAGGTAATGAAATCTTCTTGAAAGGGATGCGGGCAGTCAGTCTCTCGTCTTAAATGGATTCCTTTTGGTGATAAGGAAGTATTCCTTGGAGCCATCATATCTGAGACACCCAGGATTGCTCTGGAGGAGGGACTCTCCACTCTCTGTTTAGATTTTTGTATGCATCTGAAATTTCTGCTATAGTTTTTCCTCTTCTGTTCAGCTCTCAATGAGCTCCAGATGCTTTCAGTGGGACTTCCTAAGGTTTGCTATGTGCTACCCTGTAACCAGGTTTACCTTCTACCACAGAAGAACCACAGCCAGCTGCAGATTGCCCCACCTGTTGACACCCTGTTACTTAGGTCAAGGTAGTCTTTTAGATTTAACACTGATTTAACACTATGCTCTGCTTGTAGCCCTGATCAATACCAGGTTCCATTATCAAAAGTTAAACAGTCCAAACGCTCTCTCACGCTGTATTGACAGCTAGCCATGGTTGTTTAGCAGCAGAGGGAGTGTTCTGTTTTACACATGAACTTTCTAAGAACCGCATGATGCAAGGACAAGATCAGTGTTTTTAGAGTCAAACAGATATAAACTTGAATCCCATTCAGTAATTTTCTTCTGTGACCTGGGGTAGTTCTGCAAAAGCAGATATTATGGTGCCTATGCTACTGATCAAGAAAATGAAGCCCAAAGAAGTTAAAGTAGGACACACAATGAGTAAATGGCCCAGGGAGAATTCAAATGCAGATGCCTCTTTACCATATTTCCTTTGGGTCTCTGCCTCATTGGGGCATGAATGTTCCACTTGTTCGGATTAATATCTTTATAAACCTGCATTTGCCTCTTTACTGTTCGCCTCCTTAGTAACGAAGTAGTTCTACATCTTGAGCCCTCCTTGACCACAAAAGGGAAAGAAAACATCGTGAGCGCACTGGAAAAGAGATTTTCAGGTTCACTTCTAGCTAGACTGCTGCTTTCTGTTAGTAATGTGAGGGGGGGGGGCAGATTTTTAAACCCAGCTGTAGTTATTGTGGTTAAATCTGATGTGGAGATTAAGTCTATTTTGGAGAATTTTAAAACACATGACTTCAGACTCCCTGGAGAAAGAGAGGAAGGAGCCTTAGAAGAATTTTCTCCTGGACAACTCTGGAGATCTTAAGAGCTGTTAACAAGGATAGGCCTTTTAGATTGGGATCTGCTCTCAACTTTCTGGGACAAAACCAGACAAAATTGCCTAAAGACTAGACAGTTCTTCCAACCAGTGGCTCACTCATAATAGTACATGTGCTGGAGGGCAAAATGGAGTTAAGAGGCTTGGCAGGACACATCCTTCATGACTGCTTGACTTGATCCCAGGTGGAGGAAAATGGAAAAGGCAACCAGGAAAGGGGCTGAGGGGACATATACCCACACCCAAAAATTTGAGTTTGTTTTGACCTCTATCTGATGGTGTGTATGTATGAATGTGGATAGAGAATGGGAAAGAGGGGTAAGAAATTAAAATAATTGGAGGAGGGATAGAATTACGTATCTTGATAAATGTTCCCAAACCAAAATAACTGCTCCTTGGAAATTATAGCAGATATAATAAGTAGGAGGGAAGATTGATCTGGTGATAATGAATATCATGGAGGAAACGAGTTTCACATTTTTTCAGATCTGGAGAGCTGATTGGTCCAAGACGTTTATAATTGGAGAAACTCACATCCTCACTTAATAAATCTTGCCTTCCAGAGCCAGAGATGGAAATTTCTTCTACTCTCTCTGTCCTCACTAGTACAGCTCTATAATTTCTTATCTGAAACTTGGGGGCCAAATATGTTTCAGAATGCAGAATTTTTCAAATCTGAAAGGTAATTCCAACAGGGGTGGGGATAATATTCATACTCAAATATATTAATATTTACACTGAATGGGATGTATAAATACTATAAATAGCTTCCTATCAGTTCAGATCAGATTTTGATGCCAGGTGAATTCAGATCAGGTCAGATGAGATTTTGCCACCAGGTGAGCTAGGAAAAACTTTCATTTTCCAGAGCTTTTAGGATTTTGGAAATAGAGCTATGGGATTGTGAAACTGTACAAATGAAAACTTCTACTTGACCATTCTGCTAGATAGAAACATCAAGTGATTTACAGGAAGATGGTGAACTTTGATTTGGGGAATGTGATTAGAAACAGTAGGTAGACATTAATAATGATAGTTAACATTTCTTGCACATGTGCCAGGCATTATTCTAAGATTTCAACATGAATTAACCCACATAAGTCTCTTATAATTCTATGAGATACTGTGTTGATGTACTGACAAGCCTAGTTACAAATGAAGAAACTGAAGCACAGAAAGTTTAAGTAACCGTGCACAGCACACAGAGCAAATGATCAGAGGCGCCCTAATTTGAACACAGATTGCTCCCTTCCCTGAATATTTGTACTACAGTTTTATATTCTACACAAAGAAGACAGTTCTTGTATATCATTCTATTCACATTCCTCTCACCTGTAGGAAACTGAGGGGTGTATTTTACATTTAAAGTTACTATAATATTTCTCAAGATGCTTGCTTTCATCCTGAAATGTCTTTTGTATTAGGGCATTTGTAATTCTTTATCTTGAAACTGAGTCAATTAACAGATTACTGACACAAACAAGTTTACTGTGAGTAATGTAAGAGGAATTGAGCAATTACATTTTTCCTTGAAGGTAGAGACGGATTTCTAGTCACTGTTTTATCCCTAAGGCCTATCTTAGAGGTTTGTGTCTAATAGGTACTTTGTTAGATGAATCAATGAGTTCAAATCTCCAAACCCCCCCAAACCAAATGAATCCCACTCAAAAATGATAACTTGTATTATTCCATTTATTTACATTTTTCTCTTCGTTGATGTTAATTCATTATAATTTTTAATGTGATCAAAACTTTATGTTGATTGGTTTTTATATAAAAGTATAGCATTAATGGATGGGAGGTAAACCACTTTGCATTTGGTCGAATGTAGATATTATTTTAGCTGGGCTCCACTGACTCCTGGCCACGCTGATACGTATACGTATTTACAGTGTACATATGCACATGGAATGTGTGACACATCCAGATAGCATCAGGCCTCACACAAGCAGCACTTGGGAAATGGTGCTGCCTATCCAGTTTCACTGCTCCAAATACTGGATTGCTACAGTCAGGTGCTTCCACCTGGTTTCCATGCCTGTCTCTGACAACATCTGAAGAGTTCCTTGACTCAGAACTTTGTAAAGATGAAAAGATTGGGAGTGCCAGAAACCATCCTATAAGCTATACTATATACAGTTTTCTAAATTTACCTTGAGCAAACTGTTCAGTTTCTCCTATTAATTTTCAATCCTATTCATTAAGGAATTTGTGGATGAAAAAACAATTCCTTCCTGGCCCTGGCCATATTTTGCACCATTGCCATGGCTCCACAGGATTCTCCTATGTCTTGCACTGTTCTAGCTTCAGACTTAAATGGTAGAATCACTTTTTTCAGGGCTTCTGTACTCACACAGAGAATTCTCAGTCTGTCTATCTGCAGTTGTTCAAAGTTCTCTCTCAAAGCACAAAGTTTATTTCATTGAGGTTCTATAGCAGATTCTACTCTGCTACCGTATAGGACAGTGCTGGGACTTTAGAGAGTCACTTTTTTCCAAAGCATCCCCTGCAAAATTACCCATAACTCCTCATTCTTATAGCTTTTCCTCTGCTATGGTGCCGTGCTAGATCTCCCTCTCTCCTTCCTTCTCTCCCTTTGTCCCTCTGTACTTCTATCTATTCTGTACTGCAGGAGCCAGATGAGCTATTTTGACAGAGAGTGCAGCTTTCAGGTGGGTTAAGTCCAGACAAAGGACTCCCCATTGAATAGTAGTCATTTACCCTATTTCTTTCTGTTTCACATTATCTACTTCTTCTCTGGATATTCTTGGACCACACAGACATGTGCGTACACATGCAGAGATACACACGCCAGCACTCCTATACCATCCCTGCCGCGAGATGATAATTTGAAGATTTAAGCTGTCCTATTGGCTTTACAAACATTTATTAAACCAGCCATTAACACAGAATCATTTTTAAGAGCTTATTTTTCAATTTTAATTGAAATTCTTCCTTGGTAACTTTCTTATTTCCCCCATATGGGAAATGTAATGTTACATATTACAAATGTTACAAACGTAAATATGTAACTTTGTGGTTTATCATCAATAGGGTTCATAAATTCCAGGAAGCTGAAAAAAACTAAAGAAGTATTACCCAAGTTATTTCTGCTCACCCTTTGGCTGTTTCCCTATAAGAAAAGATTGACAAGTAGTTTGGGGGGCTACTAATTAAGGAGGGAGATACTAAATAAGCCGTTCACTCCTACCATTCATCTGCCAAAGAAGATTGAGTCATAATCACCATCGTCGCCTCCAATTTCATGCAACAAGATCTGACACTTACCATGTACCCACTACCGAGGAATATAGATGTAGAATGGGCTGTTGTACCAGGTTTAAGAAACTTAAACACCAACTTGTAAACTAACAACACATTAAGTCCCCAAATAGTTTAGAATATATGCCCAGAAGTCCAAAGTCCCTAATACAATCATAGAATCCTAGAGTCAGGAAAGTTTTTCATTGATTATATAGACTGACATTTTTGTTTTATAAATGAAGAGGCTGACACACAGAGAGGCTGATTTGTCCAAGATTTTAGGAAATTATTGCAGTGGCCACCCAAGTAGTGTAGGACCTGAGCCCTCCCTCCCTCCCTGTGCATCTTTTGGGAGCTGCCCTCTCTTTCCATGCTGAATCATAAAATTCACTTTTTGGCTCTTACACACTATTAATTTATCCAAGGGTATATTTTAGAATGTACGAATATATATTTTTTCTAGTCTGTGATGTATATAGTAGACATTTCAGAAATGTTGACATTCCTGGCATTAAACATCACTGTGTGCTAAAAAGTACATGCCACTAAAAAGATTTCTTCTTATTTATTTAGATTTTAAAAGTCTCTTCAAATGATAAACAAATATCAAAGCCAAATATGGGTTTTTTGGGGGGGAGGGGTATTTTTATTTATTACTTGTTTGTTTATTTATTTATACTATTGGAGTACAGTTGCTTTACAATGTCGTGTTAGTTTCTGCTGTACAGCAAAGTGAATCAGTTATACGTATACACGTATCCCCTCTTTTTTAGATTGCCTTCCCATTTAGGTCACCACAGAGCACTGAGTTCCCTGTGCTGTACAGCAGGCTCTCATTAGTTCTCTAGTTTATACATAGTAGAGTATACATGTCAACCCCAGTCTCCCAGTTCCTCCCACTGCCCCCCCACAACCTTGGTAACCATAAGTTTGTTCTCTACTTCTGTGACTATTTCTGTCCAAGCCAAATGCGAACCTAAACTAATTCTGCATGAGTTCTTTAGCCAAAAAATAATTAACTCAATTTCCCCAATATCAAAATGTCACCGTGCATAACTTCTTCATCTTTTTCAAAACCAATAAATTCCATCCAAAACAACCAGTTTCTTATTCTGCTAGAATTTTAATACCAGTGTGGCTATTACTAGATGTTTCCTATAAATCTGATTTTTATGATTTGCTTTATTTTAAGCTGTCTTGCAGACAATGATTATTTAATTTATTGGAACTCTTGCTAGGGAAATAGCTGCAATATGAAACTCATAATAATTGGGAAAGGTCTTTATTTCTTCATTATTCATTCATTCATTTGCTGGTCTGCCTCACTTCCTTTCACTTCTGTCAGAAAATCACTGTCATAAATTGTGTTGCTTTAAATGCATTACAATGTTATAAGCTTAAAAGTCAATTGTATAGCCCACCCACTGGTTCAGAGATGAGATTTTTGTAATTAAATATTAGCCAGTGAGGGATATTTGCTGAGGCTTATGGGAAAGAAAATCCTCCTACTTTTCTGTGTTGATACAGGTAGACGCTCTCTTTGACATTAGACAGAAGGAGGTTTATCCCTGGAAGATAGTGGCAAGCATCTGGCTACCAGGATACTACCAGGCTTAGGAAGAAGCTGACATTATAAAGAAAAAGCAGAGAGGCCAAAAGATCTCCAGTTACATTCCTGGGACTACTAGTTTAAGTCTTGCCTGAAACTAGTCCTATCTCAATACATTCCTTCTATTACGTAAGCCAGTTAGAGTTGGGCTTTCAGGTTTTTTGCAACAAAAATAGTACTGAATGCCACACTACTATTGGCATTTTGTATAACAATTTTATTCACTATGGCAGACACTATTAGTCACCTACACACACCAAAAAAAAACAAACAAAACAAAAACGCTATTCTTCCTTCTTAATGGAATCCCAGTTTTATTAGTAATTAGGTAGATAATGTGTTTCAAAGGTCCTCCCCACCCACCCTAAAATGTTAAGGTTTATTAGTCTTAACCAATAATGGGGATTCTATTTCTGCATCAAGGGCTGCTTTAGGAATGTGATATGATCATAGACAAAGACACGTAAGGTAAATCTGCAGCGGGCATCATGGAAGATTTCCGAACTCTTAAAAAGACAAGACTTTCCTTTGTCTTCCAACTTTTAGACAATGCCCTGTAAAGAACAGCCACCTTGCAAATAGGAGGAAGAAACAAGAGAATCTAGGAGAAGCCAACCTGGCTTCTGTGAGCCACAGAATGAGCTAACTTTGGAATTCCCCGGACTTCACTGCAATAATAAACTCCCCATTGTCTAAGTTGCTGCGAGTCACATGTCCTGTTATTCCAAGCTGAAATCACCCTGACTGATATATTCACAGACGATATTGATTCTTTGAAGCTAATCTCAAGTAAAAATCACCTTACACGATTGACTAAATCCAATCTGAGTCTTTAGAAAAACAGAAACGTTTACAATTTTAGGCACACTTTCTCATTTGAAGGTTCACTTTAAGTGGTTTAAAGAATAGAAGTTACCAAATAATACATAATAGAGATTAAATTTAAATAATTTCTATATCTTAAACCAGAGACAAAATGAGAACTTGGCCTGCTGAAAATGAACGTGTCACTAAGCATTTGTTTATCCAGGTGGTTAGAACCTGGAGACACTGGGAGGGTCATCTTGGAAAGTGGCCAGAACAAATGCCCACGAGTCTTAATGGTAATCCTGCTGCCAATTCCTAGGATTCCTGTTATCTTAGCATTTTTCTGATCAGAAATTAATAATAGATGAAAACAAAAAAGAATGAGACACCTGGCTTGTTATTTTATTCTTGTAAAGCCAGGAATACTCCATAATCAATTGAGAAGTGCTCAGAAAATGACCCCTATGGATATGTTGTGACCCCAGATCAGGAGGATATGCTAACGGGCCAAGGCTTGCATGGATTTACATGAATACCTGACAGCAGAGGGGGAGTGGAGTGATGAAATTGCAAAGTGGCCTGCATATTTCAGATCTGGTCCTATATAAGGATTCTAGTGGCATCAGTTATAATAACAGAAACAAAACATAAAGATTTACTCTGCTTTGTTATGATTGCTAAACAAGTGCTTAGTAAAATGACATAAAGTAAGTGCTCTATAAATGTTCATTCTTTCCCCACTTCCCTTCCCCCCGCCCCTTTTCCTTCTCTTACAAGTATGGAGGAGGGGGCTATGGAAAAAAGAAAAAAGTGAAACCATAGTTATGGAAGTTCTTTGACATCTCTAAAAATTATAAATATTATTTTTCCAAAGTTTATGTACAATACATCCAAAATATATACAAAATTTCCTAGTATCAGGATGGAAGCATTTTGCTAAGTGTTTCACTAGTCTCCTAGACAATTTTTTGTGCTTCTATAAAGTGCCTTGGACTTAAGCCCAATCTGAAAATAACTCCTTTACCATTAGCTTTGATCATGTTCTCAAGGCATATAATTTACATGACAGCATAGGTGACTAATGAGAAAACATCTATGAATTTGCACGAAATATCAGAAGATTTCCTAAATAAAGAACAGCTTGTTTGAGTTCCCTCTTGGGGAATTTCTCCAACGCTTTTGAACTATCTTTTGTAATTTCAAGATGAAATTACATCTTGAAATTTCAAAAAAATAAAATCAAGCTGATAAAATTGGAATGGCATTCCACTGGGAGGTGGAATTGAAAGAATCATGCTCCACAGGCTGTCCTCAGGAACAGGGCATTTTTATACTGCCAGTTTAACTTAACAGAGGCACGTCTGGTCCCCACCCATCCCTGAGTCAGGTACCGTTAACTGTTAATAACTTACTATTGTCTAATTTCTGTGAAATTTAAACTAACACCAATTGCACAAAATAAAAGTGAAAGAAAAAGTTAATAAAAATAAAGGTAGGTACAATTACTTGTATAGGAGGTAAGACTGATAAGCAGTATTTGTTTCTGCTATTCCTCTCAAGTGTACAAGGGCCTCCCTCCTTTGTTATTTTCTTACCCATTTCAATTCTACTATTGCTTCTCATGCACTTAAACCACTTTTATGGTTCGTTCCCTAAGACGCACTCTTCACTTGGTCTCTTCTTAATTGGACCCCATAGATTCCAGCAATAAATGTCCAAGTGCTCAGGTGTACCACTCTAAATCCCCTATGTATCACCTGATAAGCTGTCCCCAGCAGCTTGTTAGTTCCTTTTGGCCATAAAGGACTAAACCTGAGGGAAAAATAGTGGAGTTTGGAAAAGTCCTTGATAAAATAGTACCTCACAGAGATATAAAAAATAATTTTTGAATAAGAATTACAAGGCCACAGAGGTGAAAGATGTTGCAGGAGCATCTTGCCTGACCTCATGGGTATGGAGACAATTAGACAGAGTTAAGCATTCTTTAGAGGTTTGAATCTACAGGACTTTGTGACAAGATGGATGGAAGAGGATGGGAGTAAAGGAGAAATCTAAAGTAACTCTCAGGTTTCTGTCCTTAGCAAGTAGATGCATGGTGATGCCATTTTACTCAGCTAGGAAGGAGATCAGTTTTGTACGTTAGATACTGAGTTCAGCTGGGGACATATTTTATCTGAGATGTTTATGAGATACCTCAAGAGAGGAGTCTAAGGTCCAGAGCTCATGGGTGACCTAGCGTTGGTCATTTGGCCATCGTTCACACAAACAGATTACAACCATGGCCACAGGAGTAAATGAAATTATCTATAGAGAGAAAGAAGAAAGTTTAAGACCAGGAATGTAAGGATCTCCCTGCAGTAATTGCTCTGAGGAGAAGCTCACAAAATGAGACCAAAGGAGTATTCAGAAAGTTTGGAGGAAAACAGAGCATCATATTATAGAAGTCAAGTGAAGAGTGCTTTAAGGGGGACTGTCAACTGTGGCAAGTGTTCAGAGGTCATTCAAGATGAACACTGAAGCAAGTCCACTGGATTCAGTGACATTAGTAACTTCAGCAAATCCTTGCTTAGTAACGTCATTAAAAGCAAAAGCTAGAGTGCTTTTAATGCGCTAACGTGAGGCAGGTATGCGGAAAGGGAGTCACAGTATAGACAACCTTTCCAAGAGATGTATCTGTGAAGGGGGTAATACAGTGGTAGAGCAACAGCTGAAGAGGCTTCAAGTAGTAAAAAGATTTTATTTCCTTTCTAAGATGGTAGCAACTGAGTTACATTTAAATGCTAATCGCTTGGAGCCAGTAAAAAGTTAACATTGACAAGGAAGGGGGGCTAACAATGGCATACGATTCCATAGGATACGGGAGGGCCTGGAATCCAGACCTCTAGCCATTTGGGAACCCTGAGCTTCCCTTAGTTGAAATCCAAGTCCCCCGGCTAAGCAGCTTCTGGGCCTCCAATAATGCATAGATTTTTCTCATTACTCACCAGATATCACCTGGGGTGGAGGAGGATAAGGAATTGGATCAGAAATTGAGGGTGATCAGATACCAAGGATGGGAGATTCTTGCTAAAGTAACTTAGCAGGAGTCTTGCTACAACTGGACTCTTGAGGACAAGGCTCAAGGATGAAGTCTAGTCAAGAAAACGGCCCAGAGGAGCCTGACTAAAGTTTGGTCAAGGAGAGAGTCTTTGCCACTGTAGTATTTTTTTTGCAATTTGTTACACCTTATGCATAGATTCCGTAACTCCAGTCAAGAAGTACTGAGTCCAGACCTAGCACTGTATCTAGGGGACTGGAAAAATTCAATGGTGGCATCACAGTCATCCCAGGGCTAATCAATCAAAAGGAAGAAAATGAGGGGCAAGGTGAGAGGGAAGAAAGAGAGCTGTGTGTTGTGAAGCAGAGCTGTACAAGTCGCTCAAAATTTTGCATAGGAAAATGACTGCACCCAAGGGTCCTGTTGTCACAGACATGTAATGGCAGTGTCAAGTCAGTGACACTAAAATGACTTCTGCCTCCTCTCCACAAACCCCGTTCCCCTACAGAGTTTACACAAGCAAAGTCCTGGTCAACAAAAATGACGACTCCTTTATCCCATCTCTCTCCACAGCTAATTTTCATTAGCAAAAAATAACCTTGCCAATACTATTATTACTACAGCATCATTTTATTTCTCAATGCCATACAATGCCAGAAACTATATTATCTTTTGAAAATTAACACAAACAAAGTAAATTGGCATTCCTCATTTGATAAGACCTAGGCTCATATAACCCCTGTGCACCCAAGAAGAAAAGCAGGAAAGTCTCACTGCTGGTCACTCTAGTGCAACACGTGGTTCAAATGATGGAAATCAGCCTTATTTTATTCCTCCAAGTGACTTTCAGTCCATATGGATTCACTTCAGAAGAATCCATATGGATTCCACTTCAGATAAGCATAGAAATTGTCCTTCATCTATTGTCTCTTCCTTTTCTTCCTTTCTCCCAAGCTCCTGGGTCTCCCGTTCCCTTGAATTTTCTGTTTCCCTACCAGGAGCCATATTTACCTTTCAGCCTCTGGCCAGGCTGTCCGTCATTGTGTTCATCCATTATTATCTTCTGAGGAGCCAGACCTATGGGAGGGGACTTCAGGTCTGCTCATAGGAAGAGGTGAGAGAGATTCCAAAACACCTTTCTTCTGCTTAGGTTGATTTCCTCTTGGCATAACTCAGGTGCACTGTTATGCTGACAATGCTCATGTGTCTTATCAAAGAACCCCTCTGTAGAACAGTCTGCTGTGATCTGAGACCCTGAAGTGGGTGGGAAGGAACCATGCACCAAAAGGGAGTGATGGAGTAAGTTAACATATGTTGTCCTACCCTCGCCCTAGTAAAACCTTTGCCCTACTGGTGTAGGTAGGAGGTGGAACACAGCATTACATTCTGCCCACCCAGCAATTTCTGGCCACTGGGTGTTCCCCCCTCCATCCTGTCCCAGCCTATATTCATTTTGTGGCACCATCTTTGAGACGTCCTCACTTGCTTTCCCATACAAATAACTCTCCCTCACCTCCCAAGCTAGAGCCAAGGTATTCACATGTCTTTCTGCGACAATGTTCTTATAAGTTTTCTTGGACATGTCACGACTCCAGCAAGCTCCAAGAAGAAAACCCTGGATTCAGATCTGCAGAGGGGATTCACTTGCTCCCTATACGGCCATGGTGGCTGTTAAACACTTATGGAAGCTGGGAGTCGCCATGCTTCCACCCCAAGGTTTGATCTCTCCCTTCCCTTCCCTTCCCTTCCCTTCCCTTCCTCTGAGTCACTCCTCATGGGAAGGAAAAGAGAGACTCCTCTCCACATCAGCTTTTGAGGAAATGGATCCATCCACACCCTGGGAAACAGAAGCAAAAACAAAAACTCCCAAACACTCACCATTTTCTCTGGGTATTCTGGAGATAATTTAGCCACGTTAGAACTGGCAAGATGAGATTTAAGACAATTAGAGGAGGAACAGGGCTGTGAGGACCACGGATGCATTGGGTCAGCTCGTTACATTTGCAGGCAGAGCCCTTTCGGGTAAACAGGGAGCGACACAAGGAGCACATCAGATGTGACCTCTCTCCTCTAGCTGTGTGCACAGCAGCCTTGTCAAGAACGGGCTTGCCTAGGGGACTCCCGGGCCTGCCTCTTAGGATTTCACCAAAAGCTTTGTTCGCCACGTCTACTGTAGGTCAGCAGAAATTCAAGTGCGAAAACCAGCTGATCATCAGAATTACCCAGGGAGCTTCATAAAAATATAGATTCCCAGACATCCTCCTAGATTCACCTGAGCAGAATTTCAGCAGTGAGGACCTGGATTCTCCATATTGACAGGGCTTGCCGGGTGCCAACTTGGAAAACCATTTTTTTTTTTAAACATTTTTATTGCCAAGGTAAACCCACATATACCAAAATCTGTTTTCAGAATTTACCTTTTCAAAAGGGAGAAGACTGAGAATGAGAATGGTTATCCCAGGTTTTAGATTAATATATAATGTACTTATAGTAAGAGGAGAAATCTTATGGACATATATATATATATATACATATATCAAATATATACAAAAAACTAAAAATGTGGAAATATTAGCATCATTAGACTATGTTCAGTGATGATATGGTATTGCTATTATAATTTCCTTGTAATTTTTTGTATGTTTTAAATAGTCAAAGTAAAAATACACTTCCAAGTGAAGGTTACTCAGTATTATGGATTTGTCCTAATCCATTCAATCATTCCCGTAATGATGGATGCTGAGGTAGTATCTAGTTCGCAATTTAAACCCCCAGAGCTTTGGGGAAAAGCTCACTTTTATGAGCTCACATCATCAGGAAGTACAGCATCCCTTCATTTTCTACACAGTGAACTAATTTCAAGTTTGCCCTCTCATGATGCCAGGAGGGAAAGAAGTTCTAATATGTCCCTCAGAGATCTGTTCTTGCCTGAGTTAGGTTACAGTTTGTGGATTTTCCAGACTGTGGAGGATGTGGTGACTACAGAGAGAAGGTCATATTCGTCAGTAAAATACTTTTTTTCTGCAAGAATTCAGCATACATGTCCACCACCTAGTGCCCATGGTGCTTCCAGAGGCAGTGTGGAGCTTGGAAACAGTCCTTCACTTAGTGGAGTACGGAAGATAACCACTGCCCACAAGAAAAACAACCTCCATGTTGGTTTCCGAGTGGTTTTTCCTTTCCCCTGCTTTAGTTTTGCCCCTGACAGGATGATTTCCTAATTCATTGTTCTTTAAGTTGCTCTGATCTGCATCAAAAAAAAAAGGAGGCCTGGATCAGGTTCAGAATGCTATTTTCTTCCTTCTGAAGCCCAAGCCCTGGTGAGCTTTGCAGAGTGTTCAGAAGAGCCTGAAAATCCTGGAGGGTCCTCTTCCTGGGGATCAGGATTCAAAAAAGTTTGTACCTTTTACTGACAATCTGTGGATGGCAGGAGTTGACCTAAAGGCTTCTTGAGGTTTCTATATATTGCTGGTGCTGTTCGCTGAGGGCATGACTCTGTGTGCTGTGGCCAACAGTCTGCCTCAGTGGGTCCCTTTTTGAGGATCCCACTCTGCAATCAGAGCCTGGCAGCACTCATCCCACCACTGCAGAAAGTAAGATATGTCCACCTGGCCCAGATCCTGTGGTGGTTGTTTTTTGTGTTCAGCTTGAGGCTGAGAATAGTCTTCCAACTGCAGTAGTCAGTCTGTTCTTGGTGATCCTGGCGTTCTTCTTGGTATTGGGGCCAGAAAGGATACCGAGTATCTGGGTCTCCTCCTATAGTCAGCAGTCCTGGCACATAATTCCCAAGTGTTAGAGTAGAGGAGAGTTCTCTCCTCCCTGCACAGCCTGCATGGGCTGCATCATGACACTTTGTCCTTGGATCACACAAGGGACAGAGGATACGTGGGATGGGAGAAAGGTAGAAATGGTTGGTTCCTGCTGAAAGAACTGGAGGAAGGAAAATGATGAGATCTGCCTGGGAAAGTGCACAGGTCAATTTCGTGCTGCAGAGCTGTCAGACCAGGTCTCCCATTTGGGCCATCCACCGAGGAATTCACAGGCTCACTTCTGTTCTGCCCAGGGTACAGAGATCTTGGGTCCTGAAACCACATTTGAATTCTCGATTCTGGAATGCCTGTTTGGCTAGTGTTTTCCTGTTTGCAGTATCAAGGAATTGGCTCCTCTTGAAGGCTTGAACTAGAATGTTTGATTGAGATCTTGGGACGGATGTCTGGTCTCGTGTGGCTCCTTTTGGTAAGTATTCTTGAGTATAAGGCTGAGGCTGGTTCTGTCCATGGATTTGGTCTTCTCCTAGGGAGGAGCTGATCCCCAATCGTCTCTGTCTTGCTCTGTGGTTTTTAAGCCAAATCTGAATTTTAAATTCTGGAATGCCAGTTTCCTTGGCCATTTGTTTCCTGTTTGCTTTTTCAGGGTAAGGGTCATGTTCAAGCCACGCTTGCAGGATATTCTTTTGACCCTAGTTGTAAATAATCTTGCCTTGCCAGGTTTCTTTTTGTAATAGTATGTCACTTGCAGTGCTGGTCAAATCCATCTTGGGAAGAGGTATCCAGATTCTAAAAAGATGAGTGGACAACTCGGAAAACCATTTTTATAGCTTATAGAATCTAAGCCACAGATCTGGAAGAGATCTACTCTAACTTTTCCACTTTTCTATTTAAAAAAAATTAAACTCGGAAAAGTTAATTGCAATGTTGTACAATCATAACAGCTTATTTTCTTTAAAAATTGCAGTAGTGAAAAATTTTGTTTGAAGAAAAAATGTGCCTGGTGAAAAAACTGAGGGACCAGCCTAGTGATATACCAATTGAAACCTCTGGACTGATCACGGCCATGGTGATTTTGTATCATTTATGCACTTAACTTTCATTCATTTATTCACTTAACAAATGAGTATCTACTATGGACCAAGGCTGTTTTAGGAAAAGAGGATGCAGTAGTGAAGCTACTCTGCCCTCACCGAGCTTTTATTCTAGTGGAGAAGAGAGACTAGCGACAAGATAAAAATAAAATATAGAGTAGTCAGATGTAGCCTGTCAGTAAAACTAAAGTGGGGAACAGGGATTTGAAGTGTTCAGCAATGGGGGTTGGGTTGACATTTCAGACACGATGGCCAGGGAAGGCTTCATTATATGAAGGTGACTTTGGAGAGAAAAGACCTGAAGGAATTGAGGGAATTGGCCATGTGTAGATCAGGGGTACAATTATCAGGCAGAGGAAGGAGCAAATGCAAAGGCCCCGGGGTGGGAATATGCTGGGTCTGGTAGGAATAGCGAAGATGTTGGTGGGAATGTAGCAGGGTGAATGAGGAGAGGAGGGTGCATAGGAGGTGTGTCAGCGAGGCACAGGGGGGCCAGATCACACGGGTCGGTGTAAGCACTTGGGTTTTTAGTCTACATGAAATGAAAAACTATTGAAGAATTTTGGACAAGAGAGTGTTTATACCCAACCTATGTTTTAATGGAACCTCTCCGGGCAGAGTTGAAGGCAGACTGAAAGGGCAGTAGCAGAAGCAGTGTGGCCAGATATGAAGCTATTGCAGTACTTCAACTACATGTTCTGGGTGAGAGAGCATTAACCATCTCCATAATGCTAAGCATGGATATCACAGTGTGTTTATGCTTCAGAGTGACAAAGGAAGGACACTGGGAATCTGCAGTTCCCTCGGCCTGCTTGGCTCCCACACACGTCTCACGGTGAGAGCATCCTGCCAGCACAGGAGTGACACTAGTGGTTAGTGAGTAGTGCTTTTCATTCCACCTGGTACCCAAACACTAAACAAGTCCTCAAAGCATCCGTATCAGCAGACCCCACATGCTGGCTCTGGGGACTGGCGCAGGAACAGCGTCTGCTTGAGGCCAGGGAGCTTGAAGCAACAAGTACTTCCTACACAGTCTCTCTCACTCCTTGCTTTTCCTAAGTGTTTTTTTTTTTTTCATCAAGTGTTCTATAGGCTCTCTGATCCCTTTGCTCTCCGGAGCACTTCCC
The DNA here is from genome assembly GCF_937001465.1 of Orcinus orca. Classification (NCBI taxonomy): domain Eukaryota; kingdom Metazoa; phylum Chordata; class Mammalia; order Artiodactyla; family Delphinidae; genus Orcinus; species Orcinus orca. The sequence continues at coordinate 79,584,981 of NC_064561.1, read as the reverse complement.
CATGTCATCAGGGCTACAGCCTTTCCATCAAGGTTTCAACTAAGTATGTTGTCCTTCCAAAGCACTTATTAAAACAGACAGATATTTTTAAGCTCTTAGGTATGGGACTGTTGGGCTGTTGCTGGGTGAAAATGTCTATTTGCTCCAGTCTACAATTGCACCTCAAACTTTTCCTCTAAAACACAATCCTGTTATAAGACAGGTCATCATTATGATATGGGGAGTTTTGTGATACATATCAAAACTTCCTAGCAAATATCAGACTGTTTTTAATTATTTTAGCTGACTAAACTTATTTGCCAGGTCAATCTGTTCTTACAATGCTACTTGGTTTTTTCCCAAGTCAACAAATTTGCCAACTTCAAATGTATTCTAAGTGTTCAAATAAAAACATTGATGGAGGAGGGTACACAAGCCTGCAGGATGTAAGACAAACCTGATTTTCAAGAGGTAAAACATTTGTGCTACAAGAATGCAAAATGTAAGCGAACCATTTTATTGCAGAGAATTACCATTCTCAAATGTTCATTGCAACAGTCTAGAGAAGGAGAGAAAATTAGGAAGGTTTTTGTCATTTTGGATTTTATCCAAGTAACGAGAGGCATATATTTACAAGGATGTGCCAATTTTCAAGTCCAAGTATGGCAACAGATGAAATTGTACTCCCTCGGTGGTTACTGTGAAATATACACAGCTTTCAAAACCAGCATGAAGGTGAGTCAGAGTGATGGGCATTTGAGCAGAGGAGGAAGCTGACATAGTCTTTTAGGCCAAGCAGTAATCCTGGGTGCCTCTGAGGGGAGCGAGGTATTTAATCACCTCACCAGTGGGCGTCTTTCTTATTGAGTAAATACCTGGCAGCCTCAGCAGTCAGCTTGAAAGGCAGAGAGAAAAGTAAATGTCCACAGGTGAGTACCCAGTGGAGGTGCTTGTTTAAGCTAAATCCTGTGTGTCCTCTAGGGCCTAACTCAGTGTTGCCTCTCCTACCCAACTGTGGAACTGTGACTGGAGCCAGCAGGCATCTGATTTATTCTCTATGTGCAGGGTCCCAGTTACCAAACTAATTATTGAATGAATGAATGAAAAAGATGACCATGAAGGATGCTTGAGATCCAACTGGGAAGAAGTGTGTTTCCCACTGTTAGAGGTATTGGAATCAGATGCTCGATCAGTGGTTCTTAGCGTTTCTCTGTTCAATGAACATTTTTGGGTGGTGATATCAGTAAAGGGATCGAAAGGGGAACACCCCTTTTTAGAAAGAAATATTTATAAAAATTTTAAAAAGCTTTCCAGCCATTTGTTGGCCACTTTTCACACTACACCTCTTTCCTCTGATTAGCTGTAAGTTGTACTCTGCTCTCCTCCAGTCTGTCCATGACAACCTTCCACCAGTCAGATAGCTCTATAACAAAAGGCAGCTGCACTTGTGGCAAAATGCAAATTTCATTCTTTGATTACAATTGGCAGCTGACCCAGGAAGAGTTTGAGGGACACCAATGTCTGCAAGCCACTTAGAAAATCATCATTTAGGGATGCTGCAGAAATAATTCCTGTACAGGTGAGATCAGAGCACCCGCAAAGCACACATTCCAACTCTAAGTCCCTAAGCTTCTCAAAGTACAATTACCTCTGCTGTTGTCAATTTAGTCATTTTTGACATGACTCTCACGTGACCCTGTGCTAAGAGCATGAAGGTTTTGAGGGTATAAAGAATGGGAAGCTGGAAATGGCCAAAGGCATTTTGTCCTTCAAGGGTGACTTAGAAACCTGAACGTAGCCTGGCCCAGCTGGAAGAAGGCTCCTATTGTCTGTCCTCTTTCTAAACCTGCACAACTATCACCACCCCTTCTCCTGCCTCCTCTTTGCCGTGACCCTAAACCCGCAGTCTCATTCCTGCTTCCCACCGTTGTAAGGCAGAAAGAGGGGAAATCCTGAAAAATAATGTATGCTTGTAAAAACCTCTACAATAGTAGCAATTGTGATGACGTCATACCCTGACTGTCGCTAGTCAGGTTTGTCCCCTCTGTCTGACAGAGAGAAGATTCTCTCTTGTCTCTGGGTCTCCTACTGCCTCTGGGTATAAGGTTAAACCTGAGATTATCTGGTCAGCAGACAGAATCCTCCACATCTCAGGCAGCCATGGCCTTGGCAAGACTATCTGAGCTTCTAGCAAAAGGCCATGGAAGACAACAGGTGTTTGAGATCTGGGGGCATGTAGAGCTGTCAGGACCTTAGGGACACACATCCCTTCCTATTACAGATGAGGGAGTTTGGAGTAGGGAAGAGCAGTGCAGACAAGGTTATGTGAAGTTTAGTGGTAGAGTCTGAAAAACTTATTGGAGTGGCCTTGGGCTGTTTCCAATACAAATAGGATGTGAATCCTGGAGTCCCTCACTTTATTGAAAAGTTTAAAACACTTTTATTATTCATACGTGTTTAGAAACGGAACAAAAATATTTTTCTTATATGTGTAAAGAGATCATTTAATGGTAAAATATACTTGTATGAGAAATCTCCTTTTTGGCACACCAATTCTTTAGCTTGTCTCCTTATCGGCATTTTCATGTAATACATGAAAACATTACAGTAGAATTAAAGGTCTCATGCCATCTCTCCTTTTTTCAGCCTCATGTTTCTTCTCTACACTTTTTCCAATTGTCTTCTCCCTGTGCTATGGGCAGAATTGTGTCCCCCACAAAAATCCATATGTTGAAGCCCTAACCCCCCAATGTACTAGTATTTAGAGATGGTGCCTTTGGGAGGTAATTAGGTTAGATGAGGTCATGAGGGCAGGGCCCTCTGAATGAGGTTAGTGCCCTCATAAGAAGAACCTGTGATCTCTTTCTCTACCATGTGCAGACACAGCAAGAAGGCAGCTGTCTGCAAATCAGGCTGAGAGTCCTCACCAGAACCCAACCACACTGGCACCCTGATCTAGGACTTCCAAGCTCTAGATCTATGACAATAAATTTCTGTTCTTTAAGATACCCAGTCTACAGTATTTTGTTGTGGTAGCCTGAGCTAACCAAGACACCCTGACTCTCTTTCTCTCACTGTCATTCTACTTTCTCCCTCTACTACACTCTTCCGAGAGGGCAGAGACAGAGGGTATAGACCTGGTGACTGTGATTGCCTATGTAAGGCCACCTTGCTGCATTTTTACCCCTTTATCATTAGAATTCAGTGAAAGAAGTGTCTTACCTATATTGCGTTATTTTTTTAAAAAACAAATTAAAAAATATTTTTGACCAGTTTGCCTTTGGGAATGATGCTAAACTCCTTTCTTCCCTGTGCAATTGGTAGAAAATAACTTCTCCTAAAAAGAGAGGGAAAACTGGGGAAAGAAAGTATTGAAGGAGAGGTCAACGAGAAAGGAGAATCTGACAGACATAGACAAGGAGAGATGCTTCTGATGTCCCCTTTGTCCCTGAGCCTCATGGTGCCCAGCCCTCTCTATCCTGCCTGCCATTCCTTTCCTTAACATCTTCCCACTGCCGCTTGCTGCCATTTCCCTTCTATTCTTTCCTCTCCTGTTGAAACTCCCTTCAACCCCTAAGAACCCATTCTCCCAAGCCCAGATTTCCATGCCTCTACCTTCTAGAGTAACAGAAGACATGATCTCTGTGCTAATAGTTGAGGACCAGCAATCCTCCCTCCCGAATAACAACTGTACATGTTAACAAGAGCCATCGGCAGGGAACACATCCACCTTTGTTTCAAAGACTGCTCATCCAAACCTAAGTGTCCATCGATAGATGAATGGATAAAGAAGACTGGCACACATATACAATGGAATATTACTCAGCCATAAAAAGAAACTGAGTTGTTTGTAGTGAGGTGGATGGACCTAGAGACTGTCATACAGAGTGAAGTATGTCAGAAAGAGAAAAATAAATACCATATGCTAAAACATATATATGGAATCTAAAAAAAAAATTTTGTTCTGACGAACCTGGGGCAGGAAAGGAATAAAGACACAGACGTAGAGAATGGACTTGAGGACACAAGGAGGGGGAAGGGTAAGCTGGGACGAAGTGAGAGAGTGGCATGGACTTATATATACTACCAAATGTAAAACATATAGCTAGTGGGAAGCAGCTGCACAGCACAGGGAGATCATCTCGGTGTTTTGTGACCACCTAGAGGGGTGGGATAGGGAGGGTGGGAGGGAGACACAAGAGGGAGGAGATATGGGGATATATGTATGCATATGGCTGATTCACTTTGTTATACAGCAGAAACTAACACACCACTGTAAAGCAACTATACTCCAATAAAGATGTTAAAAAAAAAAAAGAGTTCTCATCCAAAAGGAAACTCCAGCTCAGCACTATCCAATAGAACTATAATGAGAGCCACAAATGATACTTGAAATTTTCTAGTAGCCACATTTTTAAGAAGTAAAAACAAATGAGTAAAATTGATTTAAAAAATATATTTTAGTGCAATGTAATCTAAAATATATCATTTTAATACATAATCAATTTTTTAAGCCTAATAAGATATTTCACGTTATTTTCAAATCTGTCTTCCAAATCAAATGTGTATTTTATACCTGCAGCACATCTCAATTCAAACCAGCCACATTCAGTTGGTTAATGGCAGCATGTGGTAAGTGGCTACCGTATTGGGCAGCACAGCTGTAGTCAGAAAAAAGGAAAGGTGAGGCCCAGCATATCAGCAAATGAGGAAGCCCCCCACCCCATCCTATGGACTCCTTCTTCTGGGCTTGAAAGCACAGGCCTCTTGAAGAGGGCACAAATCAAATGCTTCTTTGCGATTTGAGATTTTTTTCATTGCTTTTTAAGAAAGATACCCAAACTACCGTCTCCTTAAATATTATCATTAGAATCCCATATGTTCAGAACAAAGATTTCTCCATAGATTCTTGAAACGTAGTACATTGCTGACAGTAATTTCTAAAAGCAGAGACCAGCCTGATCTCTCCTCTCATCACTTTTGTGAAGCCAAAGCATTGTGTCCAGTGTGCAATGTGGTGCTCAAGCTCTCACCCCGCGACTTCTCGAGAAAATTATGGCCACAAATTAGTTTTATTTGCTGAGAAATGGGTGATTCCCTGCCTGCACTGGCTATCACAACAAAGCTGCCCCAGCTTTAACAGGTGTATAGGTACACAATAGTAGCAGCCCTTTGTACCCTGGACTTACTGTTATGTTTCTTTCAAGTGCAGCTGTGGGTTTGCTTTCACTGCGGTTTGAGTAGAGGCTGGACCTTCAATTACAGCAATTAGCTGTAGACACCATGTGTCAAGTTCATTCATATGCTATTAGCTCAATTAATCCTACCATGGTGCCCAAGCCCTTGATGTCCCTTACTTTTTATAGCTGAAGTCTGCCTTTTATACAACGTAGAGAAATTATTTTAATGGTAGAAATTTCAGGATGAGTGATGTGGAGGGTGGTACTGCTAAAATCTAGTAGAATGAGGTTTCCTTTCAGTAGTTAAATTTTTTTGACCATCTAGTGATATTTGTTTTCAAGGATTTCCTGCTTCCAGTCACTAATCTTTTATCTCTTTGACACAGCCTCTCTTTCCTTCCTTACTCAGACCTTTATCCTTATCTGAGGGGTTACCTTATAGAAATTGATAAAGATAAGTTTTTATATTCAGGAGGCATTTGTGATTTTATTGACATGCTGAAAAGTATTCAGACCTAAAAGAAATTAATCTCTATACCCTGCTACAGAGTTTTCCTGATCACCTCAAATTACACCCCTGCCAACTCTAAAGCTGACTTGGGTTAAGAAACTAGTCCTTTCTCATTATCACTTTTCCCAAAAGGGACAATGGCAACTTTTTTTTTCCCAGTCAAATTAAAATTCACATTGAAGTGTATTTCTACTTGATTGTAGCTCTTGTGAAGAATTATGAAGAAACGATAACACGAAATCTGGGATGGCTACTGTTTGTAGATTGGATTTTCAAGGACAGCTCATTCCCATGGTTAATTGAAAGTTAAATGCGTATAAACAAGAGTTGGCAAAGATTGATTCTCCTCCCTCTCCAGAGGCTTCTAAGATTTCTTTTCACGAGCACCCAGGGTCCTTCCCCACACTGGTGCAGATTCCGTTCTCAGTATATCTGGCCAGATGACGCAACATCTGTGTTCTCTTTTAAGAACGTGAGAAATGAAACTTTTTCATCTTCCCTTTCTTTGAGTTCTGGGAAATCCAATTAAAACTGTTCAGATTTTCCTTTTCTTGTTTGCTTTAGAAGACAGCTTACTGGAAGAGGGCTGTGGTGGTCTCCTGCCTGTGGAAGAAGGTGACCGAAAAATCAACCTGATTGTGGAGTTGTCGACCCAGGTTTCCCATCAGACTGAGAAGATCACTCAGCTGGAAAAAATTTTAGAAGAAAAGGAAAGGAAGATTCAGCAGCTGGAAGCCGAGCGGGAGGCCCATCCTTTCCCAGAGGTCAAAGACTCTCCAGAATGTTTACAAGAGGCCAATTTTCTTTAATTTTCTTTAATAATAGCATCACTCCTGTGGTCTATGACGAGGATATTCAAAGATTCTCAGTAAAAAAAAAAAAAAAAAAAGTTTATTAAGTGTCATCAAGGTAAAGTCCAGAGCCCAAGCAGACTCACTGGCAAACTCAAGTTCAAGTTCACGGGTTTGACCTATTCTATAAGGTTCATATCGGAAGGAAACAAAACAAAGGGAAGTCCTCAGATGCAAACACTGAATGTTTCCCCTTTAGACATTTGTCACATAATCCACACAGCTGTAGAATACTTTGTTTTCAGACATTCCTGATAACAGAGGGAGAGGAAAAAACACAAAGCTAGAGAGATGGTCAAAGAACTTAGCATTATCCTCTTACCAGAGGTTTGTCACACTGCAAGGGAAGAGTGGCATGAATCTCATTTTATTATGCAGCTCAACTGTGAACAGAAAGCAGTCATGGAGGGTGAGCTTCAAACTGGGGAATGTTGGGGTACTGAGAGCAGAATCATTGCCAACAGATTAAATAGCCATGAGGTCTGTCTTTTCGTATCCTCTAGAATATATTTCTCAATGGCATGTATTTTATTAGCATTTAGCAAGGGTAGAAATGAAGTAAAACCAAACCAATCAAAAGAAATAAAGAATGGATGAATCAGAGCCGCAGTCCTTTGGGAGAAGTGTCCTGGGACAACATCTCCTTGGGAAAACACATAACACTGATTTTTCCCTTACGAGCAACATTAAGACCAAAGCAAAATACACCATTACAATTGTACCGAGGAGCTGTGGATGGCACAAAATAACATCAGGAAAAATAGAGGATGGGCAAAGGAAAGCTGCCCTGTAATTAATGGAGTAGAAGACCTCATATCATATCTCACTCATCCCCTTCAAATGAACTATTTCTCATCCAAAAAGACAAGCTAGTTACTAACTTTAAGACCTTGGGGCTTAATTCTTACTCTCTCTGTACTGCAGGACTCAGGCAAACAGCTATAGCTATCCCATGAGTCTGACTGTATTGCTACTTCTCGATTTAATTCAATCAGTTCAACAACTACTCATCAGAACTCTTCTATCTACCAGGCACAATAGTAGATGTTAGCAATATCCTAGAAAACATGAAAATCACAACTTTTATCATTCAGGAATTCACAGGCACAGTTAAAGAGTCTCCTTAAAACAAAGTTTTTAAACCTGACTTTTTTTTTTTTTAAGGAAGTATTGAGTTTTGGACTCATAATAGCTTTGCAATATTGACTCTAGAGGTTCACTACAAAATAAAACCATGGTTTTACCAGTAGGTTCTATGTTCCTATAAAGCTAGAATCTTCCCATATCTGTACATAACCTCAGAATTTCACCTGAAATGTCTGCAAGTATGTACAGGTGCAGTCCATTATCAGAAATGAAACCAACTTACAACTCTATGATCATGAATACACACCTACCCCAGAAAGTGACTTGAAGCACTTTTCCACGGTTCCAAAAGAAGCTTTTCCATGGAGTCTACATCAGTCCCTCACTTCAGAAATCCCTTCTCTCCTGTCCCTCCTTCTCACCTCTTCAAACCTTATGATCCCCTTTGTCTTTCCTGTTTCTCTGGTATTGATGAGGGTACCCTGTTCCAGTCTTGAAGTTCTGCCCATTGTATCTGACACCATGGTAAGAATGAAAGTTGCCACGTTTTTACTGCATATTACTGTGAGAAAGCTTTAAATCTTTCAGTTTGGTAAGAGTGGACTATCTCCAAGACAAACTATTCCCTGCAATTTTCTTGTGTTATTTTGATCATCAAGTCTCCATTTCTTTATTTTACCAAAGATTATCTTAATCCCATGGGATACTGAGGCTGAGAAAGATGAAAAGCAGGGAGGGGGAGGGGGGAAAAAAAACACCTCATCACACCCCAAATAGGAGGGTGTTCACTTCTAGATCAATTTCCCCTGGCTAATGTCTTGGCCAACCCTCAGCATGAAAGTAGCCTTACAGCGGAGATAAAATGACAGAGCTGGAGCTGCTGTTAATAATTAATAGAGCCTGTCACCTCTACATATCTAAGGACCAGCCACTGAAGAAGAAAGCATCCAGAGTCATATTACCCTGCAAACCCATCTTTACAAGAAACTGATCTTGACTCAGGTCTAGGTTATCCTCAAATCAGAATCGGGGGGGATATTTGGTCCAAAGGTGAACAGACTAATCTCTGTTACTGACACCTAAGCAAGAAGAATTCTTTAGATATCCAGGTTTGATGAGGAGGTGGGAGGTGAGAAGGGTTGTTACTGGCCTCTGGCCTCTGAGACATTTATAAGTACAAAATTTCACATTCCCTGCTGAACATTTATGCCATTGTGTGCCCCCCAAATTTCATTTCCATTTTCTGCCATTCCTCCAGAGAACTGGGTAGTAAACTTCAGATTGTGCCAAATACCTGGTTCAGACAAACTACAAATCAGATTACAGCCCACACTGTAAAGCCAAAGTCTCATTTTTTAAGAGCCAGTTGGATTGCTGAAACAGTTTACTGATCTTTAAAATATCTGTTGTAAATATCACAAGACAGCATGCTGATGCCCTTATTCTTAAAGAAAATTTAGGCAATCATAAGGTAATATACCTGGTTCAAAATAATTGGAAATTAAAAATTTAAACTATTTAACAAGTAACAAAAGTCATTCTCTAATAGTCTAAAAACATTTACAGAAATATATGCAGTTTTAATTCTCCTTTTTCACCAGTCATTAACTTTTCTCAGGGAGGAAGTTAAGTTGAACGTGTGGTATGGCTAATCAATTTAATAAATGTTGGATTTTTTAACAATTTAATTTCATTATTATGTGCATGACAAGCTGAAATCATAGTAATAGACCTGTTAAAGACTAGCAGAAAAGTAAGTCACTGGAGAAACTGACCCGGAAATGTGAAGGGGGTGCCTTAGGTTTCAATGAAGTTCAGCAAAACTATACTATTTTTGCCTAAATGCATTTCTGGGAAAGAATGAATTCAGTCAAGTTTTAGTTATCTCTTACACTCTCTGCTTATCCCCAAACCCAATCATTTGCTTCTACGTTACACTGAAGTAAAGAAGTATTACACTGAAGTATTTATTTGCTTTAATGCAATAAATAGAGAAGTGCTGATGAACATTGCCGGCCTAAGTCAAAATAATATATATTTGGAAATTATCAAGTATGGGGACTGCAGAGACAAAACTATTCCAAAAGACATAAGAAAAGAAACATATTTAAAGGACTTGGAAAATCAGCTTGAGATTCAAAAATTCGACTCTCGTAATTTGAAAAAATTAGACAAAAAAAAGAAAAAAGTAATTTCTAAAGGCTAAATTATTACTATAATTTCTCCCCTGCTATTACAACAAAATCTTTTGTTAAGATTTCCCATACACGAGAGAACATTTTTTGCTAGTTCAAGTAGGAAATAACCTTTTTAAAATAAAGTACTAGTACACTGGGACAAAGTTCACAGCAAAAGATAGGGCTGGCCGTGAGATTTCCCATACCTAATGAAATTAGGTCTTTTACGGTAACACAAACAAACAAAAAAACCACTAAAAACAGTTATCAGGTTCCCAGAGCAATTGAGCATCTGAATTAGATACTCAGTACATTCCCAAAAACATGAACCTGTGGCAAGAGGACATTTAATGAATTGTCTGACCATTTCCATCCCAAAGGTTTAAGTTCGCTTTTTATTTAACAAGAATGACCCTTAGTGCTCAAATCCAATAATACCCAATCTCTTGTTCTTGGGTGAAAAAACTCACATGATGTATTGTCTAATAACTCTTGAATCCATTTTCTTAAAAGTCACAAATTAGCTTAAACAAAAGTTTACTGTCTGATGTCACATTTTTCAAAGAATGATGTTATCACAGGCAAAAGATGACAGCTGAAGGGGAGAGAAGGAGCTAGCCTAGCACCAGCTCTTTGTCATATGGGGTCCAAACAATAATAACAGTGAGTTCTAGTTAAAAGAAAAAAGCTGATAATATAATCTTTGGCCCTGTACTAAAAAGATGTGCCTTATTTTTTAATATAAATTTATTTTATTTTATTTTTGGCTGCATTGAGTCTTCGTTGCTGTGTGCAGGCTTTCTCTGGTTGTGGCGAGCAGGGGCTACTCTTCGTTGCGGTGCATAGGCTTCTCATGGCGTTGGCTTCTCTTGTTGCGGAGCACAGGCTCTAGGCGTGCGAGCTTTAGTAGTTGTGGCACACGGGCTCAGTAGTTGTGGCTTATGGGCTCTAGAGTGCAGGCTCAGTAGTTGTGGCACATAGGCTTAGTTGCTCCGCGGCATGTGGGATCCTCCCGGACCAAGACCCAAACTCGCGTCCCCTGCATTGGCCGGCAGATTCCCAACCACTGCGCTACCAGGGAAACCAAGGTGTGCCTTATCGCGTAGCTCGTATTTGAATGATGTTGGTATGGTAACAGTGAAAGAAACAATAAACAGCTATAGTGGATGCCCTATTATCTTGCTAGGGACCTGCATTTGCTAGCCAACAGTTATGTATATAGGAGTATAACTAATATTTACATAGCAATTTATAGTTATCTAAACATTTTCAAATAGATTATTTTATTTAATTTTCATGAGATAGGTTTTAGCTAGGTAATTAATCCCAAGCTTATAACTAGGAAATGCCAGAACAAGGGCCCGCGGGCCCCAGGCCAGTATAACTTTCACAACACTCACCACCCCTATGCAGTTATATAACAAAGACATCCATTGTCTACACATCTTTCTCAGGTCAGCCCGCATTGCCATTTAAAGGAAAAACAATTTTCCATGGGTACCTTCTTTCTCAAGTTTATTCCACAAGAGGAGTCAAAAAGCTGTCCAGATTCAACTGATCATATTAATTGGTTTGGTCAAAACTGTGTTTTGTCTTTGGTTTGCTCATTGTGTTTTATTTTAAAGTAATTGCTTTTAAGAAGAGTGGGGCCGCACTCTACAGTGTGCCCTGGGTCCCACCATTTCCTATTGTCTTATACCAGGCTGCTTAAGACATTTATTTTAACTGCCTTGCCCTATAGATAAATGGTTTGGAATCCCTGCCTGGAATACAATGCGTACGCCAGGTCCAGTTTGGTATGTTGTTACCATAAATTTAAATGTCTTGAGTTTTTGATTTACAGTCATATATATATATATATATATATATATATATTCAAAATAAGAAATTTTTCGATAAAAAATTTTAGACAAAATGAGTACATTACATCCTACATTCAATTGTTAATTAAAACATTTTCAAATAGATTATTTTATTTCATTTTACATTCAGTGGTAATGCATATTCCCGTATGCATGACAGAGGCAGCACAAAGACCTAAAGAAAGTAACCAAGAGTTCACTGCAGCTTCCTCATCAGTTCAGGACAGTTTCTAAATCTCTGGGGGTTTTTTAATCAATTTTTTTGGAGTGTAGTTGCTTTACAATGCTGTGTTAGTTTCTGCTGTACAGCAGTGAATCAGCTATACATTATACTATATCCCTCTTTTGTGGATTTCCTTCCTATTTAGGTCACCACAGAGCATTGAGTAGAGTTCCCTGTGCTATGCAGTAGGTTCTCATTAGTTATCTATCTTATACATAGCAGTGTATATATGTCAACCCCAATCTCCCAATTCATCCCACCCCCCTCTTCCCCCCTTGCTATCCATACATTTGTTCTCTATTTCTTTTTTAATGTGTGTGCTGTGTAGAAGGGAATTCTGACAGAAAAATGTCATTTGACCCACACCACAAAGCTCAAGTAAGTAGGTAAATGATGACTAACAGAACTGGTATTTTCTAAAGGAAGAAATCCAACACACAGACGTTCTACTTATTTCATCTACAAAACTCCCCTTTGCATCCAGTGGCATCAGTTCTATTTCATGCAGATGGAGAAGCAAAGACAATTAAGGGACATCTGTAAAGATTGTTTGTTCTATTTCTAGTTACTTTTTTCTCCTATTTAGATGAAAACTTAGGCATTAGGTCTCCTTAGCACATTTAGCATATTTAGTAGTAATGCCTTACATTTATAAAGTAGAATTAAAAATTATGCCTCTGGGGCTTCCCTGGTGGCACAGCGGTTGAGAGTCCGCCTGCCGATGCAGGGGACACGGGTTCGTGCCCCGGTCCGAGAAGATCCCACATGCCGCGGAGTGTCTGGGCCCATGAACCATGGCCGCTGAGCCTGCGCGTCCGGAGCCTGTGCTCTGCAACGGGAGAGGCCACAACAGTGAGAGGCCCGCGTACCGCAAAAATAAATAAATAAATAAATAAATAAATAAAAATTATGCCTCTGCTTGACTGACAACCCTGTGTTTCCTATTTACAGATGGGAAAACTGAGCTCCAAACGTTGGAGCTAGACTTGTAGAGTCCAGAACAGGGGTCAGCAAACTACAGCTACAGGCCAAATCAGGATTGCCACCTGTTTTTGTGTGGCTGGTGAGCTTAGGGTGGTTTTTACGTTTTTAAAAGGTTGAACAAAAAAAATCATATTCATAACACAAAAATTATATGAAATTCACATTTCACTGTCTATAAGGTAAGTTTTATCCGAATACAACCATGCTCATTGTGTAGGTATTGTCTCTGGGCTGTCTTCCTGCTATGGTGGCAAGGTTGAATAGTTGTAACAGAGACCTATAGCCAGCAAGCCGAAATATCGAGGCCTTCATGGAAAAAAATTGCTGACCCCTTGTCTAGAGCAAATTAAATGAATTGCCTGAAGTCATACAGCTAGTAAGTTTCAGAACTAGGCTTGAGTGTGATGTTCTTACTCCAGTTTGACTCCTTATGATACAGACACATTTACACAGACTCATTCTCAAATTGGCATCACAAGGAAAATATGTTACCCAGGGATCGCCAAATCTCACCAGGTTATGGTTAAAAAATAAGCTCATATGTCTTTTATTACTCTGTAACAGAATGCTTTTTCAGATTATTAACGCATTTTTCTCCCTGTATTTATCTCATTCTATTCCCACATTAAAAATGTAGCTTGCTCTCTGCTCTCTTGTCTAGAACCCAAGAGTTTTGTATAAAAGCAAACGGAGAAGCTAACCATGAGAGACTTTCTTTCTATGCTTTTGTTTCCAAAGCTTAAGTCCATTGCAGAAAGAAGGGTTGAGAAAGAGTCTCTGAGGGGAGTGTGAGGAGACAGGGAGGGATTCCCTCCACCCCTGAGGGGAGATCAAGAGAGGCATGTGTGCCCCGTCAGCAGCAAGAACCTGTCCCTTCTCCCTGCCCTTGCTTTAGGGATGCAGCAGGATCTCAAAGGGATCAGCCACATGGAACACCAGGCAGGTTGGATTCTGAGGACCAGGATTTCAAGCCCTGCCACGAGTTTCATACCCATGTGTGTCTTCAATGTGAACAAGCAGCAGACTTGAGGGGACCAAGCTGACTGGGAAGACAGGGGACTCAGCATCAGCAAATGACAGAGAAGTGTCTCAGAACCAAGAATCCTGGCATGAAGCCAGGGGAAGGGAAGACTCAAAATGAGTCAAACTTCCTGCCTCCTTCATGGGATAGGGACTCAGAGTCACTATTCAAATAATTTATAGAAAATAAAGAAAGGAATTTGTGCAGACTTGAGTTTGCAGATTGAGATTCACATGAGCCCTACTGTTTAAAGTCTCCATTAAAAATGCAAATCACAAAGACTCCACACCTCCACCCAAAAATTCTTGCTGGGGCCAAACTTCCGTTGGGTTCTGCTCCCCAAGAAACTTATGGAAATCCCACCTTGCTGGTGACTCAGCACCTCAATCTGCTGTTCTCACCCCTAACTGTAGGTACAATTAATTATAATCATTAAACACAGAACAGGGAACTTCCAATCTGAACTGCTCATCACTTTCCCAGATCAAGGAAATGAGAGAGTTAAATGTTTTGTTTATTGCCAGCTAGTACTAGTTATACTAAAAGGTTTGTTTTAAGATGAGTTTGGTGGAATTTTCCCCAAAATGAAGTTGATTAGAATTTGCCCTAAAGTTAGATAACTTGGTAAAGCACATGTCTTATATATATTAGATGCTCATGGATGATTCCTAATTCTTCCTGATGATCTAAGTAGTGTTGGAACAAAGGGAATATTATGGCAGCTTTATAAAATAAACAATTTAATTTTGCTCCCAGTTTGAGAGCTCATTATGAGACTCTTCATTCTGTTACATTTTTTTTTAAAGAATTTTACAGAATTATAGTCAGTTGGATAATGAAATGGCACTGACATACTTTTCACCTTGAAAGCAATACACACATGATTGAGATAACTATCATTTCAAATGCATTTGAAAATGTGCAACTCTTTCCCATAGCCAATAAGAGACTTTAATAAGTAATGTATATATAATGTAATATCTAGAGTAACCACTAAAAATGCTGTACAAAGAGAGACAGATGAATCAAAATAGATTTTTTAAAAATGCCCAAATAACCCAAAAGAAAGCAGAAAAACAGAAAATAGAGAAATAAGTAAACAAACAAAATTTAAAAATAAAATAGTGTTAAACCCTAACATAGTAACAGTTCCATATAAATATAAATGATATAAATATACCATTAAAACACAGGAAATGGAAGAGCAGATTTAGAATATGACTGAACTATATGCTGCCTCTGAGAAAACCATTTCAAATATAATAATATAGGCAGGTTGAAAACTTAAAAATGTAAAAAGATATATTATACAAACACTGCTCAAAGGAAAGAAGCAGTGGCTATATTAATATCAGATAAAGTAGACTTCGGAGCAAGGAAAATTACCAGAGATAGAGAGAGACATTATATTGTAATAAAAGAGTCCACCAAGAAGATATAGCAGTGCTATATATATTGGCATATACAACAGAGCTGCAAAATATGTGAAATAAAACATGATAGAACTGAAAGGGAAACAGACAAATTCACAATTGTAGTTAAATAGTTTAAAACCCCTCTCTCCACAATTGATAGAACAACAAGAAAGAAAATCAGCAATGATATAGAAGAACTCAACAACACCATTAACCAACAGTATCTAATCAACACTCACAGAACATTCCATTTAACAAGAGAAGAATAAAAATTCTAAAAAAATCAATAAAAGAGATGGTTTTTTGAATAGATCAATATAATTGACAACTTCCACAAGTCTGACAAAGAAAAAAGAAAGGAGACCCAGCATGTTATATCAGGAACAAAACAGTTCCTGGGAAGTATAATAAGAGAATCTGCACACTGAAATTTGACGATTTAGAAGAAATGAACCAATTCCTTAAAAAAGCTCAGACCACTACAACTCAGTCTATATAAAATAGATAATTTGAATAGTGCTACAAATATTAAGGAAAGTGAATTAATAATTTTAAAACAAAAAATAAATCCCCAGGCCCAACAATTTTACCAGTGAATTCTAAATATTTAAAAGTATTAATACTAATTTTATGTAATCTCTTCCAGAATATAGAAGAGAAATGTATTAGACAGGGTTCTCCAGAGAAACAGAACCAGTAGTGTGTGTGTGTGTGTGTGTGTGTGTGTGTGTGTGTGTGTGTGTGTGTGGATAGGTAGATAGATAGATAGATAGATGTGTGTGTGTGTGTGTGCATGTATTCATGGAGACAGAGAGAGCAAGCAAGGGAGAGAGATTTATTTTAAGGAATTGGCACATGTGAGTATAGGGACTGGTAAGTCCAAACTCTGCACAGTAGGCTGGAGACCCACAGAAGAATCAATGTTGTAGTTTAAGTTCAAAGGCAGTGTGTTGACAGAATTCCCCTTCCTTCAAGGGAAGTCAGTTTTTTCTATTAAGGTCTTCAACTGCTTAGATGGGACCCACCCATACCATAGAGGGTAATCTGCTTTCAAAGTCAGCTGATTTAAATGTTAATTTCATTTAAAAAATATTTTCACAGAAATATCTAGAATAATGTTTAACCAAACATCTGGGTACCATGGCCTAGCCAAGTTGACACACAAAATTAATTATCACAAGAATACTTTCCAACTTATTTTATAAAGTTAGTATTACCTTGATGTCAAAACCAGATAAAGAAACTAAGACCAATATCCCTCATAAATATAGACTCAAAAAATTTTAACAAGATTTTAGCAATACAGTATTCAGCAATAATGAGAAATAATTATACATCATGACCTAGAGAGGTTTATTCCAGAGATACAAGACTAGTGCAATACTCAAAACTAAATCAATGTAATCTACCATATTAACAAGCTAAAGAAGAAAAATCACATAACACATCAACAGATATACAAAAAGCATTTGACAAAATTCAATACCCTTTCATAATTTTAAAATTCTCAGAGAAATAGTGATAGAGAAAAATTTGTTCAACTTATTCCCTCATGAACTTATTGTCTTGATAAAGAGCACCTATAAAAAACTTACAGGTAACATTACAGTTAATGAGAAAAGACTGAATATTTTCCCCTTAATATTGAGAACAAAGCAGGGATGTCCAGTCTCACCACTCTTACTCAGCACAGTGCTGGAAGTCATAGCCAGTGCAATAAGGCAAGAAAAGGAAATAAAAGGCATACAGATTGGAAAGGAAAAAATAAAACTGTCCCAAATTACAAATTTGTAGAAAATCCCAAGGATCTAGAAAAATACTTATAGGAATAATAAGTGAGTTCAGCAAGGTCTCAGGATACAAGATAAAAATACAAAAATTATTGTATTTCTATGTAGTAGCAATGAATATGTAATTAAAACACTGCAATAAAAAATGCATTACCATTTACAATCACCTTATTTCTTTAATTAAAAAAAATGCTAGTGTAAATCTAATAAAACATGTATAGGGCTTGTATACTGAATATTGTAAAATGATAAAAGAAATCAAAGATCTAAATAAATGGAGAGGCATATTGTGTTCACAGATTGGAAGACTCAACATAGTAAAGACATCAACTATCCGCAAAATAATATAAAGTTTTAACATAATTCCTATAAAATCTGAGAAATATTTTTGTATATATAGAAAAGATTTTTCTAAAATTTGTACGTAAAAGCAAAGGAACAAGAATAGCTAAACAATTTGGAAATATTTGAGGTAATAATGACTGAGAACTTTCAAAGTTAATGATAGACAACAAATCACAGATCCAGGAAGCTCAGAATATACCAAGCAGGTTAAATGCAAAACACACACACTTATGCATATCATATTCGAACTTCAAAAAGCAGATACAGAGAAAATCTTTAATAAAGCCAGAGGGAAAAAATCACCTTACCTATAAAGAAATAAGGATAAGAATTATAGTGGACTTCTTGTCAGAAACCATGCAAGTACAAACAAAGTTAAATATTTAAAGTGTTGAAAGAAAAAAGCCATCAACCTAGAATTTTATATCAGTGACATAATTCTTCAAAGATTAAAGGAGAAATAAAGTCTTTCTCAGAACAGCAAAATTATAGAGATGGAGAACAGATTAGTGCTTGTCAGATGTTAAGGGTCAGGGAGGAAAGTGCATGTGGTTGTGATAGGGCAACACGAAGATCCTTATGGTGATGGAAATGTTCTGTACCTTGACTGAATCAATGTCAATATCCTGGTCGTGATATTATACTTAAATTTTGCGAGGCATCACCATTGGGGAGATTGGGTAAAGAATGTACAGAATCTCTGTATTATTTCTTACAACAGCGTGTGAATCTATAATGATCTCGAATAAAAAATTTAATAGGGAAAAGAAACTCAGTCTGTTTAGGATTGTTTCTTCTTTATCCTTATCCTGGGGTTGATGCTAATAAACTCTGAGAGGATGTAAGCAGATGGCACCTCTGCAGCAGCAGGCAGTAGGTGTCTATTTATGTGTCAGGCCCAGGCTGGCTTCCTACTCCAGGTGTGACTCATCCTATCTTATTCCCATGGTGTTTGGAGGGGCTGCTACCTTGACCTGGCTCCCACATAGCATCTGTTGTCCATCTGCTAACATGTGGCCTCAGTCCCCTGGTCGTGATGTAACCCCTCAGTCCTGCCACAGGACCTACCCAGTGGCTCTCCTCAGCTTACATCAGTGACCTGCTCTTGGGAGAGTTTTGAAATGCCTTTGCTCGTAACTTCAAGTGTGCATAAACTGAGAAACCGTCTGTGGCCCCTCCTCCCCAAGTACATTGTGCCACCAGCTTTCATCAATACCTGCCACCTGCCACATCAGAATGGCATGGGAGGGAGGGGTCATTTCCCTGAGAACTGCTGACCCATGGTCCAAATCCTGGTCGTACGTTTCTATTTTCCAAACTGCACACTTAACAGGGGGTTTCCTCACGTCCACATTCTCACAGACTTGACCACAAGAGAAACTGGTTCTTCAAGGATGCTTGTAAATTTTTCTGTCTTCTATCTAAACCAGCGATTTTGAACCTACGAACCAAGAATATGCCACCTTTGTTATTCAGGTTTCATAACGTCTTCCCTTCCCTAAAGCAATGTGCAACTTATGTCTAACTTATTTGGGCTGAAGGAAAAAATCTTTGGGCAACCAAGTGAAGAGAAGAGATTTAAACAGCCTGACAAAAAGAACAAAGCACATCAATTAATATATTGGGGAGTCCACCCCCCAAAAAATTACATTGGGGTGAGGGGTTACATCACTACAGTAAAGTATCACTGTGTTGTGCGAAGGGTACATCAGCAATGCTCCCAACGTACCATCCCTCCCACAGCATGCAGGGCCTCAGCTACCGGGCTGCTGCTGTGAACACTGCAGACAATTTGTTTCCAAAGATAATTCAAACCTGCCATGACCTTAAGACTCAGGAGCCTCTTTGGAAATACTTATTAATGTGAATGTTTTCATGTTTCTTAAAGAAAAAGGAAGAAATACATGATAGAAAAAAAAGAAAAGTTCAGGAAAACCTTGAACAGAAAACCTGAAGGAAGTGGACCTTTTGCAAACCCTTGTCTTAATTTTATCTTGACAACGAAGCTTCCCTTTTCCTATCCTCTGTGCTGCCTCCAACTTCCTGATACCTTTCACTGCACTGAAGCCCTGTTTCCACGCAGACCCTTGTGATGTCTTCTTGCTGCACAATACAAAGGTCCTTTTTAAAAGCTCTGTGCTGGCAGTATACTTGTTTGGTACTTACCAGCTGCTTGCTAAGTCTCTTCACATCCTGGTGCACAGAGCACTATAGATAATAAACGCTGTGAATTCCTTATAATTACCCAAGCCAACGTCCCCTTGGTCAAAGATTTTAAACACAAGAAAATCCTTTGTGTGAACAGGAAACTGATTTGCGTACTTACTGTTAACTAGACAAAAAACTTGCAGGTGAATTGCATTTGTTCTCTTGGCAGCTCTGTTTGCATAAAAGGCTTAACTGGAAGATTAAAGCAAATTCTATCTTAAAATATTGAGCTATAAAATCATACACCTGCTCAAGAGTTCAAAGAACCATGGTCTTATTACATGTTGTATAAGCGTCTAGAAAATTTTACACAGAAAGGGGTTCATAATAACAAACCTGGACATCTTAGGCAAATCCTGCCCAAGTCCAAGGTTTCCTGGGCTGGCAGAATGAAAAGAGAAGGCTAGATGTATCAGCTTCCTCAAGGAAAGCTAGCTAGGCTGATGGCGTGGAGTGCTTTGGAATCTTGCACAGTATCGTTGACGCGAAGGACTGCTGAGTTCTAAAGGGCAGGGAAAACATGAAGCCACTTTTGGATTCTATGACAGAAAGGTTTTGCTAATTCCAGAATAATTATGGTTATGAGGAAGAATGCTGCTTCCTGGCCTATATGGTGATTACCCTTTATTTTCCGTTAAAGATAAGTGTGGACCGAGAGAACAAAAATGGATGGGAAACATATAAGAAATTTTAGAAAGGCTATGGGTTGTTCAAGCTTTCACCAAGACTGAAACTTCCTGGAAAACTACCCACACGCAAGCTAATATTAATATGACCCAGGGGTGCAGAGGATGATGCAGGGAGAAGCCCATTCATCTAGATGTTAAGAAAATGACAATTGTTTTTAGTACTACCTACAATTTTCAAATAAATGACCTAATGATGCACAGTACGAATAGACCACCTCTTAGAGGATAGCTGGTTTTTCTTTTTTAACCCTGAAGAAGGAAATGATCCTCCTGGGCTCTGTCTGTGTCCTGAAGCTGCTCTGGGGCCCCTGCCAAGGATTGCTCGCCAGGCACCTATCGTGTTTTTGATCTCATCCAATCCTTCTGCCTTATGCTCTCACTTCTTTTCTCTTTAATGTTAGGTGATAGAAGTGACCTGCACTCCCTGGCTGCCTGCTTAGAGCAGGGAAGATCGCCTTGGGCCAATGTGAAAAATCAGTTGTTGGCTTTGTCTTCAAGACACAGAGACATAAAAATCCACTAAAAGGAGACCTTCAAGATGGTGGAAGAGTAAGATGTGGTGATCATCTTTCTCCCCACAAATAACAACAGAAATACATCTACACGTGGAACAACTCCTACAGAACACCTACTGAACGCTGGCAGAAGACCTCAGACCTCCCAAAAGGCAAGAAACTCCCCACGTAGCTGGGTAGGGCAAAAGAAAAAAGAATAAACAGAGACAAAAGAATAGGGACGGGACCTGCACCAGTGGGAGGGAGCTGTGAAGGAGGAAAGGTTTCCACACACTAGGAAGTCCCTTCGCGGGCGGAGACTGCGGGTGGAGGAGGGAGAAAGCTTCAGAGCCGTGGAGGAGAGCACAGCAACAGGGGTGCGGAGGGCAAAGCAGAGAGATTCCCGCACAGAGGATTAGTGCCGACCGGCACTCACCAGCCAGAGAGGCTTGTCTGCTCACCCGCCGGGGCGGGCGGGGCTGCGAGCTGAGGCTTTGGCTTCGGAGGTCAGATCCCAGGGAGAGGACTGGGGTTGGCTGCATGAACACAGCCTGAAGGGGGCTAGTGTGCCACAGCTAGCCGGGAGGGAGTCCGGGAAAAAGTCTGGAACTGCCGAAGAGGCAAGAGACCATTGTTTCAGGGTGTGCTAGGAAAGGGGATTCAGAGCACTGCCTAAATGACCTCCAGAGATGGGCACGAGCCACGGCTATCAGCATGGACAGCAGAGGGGCAGGAGATGTTAAGGCTTTTGCTGCAGCCACCGAGAAGCCTGTGTGCAAGCAGAGGTCACTATCCACATTTCCCCTCCCAGGAGCCTGTGCAGCCCGCGACTGCCAGGGTCCTGTGACCCACGGACAACTTCCCCGGGAGAACGCATAGTGCGCCTCAGTCTGGTGCAACGTCATGCCGGCCTCTGCCACGGCAGGCTTGCCTTGCATTCCGTACCCCTCCCTCCCCCGGGCCTGGATGAGCCAGAGCCCCCTAATCAGCTGCTACTTTAACCCCGTTCTGTCTGAGCGAAGAACAGACACCCTCAGGTGACCTACACACAAAGGCAGGGCCAAATCCAAAGCTGAACCCCAGGAGCTGTGCGAACAAAGAAGAGAAAGGTAAACCTCTCCCAGCAGTCTCAGGAGCAGCGGATTAAATCTCCACAACCAACTTGATGTACCCTGCATCTCCAGAATACCTGAATAGACAATGAATCATCCCAAAATTGAGGCGGTGAACTTTGGGAGCAATGATATATATATTTTTTTCCTATTTCTCTTTTTGTGAGTGTGTATGTGAATGCTTCTTTGTGTGATTTTGTCTGTATAGCTTTGCTTTTGCCATTTGTCCTGGGTTCTGTCTGTATTTTTTTTTTTAGCATAGTTTTTAGCACTTGTGATCATTGGTGGATTTGTTTTTTGCTTTAGTTGTGCTCTTCTCTCTTTTTTTTTCTTTTCTTTTTTTTAATGACTTTTAAATTTTTTTACTTTTAATAATTATTTTTTAATTTAATAACTTTATTTTATTTTCTTTTGTTCTTCCTTTCTTTCTTTCTTTTCCCTTTTGTTCTGAGCCATGTGGCTGACAGGGTCTTGGGGCTCTGACCGGCTGTCATGCCTATGCCTCTAAGGTGGGAGAGCCAAGTTCAGGATATTGGTCTACCAGAGACCTCTCAGCTTCACATGATATAAAATGGTGAAAGCTCTCCCAGAGATTTCCATCTCAATGGCAAGACCCAGCTCCACTCAACGACCAGCGAGCTACAGTCCTGGACATCCTATGCCAAACAACTAGCAAGACAGGAACACAACCCCACCCATTAGCACACAGGCTGCTTAAAATCATAATAAGGTCACAGACATCCATAAACACACCATCTGACGCAGACCTGCCCACCAGAAAGACAAGATCCAGCCTAATCCACCAGAACACAGACACTAGTCCCCTCCACCAGGAAGCCTACACAACCCACTGAACGAACTTTAGCCACTGGGGGCACACACCAAAAACGATAGGAACTACGAACCTGCAGCCTGAGAAAAGGGGACACCAAACACAGTAAGTTAGGCAAAATGAGAAGACAGAGAAACACACAGCAGATGAAGGAGCAAGGTAAAAACCCACCAGACCAAACAAATGAAGAGGAAAAAGGCAGTCTCCCTGAAAAAGAATTCAGAGTAATGATAGTAAAGATGAATCAAAATCTTGGAAAAAGAAGAGAAAATACAAGAAACATTTAACAAGGACCTAGAAGAACTAAAGAGCAAACAAACAATGATGAACAACACAATAAATGAAATCAAAAGTTCTCTAGAAGGAATCAATAGCAGAATAACTGAGGCAGAAGAACGGATAAGTGATCTGGAAGATAAAACAGTGGACATAACTACTGCAGAGCAGAATAAAGATAAAAAAATAAAAGAATTGACAACAGTCTCAGAGACCTCTGGGACAACATTAAACGAAACAACATTCAAAATTACAGGGGTCCCAGAGGAAGAAGACAAAAAGAAAAGGACTGAGAAAATATTTGAAGACATTATAGTTGAAAACTTACTTAACATGGGAAAGGAAATAGCAATCAAGTCCAGAAAGTGAAGAGAGTCCCATACACGATAAATCCAAGGAGAAACACGCCAAGACACATATTAATCAAACTATCAAAAATTAAATACAAAGAAAAAATATTAAAAGCAGCAAGGGAAAAGCAACAAATAACATACAAGGGAATCCCCATAAGGTTAACAGCTGATCTTTCAGCAGAAACTCTGCAAGCCAAAGCGAAATGGCAGGAACAGTTAAAGTGGTGAAAGGGAAAAACCTACAACCAAGATTACTCTACCCAGCAAGGATCTCATTCAGATTCGATGGAGAAATTAAAAACTTTACAGACAAGCAAAAGCTAAGAAAATTCAGCACCACCAAACAAGCTTTACAACAAATGATAAAGGAACTTCTTTAGGCAGGAAACACAAGAGAAGGAGAAGACCTACAATAACAAACCCAAAACAATTAAGAAAATGGTAATAGGAACATACATATTGATAATTACCTTAAATGTAAATGAATTAAATGCTCCAACCAAAAGACACAGATTGGCTGAATGGATGCAAAAACAAGACCCATATACATACTGTCTACAAGAGACCCACTTCAGACGTAGGGACACATACAGACTGAAAGTGAGGGGATGGAAAAAGATATTCTATGCAAATGGAAATCACAAGAAAGCTGGAGCAGCAATTCTCATATCAGACAAAGTAGTCTTTAAAATAAAGACTATTACAAGAGACAAAGAAGGACACTACATTATGATCAAGGGATCAATCCAAGAGGAAGATATAACAATTGTAAATATTTGTGCACCGAACATAGGAGCACCTCAATACATAAGGCAAATGCTAACAGCCATAAAAGGGGAAATTGACAGTAACACGATCATACTAGGGGACTTTAACACCCCACTTTCACCAATGGACAGATCATCCAAAATGAAAATAAATAAGAAAACACAAACTTTAAATGATACATTAAACAAGAGGGACTTAATTGATATTTATAGGACATTCCATCCAAAAACAACAGAATACACTTTCTTCTTGAGTGCTCATGGAACACTCTCCAGGATAGATTATATCTTGGATCACAAAATCAAGCCTTGGTAAATTTAATAAAATTGAAATCATATCAAGTATCTTTTCCGACCACAACGCTATGAGACTACATATCAGTTACAGGATAAACTAAAAACTACAAACACATGGAGGCTAAATAATACACCACTTAATAACCAAGAGATCACTGAAGAAATCAAAGAGGAAATCAAAAAATACCTAGAAACAAATGACAATGAAAACACCATGGCCCAAAACCTATGGGATGCAGCAAAAGCAGCTGTAAGAGGAAAGTTTATAGCAATACATTCCTACCTTAAGAAACAAGAAACATCTCAAATTAACAACATAACCTTACACCTAAAGCAATTAGAGAAAGAAGAAAAAAACCCCACAAAGTTAGCAGAAGGAAAGAAATCGAAGATCAGATCAGAAATAAATGAAAAAGAAATGAAGGAAGCAATAGCAAAGATCAATAAAACTAAAAGCTGGTTCTTTGAGAAGATAAAAAAGATTGATAAACTATTAGCAAGACTCATCAAGATGAAAAGGGAGAAGACTCAAATCAATAGAATTAGAAGTGAAAAAGGAGAAGTAACAACTGACACTGCAGAAATACAAAAGACCATGAGAGATTACTACAAGCAATCATATGCCAAAAAAATGAAAAACCTGGAAGAAATGGACAAATTCTTAGAGAAGCACAATGTTCCTACACTGAACCAGGAAGAAATAGAAAATATAAACAGACCAATCACAAGCACTGAAATTGAAACTGTGATTAAAAATCTTCCAACAGACAAAAGCCCTGGACCAGATGGTTCACAGGCAAATTCTACCAAATATTTAGAGAAGAGCTAACACCTATCCTTCTCAAACCCTTCCAAGATATAGCAGAGGGAGGAAAACTCCCAAACTCATTCCATGAGGCCACCATCTCCCTGATATCAAAACCAGACAAGGATGTCACAAAGAAAGAACACTACAGGCCAATATCACTGATGAACATAGATGAAAAACTCCTCAACTAAATACTAGCAAACAGAATCCAAAAGCACATTAAAAGGATCATACACCATGATCAAGTGGGGTTTATCCCAGGAATGCAAGGATTCTTCAATATACAAAAATCAATCAATGTGGTATACCATATTAACAAATTGAAAGAGAAAAACCATATGATCATCTTAATAGAAGCAGAAAAAGCTTTTGACAAAATTCCACACCCATTTATGATAAAAACCCTCCAGAAAGTAGGCATAGAAGGAACTTACCTCAACATAATAAAGGTCATATATGACAAAGCCACAGCCAATATCATTCTCAGTGGTGAACTCAAACCATTTCCACTAAGATCAGGAACAACACAAGGTTGCCCACTCTCACCACTATAATGCAACAAAGTTTTGGAAGCTTTAGCCACAGCAATCAGAGAAGAAAAAGAAATAAAAGGAATCCAAATCAGAAAAGAAGTAAAGCTGTCATTGTTTGCAGATGACATGATACTATACATAGAGAATCCTAAAGGTGCTACCAGAAAACTACTGGAGCTAATCAATGAATTTGGTAAAGTAGCAGGACACAAAATTAATGCACAGAAATCTCTTGTACTCCTATACACTAATGATGAAAAATCTGAAAGAGAAATTAAGGAAACACTCCCATTTACCATTGCAACAAAAGCAATAAAATACCTAGGAATAAACCTACCTAAGGAGACAAAAGACCTGCATGCAAAATT
Source organism: Orcinus orca (assembly GCF_937001465.1). NCBI lineage: Eukaryota > Metazoa > Chordata > Mammalia > Artiodactyla > Delphinidae > Orcinus > Orcinus orca. The sequence goes on along the minus strand of NC_064561.1, from coordinate 79,558,820 downwards.
GTAAGACACTGGTGAAAGAAATTAAAGATGATACAAACAGATGGAGAGATATACCATGTTCTTGGATTGCAAGAATCAACACTGTGAAAATGACTGTACTACCCAAAGCAATCTACAGATTCAATGCAATCCCTACCAAACTACCAATGGTATTTTTCACAGAACTAGAACAAAAAATTTCACAATTGTATGGAAACACAAAAGACAACAAATAGCCATGCAATCTTGAGAAAGAAAAACAGAGCTGGAGGAATCAGGCTCCCAGACTTCAGAATATACTACAAAACTACAGTAATCAAGACAGTATGGTACTGGCACAAAAATATAAATATAAGTCAATGGAACAGGATAGAAAGCCCAGAGATAAGCCCATGCACATATGGTCACCTTATTTTTGATAAAGAGGCAAGAATATACAATGGAGAAAAGACAGCCTCTTCAGTAAGTGTTGTTGGGAAAACTGGACAGCCTCATGTAAAAGAATGAAATTAGAACACTCCATAACACCATACACAAACATAAACTCAAAATGGATTAAAGACCTAAATGTAAGGCCAGACACGATCAAACTCTTAGAGGAAAACATAGGCAGAACACTCCATGACATAAATCACAGGAAGATCCTTTTTGACCCACCTCCTAGAGAAATAGAAATAAAAACAAAAATAAATAAATGGGACCTAAGGAAACTTAAAAGCTTTTGCACAGCAAAGGAAACCATAAACAAGATGAAAAGACAACCCTCAGAATGGGAGAAGATATTTGCAAATGAAGCAACTGACAAAGGATTAATCTCCAAAATTTACAAGCAGCTCAATATTAATAAAACAAACCAGTCCAAAAATGGGCAGAAGACCTAAATAGACATTTCTCCAAAGAAGATACACAGATTGCCAACAAACACATGAATGAATGCTCAACATGACTAATCATTAGAGGAATGCAAATCAAAACTGCAATGAGGTATCATCTCACACTGGTCAGAATGGCCATCATCAAAAAATCTACAAACAATAAATGCTGGAGAGGGTGTGGATAAAGGGAACCCTCCTGCCCTGTTGATGGGAATGTAAATTGATACAGCCACTATGAAGATCACTATGGAGATTCCTTAAAAAATTAAAAATAGAACTACCATACGACCCAGCAATTCCACTACTGGGCATATACCCTGAGAAAACCATAATTCAAAAAGGGTCATGTACCACAATGTTCACTGCGGCATTATTTACAATAGCCAGGACATGGAAGCAACCTAAGTGTCCATCGACAGATGAATGGATAAAGAAGATGTGGCACATATATACAATGGAATATTACTCAGCCATTAAAAGAAACAAAATTGAGTTATTTGTAGTGAGGGTGATAGACCTAGAGTCTGTCATACAGAATGAAGTAAGTCAGAAAGAGAAAAACAAATACTGCATGCTAACACATATATATGGAATCTAAAAAAAAAAAATGGTTCTGAAGAACCTAGGGGCAGGACAGGAGTAAAGACGCAGAAGTAGAGAATGGACTTGAGGACACGGGGAGGGGGAAGGATAAGCTGGGACGAAGTGAGAGAGTGGCATGGACATATATACACTACCAAATGTAAAATAGATAGCTAGTGGGAAGCAGCCACATAGCACAGGGAGATCAGCTCAGTGCTCTCTGACCACCTAGAGAGGTGGGAGAGGGAGGGTGGGAGGGAGAGGCAAGAGGGAGGAGATGTGGGGATATATGTATATGTATAGCTGATGCACTCGGTTTTAAAGCAGAAACTAACACACCATTGTAAAGCAATTATACTCCAATAAAGATGTTAAAAACAAAAAAAAATTCACTAAAAGTTGAGTCGAGGCTGAGCATTAATGGAGCTCTGGGGTGATTTTGTTTCTCTAGATGAAACAAATGGTTTTTGGGAACTTGAATTATTCCTGTGGATCCTTCCTGTGGGGTATGCAAATAGGTGGGTCACTTGTGGGCTCAATGCCAATAAACGTCCCCCAAGCCAGGGGAATTCAAAGAGTGCCCATTGGCAGCTTTCAGTCTCTTACAGAATAAGGGACCCGATCTCCTGGTAAAATGGGCTCCCTTTCTTTCAGGGAAAGATTTATGTCTTATTCACTTTTTGGAGAAACTTTTTTTATAAAAGCTCCCAAGTTTAAGCCTCTTGGCAGTTTCTGGTCAGTTTTAGCAGAGGTTTCAAACCCAAACCGGTTAAACTCAAAACACATTCATTACTCCGTCTGTCTCTCAAGTTCCCCTTTTCTTCAAATGTCTGTCCTGCTTCTGGCTCATTAAATGTATTTAATTTTATAAATTCAGCTAAAATCCCTAAAAATAAATTTGCAGGGGTTTAGCTCAGGTGAGTGGAATCATGGCAGCTTCATGGAATGCTACTTGTTGGAGTTTTCCTTGCTTTTACTGTAGGAGAAATCTGTACTGCATGAACTCCTCTCCAGGAAGCAGCCTCTACCCATCACCATGTTGCTCACTCATTCATTTCCTGCTAGTTCAGCAAGCAGCACAACACTCACGTTCAAATTTGGATTGCACCAGTTCCTAGCTGTGTAACCTTGGGGATCGCTCTCTTTACTTCTCCAAGCCTTGGTTTCTGGCTTAGCACCATGCCAAACAGTCTTATCTGGTCTTCCTTTCTGGATTTTCCTTTGGAGTCAGAGGCCATTTCCCCCTAAACTGAAAAAGACAAAGCACTGCCATGCAACTAACAAAGAATTGAAGCCTGTTCCTTGACCCTCCCTTTATAAGATTTCCTATTTCCTCCTGCAGCTGCTGAAATTAGGGATTCGCTGACTTGAACAGTTGCTATTGACTCATGTCTCATCTTCCTATGACGTCCACAATACTTACTATATATGTATGGAGAGAGAGAGAGGGAGAAGTACCTTACATGTGGTGATGAAAACTTAATAAATGCTTGTTGTATGAATGAATTAACGCTCCTTAATGAAAACCTGAGAGGATACAACTTTTTAATAACTAAGACAGACATGTCTGGACCCACAGATGTATTATTTAACAAAACACTTTACAACACCCAATACCAAAATTGCTCACGGTGACCAACTGACTTCACTGAAAAGATTCCGTGTTTTGAACAGGAAAGTTCCCATGTCCATTAGGTTTCCCTATCAACACTGTTCAATGATGAACCCAGACAGGCCTCATTTTCCTGGTTGAAGGAAGGTCAAGTTACCTTGTCTGTGACACTCATCATGTGTTTCCTCATACCTTGTGTCAAAGGCTACTTTTATGCAGATGCAGACGTCTTTTGTTGCTACAGTAAAGAATAGTAGAACAAAATGCCAGATGTGAAATTAGTTAGAAAACACTAAAAGTATAAAAACTTATAATAATAGCTATTTCAAATGGTTATAGCGAGGATTAGATGAGATCACATAAGTTACACAAGTTACTGAGCACAGAGCTTAGTACATGGTAAGCACTCAGCAAACATAAGCCATTGTTATTTTTACCAAAGTATAAAATAGCATTTTGAAATTTCACAGAGACTGCAGCTAAGCTAAAAATATGAAACTGTGTTTATAAACATGTACTAATAACAAGTGTCTGCTGTCTTTTAATATCATGTCATCATAAAACATCCATCTTGGTAGGGATTCCTACATGTAGGGCCTAAGGGAGGGAAAAGGATGCCTGTGGATTATTGAGGAAGTTCTCTTCAGGAAAAACCTGTAAAGGTGGTGAGGAAAGTAAGAGAGGGGAGGAGAAAAAGCAGAGCAAGGATGTGGTCTCAGATAAAGTCTAGGCTTGCGTTGAACTGCAGGGAGGCTCTGGAACTTAAACCACACCGCAGGGTTGTCACCCTTCAAGGCAAGGAGGCTGGTCTGGAATTTACACATTCATCAGTAATTCGCTGTGGGCTGCACCTCCTTTCCTCTCACATGAAACCTGATAGGGCATAATCAATAGGACAAGGAGGCCCCCTTTAGCTGAGGGCAATTCTCCAGAAAGGAAAGCCTGTAGCAGCTACCAGTTACAGTAGCTGAGGCATGGGTACAAACACGTGTGGTCGATTGTTTGCGAAAATTAGGCCAATTTTTCTCCTCTCTGTATCCATGTCCCTTCCAATGTGACTTTGTAGCCCCATACCTTTTGTATCTGGATTGGCTTTATGATTTATTTTAAAATAAATATCTTTTTATATAGTTGATTTACAATATATTAGTTTCAGATGTACAATATAGTGATTCAAAATTTTTACAGATTATATTCCATTTAAAGTTATTATAAAATATGGGCTATATTCCCTGTGCAGTACAATCTACCCTTGTAGTTTATGTATTTTATACATAATAGTTTGTACCTCTTAATCCCCTACCTCTATCTTCCCCCTCCTCCCCCCCTCCTCCCCACTGGTAACCACTAGTTTGTTCTCTATTTCTGTGAGTCTGTTTCAGTTTTGTTATATTTATCCATGTTTTATTTTTTAGATGTCATGCATAAGTGATAACATACAGTATTTGTCTTTCTCTGATTTATTTTATTAAGACCCTCTAGGTCTATCCATGTTGTTGCAAATGGCAAAATTTCATTCTTTTTTATGGCTGAGTGGTATTCCATTGTACATATGTACCACATCTTCTTTATCCATTCATCTGTTGATGGACACTTAGGTTGCTTCTATATCTTGGCTACTGTAAATAATGCTGCTGTGAACATTGGGGTGCGTGTATCTTTTTGAATTCTTGTTTTTATTTTCTTTGGTTGTATATCCAGGAGTGGAATTTCCAGGTAGCTCTATTTTTAGTTTTTTGAGGAAACTCAAACTGTTTTCCATAGTGGCTGTACCAATTTACATTCCTACCAACAGTGTACCAGGGTTCATTTTTCTCTTTATGACTTATTATGACTAACAAAGTATAGTCAAAGTGACATTATGCCAATTCTAATTGTAGGGCTCAAGAGACCTGGTGAGCTTTCACTTGCTTTCTTGGAACTGTGATGCCACCACACAAACAAGCCTGGGTCCGCCTATTGGATGATGAAAGACATTGCTCCAGCCAACAGCCAGCCAGCCAACCACGAGACATGTGAGTAGCCAGCTCCCAATCAACACTCAGGCTGAACAAAGACGCTTGACTCAGCCCAGCTGAGATCAGCTGAGCCTGGACAGATCGGCAGAACTATCCAGCTGACTAGTAGACTTGGGAGCAGTAATAAATGGTGGTTGTTTTAAGTCAATGAGCTTGGGGGAAGGGTCTTTTTAAAACAATAGTAGGGCTTCCCTGGTGGCGCAGTGGTTGAGAGTCCCCCTGCAGATGCAGGAGACACGGGCTCGTGCCCCAGTCCAGGAAGATCCCACATGCCACGGAGCGGCTGGGCCCGCGAGCCATGGTCACTGAGCCTGCGCGTCTGGAGCCTGTGCTCCACAACAGGAGAGGCCACAACAGTGAGAGGCCCGCGTACGGCAAAAAAAAAAAAAAAAATAATAGTAGATAACTGATACGGCCGATAAAGGGAAACTGAGCAGAAATATGGAGTTAATGCAGGTGATCAAGCAACTTAAAGCAGTAATTTCCATAATTATGCTTGAAATTGTTTTTCTCAGGGGAGATTTTTAAAGGAGTAATTGGCTCTATGACTTAAAAATAATATAAAAACCTAATCTGTCATAATCAGGCACGTTTTTCTTAGTAAATATTGGGTCCAACCCCTACAGTCTAGTTTAATTCCTGTCTAGCCTCAAGGATACATACCTAGACTTAAAAATCAGTTTTGTCTAAGGATACTGATCTTACCTCAGTCATTAAAGAAATCCACATGAGGTATACTCAAGAGAAGGAATTTCAGGGTTTGAGGACTGGGCTCCTGTCTGAATCAACCTCCTCATGTGGTAAATGAGGGTAATACTACATATCCACTGAGAAAATTTGTCAGGAGGTTCAAATGAAATATCAACATGAAAGGCTAGGTAAAGTTAAAAGTGTTCTACAAACATAACTGAATTCAAAGTGGCCTAATCTGTATAACCTCCTTGAAAACTCCAGGGTGAAAAGATAAACAACCAGGAGTCCTTACTGTATAAAGTTCTTGAAACTTCCTGAGATAAATGTGAAGTAGATTTTGAGACACATGTACAAAGTTTGAGCCTTTGTGATTATATTCCCTGCAAGGTGAGAAAAGGTGGTCTTTAAATTCTCACTCTGAGGAAGACGACATCTGAAGTATGTCTCAGCAAGGAATTCTGATTGACCGTGAGCAGGGCAGAGTCTTTGGGGGCATAACAGAATACTTCTGACCTGGCCTTGAGGCATTGGTTCTAAATTCTTCAATAGAGGGAACAATAAAATGGAAAAGTACTGGTTATATATAGAAGGCCTAAACAACAAGTTGGCTTCCAGTTCAAGTTGGCTAACTGCACACAAGATTTACTCTAAAAAAAAATCCCATTAAAGTGACAGAAAAGTCATTAATATACATATTAAAAAATAAATCTTAGCAGAGTAGTAAATTTGAAAGAGATACACCAACTGGGTTTCTGGAGGAGATATAGCAGTTCAGACCAGATTCCAAGTAAAACCTGAAAGAACTAAGAAAGTCACAATCTCATACAGAAGAAATAGAAGGTCAGACAGAGTGTGTTTTCCCAACTGTGCCCCAAAATAATCCAACGAGCAGGAACAGTGGGAACCAGGGGAAGAGCAGGACAAAGACAGTTGGTGAGGTGATTAATTAAGGATGACAAAACATTTATATCAGTATCCACCCACATCCCTCTCATCATGAAGGGAGTGGTTACTTACAGCTACAGACTCTTGATTGGTCGGCAGATCCAAGTCACAATGTGGCTCTCTAAAGTGGGGTTTGAGGCATAGGAAATTCCAGAAAGGTTGAGGCTGGAGAAGCAGTCCTATGGACAGCTGGAGGGACTGGACTCCTGGTGCTCTGGTCCCACACACACTTCCCCACCTCCCCACACAAACTACTGGAGTGGGGCTCCTGTAATCAGAACTTGTTTCAGTGTTATATGAACACTGTGATTTTTCAGTGATTTTCATTTCGGGTAAGACACATATCTACAGCTGGGAACAATCAGAATGTCTAGATGTTTGAGGAAAACTAGAGAAAAGACGTCAAATACAACTTAAAAAAATAATAATAACAAGTTCTAAACTCAACAAGTAGAAGAATGAACCTCTGGGGAAATGATGGAATCACAGCAAATAAAACTACAAAACAATATAAACATAGGAAATTAAATAAAACTGTAAAATAAACATAATTAATTTCCTCAAATTGGTTGGAAGGGATATTGTGTTCAAACAAAAGAATAGATTACAGTGAAAAAGTAACAAGGGAGATCTCAGAAGTTAAAAATATGATCAAAATATGATGGTCCAAATAGCAAAATGCACCTAGCGAAACAGTCATATAATCAGCTGGAAGATGGAGACAAGTGATTCTCCTACCACGTAATGCATAAAGAAAGAGGTGAAAAACGTGGGAGAAAACATAAGGAACATGAGGAAGAGATCTGAGAGAATAATTATCCATTTAGTAGGAATTCAAAATTGCAGAAGAAAGAGAAAGAGGAAGAAATAATAATAGATAATATTAGTAGATATTATAATATATATAATTAGTAGACATTAAATATAGATAATAATAGTAGAGTGTTCTTATCAGATCTTCAAATGCAAAACTCCAAATTAAAACAAAACAAAACACTAGGCTCACCCTGGTGAAATTTCAGAACCCAAACACTAAAGAAACTATCCTAAAACACGTCCCAGGGACAAAGAGTTTATCAGTAAGGAAACAGAATCAGATTAACATTCTGAACCTAGAATTCTAGGTTTGGATCATTTTTCAATTTTAATATTCTCTTATAAGTGTTTTTAAGGCTCTGAATTTTCTCCTGCATATTGCTTTGGCCACATTCTATAGGTCATTTTCTCCTTGTGATTGTCTCCTTGTGATTTTCTCCTTGTGATTCAGCTCTAACTTGCTTATACTTTTGGCTTTTTCTTTTGATTTTACTCAGGTTTTTTTTTGTTTGTTTTGTTTTGTTTTGCGGTACGCGGGCCTCTCACTGTTGTGGCCTCTCCCGTTGCGGAGCACAGGCTCCGGATACACAGGCTCAACGGCCATGGCTCACGGGCCCAGCCGCTCAGCGCCATGTGGGATCTTCCCAGACTGGGGCACGAACCTGTGTCCCCTGCATCGGCAGGTGGATTCTCAACCACTGCGCCACCAGGGAAGCCCTTTACTCAGGTTTTATTATAGAAAGAAGCTTAACAATTTTCAAGTGAATGGGTTATTTTTGCTCTTCTTTTGTTGATAATTTATTATGTACTCAAGTTAGAAAAATGTGGCTGAAATAAATTCTCCATTTTGAAATTTATTGAGCATTTGTGTATATATGTTTGTGTGTCAACTAATACATGGCCAATTTTTATAAGTATTCCATGGAGCTTGAAAAGAATGTATATTCTCTTACTGTTAAGTACACTGTTTTCTCCACGTTTATTAAGAGATACATATTCACTGTGATATTCAGAATTCTTTTAGAGTTTTTCAATGGTAATTTTTTTGAGTAAAGATGTAAGTGCATGCTCCCCAAATATTTACCTTTTTCTTATCTTTCAGTGAAGAATGACTCAAGAGTGAATAAAGTACAGGCTTTGGTACTAACTGAATGGTAGGTGCAAAGAAGACACAGGAGAAATAGGTTTTGGGGTAAAAAGGAGTACTTCATGTTTGGACGTGTTGAAATTGAAGTACCCTTAAGTTACTCAGGTAGAGATGGGCTGTCAGACCTTCAGCTATACAGGTTGGAAGAGGTCTGGCTTTGATATATAAATTTGGGTTTCTGGATCCAAGACTGATTAATTAATTGTGCATCCAAGAATAGATTTGGTGCCAAATCTGATCAGTCCATAGTTAGATTGAAGACATGTGTTTGGAAAGACTGTGAGGCCAAGTCAACGTTGAGCAGTAATGAGTACAAGAACAAGTCAGCGATGTGCGCCATGGCATACGTGCAGGCATGCAGTCCATTCACTCACCCTGTTATAAATAGTAACTGAAGTCATGGGTGAGGATGAGCTTGCCTCTCGATAGCACGTAGCATGAAAAGAAAATAGTGATTAAGATGAATCCAATGGATCACCAATATTTAAGAAGTGGATAAAAAAGAAGGTCTGTCTTCACACAGGTTCAGCATGTTTTATCAGCCTGGGTTTTTAAGCATTTCACCCTTATCACAAGGAGCCACAAAAAGTTGCAGGAGTTGTACCTATAAATTAGTGAGACAGTTTGAAAGCTACATGTATCAATTGACTTCACTGCTTTATGCATAGCTACATCCACAAGGAGTTGAGGTGGAAGAATTGTTACCAATAGTGCTTGGGTTAATTGTCCCAGTTTTTATTAATATAGAACTCCTATCCATTGCCTTATACCTTTTATCTAAGCTTCATATATTTTAGATCCTGTACTCTGGTCCTAAATAAATTTCCAAAACAAATGCTTTCTTCGGCTATCCTCAATACAGTTCATTGATGTTTTTTCTCAATCTGATAAAGACAGAAATAGCCCACTATCCTTATTAAATTTGAATTAGGTTAAAATTTGTGTACTAATGCTGAGTTCTCAGGGATAAGACGGCCTAAATCAGAAGTGGAAGAAAACTTCCGTAAACATTCTAGAACATAAAGTCAAACTGATCCTTACAGTACTGTAGAAACTTAATATGTTGTTCATGAACGGGGAAATATTTTTATTGCATTATGCTGGAAGTCAGCAAGCATGGGTTTTAGTTTATAATGTATCAGTAACTACTATGAAACTTTTAGTTAGTTAATTGGTTGTTTGGATGATCAACTTGGACTTTCCCAGTTTTAGCACTGAAAGCAAGGTAGCCCAGGAAACCTGCAGCCAGTTTGTTGGTCAGTTTGTTGGTCACCATACTGATTGCTATCTCTGAATCTTAATTTCCTCATTTGTAAAATGGGATGACTAGAATGCATCACCTGTTATATCTCAGTTAGCTTTAAAATTCTAAAGACAGATAAATTCTATATGCAAAAAAGGTAGCAACTTGCATGATAAAATTTTCCCTGCACCAACAGGCCAATGTATTCAAATATACTGCTTATGCCATATAAAACAGTTATTTAAATCCCCCAAATTCAATTCAACAAGATTAAATAGATGGGTCACAACCTAACAAACAGAGCAGGATTAACATTTTTCAAAGATCTGAAACTAGAAGAAATGAGGAGATGCAGAAGCAAGGGGAAATGCTTGGCCCAGGAGAGTGCCCCATTTTGAGACCAAGAAGCTTCCACTTCACAGTTCTGTCCATCCTGGCCCAGCTAACATCAGATCCCCTTTCTTTTATTTGGTGGTCACCAACAACAAAGGTCCTGAATAGAGATCAGCCTCCAATGAGAATGAAAGCAAGGCTTTGTGAAGACGTGAATACAGGATACAGTGACCTGATTAGTAGAGGGCTGGTCAAAATAGAAGGGACGTTTTCTCTAGCTGAGACCAAGAGTTTGCTTATCTCCATGACTCTCAGTACTGAGTCACTCAGAAGGATAGCAGGTCCAAAAGTGTATGCTGTTGTTTTCTTGCCCCCCTCCCCGCTGTCCCTTCCCATGAAAAACTACCTTCAGACAATTTCATTCTTCTGAGACACAGGTTCTCAGTGGGGACATCTGAGTTTTACTAGTGTCACCTCTCTGGGAGGCATTTTAAAGCCCAAAAGAAAACTGACCTGTTCCTTTCCAACAAAGAGTTCAGCATCTAAAAACGTTTTCAATAGGAGGGAAGAAAGGAAAAGGAAAACTAAATACTGAGCATTAGAATTCTATGGTTTATGCCTCATAGCCAGTGACTGGTTGGGTCAGCTTAATTGCTGACAGTTGAGTCAGATATTCTTAGCTGAACATCCCCAGCAGCAAAACAAAGACTACAGTGTCTTTTCAAGCCCCTGAAAGAATGGGAGATGGATTCAGAGATGCATCTAGTTCCAGGAAGAGCTGGACATAATTTAATAATTAGCATCTGATAAATTAAAATGTTAGTGCATGGAAGACAAAAGCTAACAGCAATCTTTTGTCTACTGAGAACCATAAAGAGAGTGGATCTAAATTTATCATGTTTCTCTCCAGCTTCAACATAGCTTCCTACATCCCACACAACAAACTCCAAATTCCCTGAACTGGTAACATTCAAGATCCACCACTGTTTATTCCAGCCTGGATTTCCAATCACATCTCCCCTTTCTGAGCTCAAACCTTGCTTTCTGCTGTGTTCCAATCATCATTTCCCAAGTTCTCATTTGCCTTTCCATCTGTGCCTCACCTGCAATGGCTTCCACCTGGATAACCCTACCCACTTCCGTCTTCCTCTTGGCATCCTATTTATCCTTCAGTCTCCATCCCTTCATAAAATCTTTCCTGAATTCTCCAGCCCACAGTGATTTCTCCTGCTTCTGAATTCCTACAGCACATGTTCAACACCCTAAACTAGGCAGTTAATAACCTAGCTTGCAGCTTTCTTTTCACATGCATGTATCTTGCCTCCCCACCTAGATGCTCATATCCTTGAGCGCACTGACTTTTATACCTTGCATTTCCCCTCGCTATTGTTAAATTAAAACAGCACAATTTACTGAGTTCTGGATTAGGTCACAAGAACATGTCCTTCCCTGGAGATTAGGAGACTTGCCCATTGGTCTGAAACAATTTAAAGGAAGAATAATTGAAGCTGGAGGGACAATAATAGACTCCAGACAGACAATAATAGATAACAGATAGATAATAAGACTAGATTTCAGAAGGATTCTAAAATTCTAAACTTCGATACAACTGATGAGCCGTTTATCCTAGGCCAAACAGAAAATAGGATGGAAAATCTGGGTTTATATGACAATAACCATTGACTGAGGGCTGGAAATATTTAGCCAAGGAATATATTGGGTTGTAGTTATTATGTCAAACACTGATTCAGAGCTACTGTTAATTTTTTAATGAATTGGCATAGTCAACTATTATTAAAGGCAAATCAGACTGAAGTCTCTACTGTAACCCAAGCCAAAGCTAGAGTAAGTCGTTTCCTCCTTTCACTTTTCTTATTAAATGGGTCTTCTCAGGAGACTGTGTTTTTGGCAGAATACTTCAGTGTATTTATTGCAAGATTGAGGGAAAATTAGAATCTGCAAGCAGATGATGAAATGTGCTCAATGACTATTAGCAAATTTTAGTTAAGACAGGAAGACATGAGGAATGTAAAAGAGACCAAAAAGTTTATAAATGAGCCTTCTCAACATTCTGGTAGGGGCTCATTATGAGATATGCTGTTTAAAGATTCCATGTGTCTTGCTTTTCTTCTCTCTTTTTCTCCCTCTATTTTTAGTATCTCATTTTCTACAAAACATATAGAGCTGTGCGGCAAAGCAAAAGCAAATTTAATATGCAAGCTCAGCAGCTCCAAATGTAAAACAGAATTACCGGTGAGAGAGAATTTTTCCAACAGAAAGGAACTAGGTGACCAGCAAAAAGGAATCACTTTCAAGAAGGCACACTTGGTCAAAATTTTTTAAAGATTTGATATTTATAGAGCAGTTTTAGATTTACAACAAAATAATAGGGAGGTACAGAGATGTCCCATATAACCCCTGCCCCAACACATGCATAGCCTCTCCCATTATCAACATCATTCATCAAAATGGTACATTTTCTTTTGCTAAGGATTAACCTACATTGACATATGATAATCCCCCAGAGTCCATAGTTTACTTTAGGGTTCCCTCTCAGTATTGCATATTCTATGGGTTCGGACATATGTATAATGACATGTATCCACCATTATAATATCATATAGAGTGTCTTTTTACTGCCCTAAAAATCTTCTGTGCTCCACCTGTTCATCTCTCCCTGCACCATCCTCCCACCAGCAACCAATGATCTTTTACTGTCGCCATAGTTTTGCTCTTTCCCGAATGTCATATAGTTGGAATCACACAGTACGTAGCCCTTTCAGATTGGCTTCTTCCACTTAGTAATAAGCACTTAAGGTTCCTCCACATCTTTTCATGGCTTGCTAGATCGTTTCCTTTTAGTGCTGAATAATATGCCATTGTCTGGATGTATCAGAGTTTATTTATCCCTTCACCTACTGATAAATATATCAACAAACTGATTCTAAAGCTTATATGGAGAGGCAAAAGACCAGAATAGCCAACACAATATTGAAACTGGAGGACTGATGCTTACCTGACTTCAAGACTTACTACAAAGCTACAGTAATCAAGACAATGTGGTATTGGTGAAAGATTAGACAAATAGATCTGTGGAATAAAATGAAGAGCCCAGAAATAGACTGCTATAAATATAATCAACTGATCTTTGACAAAGGAACAAAGGCGATAGTCTTTTCAACAAATGATGCTGGAATAAATGGAAACCACGTGCAAAGAAATGAATCTAGACATAGACCTTACACCTTTCCCCAAAATTAACTCAAAGTGGATCATAGACCTAAGTGTAAAACACAAAACTATAAAATTCCTGGGAGATAACATAGGAAAAAACTTAGATGACCTTGGGTATGGTGATACATTTTTAGATATAGTGCCAATGACAATATCCATGAAAGAAATAATTGATAAGCTGGACTTCATTAAAATTAAAAAGTTCTGCTTTGCAAAAGACAATATCAGAGAATTAGAAGATAAGCCACAGACTGGGATAAAATATTTGTAAAAGATACATCTGGTAAATGACTATTCTCCAGAATATACAAAGAACAGTTAAAGCTCAACAAGAAGAAAACAGACAACCTGATTTAAAAATGAGCCAAAGACCTTAACAGATTCCTCAGCAAAAAACGATATACAGATGGCAAATAAACATATGAAAAGATTCTCCACATCACATGCCGTCAGGAAAATGCAAATCAAAACAATAAGGTACAACTACGTACCTATTAGAAGAGCCAAAATCCAGAACACTGACAACTCCAAATGCTGGTGAGGATGTGCAGCAACAGGAACTCTCAGACATTGCTGGTGGGAATGCAAAAATACAGCCACTTTAGAAGGCGGTTTGATGGTTTCTTAAAAAACTAAACCTACTCTTAACATACAATTCAGCAATCACACTCCTTGGTATTTACCCAAAAGAGCTGAAAACATATGCCCACACATAACCTGAACTTGGATGTTTATAGCAGCTTTAGTCATAATTGCAAAAGCTTGGAAGCAATCAGACTAACTCTAACATCACAACACATTTGCTCTCAGGAGCTTCATATTCTTCTACGCCACCAGCCTTCCTCTGACCTTGAACTTCTCCCTCTTCACGATAGAGGCAGACTTTTGTCTACTGGTTCAGTAATGGACTTTTCAACATCTGATATTCTACACCACCTTGTCCTATTACTTTGTCTACCTTTTAAATGCCCAACTCTACACTAACCCCTTTTACTTCCTGCTCTGAAAGAAGGTGTTGCAGATGGCCTGGCCAGTGAACCAAGGGGTCACCTTATAAATCATGGCCTGTAATTTCTGACTGACAGTCCTTTCCTTCATCTCCTCCAGACTTCTCACTGCAACGCGTGATCTTCAAGTCTCCAGCCCAACTTACGCCTTTCTCAGTCTCTGGAGTGACTTATCCTGTACTTTACTTAGATCAAAGCCATTTGACAGGACATTCTACAAATTCCCATCTCTCTGCCAACATATTTCTGCATTTTCATCCCTCCCTTCCCCATCTCTGTCTCAGGCAAAGTGCTAGCTATCTTTCCGAGCTGAACCCCATCTCTTGTCTCCTTAATTTACCTCCTCCCATCTCTTCACCAGCCTGGCTCCATTAATCATTCCCCTTTCTTGCACCTTTTTTTTCTTTTTCTTTTTCTTTTTTCTTTGGCCATGCAGCTCGGCTTGTGGGATCTTAGTTCCCGGACCAGTTGTTGAACCCCTGGCCCTCAGCATGAAAGCACGGAGTCCTAACCACTGGACCTCCAGGGAATTTCCTAACATTCCCCTCTCTTGCACCTGTCTCTTGAGGTCTTTCTCATCATTCTCTCCTTGTTCTCTGCCTACAGTTGTGTGTATGTATTTCTATTCTCATTTTTAAAAAAATAGGGACTTCCCTGGCGGTCCAGTGGTTAAGACTCTGTGCTCCCAATGCAGGGGGCCCGGGTTCAAACTTTGGTCAGGGAACCAAGATCCCGCATGCTGCATGATGTGGCCTTAAAATTTTTTTCAACCCTGGGTGATAGGAAAATATTTTTAGCTTTATCTTCTGACTTCTTTATACCCTCTGGCCTTTCTTGCATTTAATTAGCAAAGGCATTCTGTGTTTATTTCTTCAGGGAAGAGATGCTACAATAATTTTTTTCAAATTTGAATTCTTAGCTTTTCTATTTCAAAAGTCTAATTTAATTGGGGATGAAACACAGAAATAAATAGGATGTAGCAATACATTTGGGAGAACACTAATGAGAAAAATCTACATACTGGGAAAAAATATTCATATAAATATTTCTAACTTAGGACTATATCTATAATATGTAAAGGAATCATAAAATCAACAATAAAAGACTGGCATACAAATCACTGGTGAAAATGTGGAGCATTAAACTTCTCATATATCATTGATGGAAGTGTAAAATAGTACAACTATTTTGAAGAATTGTTTGGAAGTTTCTTATAAAGTTAAACATAAACTTATTTTATGACTCTGAAATCCCATTCTATGTCTTTACCCAAGAGAAATGGGAAAAAAAAGTCCACATAGAGACCTGTATAAGAAGCATAACTATAATAACTAAAAACAGCCCAAATGTCCATCAATAACTGAATGGAGAAATTCTGATATATCTATGCAATGGAATGCTACTGAGAGTTAAAATGGAACCAATTATTGTTATACTCAGTAATATGGATGAATCTGAAAAACATAATATGAAGGAAAAACAAAAACCCAGAAACCAAAAAATACATACTATCTGATTCCATTTATATGAAGTCCAAGAACAGACAAACCTAATCTATGGTGAGAGAATTTGGAACAGTAGTGGACTCCGGGACTGGGGAAAGGTGAGAATTGACTGGATGGGGGAAAGAAACTTTCTGGGGTAATGGAAATGTTCTTTAACTATTAGAGATGTGTATTATATAACCATATGCATTTATCAAAATTAAACTGAAAACTTAAGATCTATCAATTTTATTTCATGTAAATTATACCTCTATAAAATAAACTTTAAAAATAAAGCTAACTCAAAAGTAGAAAATAGTAAAAAAAAATGTATGTGTGTATATGCTATATATTCCTCAAAGATTGCATCTGGGTTCTATTTGTGGTATATCTTATCATATCCAATGACTCACACCCCGTGGGTACTTTACAGATAAATGATTGATTTCAAGGTATGATCTTTTTTTTTTTGAATCCTTTTTTAATACAGCACGCTCTTATTAGTTATCTAGTTTATACATATTAGTGTATATATGTCAATCCCAATCTTCCAATTCATCACACCACCACTGCCACCCACCCCCCATCAAGGTATAGTTTTATGAGTCAAATTATTTCAGCCTTTAAGTAGGATACATTGTATTTGCTGTTTGAAAGTACTGATATCCAAAGGAAGGAATAAGCTTTTTAACTTATTTTTTTAAACAAAGCACTTAAAGAAACCAGTAGATGTTAAGCTCCAGGATGATCTAGCCATGTCTGTCCATTCACCACTGAGTTTCTAATGCCCAGCATGCATCATTATGTGCTTGTAGGAATTCGCCAGCTGTGGAATAAATGAACAAGCCAGGATGGACAGAAAAAATAAGTAAAGAGCATTACTGGGAAAGAAATAAAGGTGTAATCCCCAAAGGAGTTATACAGCCAACAAAATAACTAGTATTAGACATATAGTTATATTATATAGAATATATTATGGATTTTGAATCATCGTCACTTTCCTAAACATGTTACAGAAGGAGAAGTGTGCTAGATAATAGGAGAATGCCAAATGCTTTGGTTTAGCGATGCATGAATAATGTAAAGTTGATTTTAGGCATTTAGGAGTGAGACACGGATAATAAGATCTTTAGAGCTCTTATCAAACTTGATAATCATATTATCAAGGTACAGTGTTGATAATTTAGTCAGTTATCATCCTCATAGAAAACATGTTAGCTCGCCTCTAAATTATATTTCAGTCTCCTCTGGGGCTATCATGTTACCGAAGACAAATTTATTTTACTTTGCTTGGGATCTACCATGATCTCCAGTGCTGGAATGCACGGCCCTTCTTCTGGTACACCCTAACCTGTATCAAATTATCTCAAAAGGCATTCCAAGTTATTAAAAAAGTTTTCAGAGAAATATTCTTTTAAATTAACTCTAAAAATAAAAATCTCTTGCATTTAACCCTTTAGGAGAGGTGAAAAGGGGCATCTCTAAACCTATCAAGTTCGGAAAGTCTTGTGTGAGTGTATTAGAAAGGAAGGAGAGAGAGACTGGAAATTTAAATAGCTGGGAGGGAGGATTGCAGTGATAAATAAAGACAAGAATAAAAGAAGATGGCAGGCAAAAGGAAGACATATGAAATAGTCATGGCAATGAGATATAAACAGCGACATCCCTCCTCACACTGCTACTTAAAGTAGCCGTGCAGGAGGCAGAAAGAGAAAAGACAAATGGGACTTCATATTTGCTTTATCTTTCCCGTTCCTAATTCTGGCTTTACTACCTATCATCTCAAGGGGAAAACATTCCACTAAAGACCTTCTTTCAGTTGTTCAAATCTCCAAGACAGTTTATAGAGATCAAGCAACAGTGCTAAGCCTCTGGGTAAATGTAAAGCAGGAAACAAGAAAATAGGGGAGAGCTCATTTCCCTGTCTGGGGACTTTGCGTGGGTTCTGGCTGAGTGTCCTGTTTGGGATGAAGCATTTTCTTCTGAATTTAAACTGCAACACCCCGCAAGCTCAGAGCAGCACATGGGGAACATGCCAGCAGCTCTTGAGCAGGGGCTCCCAGGACTCCTGTCTATAGGAGGCCTCTACCACGAGGGCTTACCATCCTTCCTTTTCCTTTCCCTTTTCGAAATTAAAGCTCATTTCCAAAGCTAGCTCCTGCTGCAGGGCTCAGCTGAGATGAGCAGCAGACCCAGGGCCAGCAACACAGGTGACCCCACTCTTCAGTTCAGCTCCCCACTTCTCGGTTTTCCCCCAAGGCTCTCCCTCCCTCCTCAGTCCCACACAGGATCCCACACTATATTCAAGGAAAAAGCTCAAAGGCATTTCAATCAAATTTAGGAAGCCACTCCTTTTTTTTCTGTAAGGGATATTTTCAGATTTTTTAGCTCCATATGTACATTTTTTTAAATATGGGTTTTCTTAAAATTTTAATCCTTTAGTAATGTTTAGTTATCATCTCTCCTTCTCTCAATAACAATCTTGAAAAGGTTTCCCTCCTTAGCCTCCAAAAAGCTAGGGCCTTAGACATTTCCTACAGCATTTCATAACCTATTTAATTAGGCTCTGTTGCAGCATCCACAACCCCTCAGTCTGTTTGGCATTTTTTCCATGTCCACTAATGCCAGGATTATCTCAGAGTATTTTACACACGCACTGAAATATCTGCAGGGAAGCATTTTTACCTGCAGGTGAACAGTCAGTACAAATTGAGTACATTTGTGTCTTTCATACCCTAGGGGCGAATGTCCTTGTTCAGGCTTTCTCCCTCCATATTTTTTAATTAGTTTTTAAAAATTAATTAATTTATTTAGTTTTGGCTGTGTTGGGTCTTCGTTGCTGTGCACGGGCTTTCTCTGGTTGCAGCGAGCGGGGGCTACTCTTCATTGCCGTGCGCGGGCTTCTCAGTGCGGCGGCTTCTCTTGTTGTGGAGCACGGGCTCTAGACGCGCGGGCTTCAGTAGTTGTGATTTGCGGGCTCTAGAGCGCAGGCTCAGTAGCTGTGGCGCATGGGCTTAGTTGCTCCGCGGCATGTGGGCTCTTCCCGGACCAGGGCTCGAACCCGTGTCCCCTGCACTGGCAGGTGGATTCTTACCCACTGCACCACCAGGGAAGTCCTCCCCCTCCATCTTTTGCTCGAAAGGAAAAGAGCAGAGAATTTTGTTCCCTGTCCAAAAATGCATGACACAGCCTCAGATTCAACAGGAGAAAGACAAAGTAAACTAATAATGAATGCTTGCTCTGTGTGAGACGTTGGTGCTAGGTGTTTCATCTACATTGCTTCCATTTAAATGAGGTAAGTATACTTATTCCTATTTTACAGAGGATGGGACTGGAACATTGAGAGGTTAAGTGTTCTTTCAGATTCCACTACACCATGTTACTTCTTCAGTTCATCAGACTATTTGTAGCAAACCCAAACAACAGCAGCCCTAAGGACTTAAATCTGATCCTGCTTTGGCTGGTGATTTCATAAAGGCTATGACAATGAGAAGTTAGCCATATTTTCCTCTTCTGAGCTGAGCGAGATCACAGGGCGGTGACACTGCCTGAAAACATGCACTGAGGCTGCAAAGGGCACAGGCATTGGTCAGACAGCTGAGTCTGGGTCCCAGTTGGCTATGTGACCTTGGGGGCTGTTTGTGTATTCATTCATTCATTCTGCAAGTATTTACTGAACATCTGCTATGTGCCAGGCATTCTTCTAGATGCTGAGAATACAGCAGCGAGCAAAACAAGTCAGGCTCTTAAAGAGCCTACATAGTCAGGGAATGTACATTATGCCTTTACTTTCTTCCTGTGTGAAGTGGGAATCATAATACCTCCCCCATGCAGTTGTGTTAAAGATTAAGTCAATATATACAGTGCTTTCTACAGGTACATGGTAAGCAACCAGTAAGTGTCAGTTGTTATTTTAAAATGGAAATTCTTATCTTTGGCACAAATTGATCTAAAATCAAGATAAGTGACAACAGTGAGACTTTGGGTATACAGAGATGGGGTGGGGGGTGGAGAACAATTGTCCCCTGAAGTGTCAGGAGTAATTTCCTGTTACATTTAGTTGAAGACTGGAGGGCTCCAGTAGGAGCTGCGTGACCATCATTCATTTGAACACTAATGGAAATGTCAGACTGCATTGAGAGTCTTGTTTCTCTGCAAATTTCAGTGTACAAAGTGGTCCTGGGGTTTATTTTTACCTAGTACAAAAACTTGAGGTCTCCTCAGAGAAAGCAAAGTGCAGGTGTTACGGTAATTATTTTAAATAACGCAGGCATAAGAGGGAGAGCTTTCCTACAATACCTTTTGAAAATTAGGTTTTTGTCCTTTTTTTTTTTCTTCCAGAAAGCTGGAACTGTACCTAATCTTCTATAAGCTTCAGGAGCTAATGGGAGCGCACAGAACAATGATTTGATTGGTTAACAGTTTCCCAGCCATTCCAAGGACTTCCTAGCCAACACAGCACCAAGAGAGTATAGGAATCAAGCCAAGTCTCAGATAATCAACTTCCTAAAGTCAAGGGGGACATCAACAAGAAATGACCAATGGTTACAAAAAGCTTATTAATCTTCCCAGCATCTCAGTAATAAGATGTACCTTCCTAATGACGCAAACAGTGATCTCAATCTCTCCCTTTGATTGCAGACCCTAGAATTAAAAATCCAGACATTTTGTTCAGTTCATTTTTGAGAATATTTTGATGTTCTTGATCAAAAGAAGGAAAAAATGTCTGTTTTATTTTAAACCTATTCACTGGAATTTTAAAATGAAAGAAAAAAATTAAAGCAAATCATTTTATTTACCCTTTGTCTTAAATAAATATTGACTGATTGATCTGTCTTTGATTCAGGGTTAGAAAGTCAGGCTGGTGGTTATGGTTTTTGATACCAATTTCAATTTGGTTTAAATTCCAGCCCCCAACGTCTAAAAAGATACTGAAATGAAGTGAGATCTGAATAAGGACAATGAGGAAGGACATAAAGGAATTATTCAGGAGACATTTTTTTCCAAACAATCCTAATGATAAAAGTCCTGGTTATAACATAATAGTTTTATGACATTTCCATTTACAGGAAGCCCCTCTCTCCTTATACAAAATAATGCAACTATGACTTTCCTATCTCCTCAGGAGTCTCAAGGTAGAGCCAAGAGCTTCATATATTTTTCTGAGGTCTGTAGTCCAGACCCTCCAAAAAAGTAGAAAATATTCGGCTGAGACTTGGAGAGGCCTGCACACCTCCCTCTTAAAAGGGACTCTGAAGGCTTATTTTAACTGACTATGCATCTCTTTTTACTACATCAGTTCAGGTATTAGTGCTCTTTTTTACTGGAAACCAATGCTATATTTATTTTCAACCTCTGAGTTTTCTGAGTTTCAGGGTCTGTTCATTGCAGGGAGCTGGATGGGCTATCTAAGCTGATTCCCATGAGCACTAACTGCAGGTCACTTGCACCTGAATCTAGTTGCTGGCTGGTTTGCTTCTTTGACAGGGGATCAAAAATTCACCGGATTGTTCTCTACGTATGTGTGTGACTGCACTACTTAGCTTTTCTGCTAATACTCCCAAGAAATATCCCAGAACTTTAACAACATGTAAAAGGAAAGGGAAGGAATTAAATATGAAATGTTATAAGGTCGGCTTAATTTAAGCCATGACTCTTCCCATAAACGGAAACTGTGAATACACAATAGAAATTAAACACAAAGAATGAGTATTTACTCAAGAAAAGTACACTCCCATATTTGCCAAGGGTGAAAAATAAAGATGTGATTTTTTTTTTTCCTACTGAGTGAGAAAGCCTCACAGGCTTTTCAGGGTGACCTTTGTAAGTCAATATCATGGAAGGCAGCTACCAGGCTAAGCCACAAAATAGCCTTTGAGTCTACTGTTGCAGAGTGGATTCTTCCAAAGCCACCCAGGGGAAAGGGGCTGATCCTGTGGCATGTAGAAGAGGCTCTGTGGTGGCCCAAGACCTGAGTTTGAGTTCTGACTGTGTGATTTTGGATTGTCACTTAGCCATTCCTGGGCTAAATTTGATCGTGTCTGTGAGACTGTGTGTGCCAGATGTCCCAGTAAGCCCAAATTAGAACTCGGCATCTGCTGTGCCTAGAAACTGGGAGGTCTGGTGATTCCCAAGTCTATTTCATGAGTTGATTTGCATTCAAGTAAGAAGTAGTTCGGTTATAAACTTGAACAGGAAGGTAAGTCAGGAGGGAGAAGGAAAATAAGATTATCGAGAGGAATTTATGTCTAATCTCCACCCTGAAGTCTACAGGGTGAGGAGTTAGAGGCTGATGAACTGTTTTATTCTAAACTTTATGAGGGCTGAGACCCATGCATGAACATTTGTAGAAACACCTGGGAAGTTCCAGAAATACCTGGAGAAAATTGACAAAGAGGAAGGAAATTGTTGGTACGTTCAGCAGTAACGTTTGCAGAAGATCTGATACAGGGAAGTTGGGGTAAAAATGTCAACATGACTTTGTTTCCCCAAACATAAGAGGCCATTTAATCCTCATAATAGCATAAGGAGGTAAATAGTACTATCCCTGTTAACCCCATTTCTGAGTTTCAAAGCGTGTAGGCAGATAGCTGAAGTCAATGCTGTTAATACGTGTGTAATAAGATTTGAATCAAGGTCTTACTAAAAAGTAAATGTCCCTTCCAATAGATCACACTACCCTTAAGCCTTAAATCCTGTTCATTTGCCTATTCACAGCCGTAAAATTCTTAAAACAGACAATTTAAAGTGATGCTCAATTGTTTTAGATACAGCAGAATTAAGAGTCAAAAAGAGGGTGAGCAGCAACTGGGTTTGAGAACAACCCAGGCATAAAAATCAGGAAGTTCACATCTTTATACTTTCTGTATAAACACCTTCCTTTTTTAGATTCACAAGAAAACAGAGTGGAAACACTGAGAGTGAGATCCCTCTCTCGCTGCTCTTCTAAAGGACAAACACTTTTTTATCGAACTCTGATTTTCTTGGGTTGCATGGAAATTGGTGAGCTTGGCTTCATCATGAATGGTCTGGCACTTCATGCTGGAGATGTAAGCCATTGTGGCTGATGCCTCAGTTTGCCTTGGAGTAACAGAGTAAGCAGCTCTCCCAACTAGTGGTTTCGATTGTTTCTAATGTGGTGACCTCAGTTTGTAAAGAAAAACCTCAACAAAGATAAGACACTCTCTAGCAGTTTCACTTTTACCTCAGGTCACGTTTGAGATATCTGGATTTCTTCAATCCTGAATAGAACCGCACAAATCTTGCCTCTCCCAGAAGAAATTTCAGTCATTTATCGTTAAAGAGCAGAGAGTTCTTTTCATGTTTCACAGATTTAGCATGCAGTTCCATGGGACCAGGATCTCCTTTCCCAGGAGATGGTCCAGCCAGCTTTACCCAGGGAAATCATTAAGCCTAGTTGACGTTAGAAAGAAATATCTGTATATTGACTCAAAACTTAATCATCATATTTATGCATCTCTTCATATTTATGGAGAGTTGTTTACACTTCCACATCAATTTTCACAAAGTGCTTTCACATAATTTTCTCACTTGATTCTCACCAATTCTCTGTGGTTTTGGAAAGGCAGATAACACTGTCCCCATTTTATAGATAAGGAAACTTGAGTCTAAGAAAGCTGAATTGATATGATGAAAGTCTCAAGACTAACAAATGGCAAAGTTATTATGACTTTGTATTCTATTCACTGATTCGTGAATCTTCCACTGCCTATTGCTATGTAACACTGTGAACTTAGATCTCATAGATTCAGAGCATGAGGCATTTGGTAGGGCACAGTGGGTATGGCCTGTCTCTGCTCCTCAATGTCTGGGACCTTAGCTAGGAAGAATGGCTAGGGGTGACTAAGATGACTGGGGTTGGAATCATGTGGAAATGTTCACACGGCTGGTGCCTGGGCAAGTATAATTAAAATGCTCATCTGAGGTTGTAAACCAGAATACTGGCACACCATGGCTTCTCCATGTGGCTTGGACTCCTCAAACCATGGCATCTGTGTACTCAGGAGCTTCCCAACAGGGAGCATCCAGAGGGAAGGGTTTCAAGAGAATAGGCAGAAACTGAATGGCTCACATGTCACACAGCAACCCTTCTGCTGCATTCTATTGGTTCTAAGTAAGTCACTAAGCCCACATTCAGTGGATGGGGACTCTTGGTGGAGGAGTGACAATGTCATATTCAGAAGAGCACATGGGATAGGAGATGCTAGTGTAGCCCATCTTTAAAAAATACAATCTTCCACAGTAAGCATAAATATATTTCCTACACAAATAACATGAGATGAAAGAAAAAAATCTGAAATAGGGCTCTAAATGGTTATGAAACAAATATTGAGTTCCTACATACTAACAATAATAGGTAAGGAAATAAAGTGAAAAAAACCATATCTCCTTTACATAAGCTCAACAAAATATAAAAGAATTTCAAAAGCAGTTAACCAAAAATTATACAGGATTCATATGAAGAAAATATTAAATATTCTGAAATATATTTAAAAGCTGAAATAAATGGAGAGATACATTATGTTTCTTAATAATGTCATTTCTGACCAAAGGCAATATATCAATTCCTCAACAATATTATTTCTGCTACAAATGTAACTTAATCCCAAGAAAAAGTCTAACATAGAGTTATGTGAATTTGATAGTATTAAATATTAGAATAGTCAATGACCTTATTAAGTAAAGAACAAAGGAATAAAAAGCATACCAAATATTAAAATAGTATCAAGTTTCAATAATTTAAATAAAAGATTTCTGATAGTTAATTGGATAATCATATGCCTGAGACAGTCCCAGTTTATACCTCTTGTCTCAGTGTAATTATAATTCCTTTTACTCTCAAAAGGGTCCTGGTTTGGATTATGAATTATATGGCCACCCTATAAATTAATCATATGTATTTATCTCTACTTCCTCCCCAAACACTTCAGAAATGGCAGTAAATACATTTTTTAAGTACTGGTCACAAGGTCAAAGAGAAGAGATGGATGAATGACTGGATAGGTACATTTATAGGTGAATAGATAGGTAAGTGGATGGATGGATAGGTAGTTGAGTGGTTATATAGGTAATAAGTAGACTGATCATTCAACAAACAATGAACTAATAAAAAGAGGATCAATAGTTATATGTGTGTTATGGTGAGAATTAAAGCTGGGTGTGATGATCAAAATTACAGTGACTATTTTTGGAGGGAAATATTCTCTGAAGATATTAAATGTAAATTGTGATTTGAATGTCAAGGAGCAAGTTGTTCAAAGAGCTGGAAGGGGTGCTTTCTATTCAGGGACAATAACCACTGCAAATGCCATAAACGAAGACTAAACTTAGCTTTTTTGAGAGACTTAAATGTTTAGGTAGCTGAAGCATTGTAACCATAAGAGATGAAATCTGAGAGGTAGGCCAGATCATTTAGAACTTTGTAAGCCAGAGTAAGAAATTTGGATTTTATCCTAAATGTAATTTGAGGAAATTAAAGAATTGTAAGAAGACAAGTAATATCTGATAGACATTTTCAAGTGGAGAAGGTGTGGAAAATGAATTGTGGAGAACCAGGAGGGAGAAGACTATTGCAGTGGTCCTGGCAAGAGAAGGCAGTGTCTTAGACAAGAATATTAGAAAGAAAGGTGGAAAGAATTGTTTGGATTAGGGAGAAAGAGTTGACAGAACTTGCAAAAGATCAATGGAGATGGCTGTATGGAAATATAAATCCTGTATATCAAAAGGGCCATAAACATAATTAAAAATTAAACAACAAATTAAGAGAAAATTCAGTTTGTTACTCTGAAAACTATAAGATGCAAATGAAAGAAATTGAAGATGACACAAACAGATGGAAAGATAGTCCATGTTCTTTGACTGGAAGAATCAATATCGTCAAAATGACTATACTACCAAAGGCAATCTGCAGATGCAATGCAATCCCTATCAAACTACCAATGGCATTTTTCACAGAACTAGAACAAAAATTTTTTAAATTTGTATAAAAATATAAAAGACCCCTAGTAGAAAAAGCAATCCTGAGAAAGAAAAACAGAGCTGGAGGAATCAGGCTCCCTGACTTCAGACTACACTACAAAGCTACAGTAATCAAGACAGTATGGTACTGGCATATAAACAGACATATAGCTCAATGGAAGAGGATAAAAAGCCCAGAAATAAATCCGCACACCTATGATCAACTAATCTATGACAAAGGAGGCAAGAATATACAATGGAGAGAAGACAGTCTCTTTGGTAAGTGGTGCTGGGAAAGCTGGACAGCTACATGTAAAAGAATTAAATTAGCACATTCTCTAACACCATACACAAAAATAAACTCAAAATGGATTAAAGACATAAATATAAGACTGGACACTATAAAACTCTTAGAAGAAAACATAGGAAGGGCTTCCCTGTTGGCGCAGTGTTTGAGGGTCTGCCTGCTGATGCAGGGGATGTGGGTTTGTGCCCCAGTCCGGGAAGATCCCACATGCTGCGGAATGGCTGGGCCCAGGAGCAATGGCCGCTGAGCCTGCGTACCCGGAGCCTGTGCTCCACAACGGGAGAGGCCACAAAAGTGAGAGGCCCACGTACCACAAAAAAAAAAAAAAAAAAATAGGGAAAACACTCTTTGACATAAACCACATCAATGTCTTTTTGAATCCACCTCCTAGAGTAGTGAAAATAAAACCAAAAATGAACAAAAGGGACCTAAGTAAACTTAAAAGCTTTTGCATAGCAAAGGAAACCATAAACAAAAAGACAACCCACAGAATGGGAGAAAATATTAGTCTCCAAAATATACAAACAGCTCATGCCGCTCAATATCAAAAAAAAAACAAACAACCCAATCAAAAAATGCGCAGAAAATCTAAACAGACATTTCTCCAAAGAAGACATACAGATGGCCTAAAAGCACATGAAAAGATGTTCAACATTGCTAATGATTAGAGAAATGCAAATTAAAACTACAATGAGGTATCACCTCACACCAGTCAGAATGGCCATCATCAAAAAGTCTACAAACAATAAATGTTGGAGAGGGTGTGGAGAAAAAGGAACCCTCCTACACTGTTGGTGGGAATGTAAATTGGTACAGCCACTATGGAGAACAGTATGGAGGTTCTTTTAAAGCTAAAAACAGAGCTATCATATGATCCAGCAATCCCACTCCTGGGCATATATCCAGTGAAAACCATAATTCGAAAAGATACATACATCACAATGTTTATTGCCACAATATTTACAATAGCCAGGACATGCAAGCAACCTAAATTTCCATCATCAGAAGAATGGATAAAGAAGATGTGGTACATATATACAATGGAATATTACTCAGCCATGGAAAAGAACAAAACAGTGCCATTTGCAGCAACATGGATGGACCTAGAGATTGTCATACTGAGTGAAGTAAGTCAGACAGAGAATATAAATATCATATGATATTGCTTATATGTGGAATCTAAAAAAAAAGGGTACAAATGAACTTATCTACAAAACAGAAATAGAGTTACAGATGTAGAAAACAAGCTCATGGTTACCAGGTAGTAAGCAGGGGGAGGGATAAATTGGGAGACTGGGATTGACATATACACACTACTATATATAAAATAGATAACTAATAAGGACCTATTGTATAGCACAAGGAACTCTACTGAATACCCTGTAATGGCCTATATGGGAAAAGAATCTAAAAAAGAGTGGATATATGTATATGTATAACTGATTCACGTCACTGTACACCTGAAACTAACACAGCATTGTAAATCAACTCCAATAAAAATTTTTTAAAAACCAATCAAAAAATGGGCAGAAGATCTAAATAGACATTTCTCTAAAGAAGACATACAGAGGGCCAAAAAGCACATGAAAAGATGCTCAACATCGCTAATTGTTAGAGAAATGCAAATCAAAACTACAATGAGGTATCACGTCACAATGGTCAGAATGGCCATCATCAAAAAATCTACAAACAATAAATACTGGAGAGGGTGTGGAGAAAAGGGAACCCTCCTACGCTGTTGGTGGAAATGTAAATTGGTACAGGCGCTATGGAGAACAGTATAGAGGTTCCTTAAAAAACTAAATATAGTATTACCATACGACCCAGCAATCCCACTCCTGGGCATATATCTGGAGAAAACCATAATTCAAAAAGATGCATGCATCCCAATGTCCATTGCAGCACTATTTACAATAGCTAGGACATGGAAGCAACATAAATGTCCATCGACAGAGGAATGGATAAAGAAGATGAGGTACATATATACAATGGAATATAACTCAGCCTAAAAACGAATGAAATAATGCCATTTTCAGCAACATGGATGGACCTAGAGATTGTCATACTAAGTGAAGTAAAACAGAGAAAGACAAATATCATATGGCATCACTTACCTGTGGAATCTAAAAATAAATGATAGAAATGAACTTATTTACAAAACAGAAACAGACTTACAGATATTGAAAACAAACTATGGTTACCAAAGGGGAAAAGTAGTGGGGAGGGTTAAATTAGGAGCTTGGGATTAACGTATACACACTACTATATGTAAAATAGATACTCAAGAAGGACCTACTGTATAGAACAAGGAACTCTATTCAATATTCTGTAATAACGCATATGGAAAAGAATCTGAAAAAGAATGGATATATGTATAAGTGAATCACTTTGCTGTATACCTGAAACTAACACAACATTGTAAATCAACTATGCTCCAGTATAAAATAAAAATTGTTTTTAAAAAAGAGAAAATAAAAAAAAAAAAAGAGAAAATATTTGAACATACATAACAAAGGATTAAGATAAAATATATTTATCTTAGAATAAAAAAGGCATATATAAAAAAGGATTAATAGTCAAAATATACAAACAAAGCTAGAAATCAGTAAGAAAAAGACAAGCAACCCAGTGGAAACATGTGCAATGTTAAAAAAGATAACTTATAGAAAAATTACAAAGGGAAATAACGTGCAAAAATATTCAACCCCATCAAAAAACAAAGACACATAAAATATCACTTTAGTCTGATTGGAAAAATTAATATATAAAATGGGAAATATAATAAAAGAGAAAAATATACCAGTTCAAATGTTATGTATTGCTTGAGATGATGAGGAAATAAATACTCTCATACTCTACTAGTGGGAATACAAATGAATATAGAAATTTAGAGGGTTGTATGTTCTCCATTGATCAAGTTTTTCAACTGACTATGGAATTTTCCAGGTATTTCTTCTAGAGGTACACTTTCAAGTGTGTACATGAAGGCACATAAAAAACAAAATTCATTGCGGGAATATCTGTAACAGAAAAAAAAGGAAACCATCTCTTTGTTCATTTTTAGTGACACTCACATCATGAAATATAATGGAAGTACTCTGAAGGTATTTACAAGAGTGACATCAACACGTGTATTTACTTGGAAACATCTCTATGCTGTGTTAGGAGGAAAAAAATGAAGTCATGGAACAATATGAGTCTGGATTTATTTATATGAAGAAAACTAAAACTACATGTGAATGTACGTAAATACATAGAATACTCTCTGGTAAGCTATAAGTTAATGTTTAACAGTGGTTCAACAGCAGGGTAGGGAATTAGTCTCGATTAGGGGAAAGCTGATGAGTGAAAGAGCACTTTTCCTTTTTACTCCCTACATTTCTACATTTTTTGAATGTTTAGTAGCCTATATTATGTGTTACTTGAGTAATTCTCTTCAAATATTTTTAAAGATTTGTTCACTTTTTGAAGTCTAAATATGTTGGGTAGTGAAACAATCTTGGCGATCATCAGTGTCTTGGAAAGGATTATGTCAACACTCATAGAAGGGGCTTTAATGCTAAACAGTTGTGACACTTTGGGAGGAATTTAAATTTAATAAATCTTTACTGCACAGTAAGTACTGTACACATCAGTACAGTCCAACATGGAGCCTGGTCAAATGGCATTAAAGAAGTCCAAAAGAAGTGCTCCAAGAGGAGCCCAAGAACTTGGTGGAATGGAAGGAGCAAGGTAGTGATCTGTAATCCCTATAAAGTGAAGCAGCTTTGAAAACCTTTTTTCTTGAACAGAACACTTTTGTATCCTTAAAATGAAGTCTTATGGGGGGCTTCCCTGGTGGAGCAGTGGTTGAGAGTCCGCCTGCCGTTGCAGGGGACCGGGTTCGTGCCCCGGTCCGGAAAGATCCCACATGCCACGGAGCGGCTGGGCCCGTGAGCCATGGCCGCTGAGCCTGCGCATCTGGAGCCTGTGCTCCGCAACGGGAGAGGCCACAACAGTGAGAGGCCCGCGTACCGCAAAAAAAAAAAGAAAAAATGAAATCTTATGAAAATCTCACTATTTAAAATTGATAAAAGTAGCATTTCTCTCATCAAAGGATGTTAAAGGCCAGAGCCCCGCCCCCTCCACTCCTTGGTCAGGACGGCCACCTTCCCAAGGGACACCTGAGGCCCTACAGAACATTCCTTGAAAACCTCTAGTCTAGACCACTTTTAAAGCCTTTTTAATCTCTACAAGTACATCATTTTTATTTACTAAACATAATTGATGTGAGCCAACCAAATGAAAGCCCCAGTGAGCGTAGTGTGATGTGTAGGTAGAATTTGACTGAGGGATATGAGGAAGGAGAAGCCGAGTCCTGGAAGATCCCACATGCCGCAGAGCGGCTAGGCCCGTGAGCCATGGCCACTGAGCCTGCGCGTCCGGAGCCTGTGCTCCGCAACGGGAGAGGCCACAACAGTGAGAGGCCCGCATACCGCAAAAAAAAAAAAAAAATCTATTTGGAGAGCTAAGACTACCCCTCATATGTGAAACAATTTCAGGAGAATACGAGGCAGCACGGTATTAGCTATTCAACTGCATGGTATATTCTAGAATTTGGGGAGCTTTGAGTTATTTTTCCAGGAATGATGATAAATTTATACCCCTCTCATTTCACCCTCTCCAGAGCTGGCTGAGCTAGGGTTGCATCGTAAAATCAAGGCATCATGATGTGTATCCAGCACCAATGAGCACAATACCCTTACACACAGGCACGCTAAAATGATCCCATAAATCCACCAATCGACCTAAATGTCTCCCTTAATAGGTAGGGCTTTTCTGCATACTAGACAACCTGCCTCCTAGTTGTCCCTACTTGTGACTTACCACTGTAATTGTAATTTACATTATTTTCCAAGTAATCAATTCACAGAACAGCCAAGCGAGAGCCAAGTTATCTTGGAAAGGAGCCCCAAAATCTCCCCCACATAGCAAGCTTACAAAAAGATCATCCTTTGTGGAATGCAAACAAAATGGCCTCCACCATTTATTAATGTTCACAAGAGTTATTATTATAAATCCAGACATTTTTATACTCTGTTGAATCTACTTATGCCACTTGAACAGGGTATCTGCCCACAAGTTACTCAGAAGTAACCTGAGGTACAGCACTATCTTCCAGGGCCTATCAAATATAACAGGGAGCACTTTGTCTTCTGAGCTACAAGGTTAGGCAAGATTTCCTCAGAATTCAGCCATGATAACCAATGACTGGTGCTTAGGCTAAGCCAGGATGCACATTTTTCTGAGTTATCACATTATCCAATTTTAAAGAGAATGAAATATTGGCGTATCCCCAATCCAAACCATTCTTCCAACTGCTATTTGTATAAAAGGACATTTTAAATAATAATGAAAAGGAATTCACCACGGTATCAAACATAATTTCAATTTTAATGTTATCATCTAATTTAAGGACCAAGTGTAATTTCACAGAAGGAACAGTAGATTTAGAAAGCTGGCTTTTTTCTTCAAAAAAGCAGACAGGAACTACATCTATTCATATTCATATATAAATATAGAAGACTTAGCTATGGGACTTTGTGAAATTAGTATAATATCCACTTTTGTCTGAAGACAAATTTTGACTTTTCTGTCAAGGTTTAAATGTTCGAACACTGTTGTCCATTGTGTTAGAATGCCCACCACAGACTAAATTTATGTTTCCTTTTCTTCTCTAGTGAAAGAAGTTTATAGTGGTCAAACATCCTTGTTTATGACCAGAGTCTTGGTGTAATTAATAGTGACCTTTCAAAAATGTCCCAGTTTAGGAAACGAGTTAAACTATATAGTAATCTAGAAAAATGCCATAAAATCGCCTTTATATCACTGGAGATTGTGCCTTGCAGACAATGATCCTCTCCCCAACTAAAAGAGGAGTAGCTGTGAATGCCTTGAGATCACTCTGAAACCTTTAGGATAAAACACCTTTGAGTTTCCAAGGTATCCTCTGTCAGAACAGAGGTTGAGCAAATTTTCTTAGAATGAGGGAAATCAAACTCTTTGAGCCCAACTGAGAGAGAGGAGAGATAGTTTTGGGTCTGTAAATGGACCAGACCAGACCAACTCGGCAAACCTGAGGCCTACTGATGTCCTGAGAGGTGCCTGTGTGTGAGCCAGGTTTAGTGTTAAAAGGGTGATACTGGACTCCCTCCAAGGACACCTGTGACCTAGAACCACAGAGTCATCACAGGTGTGACAAACACCACCTCTCTTGGGAGCCAACTCCAATAGTGACATCATGTGACAGCCAGAGGAAATGGGAGCCGATCAGACTCATTTCCTCTCCTTGCTTGGATAGGACAGCCAGGCTCTTACCTCTCCCTGATCCCCAGTGTTCCTGGAGACCCAAAAGAGACATATAAAGCAGATGGGAGGACAAGAGATTGTTCAAAGGGAAAGAAAGAAAGGTGGCTTTAATTTAACACCAAGTTTGCAGGGGAACTCACCCAAGACAGACAAAAGGAATAAGGCCAAAAGGACAACAAGCAATTTTAGCTAACATTGAGAAGAATGTCTTGAAGGTCCACAGAATGTTTGTACGTGGAGTTGTTCAAGACCCAGAGCGCCTTGCAGTCAAATGGGCTCATGATCTACTTGGGTCCCAAAGTCGGGCAAAGACTAGGATCTTCCAGTTCTAAACTGCTCACTATATGTCAACTCTGGGCTTGATAACAAGAACACAGCGTGTTCTTCTCTTTGTCCAGAAAGAAACCCAAGCTGATGAAAAACTATTGAAGCTTTGCATTTTCAGGACATGGTTAATAGAGGTTAGAACTGTTTTCGGCACTGTCTGAAACTGAGAAGCTTTCTACACAGAGGTATTATCAGAATGGCTTCCAGAAAAACTAAGACTCTGAAAGCTGAAAGCCAAAACTAACAGTGCCATTGAGAAGAAGTACCTCTCTTTTTCACCAGTTTTCATTCCAACGAGACCTCTTTAGAGACACCATTAAAGTCAATGAAGCTGAGTACTGAGAATGGATAAAAACCAAGAGCACTGGAAAATCTATGGAAAAGACACCTGTAAAGAAGATTGATAAGGACCAAGAAAGAAATGCAAGATAAAATTACATAGAAGGACAAGGAACATGCAAAGAACCTAAAAGGTACCCCAAACATGGCACACGCTTTGAAAAGACTACTGATATTAAACTATGATTTAAGGGGAATACTACTCAAAACAAAAGGATGGCCAAGAAATGGAAATGTGTTTACACTAGAAGAAAATAACGAGTGAGACTCTAAGAATAAGACCCTAAATGTAGAGCTAATTTTCCTTTTTCCTTTTAAGTACAAAGCCAGTGTTTATATAGCCCGATGTTTACATTTATGGATGTATGAAGTGTGAGGTGGCACATCTGATCACCCATATAAGCAGTCAGAGATCTGGTCAGTATATATAATGAATTCTCTGATCCCTAATTCAACAGCTCCACAAGATGGCACGTGGGAATTTTCCACTGCTTATAGACGGGGCCAGCCCTTTATTTCCATGAGAAGTAAATTCATTTCTTTACAAAGAGCTTGAGGCTTCAAAGGGAAAACTACAGACTGAATCTCATCTCTCATCTCAATGAAAGTTGAAAAGGGTTAGTTGCTGCCAATTATGAAACACTTCTATTGTTGGCTATTTGGTGGTTAGGTGTCATTTTTAAAAACTGGTTTCACTGATAATTATGGAGCCTAAGGTTTGTGTTCTAACTTCTCTGAGATTTGGTCAGCAGTTTCCCAGATTTGAAACAGAAGTAGGTTCTTTGCAAAGCCATATTCTCAAGTCCTTATTCACTGTATCAAGTTCTGATTTTGGAGATCAAAAATTCAGTGAGGACATCATGATTGATCTAGTGAGTGAAATGGATCCCTTTAAGAATTGTTTTGAGTAACATTTAATATAGAATGAATCATTTCATTAATAGCCAGGCAAAAGAGCTTGTAGAATTTCACTCTAGTCATCATCAACCCCCAAGCCTATGAACTGATTGGGTTGTTAAATACAGTTGTGAAATGTATTTGCCAGAACTAAACAAAATTAAGCCCATAAGACATGCTAAGCATCTGGTCAGGTATGAAAAAGTAACCCTTGTTCCATAGAACAGAAGACGAAAAGAATAATTGTGAACTAATCCAAGTAAACAGGACGTACTGACATAATATATTTAAAATCAAACACAAGGATCTGGCAATCTGAATCAGGACAGAAAACAAGGAAAACTTCCATCAGCCAGTACTCAAGAAGAGCTCCAGCCCTGATGGATGCATGCCAAAGAAAGCTGGGGGGGCCTCACTGGTGCACAAATCTTCATTTCTATCTCTCACCTTTTTAAGGCTTCACTCTGTGACATGGGCAAGACATTCATTCACCATATACGTATTAATGCACACACTGTACCAGGTCCCTAGCACATTGTATTCAATGCCTTTTTTGCCTTTATATAAACTGAAGAGCAATAAATACCTTGATTTAGCAAAATGGGTAGAAAGAATGCTTAATGAGACAAAATGACCCAGTTCTAACTTATGTTTGATTACTTACTAAATACATGACTACAACAAGCTAGATTCCTGATTTTCTCATTTGTAAAAAATGGCTTTTAAACAACTGCTCCATGTGTGGCCAAATATAAGCACTTATAAAATTATAAAATGCTAAATATTAGGCAAGTTGCTATTTCCTTCATCCAGAGAGGAGTTTGGGGCTCTTAAATCCCAGAATAACAGATGTCAGAGAAAGTTTGTTATAGAAAGAGATGGTTGGTAAATCCATCCTCCCCTCTGCTCTGCTGCCCAAAACAGGGACACTCGTAATACCTCCCCTGTCCCTGACAGTGATGGGCTCACAGGGCAAGCCAGGCCTGTTGTATCACATAAGATTCTGAGTCTGGAGCTGTGGTAGCCAGATCCCTATATGTGGGGAAAGCTGATCTGGGAGAATGAAGCCAACACTCTGCTTCTCTAGCAGAGATGAGAGACAGAGAATTCTGATGGAATGTGAAATAGTTCTGAAGACTTCTCAAGGCTTGTTTCTCATGTCTTCCTTCAGTATGAATACATTCCATTTTTGTGTAAGCTAATTTGGATTGGTTTCTATCAACAATGCAATGGCAGAGACACTCACTCACATTTTCTTCACTCCTGTATCAATGCTAGCTATACAAATGCTTGGGGCTGGGAAAGTGGCCAGAACTCTTTCCTAAAGGAGATTCAAAGCCACAGTCTCTGGCTTTGGTGGAGAAAGGATGAATGCTTATTTGTTCACTGGGTAGTGGTGGCAAGAGGGGAACGAGCCAGGGGTCCTCTGCCCTAGGTCTGAGCTCAGGCCCCCAAAGCTATGCCACCCTGACCTTTAAGCCACAGTTAAGGTATTAGAGGCATAAACAGGATATTAATCCTGGCACTGCAACCTACTAAATTTTTTACTTCGGGCTATTCAAACAGCCTTTCCAGGGCTGGTTTTCATTTATAAAATAAGGGTCTCACATTGCAAAGTGCTGTAATTATTGAAGGTCCAGGAAAATTTACTTTATACTTAACAAAAATAAAAGTAACTATGAGAAATGACATGTGAAGGGTGGATGGGGGGAGATTTAGATGCAAATAACTGATTGAGACAATGTTTGTTTTCAGTAATAATATTTATGATAACAATAACTAAAACATGCAGCATTACTATATGACAAGCACTGTTCTAAAGGCATTACGCACATTAAATCATTTAATCCTCACATCAACTCTATGAGATAGATACTCTTCTTATCCGCATTTTGCAGCTGAAAAAGCCAAGGCACAAAGAAGTCAAGTAACTTGGCCAAAGCTACACAATTAGCAAGTCCAAAATAGGAACCTAACTCATGCAATTAGCGTTCAAAATCCAAGCTCTTACCAACTATGCTACACATCTGTTGTTCAGTGCACCTACTTCTCTACCTGGCACCAAGTAGAATTCAGTAAGTGCTTATTAAATGTTAGCAGATGAATAAAGCGACCTTTGTGAAGGCCCTGATAACAACCAAGTGATACATTTTTTCAAAGTCATGGAGGTGGTCTTGGAGGTACCTATCCAGGGGACAAGACAACATTTCTTGGGGACATTTTGCAGCCATACTCCTAAAAGCACACTCCTTTCCATCATGCTTTGCCTAGAATTCCTGGAGCATTATGTGCAAGGGCCAAGTAAGTTTTGTTAAAAGTAGGACAGGGCTTCCCTGGTGGCGCAGTGGTTGAGAGTCCGTCTGCCGATGCAGGGGACACGGGTTCGTGCCCCGGTCCGGGAGGATCCCACATGCCGCGGAGCGGCTAGGCCTGTGAGCCACGGCCGCTGAGCCTGCGCGTCCGGAGCCTGTGCTCCGCAACGGAAGAGTGAGAGGCCCGCGTACACCCCGGCAAAAAAAAAAAAAAAAAAAAGTAGGACAATCTTTGCATAATTGCCTTAGAAACTGAATTCTACTCAGCAGACCGACTTTTGACAAGTAGTCCTATTCCTCATGCCAATGGGTAAAAATCATAGGAAATAAACTGCTGCAGACAAAGAAGAGCAGAGAAGAAGATAGTCACCCAAAATCTTCATTTGTTTTCTTTCCCATTTGTTAAATGAAGACACTATTTCCTCTCTCATCAGATACCTACCTAAAAACAGACCTTTAAAATCATGGCTTTCTTAGCACCCAGAGAGTTGGCCGGAATGACCTCTGTAACTACAGTCTATAATTTGAACAATGTGTTTATAATAAGATTTATTAAAGAATGTGTATTAAGTAAATTGGAATTTAGATCAAAGTAAAATTTTGATGAATAACCTCACTATCTCTTTTGCCAAGAATCAGATTTTCCTCTATTAATATTTACTGTAAAGATTATGTTGCTAGAATCAACCTCAGTAGTTTAATATAACCACTCCCTCATTGAAATGTTGAAATCAAGTTTATTACTCCTGCCAGCAGAGCTTATCTAAGAAATGGAAAAGACCATTGTAATTATTATCTACTATGTGGTTTTACAAAACAGCCAGAGTCTAGCAGCTTGCGCTTTTATTGTCTAATGGCTTCAGGGATCTAAGGAATAAAATGGCTTAAAGGTTAATTCAAACTCAAATCATGACAACTGCTAAGGTTTGGAAAATTTGGATTATAAGGACTACCGATAGCTCTCATGTCTCAGAACAATAGCTATGGAAAAAACTATTAGATCACTGCGTCTACCGATCCCCCTGCCGGTTCTAAAATAGCAATTAGAGCCTCCCTTGCTCTGTGTTGCTTTGCTGGTGCAGAGGGACAGCTTTAACTCCTTGTGGTGTAGCCAGGTCAGCTGTGGATCTCAAACAGGACATTCTGGGACTCTTATTTTGCGGATCCTTCCCCCGTGTGGAAACATAGCCACAGGAGCAACCTCACCAAGCACTGAGAAGACAGGAACACTCTACACAGAGGACAGTTTGCAGAGCTCAGCCCACAGAAAAGCCCTGTCTCCGTGAGCCCACATGTCTCTCTCTCCCATCGCACCAGGACACAGGTGCATGTCCTCACTTGTCAGACAACTTTTAAATTATTGGGTAAGTTGTGAGACTATTATGGATGTAACCCTCTCTAGACGGAAATACAGCTTTTTTTAGAGGCTGGACTGGAGGTTTGAGGAAGCCCCTTATTGTGAAGATAATCCTTATGTCAAAAAGAGGTTGTGCAAGCCAGAAAATGGGGGTGTGGAGTGATTAAAAGGATTTCCCCTCACTCCTGCCCAGAGAACCAACTAATAGAAGCTGAATTGAAAAGGTGACTCCTTTCCGCCCCTTCTGACAGTTTGCACAGATAGGACTGATCCAGAGATGCTAGACTGGAACCAATTTCTGCTCTTGGGCCCCAAACTAGCTGGCTTTGGAAGCATTCCATTTCAAATACTATGGCAGAAACCTATGGAGGATCTTTGGATTTTACTTCGAACTTGTAGATAGCTTTCATTTTTTTAAAAATTATTCAAGTATTTCTATAGTCCAGAATAGACTATAAACTCCTTGGGGCTTAGGCCACTCTTTCCCCTATGGAGCGACACACTTTATGGAACCGTGCCCATAGCTAGTACTGTAGCCAGCCTCTCAGGTGGCCCCCAGGGATCCCCGCCTGCTGGAATTCATATACTGGAACTGTTCTCTCGCACACTTCTCAAGTTGGTTTGTGTGAACAACAGAATAGGGCAGGAGTAATAGAATGTCACTTCTGAGATTAGGTTATAGAAGGTTGTCTCATTTCTTTTCCCCTCTCTCTCTGTCTCATCACTCATCCTGGGGGAAAACGGTATCCTGTGTTTGAGCAGCCTTAAAGAGATGTTCCCATGACCTTGTGGTCGATCTACCAACAGCCAGTGAGGACCTGAGGTCCACCAGCCACCACGTGAGTGGGCTTGGAAGCAGACTCACTAACCCCAGTCGGGCCTTGACATGACTGGAGTATCAGCCAACTGCTTGGCAGCATCCTTATAAAAGCCTCTGAGTCAGAACCACCCATTTAAGCTGTGTCTGGATTCCAAAATAAATTGCTACATTTCACGGTAACTTTGTAACTCAGCAACAGATAACTATGACAACCAC
This sequence comes from Orcinus orca, assembly GCF_937001465.1. Classification (NCBI taxonomy): domain Eukaryota; kingdom Metazoa; phylum Chordata; class Mammalia; order Artiodactyla; family Delphinidae; genus Orcinus; species Orcinus orca. The sequence goes on along the minus strand of NC_064561.1, from coordinate 79,519,951 downwards.
AGAGCCTATACCCCTTCTCATAGTAGATGGTCTACAAAACTCTCTCAATACAGGCATGGGGGAGACAACAGGGGACATAAACAGCTGATGAAGAGTCCAATTAAGTTACAAATTTTTCTCAGTGGCCCTGATTTAAACATTTCTCTTCTGCTACCCATGGATCAAAATCATCTTCCTTGCCTCCTGGGGAAGACTACATGGCTCTTTTCTAGGCTGACAACTAATTTCAGTTGAAGCTGAGCTGTGCTCATCTAGTTTGCTTTATACTGGTTCTCCTCCTGCCCAAGTTGCATGAGATGTCCTCACTGCATGTCCCTTTATTCATTCATTCAACACATACTAATGAGCATCACCGTTCTAGGTGCTGGAGCTACAGCAGTGAGCAAAACAAATAAGGTCCTGGCCTTAGAAGTTTACATCAGCACATGCTCCTGACAGGCTCTATTTGCCAAACTACAGAACTGTCTTGACCTTTTCTACTAGCTTCCTGGGTTGTGAATCCCCACACTAAGCTCTTGTTTTTAAGGACCCGGCACTAGACAGCTTTTACAATGGAAGCCTAAAAGCCATACTTCTTCTATAAGAGGCAACACCTTTAACAGCTCTTAACAATTACTGGTAGTCATTTAGCCCATAATTAAGACAACAGCATAAAGCACAGTTATGGACACATTCAATGGAGATAGGAATTTGCCACACATAGCCTTCTTCCATCCCTCTAATGTGTATGTTCCATGGCGTTAAACAGTGTTCCCCATACCACAGAGTTTTAATAAATCATATTTTATCAACTGCTAGACATTCTGATATGACATTTCCTGCTTAATATCCAACTGGAACTGGGCCATGCACATTAGTAGGATACAACCAGTTCACATAAATAAAAACTGGATAGTAAATAGTATCTAAAATGCATAATCGTATTTCCAAAACTCAGATGCTTTTTCCACCCACTTTGGCTCATCTTTATTCTAGCACAGACTCAGAGTTGGAGGAAAATTCATATCTCCTAGGTCACTGCAGCCAGAAAAATAAATATGTTGTCAAAACAATTATCACAAAACAGTATTTTCTGACTCTGCCCCCGTCAGCCTCAGTTCCTCCCACAAAATATGAAAATTCTCAAGAAATGCTTCCTCGGGCTTCCCTGGTGGCGCAGTGGTTGAGAGTCCGCCTGCCGATGCAGGGGGCCCGGGTTCGTGCCCCGGTCCGGGAGGATCCCATGTGCCGCGGAGCGGCTGGGCCCGTGGGCCATGGCCGCTGAGCCTGCGCGTCCGGAGCCTGTGCTCCGCAACGGGAGAGGCCACAACAGTGAGAGGCCCGCGTACCGCAGACAAAAAAAAAAAAAGAAATGCTTCCTCTGTGTTGCACAAGCCAGTCTTCATGGTGGCCTCTGGCTGGTGCTCCACTTCTCCTGTACTAGATATAGGGTGACATTCACCCCCAAAAGCAGCGGCCATCACCAGTGCCCACTAAGGGTACAATTCTCCCTACTGAGCGTGCAAACTCTGAGGCAAGGCCACCGTGTCCTGAAGCTGCTAGGGCCCCTTCTGGCAAAGCTGCTAAAACTGTTACATAGGAACCAGGGATTAATCTGGGTATTAGGGATTAATTTGAGAGGGCCGCCACAGTGTCACCCCTTTTCTCTACTAAATAGGTCACCCTTTCTTTCTGGCAATGAAACTTTGCTCAGGAGACTAGCGAACACAGCACATCTCTACCTCCTCTTTGCAAATTTTTCAGACACTTTCACACGTGCCTGAATGCTGGGTGAACTTGGCTTAAGGGCCCTGATTGAAGAGTGTCCTAGGAAATCTCGTTTGGGAGCCAAATTAATCTGTGTACTTCCAAAACAGCAGTTATTTGTGAAAGTCACCAGAAAGCCTGGGAAGCCAAAGTCGGAAAAATTATACAGACCAAAAATTGAATTCATTCATTCATCCCATTCGAATTTATCCACAAAAAGTTATTTCCTGCCTTCAGTGCTTTCATTTCAGTGAGTAAATTTCCAATCAGAACCAAAGAGGTTTGTCACTTTTTTCAGTAGTTTAATTTTTATTAAGCTTTTGATATACGTGATGACAAGTTCAGCCCATTATAAAGAGGAAAACTTTGGTTTAGAGAAACTAGACTTTTTTAGTTTGGAGGCATGAAACTAGTTAGTGTTATGTTTAGCTTGATTTTAAAACAACAAAAAACAGGCCCTTTTCTATAATTGAGAGAGTAAAGAGGGTTTTTACCCAAGGAGTTAAGATTTAGACCTTAAGCTGCATTCATAGTTTTTTCTTTTATCCTGCTTATTCATTACTTTAGTGTGTTCTATTTATTTCCTTAAGGTTATATTTTATAAGAAAAATTTGTTTTTCATAAACAGTAAATTTTGAATTAGATATTCTTGAAGATAAGATGAGTTCATTAAGACAATTAGTTAAAGTGTATAACCCAGAGCTATGAAAAAGAAAATTCTGGGAATACATTCAAAATGAAGATGAACATGTATTTCAACTAGCCTAATAAAAAACAAACAGAAAAATCAGAGATATAGAGTGGTACTATGATATACCACCAATGGAATAGACAGTTCTGCATTTTCCTTTCCAGTAGCTCATCAAAGGACCATCTGTAACCTGAATGCTATACTGACTTAAAATTTGGCTTCTTGAAAACTAGTCCTCCTTTTGGAGGAAAACAAACAAACAAACAAACTAGTCCTTATAGACTTGGAACATTTTCTGAGTGATGAACATATACATTCATTATAGATAATGAAATAAATATATCCAGAAGTATCAAAAAATAGAAATAACAAATCTTGAAAAAGAATGGATAAAAAAATTGCAAAGTACTTACATCGATTATTTCTGCATGGGGAAAGGGTGATTTTTGTTTTCTTCTGTACATTTTTATCACTACATGATCTTCTATAATGAACAGAGTTTGCATTAGAGGGAAGTTTAAAAAGGAGGAGGAGGAAATGCTATGTTTGCCACTTGGCAATTCTACCTTTCCTTTGGTAGAATGCTGCAGTAACTGGCTTACTCCAAACTGGTTCACTTAAACACTACGTATTCAGGTGTTGATACTCTATGTGCCATGGGAGCATCTGGAATGGTACACACCTAGAGGCCAGGAATGACCATGCAGGCGGTTCTCTTGGTTTTGTAAACAAGTGCCACAAGCAATGGTTGGTTAGTGTCCTTTTTCATTAACGGAAGCTGATGGTCACCTTTAGAATGCAGTGAGTAAGTGTGGCTTTAAGCCTGCCTCTCTTTAAGGAGAGAGGGCCACCATGCCAGGACGGGCCATGGTAAGAGGAGAGCAATATTCAAAGGCAGCAAATATCTTCTCCAGAACTTTGGACTTGATGGTGGGCTGTTTTGTAAATACAGATCCATATATTGCTTTTCAGAACACTTCCATTTTTATATTATAGTCCATCTATGAGATATGGGTTCAGAATACAGCCACATGGTTCACTAGTCTTATTTCTCTGCCACCAAACAGAAAGGAAAAAATAGAGCCATTAAATGCTTGTGGAAAGAAAAAAAATCTTTATGTACAGGCATGCTCTACGTACGTAACTAGCAGGATATCAGAGCAGAGAAAGTGTTAGGTTATTTCAGTTGTATCCAGACATTAATGAAAGCCAATTTGCAATTAGGCGATTAACATAAGAACCAGTGGTAACAAGCAATAAGAACTACATGTTCTTATTCTAAACATTTTTGCTACAAATTGCTGTTAAAGCTTCTCCCTGCATTTTCTCTTTGTCTTTTGACTGCATGTTGATGATATAAGGTTAACTGTGAAGTATCTGCGGAATGCTGCATGTTGTTTCATGCAAGCCATGCAGTAACTGTGTCAGGTAACCACACAGGAAACCCTTTTAATTACAAGATGCAACAGCTTGCACTGCCCAGCTGCAGTCTCTCTGGTTAACCCTGAACTAAAGGTTCATTCCTAAATCTACCTTTTGTCCCAGGTTGTGCTCTGCCAGCTGCCAGGGCTGCACTGACCCTGGTTGGGTGGTCCTGCAGCTTAGGGTGCACAGGGATGCCCCTTCATCTCTCTGCGCTAGTACCAAGGGCTCGGCCGCTCCTTGGATCCACCGGGTTTTGGTTAGCGACACCCGGAAATTCCTATGAATCTCTATAAGGAAAGGAAAAATATAATTGTTGATGACTGACCCCCCACTGAGGAATAACCTACATAGAACTTCCTTAACATCTAACTTAAGCAAATAGAGGCATACATACATATATTCACTGTAAGTGATTTATAGCTTGGAATTACTCCCTTTTAGCATTTTTTCTAATTTTCCCTCATCAGAGAATGGTGACTCATTTATTTATGTGTGGCTAAATATACCTGCTGCATCTAGCTATGTGTAGCTAAGGATAATACAGCAGTTATGGTCTTCCTCGTGTCCCCTTTTGTTTCATCGTCTTGGTGACGTTATCTGCTGATATTTCCCTGTTTTTGTGCTGTTTCACTTCCTACCTTGGTATGTGTCAGAGTTGCTGTTTCCTTTAGCAAGGTTGACTTGCTAATTTGCAGTGGATATTCAGTATCTTTGATGGTAATTGCTCAAAATTCAATTTCCAAATACATGTAATGAATTGTATTTACAGCTCTAGCTATTGCTCTTCCTAATTTCTATGGAATAGATACTAGAACTCCTTTCCCAGGCCCTCTACAAGAGTACCTGCTTCCGTGAATGACTCCGCTCTCAGGTGCTCTGGCTTTCGACAGTGTGAGAAGGACTGACTTTCAGCTGGATGCTACTGTGAGGGAGAAACTAGATTCTATTGTGCAGAAATGGATCCCCTTATTGAGTGCTTTCTCCAGCTACAGCTACTGGAGGCCCGGTGCATAACTATTTCCTGACCACATACATGTGGGCTATCACTATTATGCCTAAAAGAAACTTTAAAAAATTTTTTCCATGGGGCTTGGGGGTATGAGCAGTGACAAACTTTAAGTGGAACTTTTAGATCAACATTAGAAAAGTTTTATTTTATCTGAAAATGGCATTCGAAAAGTTTATCAGGTTAAAATATTTCACTTTGGATAGAGACAAATTCGGTTTTTCTGGACTCCCCGAAGTTTCAATTTTTTTTAAATTTATTTTTTATTTTTTGCTGTACACGGGCTTCTCACTGTTGTGGCCTCTCCCATTGCGGAGCACAGGCTCCGAACGCGCAGGCTCAGCGGCCATGGCTCACGGGCCCAGCCGCTCCGCGGCACGTGGGATCTTCCCGGACCGGGGCACGAACCCGTGTTCCCTCCATTGGCAGGCAGACTCTCAACCACTGCACCACCAGGGAAGCCCTCAATATTTGTTTTTATAAGCACTGATTGGCAGTGATATCCTGCCTCAGGGTCCTGAGTTAAAAAGACATCCCAACATGCCTGTCCTGGTCCACATCAACTTAGCACCAGCTCCCCCAAAGGGGGCCCTTCTCCAAACTTTCTGTCTTGACCAGTACTCTCCAGCTGCCTCCAAAACGCCAGACCTCAAACTAGAGAATGTTTCTTGACTCTTATTCATAGGCACCCACATACATTATCAGGCAGCAAAATCCTGTATTATTAGAAGCATAAAGAGAGGAAAGATATATTCAATTTTTCAAATGGCTAGTGTACATTACATATTTAGTCATAAAACCACATGGATTTTTTGTTTTGGCTGGAATTATTTTACGTCAGTATGGTTAGTTATTATCTCAGGATTATGAAAACATTCCACTGGCTTTTGATGGCATCAGAAGAATTTCTGAAACATGAATGTAGATCAGACTTAAATTTTAAATGTTCGTTATGTGACTGACCTTGGATATGGGTACCATGACAAAGACCTGCAACTGAAAGCAGTAAAATATTTTTAAATGTCTGCTCACTCGTTCAGGCTTCGTGCTTATTCACAACTGGGACAGTGCTGGGATATTGAGCCCTTGATGATTATGGACTGTCAGTTACAATCTGGATGTGTTACGGTGGGAAAAATAATGATCTCAGATAGAACACATTTCTCTTTGTTAAGTTTGCATCATAAACCGAATCTTTCAAATCATGGAATCACAGTTGGTAGAAGGACTGGGGATCACCAGTATAGCCAATCTGCAAAGGAGCTCTTAGCCCCATCCCCCCACCCCATTCCAACTGCAATTGCCCTAGTTTACTTGGGCTTTTTTTTTTTTTTTTGCCATACCACGCAGCTTGCGGGATCTTAGTTCCCAGACTAGGGATTGAACCCATGCCCTTGGCAGTGAAAGCATGGAGTCCTAACCACTGGACCGCCAGGAAATTCCCTCCTTGGGCTATTATAAAAGCTTCTAACTAGGATTCCATCCTTTTGCCTCTCTTGATTATATACATTACCGCTCAATTAATCCTGATCAAAAATTTTTAATACATCTCTATTAACATCCTAAGTGCCAGGGTAAGGAATACTGTACTTAACCCCTCTGAAATATAACTGCAACCTGCATGCTAAGCCTTAACTCTCACTACTGCCTAAAAAAAAAAAAGCCTGTGTCAGTCAAGATGTTCTGCTTTTAACTATTAATCACAGCAGTTAGACATAAAGTTCTGGGTTGCTGACTCCATGGGTTCAAATCCTGACTCGCTGCTTATTAGGTCTGTGACTTTAAGCAAGCTCTTTAACCTCTGTGAAACTTCATGTCCTCATTGGCAAAAATGAGATAACTTTAAAAAGCTAGGTATCAATCATCATTATTATTCAAAGTGCCCTTCAGTTTCTTGCCTCTCAAGTTTGCCCATTCTCTTTCTCTGGGTTCAACACCCTCTGTTCTTTTTCAGTCTCTCTAGAGCAATGGTTCTTCAAGTGCTATATCTGAATAAGCAGTAGGGGAATCACTGGAGAACTTAGAAATACAAATTTTCACGCCCCACCCCAGACCTACTGAATCAAAAATGTTGAGTGTGGGCCCAGCAATTTGTGTTTAACAAGCCCTCCAGGTGATCCTGATGCACATTCAACTCTAGGAATCAAGATCCATCTCAAATGCTACCACCTGTTTTTTCCTTCTCTCTTCTAGGGTACCCGATCTCTTTCCCCATTCAAACCCTCAGAGCCAGAGGCCTTGGTACTATTCCTTAGCCTTCATTTTCTTTGCATTGTCTTAAACCATACATGTCTATTCACCTTATTTCACACCCCTGTCCCGCATTTACCCTTGCCAAATTATGAACTTTTTGCAAGAAGGAACTTTGCTTACTAATCATCAAATAGGAAGCAGGGCTTAAAAACTTTTCTTTCAAATATTGGTTTGACTACATTAAATCAAATTATCTTAGTACTCAAAGTCTAAGAGATTGAATAAAGAACTAGAAATACAGGGAACACTTTCTTTTCAATATCTATTAAGAAGTTCCATGCTGGAAAATATAGCCACAACGTGGATTGAATGTTTCAAGTTCTTAATTAGAAACAGAGTTTCAGGATAGAGGGGTTAAAGTTCCATCCTTACAATGATCTCTTCATTCCTTGCTTCTGTAGTATGAGCCATTTTTTAAAACATAATCTTCTAAATGCATGATGATGGGTGGGGGAATATAATATCAGGGTTGAGGCAAAATGAATGTGCAAGGCTAATGTTTCTGTGCAAGTACTTTCTATTTTATCTGCCCACAAAATGTACATACAATGTTATTTATGTTTCCCATTTTCCTTAAGTAACTTTGAACTTGGAAATGAAACCAAGCTTAGCTTATTGAATTGCAAGTCCAGTAAAAACACATAATCTCTATTCTTTCTGAGCACATGGAGTTTGTCATATACAAAAGTAAAGAAAGAGTACTATTTATTAAAACATCATTCACTAATTAGTACCAATAAGCAGTTTTTTAAAGGAAGAAAGGAGGAACTAGTAGTTACCCAAGCTTTTCCAAATCATGTGTAGTTGTATATAATATATATAAATGTATATATATGTATATGTGTATATATATAATGTATATATATTAATGAGATCACTATGAACAAAAATGAACAAAATCATTTTTGGATTGATTGCAGGCTTGATATCCAACTGATAGCTGGGCCGTAGTTGAGCACAAGCCTAATGTTCAAGCAGTTTATAAGTTAATGTGACTTTCAAACGATGGAAAAGGAATCCATGTTATTGGTGGAAACAATTTCTTTTGATCTAGTACTTTGGCCGTACTATTTACTTTCCTTGAAGGCACCCTTACTTTCTCCACAACTTTAACAAAGTGATACACAACCTGAACTCATATGTAATCAAAAGCCAAGATATCGCCCTGTGCCAACCATATCTATCAGATAATTGGGGTTTTCCCCGCTTTGGCAGTGACTCATGTGCTGCCGCTCTGTCAGATGTAAAGCACCAGCCTGTGCAACAAAATACAGGTAAATGTGATTAAAAGACTCTCCTGTCCTTTAAACTTTTTCACAACCCCTGCTGTCTACTTTCTTCATTCATTATTTGAGAAAAAAACAAGTCATGTGAATGACAGGATGCTAAAGTTGCCTGGCAGATAAAGTCCAAGCAATACAACTTCCAACAGGTACTTTCATTCTTCCCTGTTTCCCTCAGTTTAAAGATGACTTCTAGAAGGATCTAGAAAGAGATCTTGGCAAAATTCTGAGAGACACCTAAAAGGTTTTGGGAAAATTCTACTTGCTGTGGCTGGTTATGGAACAAGATGATAGCAGAGATTTCAGTGACGCACTACACATGAGTCACGGGATGAATAATCAGCACACAAAACTCTATTCACCTGCTAGTAAAAGCCAAACAAAAGAAATGATTCTAGAATCCTTACTTTCATGATAGGGAGAGTCAGTTTTCAAAAGAAAAGTGGCGGGGGGAGGAGCAGGTGTGGTCATAAAAATAAAAAGAAGAGTTTTATTTTGGAAAAGAGTACTAGAGAAGTGCAAGCTTTGTTGCAGAGAACTAAGAAGAAATACAGATTATAAAAGCCAGCAGGGATGAATCTCGGAAACATTATAATAAGTGAAACAAGCCAGCCACAAATATTGTAGGATTTCAGTACGAGGGACCTAAAACTGGCATATTCATAAAGACAGAAAGTAGATACATGTTACCAGGGCCTGGGAGGAGAGGAGAATGAAAAGTTATTGTTTAATGGGCATAGAGTTTGTTCGGGATGATGAAAAAGTTCTGAGAATGGACAGTGGTCATGATAGCACAATATTATAAATGTACTTAAGGCCACTTAATTGTACACCTTAAATTCGTTAAAAGGGTTGACTTTGTTGTGTCTATTTTAGCACAGTAAAAAATATATATATGATGAAAACAAACAAGCAGCCAAGAAGAGCAAGCAGGGAGACACGACACAGAAAGTAACTTATACAAAAATATCATGAGCCTGGAGAAAAGAAAAAAGAACTTTCAGAACTAGAAAAAAAGAAGGAATTAAGCTGGATTCTCATCTGCAAGAATTATATCATGCTTTTCAGAGAGGAAAAAGTCATAGGCGATCAAATAATAGGACAGAAAATCGGGTAAGACTGAGTAGCACCATTTCCGAGAGGGGAGGTGACCCAAAGTAGTACTGATTATACCAATATCTTGTCTATTTACAACACTTTTATTAAAGTCAATGTGTTCCTTAAACTACCATCCTTACTTGTGACAAGGAAGAACAGGAAGAAAGAGCCTGTCACTGATAAACAACTGGCTAGAGAGGAAGACAGACGCTTTATCAGAAAATCCAGGGATACTGGGTTGGAGCACAAAGGGTAAAATTATACTTAAGCCCAATAAAGAAAGGGGGAAAAATAAGAAATTAGAAAATCCGGCCCCGTAAGGTTTGTGGAACACCCGAGATCCAGTGATTTGGTGATTCAGAGAAGATCTTTAGAAACATTATAAACATTCAGCATCGAGTAGTAAAAAATGATTGGTAAGCAAGCTCCAGGATTACAGAAAAGGATTCACTTTGTTAATAAATCATTTACTATAAAAGTACCTCTGGGGTGTATATTAAACAGCAGTTCTTCAAGGGTGGCCGCCAGACCAGCAGCAACAGCATCTCCAGGGGAGTTGTTGGGAAGGCCAGTTTCTGGGCTCCAGAGCAGACCGACTGCATCAGAGACAGGGGGAGCTCGGCCAACAATCCGTGTTTTAACACGCGCTCCAGGTGATGCTGATGCTCAAGTGTGAGAGCCAGCACCTCATGGAGGAATGGGAATAGAGGCCTGCAGGTGGTTAATGAGGCTAAATTGGCCAGAGGGAGAGCCACCGGCAAGCCTCTTGCTGGAGGCCGCTGCTCTGGAAAATGGGAAAAAGCACTGAAGCCCCCATGGGAGGATTTTCGGAGTGAACTCAGAACAGCTTGTCTGTCGCTAGTGGTAGTAAATCAGAGAGAAATCTGAGCAATGATTCTGCTTCTGCTAGTGAGACAGCTCAGGGACTCTTCCTGTTTTCAGAATACCTGCAGGAACGCTCTCCTTTTCCTCTGCGTGTCTCCTTATTGGGGATGTAGCTGCAATTTATTATGTAGATTTCTTCAACTATTTCAGACTGTGTAGTCATATCCCAACATTGCCAAGAAGCTTTTTAAGTTAGGCCCATCTGTTATGACTATCCAAATATTTCCTTTTTTTTTTTTATGATGTATTTATTTATTTAGGCTGTGCCTGGGCTTTTTTTCTTTTTCACTTTAACAAAACAGCTTTATTGAGACTTAATTCGCATACTATACAATTCACCCATTTAAAGTGTACAGTGGTTTTGTTTTAACATCTTTATTGGAGTATAACTGCTTTACAATGGTGTGTTAGTTTCTGCTGTGTAACAAAGTGAATCAGCTATACATATATCCCCATATTTCCTCCCTCTTGCGTCTCCCTCCCTCCCTCCCTATCCCACTCCTCTAGGTCACGAAGCACCGAGATGATCTCCCTGTGCTATGCTGCGCCTGGTCTTAAGATGGCACACGGAATCTTCATTGCAGCATGCAGGGATCTTTTAGTTACGGCATGCATGTGGGATCTAGTTCCCCAACCAGGGATGGAACCTGGCTGGGCCCGCTGCATTGGGAGTGCAGAGTCTTACCCACTGGACCACCAGGGAAGTCCCTATCCAAGTATTTCTGCAACATAGTAGTTCAGTTGGTGATTTAAGGAGGCTCATTAGATGTGGGTTGTTCTTTTTTTTAATCTTTGCTCTTTTTTCTGTCATGGAATATCTGGACACAAGGACCATATAAAGCTAATAGTAAACCCCTCTGTCCATATTAGACTAAGGTTATGAAACCTCCTTAACCTATGTATATTTCTTTTATATCATCTTCAAGTTTAATAAATATTAGCATGTTTCCTTTGTGTCAAAAGCATTCTCATTTTTCTCAAACTGTCCTGAGGGTCCAACTTAATTCCACATCCTTAAGGCTGTGACCTGTTCATCACTCTTGCTGTCTGCCTGCCCCCATCCCAGGTGTCTAGGCAGCACTCAGAAAAAAAAAGATCCAGTACTCTGTCTTGGTTCAAGGCCAGCTTCCCAAACCATCTGTGTCCCACCTGACTTTCCAACCTTCTGACCTGTGGTCTGGTCACTTCTCTAGAGCATCACAATAATGATTAGTGTGATGGTATTGGTATTACCAATATTGGTATTACTTCTTTGGTATGTAGGGGAGGAAAAAGTCTCTTCTACTCTCTTAGGGTCTCTGGCTAGGCCTAAGAATTAAACTGACAAAAGATAAATTAACAGGAGAAAAACATGCAGGTTTTATTAGAATTTTACAGGTAAATGGCGACCTTCACAAGAGAATGAAGACCTGAGGAAGTGACCAGAGCAGAAAGCTTTTATACCTTTTAGACGAAGAAATGATAAATTATAAGAAATAAGACAAAGAGGTTTGAAATAGAGGCAGCACATGGTGGGAAGTGAGGAGGAGATACCTGGAGGGGCAAAACTAGGAAGATAAGGTTATTTTAGTAAGTTTGTACAGACCCATTTCAGCACTGTTTCCAGTCTCTGGTATTAAGGATCAGAGACTTCTCTTGCTTGTACAGGAAGGCATCTTTCTCACTTTATGGCCTGTTTTTAGGTAGAAAAAGGTAGGTCAGAGAGCCCTTCCTCCATCTGCTCAAGTGCCTTCAGCTCAAAATAGTCAATATGCCAAAACAGCATATTTTGGGGTGGCATGTCCTGAAGCCCTTCAGGTACTAACCTCTTGCCATGATTTGCACTGGCCCTGGTCTACTTCTGGAGGTTTTTGATAACAATCGCACAGGATCTAGGAAACAGCCCATTTCTACCAGTCTTCCCAAAGAGAGCTGGACACCTGGAACCATTTTTAGAGTTTCACTATTTTAAAAAAAAAAGGTGGTAAATGGAAGTTTTCCACAAATTTTTTTTTTTTTTTTTTTTTTTTTTGGCTATCCCAGGGCTTAGTTGCGGCATGTGGGATCTTTTAGTTGGGGCATGCGGGATCTTTTAGTTGGGGCATGCGGGATCTAGTTCCCTGACCAGGGATCAAACCTGGGCCCCCTGCGCTGGGAACGCAGAGTCTTAACCACTGGACCACCAGGGAAGTCCCTTCCATGTAGTTTAAGTGATAATTCCTCCAAAAATAAAAACACAGATATTCATTCTATGCTGGTGCCTGTTGCTGGCTAAATTCTGAATGTAACCTACCAGCTGCATATCTGTGAATCTGCGATTATGGAATTTATTCCTAATGCTGAAGGCAGTGCACAGCACTCTAATTAGAACTTTTATTAAGGAATGAAGGATTGCTGAGCCAATGAAACTTAAAAGGGAGGAAACATAATTTCTAAAACTTTGATAGAAAAGGACATTATTTTTTAATGTCATAAAAATATGCATGACTCTTAGAGTCGGCGTTTCATGAAAATAACGTAGCCTAAATAGAAAGGATTAGATATGGTGAGCCAAATGGAAATTTTAATGCACTTCTTTCTCTTTCTTATTTTATTTTAGTTTGACCTCCTTAGATCCAGTGTTTGTGGAAGAACTAGTGGTTTTATGTGCAACAGCAATATTTTTATGTCCCCATTACTGAGCACAGGAGCCAATGCGCTAGGTAGCTTTATGTATCACTAAAATACCAAAGTTCATGAGTAGTTCAGTTCAGTAATAATAATAACAAAAATAATAATGACAATATAATGCTAGGCTAAACCATAGTAACAAAAAAACCCAAATCACAGTGGATTAACACAATCAACTCTTATTTCATGTTCACACAACGTCCAAATACAGTCCAGAAGCTCTCCTGTGAATTCTCCTTTGATAGTGACTCAGGGATCCAGGATCCATGCATGGTGTAGCTACACCATCACCAAGGTTGCTGCTGCAGAGGTAGAAGGAGATGCAGGAAATACACTGGCTTTTAACTGTCTTGGCCCATAAATGCCACTTTCCTCTCACATTTTATTGGCCAGAGCTAGTCACAACCTAACTGCAAGGGAGGCTGGGAAGAAGAGCACAAGAATATTTGGTGAGTCTTTCCTACAAGTAGTGATAATTTATCGATCAATGCCATCTGTATTCCAAGTACTGTGCTGGTTAACTTACATGCATTATCTCAGATGCTCAAAACAACCTTTTAGGATATGTGCTATTAATTTCACTTTATAGATGAGTAAACCAAGGCTCACAAAAATTAATTTTCATGTATTATCTCAGATGCTAGCAAAAACATTTGAAGATATGTATTATTAACTCCATTTTACAATTGAGACTCATAAACAAATCTTTCAAAAGCCAAACGGCAGAAGTGGGATTTGAACTTTAGAATAGGTTCATCTTCTTGCTTCTCCACATGGTATGTGCCAAGTATAATGCTAGGCTCTGGGAATACCAGAAACAAAAGGAAAGGTGGGGAAGGGAAAGAAAGAGGTCCACTGCTATTCCCTGACAGCAGAACTGCCATCAGCACCATGCCTGGCGCCGCAATGGGGTGTTCACCCCTGGACCAGAGATATAAAGAACATTATTTCCAAAGGCAAAAATCCCAGCACGTGGTCAGAGTCAGGTTTTCTGTGAAGTTAATAGCATTTATGGTTCAGAATCCTCACTTTCATAGGCACCTTCCAAGGCCCTGGAAGGGACCCCAGCAATGTACTCAGAGAATATTACATTTGTATAAAATGTGGAAAAGGTCTTGTAACAACAATTAGTTAAGACCAAGGTCTCTTTCTACTCCTATGTCCTGACTGTCACTTAAGTTCTCATGTTAGTGGTGACCTGCCTGTAGGCATGTTTAAGATCCAGTTAAATAGAAATTGAATAGGGTATACATTTACTTTGGCTTGAATGAGATATATTCCTATGATTCACAATTACTCCATTATAAATAAGTTATTGCCAACCATCCTGGTGTAAGGAATGGCTTCCAGGAATATCCCTAATGCCTACTACGCTGACTCACCAGACATCACAACACAAATGTGTGGAGCTAGAGGTAGTATTGTGACTTGAACGTCCTCTATGGCCCCCAGGAACAAACGTATATGGGTGAAAAAGGAAACCTGAGTCTTTGGAAAATTCCTCCAATCATCAGACTTGTAAAATTGTGAATAGAGGATGTAGTTCCCGTAAATATCTAGTCAAAGTAAAAGTTCTCTTTCTGTCATGAATATACTCAATAATGCAGCATATACAATTATAAACACACCATATTTTTTCTTTTGATGGCAATTGCATGAAATAAAATATATTTATTACATTTCTGTGTTTGGAAGAATACTAGAGACAGTGCATATGTGAGTGAAACTTTTAGAGGTTTCCCAAATTTGACAACAATCAATAATTTTCATGACCAATAATGGGTTGTGGAAATAAAAGAAACATTTATAAACTATCAATAATAATAAAAAAATTTTCAACCAACCATGCTAGCGAAAAGATTAATTTATTCTATTTCATCTACAGAAAATGATATACAATTTCAAATTGTTGGTATATGAAGAGGTAATCAAAGTGCATATACCCAAAAATATTGGGGAAAGGGCAATTTAGTTTCAGATATTTAATTTGTGATATTTATCAGCTCTTCTAAATTTATTTTTGTGTGTAATTTCTTTTTCTATGTATAAATTTACCATCATACCTATTTTGTGTTCTTTTTCTTAGAGACTTCTCCAATTATGTAAGCTTTAGGCCCTTCTATAGACTGAATGTGTCTTACCCCTCCCCCACCCAATTCATATGTTGAAACCTAATCCCCAATTTGATGGTATTAGGCAGTTGGGTCTTCGGGAGGTGATTAGGTCATGAGGGTGGAGCCCTCATGAATGGAATTAGCCCCTCATAAAGAGAGCTCCCTTGCCCCTCCCACCATGTGAGGACGCAATGACAAGACAGTTATCTATGAACCAGGAAGCCAGCCCTCTGCTGACACCCTGATCTTGGATTTCCCAGCCTCCAGAACTGTGAGAAATAAATTTCTGTTGTTTATAAGCCACCTAGTCTATGGTATTCTGCTGTAGCAGCCCAAACAAACTCAGACAAGCCCCCCAAAAAACCTGGATCCACCCTCACACTGGCATACATTAGCAGGTAAAATGTCCATATTACTGACCCAGCAGACCATCAACTGTTGTAACATTTGAAAAACATGAAAAAATAAAATAATAAAGGATCTAGATGACAATAAAGTGGTTAGTCTACAGGCCAGCCATTTCAAAGCAAGTAAGTTTTTGATGTTTTAAATTATTCAACCCAGGAGATAAGTATTTAATCTGTAAAGACATGTGGATTTGAAATTCCACTGCCAAAGATAAAGAACAGTCTCTAAATTGTTACTTGTTATATCTCCATGCAGATTATATTTATCAATCATCGGTACTATTCAACTTTAAAGGACGCCTGTGGCTAAATTAGGCCAGGAAATAAAGGTCCTTGGATAAAAGTGGCCTTCATAGAACTAAGAAAGACGTCCTTCTAATCCACTCTACACAATTTAAAGTCTCTAGGGAGAATTAGAGTTTCTATCTGGCACAAAGTGAAGCCACCCTCTTGTTAGTGGATATAGGATACTTTTAATCACCAAGATACGCAAAGAAATTAGATAGCACCCAGGAAAAAAAAAAGGGAGAACTTAATGCTGATGATTTGAAGCTTAATAAATAATGTGAATGCTCAAGGTTAATAAATATCTGATTTTTTTTTTACAGCATTGTTATTACCATGAACATTTTCAAAAGTTCTGCTTGGAAAGCAAAAATAGGATTTCTCATATTGAATGTTTTTAATAGCATGAAGGGGAAAATGAGACTAAAATAAGACATTGTCCTTATCACTCTTTATCGGAATATCTCAAAACACATTACAGAAATTAACTTGGTAACCCTTAAGTTCTAGATAATTCTGAAATAATACATTAGCTGTTCATTAGCTGGGCAATCTGTGGCCTAGAGAGATGAAGCGATTGTTGAAGGTTAAGTAGTAAATCAAGTGCAAAAATAAAGATGGGGAGGAGGGGACTGGAAGCTAAAATCCTGAGCACAAATTCCTGGACTAATCCATTCCAGGAAGTTTCTTCCTAAAATACATATTCTGTTTCTTCTTAAGAAGACACTAAGGCCCTGTTTTCAATAAACTAATAAAATTCCAGAGAGGATTTAATGGTCACTCTGAGAGTCATTCAAAGGATCTAATTATATTCCAATCTTTCTAAACATGTGAACCACAGGTAATTTTGAAAAATTTGATTCACAGAAAATCCACAGAACAACAAATCAATGAAGAATGTGTTTATGGTAGAAAA
This sequence comes from Orcinus orca, assembly GCF_937001465.1. Classification (NCBI taxonomy): domain Eukaryota; kingdom Metazoa; phylum Chordata; class Mammalia; order Artiodactyla; family Delphinidae; genus Orcinus; species Orcinus orca. Next base: position 79,503,193 of record NC_064561.1, on the reverse strand, counting down.
TCCTTATTGGATGAAAATAGTCCTGTTCACACTTTGTACTTCCTCCAAATTCTATTTCACTCAAATTCTGGGAAACCAAAAGAGAAGCAAACAAAAAATATTGAAAATTAGATGGATGTAATCCTAGAATTTTTTTTTTAATCAGGAAGGGATTTTATAGATCATCCAGTTAGCCTTCAATGTTCATGTTCTACAGACCCAAAAGTTTAAATGACATGTCTGAAATAGTCATTTAGTTAGAGGCAAAGTTAGGACCAGAAAACAAGTCTCCATTCCTACTACCACAGGACCATGATATATCCCAAACCTCTACCCTACTCACCTCCAGAAAAAGATATAGAAAAAAAAAAATTTACAGTGGATGATCACATTAAAAAAAATAATAGTCCTAGGTTACATGAGCAGAATTTCTAAGAGAGCTTAATTTCTTAAATTGTTTTTAATCAAAGTAAAACTCATCTTCCCAAGAGACAGGTGAGAATGCTATTTTGCTTTTAAGATTAGGGCTGGTGTTAGCACAGAGGTGAAAGAGAAAACTATGTGAAGGAGGAAACTACACAGAACTATACACTCAGCAACGCCATTAAAGCCATATGCTGGATACAGAGGAAAAGGAAATGAAAAGCTTTGAAATGCAGCTGTCCCACTCCCTGCTATTTCCACTCAATCCCAACTATTTTTCCATCAGGATCCAACACATGTGCAGTGACACATGGAAACAGGGTGAGCTCATGAACCCAGGGGAACAGAGAGTCCAGCATTCCCAGAGCAGCACCCTGGAAGCACACGGCCACTCCTAACCTCCACCCCTATAGATGGTGGTGAAAGACCTAGCGATGGAAAAACTCACTTCACAGCAGAAGAGGAAAGCCAAAAGATAATTCAGACACCTGGTTGCTATTTACTAGTTATGCCAGCAGACAAAATCATTAGATCTAAAACTAATCTAGTTGGACAATATCTCTGTTTATTAAAATCAGAGCAAGGATCTCCTTTGGGACATTGGAAGATAGTGGTACCAAAAACTAGTAATCAATGAAGGCTCTACAAACATAGTGGAGTAAGTTGTTCTGTCCATGTTCCTTAGGTAGGTCTTATTTAGAAAACCTCTCAGCTGAACACAGGGCATGACAAAGCTCAATGTGTAGAATGGAAGGAAGGCTTCTATTTTTCCATCTTTTCTTCGTGTTTGTATGTTTCTGACACTGTGGTATTAACATTTTAAATTGAATCTATAAATAAGCACTATGATGAGAAGCTTCCCTTATTGGGAAGGCCAGGCTCAGTAGATGACCTTAAGTAAGACGATCAGCTGCTTTGTTTCCAGTAATCTGGTTTCATGATATATCCTTCTCCTAGGTATTAAGGTCTGGTTTGAATTAACTGTACACTCAGCAACCCCAGAACTGCTCAGAGCTGTAAGAGTAACTGAAAGGACTTATTTTAAACTGGTGGCCCAAGAAGGCTTCCTTGTGGTTTGTGGCATACAGTTCATTTATTTAACTACTTACTCATTTGATGGGCATTCACTGACATCCCCCACACATATGCCAAGCACTGTGCTAGGTGTACATATAAAACATGACCTAGTTTCAAGCCCTGTTTCTGCCAGGTATTTACAGTGGGTCATGATATTTAACCCCTCTGAGCCTCTGTTTCCTCATAGGTTTATTGTAAGAAATGAAAGAGATAATATATGTAAAGCTTAATAAATAGTGGTTTTAAAAATACAGCCTCTGCCTTTGAGTAGCTCAGTCTGAAAGTATGACATGTACATAAACAACTAAAATGTAATTTGATATTTGCTACAACAGAAGGTGTACGTACCAAGTAATCTGAGAATACAGAGAAAGGAGAGGCCAATTCTTTCTAGAGTGGGGACAGGGGATGTCATCAATGAAGTGTCAAAGAGCAGGTGACCCTGAAGTATGAGTATAGCACGGGAGGGAGAGACATTCAGAAAAGTTAAAATTGAATTCCCCAGGTCCCTGGAAAGTGAGAAACCCCTCCAGGTAGCAGCAGACGGGTTTACCCCTAAGGCTTGCGATGCTCCTGTTCTTAGAAGCTGGAAGTTGCTAAGGTGTTGGCCTTTTCCAACTTCACACCACACTGCATGGCCCTGATGCCATTTCTTCTCACTCCCACAAGCACAAACTGAGGGGCCTGACTCTCCCAAGGCAGCAGTTTGGGAAAAGGCTAGGGTAGATGGATCCAATCAGTAGATGGATCATAGAGGAAGCAGGGAGGAACTACTGGATAAACCTAGAGTTAAAAAAAAAAATTCAAGTACACAGTACACTCAGGGTATGTAGGACTTAGTAAGCGTTCTGTTAGTAGAAAACATTTCCAGTTCCAAAATACTGGAGTGGCTATTTCTTCTAACACGTAAGAACAGTAATGTACAGTCACAAACTAGTAATTTATCACTAATGAAGCAATGACCTAGTATGGAGACGGCAGATAGAAGGTACCATTGTCCCCTCCCCAGCCCTGGGCAGACATTATTTATCAATCTTGGCATGCTTTCTCATTGAGCCTAGACACAACCTCAGAATCTTGGCTCTTATTGTCATGCCTGAACTAGTAGCTCTGTGGAGAACATGCTAAAAACAAAAGACCATGAAAAACATGACATAGTGCCTACAGAAAGATCAGGGTTGCAGTCTCATTCATCTGATTAAGAGAGTCATGCAAACCCAAAGTTCAGCTCTAGATATTTACTGTAAATGGGGCTGAAACACTGTGTTGGATAATTGTGGATTGACTTACTCAGCATTAAGGCCAACTCCCTTCTAGCATCTAGAAGCTGCAAAGCTAAGAAATGACATCTGGTCCCTTTAAATTTACGGTTTCCGATTTTGATTCAGAAACACTCATAAAGAGAAAGGCAGGTCTGTGACAGATGCAGCATTGTCCTGTGGTTAGCAGAAGTGATGGGTGTCCTGACCCAGAGCCTTCTCCCTCCCTGGTGGAGGGAGACTGAAGCATCTCACACCAATGCCCAGGTCTGGAATGAGATTTGAAGAGTCATTACTGGAAGTTCAACCTGGAAGCTGTTTCTTCAGCTCCCTCCTCCACAATGATTTCACAAACTTCTTAATAGCCAAATATCTTTCTGCTTAAACAGGCTAGATTCTGTTGCCTACAACTGAACTCTGACTGATAAAGGCACGAAAAAACCTACCTTAAACCATATTTTCTGGAGGAAATATATTTAGCAAAAATAATTCTAACAGCATGAATGTTTTAGTTAAAGCTCATATTTCTATAGCATCAGCTAATAGCTCTGTGAAAATGAATTCAAAATCTGTATTTCTAACTCCAGCTTCTGACCCTGTCTGCATTCTCTTATCTCAGATTGCTTCCTGGACTTCCACACTTGGATTTCCTGTCAGCACCAGGAAGTCCTATGTCAATAATTTCATTTTTCATCTTCTCTTTCATTATCCCGGCCACCTGAACTCCAAATTCCAGCATAATCTGACTTCCCCCTTTCTCCCTCACCAAACCCTGAAAATTCTTCCGCATAATCTCTCTTTTCCACCTCTTTCACTATCATCAGTCTAGTTCAGGCCTTCTTCAGCTCATGCTTGCCCTATTATATTATTCTATCTGGTTTCCCTACTGTCAGTATCCCCCCAACCCCCTTAGCCCTCAAATTTACCCTAGCCATGGCAACCCAATTAATACTACTAAAAATCATTCTCATCTTGATACTTCCCATTCAAACATTTCCAGACTTCCAATACTTTTAATATAAAATTCAGGGACTTCCCTGGTGGCACAGTGGTTAAGAATCCGCCTGCAAATGCAGGGGACACGGGTTCGAGGCCTGGTCCAGGAAGATCTCACATGCCACAGAGCAACTAAGCCTGTGCGTCACAACTACTGAAGCCTATGCACCTAGAGCCCGTGCTCCATAACAAGAGAAGCCACCGCAATGAGAAGCCTGCGCACCTCAACAAAGAGTAGCCCCTGCTCGCCGCAACTAGAGAAAGCCCGCACACAGCAACAAAGACCCAATGCAACCAAAAAAAATTCAAACAACTTAAGTTGGCACTCAAGGCTTTCACAGTCTGACTGCCAACTATCTACCCAAGGTTATTTCCCACTACTTCCCTCATTGAATCAATACTCCAGCCAACTACAGCCAAACTGGCCTCTTCACTTCATTTTCTTCTTAACACACTATTTTGAAAAAACCTGCCTAGTACACACATTTTCCCTTCTTGCAGTGCCCTTACTCTCTTCTCTGCATTTCATGTAATATTGAATGGAAAATCAAAATTCCTCCTCCATTGAAAGGGAAAAGTAGCGGGGAGGTGGACACAGACTCCAAAAGGTATCTGAATGACAAACAGGAGAAAATGTACTAAATTGAGAAAATAACATTTTAGATTATTTTTATTGTTTTAGTCAACTGACTATCAGACATAAATTTTATTTAGATTCTGGAAGAGCTGCAGCCTGGTGTTAATCTTGTGGCTCTCTGGGATTGAAAATACTGTTTGAATGGGCTGAGGCCATTAGATTTTTATCCACGTTGGATGAGAAATAGTACAGCTGACTTACAGAAATGACTTTCTGGTGAATGTAATAGTCACTAAGGCCGGACAAAACTTGGTTACCTTCAGCCTAGTGAAACATCCAGGCAGATGACTGGCTAGCTGAAACCCTCCATCACCACCATATGTTTTCTCTGTGACAATTTTAGGATCTGCAGCAGGAGTGCATTGTTCATTATACCTATCTCACCAGATGGACTTTACTTGTAGAGCAAGGAAACGCTTTTCTCTTCCTTAATCCTCTCTCCTATTCTGCAGTTTGCTTGCAGGAGCAGGTAAAAGGATCCCCTCCCAGATATGTAGTTCCTTTTTTTTTTTTTTTTTTGCAGTACGCAGGCCTCTCACTGTCGTGGCCTCTCCCGTTGCGGAGCACAGGCTCCAGACGCACAGGCTCAGCGGCCATGGCTCACGGGCCCAGCCGCTCCGCGGCATGTGGGGTCCTCCCGGACTGGGGCACGAACCCGCGTCCCCTGCATCAACAGGCGGACTCTCAACCACTGCGCCACCAACTTCTTAACACATCATCTCTACCCTCTTTCCTGCTGCCACTGCCCTTTTCCACTGTGGGCTATGGCATAGTACGCTGAGTGAGGCATCTAATTTCACACTTGTTGATTATGATCTTAGGCTCACTTTGTTCACCTTGTTTGCTATCTATACCCATATGACACAAGGGATGGATGTCTAAGGCTCCAAGGGTTATTTCTGGTGCCCTGCCAATTGTCACTTGTCAAAACCTGAGAAGCTCCCACAATCTTCTTTCCATGTCAACTGGTGTTTCCCTAGAGGGCTGGGTGTTTCTCTTCATCTTCTCCCCATCTCCTTCATATTTAGCTCTAAGAGCTCTAGACCAGGCAAATGCCTGCTTCTCTGTTCTAACAAGATGTGCCCCAGCCGTAGCCAAAAGTCTACCTTCCTATTATTTGTAGCTATGATTTAGAGATTTAAATCCCATCCTCAGATCCCATCTTGGTGACTAGTCCTTACCTTTTAAATTCTCATCAGTCATCTAAAGTCACAGAACTTAATTGGAAAAAGGGAATGACAATTTTCCTATGTCCAAAGTCCATCAATTTATTTTCTAGAAACTTCTTGACAAAATAAGCTTCCAAACCCATTCATTTTCCAATAAATGGGCTCAATAACTCTTTTTAGACTTTCCATACCAACTGTTGTACTGGGGAAAGACAAGCCACATCAAATCTGCAGATTTGATACAATACAAAATTTGATACATACAAGAAATCACAATGTCCATTTTTCACTCAAAAGGTTGATTTTCACCTAATAGTTAAGGCCCTCCTGGATGAATCACAATTCTTCCCAGGTTAGTATGCCATTCTTTGTCCCATATTCTTTCCTTTTTTTTTTCCTCTCGTCCAAGTCACATTCTTCTGCTCTCCTTTCTCAAGAGCCAGGTATTGGTTCACCATTATTCTCAGCAGTATGCATACTCCTTCTTTTCTAAATGGTCCAGATTGTTATACAGTTTTTGATATGAAGAGGCTCACACGTATCATCCTTACCTCTCCTTCAGGTAGATTTTTATATCTTCTTCCTCTTCTTATATTTCTCTACTTTTTATTCTCCTTACTCAGGTTTCAATTCTCTTCCATCTTACTAGAATCATATGTTGTCTGGTTTTCTCAATTCTCTCCAAAAACTTTGCATCCAATATTTTTTTCATTCGCAAATTTCCGTCACACTCTGCTCAAGCCAGATTGCATTTAGTTCCTGTATATCTGGTTCTTCCCTCTGACAAGAACATAAACACATTCTCTAGTTTACCCTGAGCTCCATTCCTAGGAGCTAAGGAGCTCTAAGAAGTTCCAGGGTTGGAATCTGAAATGGAATCCTCATTCTTTGTGACTCCTCTCCACAACTGATTTGGTTGACAAAATGTTTAATCATGTATCTCCCTACCAAAGGAGCTGATAATTGCTCTGGAAATTACCCATGTACTTCATTCAACTACTTAGCCACATTTAAAGCTCAGGAGAGGGTGTCTTGGGCCCCTTTGGAAATGTAAAGCACTCCCATCTTGAAAATAGAATGATAAAACTTGGAGTCCATCATTCAGCAGGCCTAGAGAGGTAACCCCTGTTATAAGATCTCAGGGGGTTCTGTACCTTTCTTCACAGTTATCATCAGTTAGTTCAGTGATTAATTGCTTAATATCTGAATTCTTAAAATTGACACCTACTATTACCATCCAATTTGCTACTTGTTACCCAAAATATGAATCACAGGCAATGGTTTCACAATCATCACACTGAGTATTCAGCAGTTTATGGAGAGCTAACATTTCAACTTGCAGCAAAGCGAACAAGAAGGATGATGCACTTGTAGGCATGTGCTCTGAACGCAGATGGGTGACAGGCCACAGGCACTGCAGAAAGCAAATGAAGGACCTTCTGCTTGGGCTACAGAGTCACTGCTAAAGATTATAAACTCCCTTGCTCATACCAGAACTTCCTGGGCAAGAGCCACAGGAGACATCTCAGTGGGAAAGGCTGCTTGGCTTCAACTTTAATAACCTGAACAAGATGCAGGGCCATTAGTCCCAGGCTGTGCCCTCCAGGGCAAGCTTTTGGTCACCTTGCAACAGGCGTGCTTTCCTCTAGTGGTCCAGAACAACCTCACACTCATTCCACCCTCCGTGATCCTCCATCCTCCAGGAAGAATCTAGTTTCTTTTCTCCTGCACCAAACTATAACATATTAAACACTTTTTCTCCTGACCATTTAGCAACTTTTTGCTCTTAGGTCATGGAAATTGGAATTAGAACAAGTAATGAAATGCCCTAGGACAAAAGAGAACTGAGTTCTAATCTTAATTTTGCCTTGAGCAAGTCACAGTTCTGGACCTGTTTCTTCAGCTGTTAAATCAGGAGGCCATATGCTTCAAGGTTCAGTTTGGTTTTATTTTTACTTAGGGTAGACCCTCTAGGACTGAGTCTTTCAAGCTGGGGGTCAGAATTTACTAGTGGGTCATAAAATTCATTTTTGTGATAGAATGGAATATATCAGAGTACATTGAACAAAATAAGAGTATTGTTTATGCAACTTTTGTTGTGTCTTCGTGTGCATCTATGAGTTGGATGTCGAACATATTTCTTCTTGTGGATAAGAGTGAAAAAATTTTTTAATCTCTGCCCTACAGATACAGACAGAAATTAGATTAGTGGTTGCCTAGGGCTGAGGGTAGGAATGGGGGGTGACTGTAAAGGGACTGAAGACTTCTTTTTAAGGCGATGGAAATGTTCTAAAGTTAAGTTGTGGTGGTGGTTGTAGAACTCTGTGAATACATTAAATTAAATTACATGCTGAAAATGGGTGAATGTTACGGTATTTAAATTATATCTAAATAAAGTTATTCAAAAATAAAACAGAACACTGCTCTAGAGGTACATGGATTTGCTTCAGGACACCAAAATTATATCATGAATTTTATCTTTCTAAGGAGAAGAAATGTAGCTTTTATCAGACTATTAAGTGATCCTAGACTCACAGAACTATTTGAACCAATTGATCAAACTGTCAATCTCCTTCTAGTGCTAAAATTCTATAATTCTAAATCCTTAAAGTTCATTTTAACTTTAGTTCATTAAAATTACAGCGATAGGGAATTCCCTGGTGGTCCAGTGGTTAGGACTCTGCAGTTCCACTGCAGGGGGTGTGGGTTTGATCCCTCGTTGAGGGAACTAAGACCCCACATGCCCCTCAGTGCAGCAAAAACAAACAAAATTACAGTGATAAAGTTTTGCCTCCAAAGCATTTCCAAGAGTCTATCTGTCCAATAATCTGGGTGAAAGGGATTATATGTATTAAAATACTTTTAAAAATAAATTATTGTGCAAATTTGAAATATTATTAACAGCCTATCAAGAATTAAGTATTTTATTTTTATTAAATATTATTTATTTTATTATTAAATATTTTATAATATTTACCTGCATTTGGTCTATATCCACAGTGTTTTGGGTTTTTTTTGCGGTACGCAGGCCTCTCACTGTTGTGGTCTCTCCCGTTGCGGAGCACCGGCTCCGGACGCGCAGGCTCAGTGGCCATGGCTCACGGGCCCAGCCGCTCCGCGGCATGTGGGATCTTCCCGGACCGGCCCGAACCTGTGTCCCCTGCATCGGCAGGCAGACTCTCAACCACTGCGCCACCAGGGAAGCCCCACAGTGTTTTTAATCATAGCTATATCTGCAATTCATATGCTAATTGAATATTGCAATGGTATTTGTACCTCCAATTTTTTTCTCTAATTGATCTATAATACCAAGGATGGTGAAGCTCACAGATCCTCCACAATCCTTTCACTAGTGTGCAGGCTCCTTGGTCCTGAAGTAAACCAGAATATATCACCCCAAAGTATGCCACTTCGGCATATTGACTATTGTCAATAGTCAATATTGACTGTTGGCACTTAAGAAATAGCAGGTGTAAGAAAGATACTCTGGCTCTCCTTTTCCTTCCTAAAAACAGGAGATAAAGGTGCCCTCCCTGCACCAGGAGGAAAGAAGACATTTTTATCAGCCCAGAGATGGCACCAGAGGAATCTGCAAACAAACCTTACTGTATCCACATATTTACCTTCCCCCAGTCTGTGTCCTTGGCAGCCTGCAACTACTTTCCTCTATCCTGTCGTTACTTTACAAATCTCTTGTTCCTGGTTGAAGATGCTATATAAGCTGGAATTCTAGGCCACCATTTTGAGTTACTTTTGGTTTAGGTTTCTCTCCCACGATGTGGGCTGTACACATCAATAAACTGTTTTTCTCTTGATAATCCGTCTTTTTGTTAAAGAATCCCAGCTGAAAATCTAAGACGGGTAGAGGTAAAGTTTTGCCTCTCCTAAAGTACCAAAGATGAAGAGTCAAGAGACAAAAAGGGAAAAAGAAGGTGGGGGATGGTTCCTGTATCTATGTAAAGAGAAAGGCAGACTGGGGATTTTTAAACAAAGTGGCAATATCAAGACAGGAAAAAGTATTTCTGGGTGATGTTGGATTCTTATGTGCAGGCCATGAACTGTCAGCCAACTACACTTACTAGGTTGTGAGTTCCTTGATGGCAAAAGAACACTTCTAATTTATCTAATAATGTTTGAAATAGGGCTTTATACAGAGTAAGTATTTAGTGTTTGTTAAATTGCAATGTTTGTTAAAACGCACAGTGGTTGATAATAAAATAAGGACTGGATGCAACCTAAGTGTCCATCAAGAAGGGACTGGTTAAATAAATGGATACTTTCAAACTGTTATAATAGTGAAGTATGCTTACATAGACTGTTATAAAATGATCTCCAGAGTACAGTATTAAGTGAAAAAAGCAATATGTAGAATATCCTCATGAAGTCCAAGAAAATTAATCTCATCATGCCACTTACATTAAGAAATTCATAGGAAAAATACCAAATGGACATCCTCTGGCATACAATATTTTGTGCCATACCCTTTTTGCAGTAGGCTAAAAATTTCCCCTAAATCATAAAACTCTAGGTTCTAATCTGGAAGAGTTAAACCAATTTTTGTAAACAGTGAAAATCTTTTTGTACTGCATTAAAATTCATCAATAAAATGGTGTTTATTTACATTAATTATAGTGGTGATTGCTTACGGCTGTGCCGGATAATATAGTCCAGGCTCAGGTTCTATTTTTAGACAACTGCTCTGAGGATCATTAGACACCTGTCCTATTTAGCAGCTGGAATAGTTAAGCATCATAGTGCTTTTAAAATAGCAGACAAGCCAACCACAAAGACATATTTTAAACAAGGGAGTTTTAGTATTGAAGATCATGATTTGAATTCTTTCAATGCTGTCTTAATAAAAGTATTTTAAGCTCTAAGATATGATCCAAGCAAAGTCAGATGGAGAAAAAGGTGGACTTGCCTGAAATCAAATGAAAATAAAAATTTCTTCCCCACCTCTCCACTTCTATACCTTGGTTGTAGTACCTAGAATCAAGTAAGAATGAACTTGGGCCCCATAAAATTCACATTACAATGGAGAAGGGAAATTTTTAATAACTCTAATATGCCAAGGTGTCTTTTAGGCTGAAAAGAATCTTCAGAGATCTAGTCTAACTTCAATACCCTTGTTTTACAGAACAGGAAACTGGGGCTCAGAATGTTAATGTGACGGTCCCAATGTGGATTCTAAAGACTGTCCAAAGAATCATGGTAAAAATGAGATTCAACATGACTTGTAATACTATATATAAAATAGGTAAACAGCAAGGACCTCCTCTATAAAACAGGGAAATATACTCAATATCACGTAATAATCTATAATGGAAAAGAATCTGAAAAAGAATATATATATATATTTGGTATATATATATATATATACCAAATTATATATATACCAATATATACCAATATATATATATACCAATATATATATATACCAAATTATATATATACCAATATATATCTATCTATCCATATATATATATTTGGTGTATATATATATATATATATATATATATATATATATACCAAATTACTGTGCTGTACACTCGAATCTAACACAACATTGTAAATTAACTATATTTCAATATAAAAAAATCATAATGTGACTTGTATTTCTCACCCAGTCCCAGGGTAAGCGAGCATGGTAATCCATCCTCATTTGATGGAGACTGGGTTACAAGTAGGTATGTAGCCCAGCATCAGTCAAACAAATATAAGGGAAATTTTCTATGGGGGATGGTTTCTGGAAGAGATTTATCTGTAATAAGAAGAAAAACAATGATGAGGACTACTTCTTCTTCTGGCTGTGAATGCAATAGTTTCAAGATGCAATTCCTGGAGCTACAATAGCCATACTGAAACCTTCTATGACAAGCATTAGAATGAAAAGTCAACCCATTGAGGTTGAAAGGAAAGATGCAAAGAACGGTGGCTACCAATAGCATTATTGAACGGCTGCACCCAAGTAGGGGTACTTATCTTTAGACTTCTTATTATCTGACATCATTAAATGTCTTTAATATTGAAATATTGATAAGCTGATAAACAAGTATTGTGCGACTTACAATCAAATGCAATCCTGTCTTCTACAGGGCCGTAAAAACCAAGTCTAGGTAATTGATTTATTTGTACTTGACTGTGAACCCTTAGAAAGCAGGGACTGTGACTTTTCTTTGAAACCACAGAAACCAGCAGAGTCTAGAAAAAAAATAGGTCTCAGAATGTTTGCTGTCATGGGATTACAAATGGCACAGCCACTTTGGAAAATAGTTCTGGTAGTTTCTTATAAAGTTAAGCATAAGCTTACCATGTGATCCAGGATTTTCACTCCTAAGAATCTACCCAAGAAAGTGAAAACATATATTCACACAAAGATTTGTACACAGATGTTCATAGCAGTGTTATTCACAATAGCCCCAAACTGGAAACAACACAAATGTTCTTCAGCTGGCGAATGATTAAACAAAATGGTATATCCATATATGGAAGAGTATTCAGCGATAAAAAGGAACAAAATACTGATAAATGTTACAGTATAGATGAACCTCAAAAACATTTTCTTAGTGAAAGAAATCAGACACAAAGGACTCTATATTGTGTGATTCAATTTGCATAAAATGTCCAGAATAGGCAAATTTATAAAGTCAAAATTGATCAGTGATTACCTGGGGCTGGAAGTAGGAATAGGGGTTGACTGCAAATAAGCACAAAGGAATTCTTTTTGGAGGGGTAGGTGATCGAAATGTTTTAGAACTGGATTGTGGCAAGGGTTACACAACTCTATAAATTTACTAAAAATCATTGAATTGTATACTTTCAATGGGAAAAATTTATGGTGTGTAAATTATACCCCAACAAAGCTGTTAAAAATAAAAATGTGTTGCATTATTGAAATAAATAAAAAATTTTATTGTTATTGAAATACATAAAATCACTCAGTCAAGGATTTGATGCAGGCAACTGTTTACTTAGTAGTGCATAAAGTACCTAGTAGTGCAGAAGGCATGAAGGTGCAAAGATGTTGCCTTCCAGTGGGTTAAGAGACATTGATGTGGCTGAAAAATTATAACAGTTCAGCCCAAAGTGAATGAAGCAGATAAAAGAGTACTAAAAGTTCAAAGTAAGAAATAATCATTGACAGCTGGATTTTAAGGAAGATACTCTGAAGATGCAGAACTTCAACCAGGCTTGGAAGAAAAAGAAGTATCTGGGGCAGAACAGGAAGCTGTTTACCATACTCTGGCAGCGGAAAAACAAATTAGGGAAGGGAAAACATACAATGTTAAATGTTACGTTCGGTGTTTTAGTTTGTGTTCAAAACGGGCTATTTACAGTTATTTAGGTTTCAAAGTAATATTCAAAAAAATTTTAACAATGTTTTCTTAAGCCTTTGAGATCAACATCCAAATCTTCCACTTAAAATTCTAATTGTTATATAAAACAGGAAAAACCATTTTCATATATTCCTTTATTAATGTTCAACTAACTTCTGTTGAACAGATTAAAATCACGTAAGAAGTTCTGTTTAAATACTTAGTTAATTACATTTTGTCTCAGATTTTAAATTATACATTTAATAAATCTTGAGTTTTGGTAAGCATTTCAAATGCCTGAACAGACACATTTACAGCCCTAACAAGAAAGATCTCCCTCAGCTCCTACGTAACTCTTACAAATATAATAAATTATATCTACAAAAAATATGAATCACAATTATCCTAGTGTGCTTAAATAGTACAAAACTGATGTTTTAAATTATTCCAATTTTATTATATTTTCCACTTAAGTCACATGTCTAAACCAAATACATATTTCAAATGGAAGTCACATGTGTAATCTCTCAGATTAGGTAACAAATACACACATTTTCCTAATGATTGTGTAAAATGTTCTTATAAAAAGGTAAATTACCATGGGCTTGATTTATTTCATTGTATTCATATTTAACTTTAAAACCTTCCTGAATATCAAGACATTTAATTAATGGCGATTTATCACCTTAGGTAGAATGAAGTGATTAATTCAAAGTTCTAGGACTTTGATACAGTTACTCATAGCTCAGAAATTTAAGCCTAGAAAGTGGGACTTGAGATCTACATATCCATTATTTTGCTGAAACCACAAGTGGACTTACCATTTTTATATAAACTGTGTTAACGAGCCCATGCCATTCATGAAGTCAATTTTAATCCCCGAACTGGGATATCTCAAATTCTGTACCCTCATCCTGGTTGCAATTAACTTCCTTCATGCTTTGATTTGATTCTATTAATTGCTTTACTGCATCATGAGATGCTGCAAACTTTTCTATTCATTTAGTCCTGATTGGATCTTGCCTGCCTCTCATACTTTGTTCTGGCTCTAGACATGACCTATAATCTTTTTAATGACACAACTGGCTTTGCAGAGGATCTGGCCCACAGTGTCCTATGTCTTTTACCAGAAATCTCTTACCAAGGAAGAGGTGCTAAAGAAGGTCTGATATAGATGGCCAACAGGCACACGAAAAGATGCTCAACATTGCTAATTATTAGAGAAATGCAAGTCAAAACTACAATGACATATTACCTCACACAGGTCAGAATGGCCATCATCAAAAAGTTTACAAATAATAAATGCTGGAGAGGTTGTAGGGAAAAGGGAACCCTCCTACACTGTTGGTGGGAATGTAAATTGGTATAGCCACTGTGGAAAACAACATGGAAGTTCCTTAAAAAACTAAAAATAGAGCTAACATATGATCCAGCAATCCCACTCCTGGGCATATATCCAGAAAAGATGAAAACTCTAATTCGAAAAGATAAATGCACCCCAATGTTCATAGCAGCAATATTTACAATAGCCAAGACATGGAAACAACCTAAGTGTCCACTGAAAGGTGAATGGATAAAGAAGATGTGGTACATATATATACACACACACATATATATATATATATATATATACAATGAATGGATAAAGAATGGATGAATGGATAAAGAAGATGTGGTGTGTATATATATATATACACACACACACATATACAATGGAATATTACTCAGCCATAAAAATGAATGAAATAATGCCATTTGCAACAACATGGATGGACCTAGAGATTATCATACTAAGTGAAGTAAGTCAGACAGAGAAAGACAAATATCATATGATATCATTTATATGTAGAATCTAAAATATGATACAGGGACTTCCCTGGAGGTCCCATGGTTAAGACTCCGCCCTTCCACTGCAGGGTGCACAGGTTCAATCCCTGATCAGGGAACTAAGATCCCGCATGGGTGTGGCCCAAAATATAAAAAATAAATTAGTTAATTAATAAAACTAAATATGATACAAATGAACTTATTTACAAAACAGAAATAGACTCACAGACACAGAAAACAAACATATAGTTACCAAAGGGGAAAGGGGGAAGGGATAAATTAGGAATTTGGGGCTAACAGATACACACTACTATGTATAAAAGAGATAAATAACAAGCACTTACTGTATAGCCCAGGGAACTATATTCAATATCTTGTAATAACCTATAATATAAAAGAATCTGAAAAAGAATATATATATATATATATATATATATATATATATATATATATAACTGAATCACTTTGCTGTACACCTGAAACATTGTAAATCAACTATACTTCAATTTTTTTAAAAAAAGGAGAAGAAGGTCTGTAAGGTCATGAAATTGAGGTCCAGGTCATGGAAAGCTCAAGGTGGAAGGTAATCTACAGTGTTGGAACAGTCAGAATAGAAGTCAGGCAGAGAGCAAGGTCAAGGGGGCCAAGGAAGACTTCACTGAGAGAAATGATAATAGCTGCCTACAGAGGATGCAGAGCTATGAGAATGTGGTCCTGAAGGAGAAATGACTCTATTCAAAGTCTCTGGAAAATTCATGACAGAAAATCTAGGGTAACCCCATGCCCACTTGTGGAAACTATGCGGTGAAGATGAAGATGTACAAGGTTACAGAGACTCAGAGATTTAGAATGAGCCTAAGGTTTACTAATGAAGATGTAAAAAGCATTAGGGTTGATGGCAAAGGTAAAGTGAAGAAAGAAACTTGATCCCAGAGGTCCAGCAATGGAGCAGCGAGAGCCCCATGGCAAAAAGTCCCAAGTCAACTAACATTCTGTACAATCCAAGGATCTAAGCAACCAGTCAGTTACCCCTTTGTTTCAAGTGATATCTGAAACATCAAAAATCCCAACTATAACAAAAACTGAGAAAGTACAGCTACTTTAGAGCTGGTGGTGATGTGGGTATTTGATCTATGGCAACTTTAAAACTGGTTTTGTTGAAAATAAAGTTATGGGAATGTTATAAAATGATATCCCTGTTCTTTTCTGCATTTACTAATCTCATCCATATTTAAATTTATATTCCAAAATTGGTCTGCCCTGTCTTTTATAAACTTACAAATGCTTCTGAACTAGGTGGCCTGTGTTTCAAAATGAAAAACTAAAATGCAGAGGTTAGGAAACTTCTCATTTTCCATAGAATTCCTAGCAGAAAAGAAGAGGAACAACTATTGACACTCAACTTGTTTCCCTAATCGTTATATGGCATTATCACCCCATCCTTAATTCGAGTGTATTTGTTAGAAATTTATCAGGAACAAGCAAAGACAAATTTAACCTGACCTTTGTCGAAAAATCAACTATATTTTTGGTGCAAATTTTAGTTCCAAATAGAGTTTCCATATTTAGCAAGTACAACTATGAAATACTTAGTTAAATTTGAAATACAGATAAACAACTGTTCTTTTGGTCTCATGTCACAAACATTCCATGGGACATAGTTATACTAAAAAGTTATCCATTGTTTATTTAAAATTCAAATTTAATTGGGTGTGCTGAATTTTACCTGGCAACACTAGTTCTAAAGTGAGTGGTTTAGCGACTTGAAATCAATGGGCCATGAAACAGGAGTATTTGACAAATACCACTAATAAAGGTAATAACCTAATCCAAGCTACTAATCTCCTTCCCTTCTCTACCCTTCACTCCTATCCCTGTAATACAGGTTTTTAAAAATATTTATTTATTTGTTATTTATTTATCTGGCTGCATCCGGTCTTAGTTGTGGCCCTCAGGATTTTTGTTTTGGCTCATGGGCTTCTCTCTAGCTGTGACATGCAGGCTCAGTAGTTGTGGCATGCGGGATCTTAGTTCCCCAGCCAGGGATGGAACCCACGTCCCCTGCATTGGAAGGCAGATTCTTAACCACTGGACCACCAAGGAAGTCCCATCCCTGTAATATAGTTTAAATTTAATCCATATTTTTATACAGCCAATCGGAGACTCAAGTGAGTAGTAACTCTGAAAAGCAGCTTGTCTCTAACAGAAAATCAATCCTTTAATCAGTCAGAGAAGGCATTCTAGATGAAAATTCCTCATTTATTTACATCAATATTTTAGCTTATAAAATAACAATAGTTTATACATAGTTGTTACAACCTACTAAATCAGCTAAAACTTTGCCTGTTGTTTTTTCCTTTTTTTAGTTTTGTTTTGTTTGGTTTGGTTTGGCCACGCCGTGCAGCTTATGGGATCTTAGTTTCCCAGACCAGGGATTGAACCCTGGCCCTCAGCAGTGAAAGCACAGAGTCCTAACCACTGCACCGCCAGGGAATTCCCAAATTTTGCCTGTTTAATAACTGATTTACATGTCATATAAATGAAAATAAGTAACAGTAGATTACTGACTTCAGATTAATTGAAATTAAAACACAAAATACTGAATTCATTATGTGTCAGTAATAAAAAATCATCCCCATTAAACGTAAGGTGTCAAATGCTTGAGAGTAAATGAAATTCCTGAAAGAAGGTCATGAAGAGAAGACAGAATGTTCATGATTATCAGTACAGACAGGGAGAGGAGAGGAATAAAAGCATTAGCAAATGAATGTCTACCAAGGTACGGTAGGCAGAATAATGAACTCCCTCCCCCAAATATGTCCATGCCCTAGTCCCCAGAATCGGTGAATATATTTCCTTACTTGGCAAAAGGGACTCTGCAGATGGGATTAAATTTAAGGATCTTGAAATGGGGAAATTTTCCTGGATTATTAGGTGGACATAAACTAATCACATGAGTCTTTAAAACTAGAGAACCTTTCCTTGCTGCACAGAACCAGAGAGATGGCAGCATGAGAAGGACTCAACACAGTTGCTGGCTTTGAAGATGGTGGAAGGGGCCAGGAGCCAAGGAATGCATGTAGTCCTGAGAAGCTAGAAATAGCAAGGAAATGGATTCTTCCTTAGAGTTGCCAGAGAGAAACTCAGCACTGTCAACACCTTTATTTTAGCGCAGTGAGACTGGTGTCTGGCTTAATAAATAAACATAAATTTATATTGTTTTAAACTACTACATTTGTGGTAATTTGTTAAGGCAGCTATAATACAAATTTAACACATAAGGCTTGACTCTTTCCACTTAAAACACGTATAGAATTCGAGATTAGGCAGTTTCACAGGGATGGTCTCAGTGTATGGAACTCAGTGAAAACATAAAAGAATTTTCTCTTGATATCTGGATGCGGATTTGCATGCTGTCTCCCACTGATGATCACACCTTCTCCACTAATTTACAGAGTTCCCAAGCGTTGTCAAAATACCCCACTTTTTTGCTTTGGAATCTACCCATGTGGCTATGGTGACATATATTATTTTTAAGTCACAAAATAAAATTCAAAAAAGAGGGGTATTCCAACTAATATTTAAGTTCTGAAAGCAGAAAATAGTTAAAAATTTTATTTCCTAGGAAGACTTGCATTCTGTTAAACATATACCAGAAACTCACAACTTTAAATGATGTTTTAAAGAAAAGATTTCTATGTGGGTGTGAATAATGTCATTTAATATGTGAATAATAAAATTCTTAAATTTCTATTTTTTAGAAAATATTAACATTCTATCATAGAATTTATGTTACAAAGGACCTTAAAGATAAAATAATCCAGCATCATTCATTTATTAAGCAAATGCCTTTTTACCCATTTTCATGTGACATAAAAACGAACTGCCTTAACAAAATGAAGACAGAATTCTTAATTGGATGACAGTAGTATGAATAATTCAATAGAAGCAAGGAATTTTAGTACGGATGCATTGATGCACTTCTAAAGCTAGGAAAACCTTGTCTGTTGTCTGTAAAATTTCTCAGTTAAATTGGAGAAAACCCACTCAGTAACAGAATGAACATTGAGAACTTTAATCCCAGATGATGAATTGGTTAAAGAATTTGGTGGCAGGTTATTAAATAATTTTCATTCACTAGCAGAACACAGCTGCACTATGGCAAAAATCTATCTGACTTAAAATTGATGTATTTGCTAACAAAGAGAATGTAATTTACAAGCAAGTCTAGAAATTAGCAGGTTAACACCATATCTTTTCAACATCTACATTCTCTTCTTTATGGATGGATTCAGCACCGTTTTTAAGAAAAGCCCTCAAAATTTGACTTCTCTCCAGCTTCCTTGCCAAGAACAGATGAATGTAACATGACACTGTTTCTAACTATGAATGAATGCCACACACAAAACATGATATTTACCAATGGAAAGTATATACTTTTCAAATACATCCGGGAATTATATAAACAAAACACAGCCAGTCAGTGTTGATTCAGAGGGCATGCTTTTGAATAACGTTTTGTCTGCACTTTTGGCTTTTCTTGGCTTTTCTGCTCACCTAACTTTCCTTTCTTGTCTTCCTTTCTCAACATTACAAAGATTTTTAGTTTATTCTAGAGTACTCATCGTTGCCCAGCTTATAATTTCAAGCTAAGCATGACTCAGAATGCCCTTGATTTTTAACCTTCCACAGCCTTTGGTTACCTAAAGGTTACCTCTTTCCGATGTCCTTATCAGTCCGCTAACGTCAGGAAACGAATCCTACATTTTAATGATTTTCCTCAGAAAAGTGAAGACAACTGTTAGGTAGTCAGTCTGAAGCACTTGTAGTTTGAATATAAACCAGGTGCTTCTTATATTTCAGTTCTTTTTTTCCTTATCTGTATTCATTCAGCAGCTGATGAAACTACTATATCTTCCAAATTATTTGGCATTTCTCCGCAGCATTGTAAAGTCACTATAAACCAGCTGAGAATTTTTAAAAGTGGCAATAAAAGTCCTGAGGTAAATTCAGTGAATTATAAGCTTTCCCATGCATAATTCTGATTTAGGTTAGCTCTTATTTGAAGGTCAAGGGGGAATCCATGTGAACCGATGATTTCATTCATGTGAAATCTGTAATAATTTGAAACTGCAGATGCTAACTAAATTTATTATACAACATAAACAAACAGCAACACCTTCCAAAGACAAAGGATGAATGCTCTGTGGCTGAAAGCAACCAAGAAAGAAAAGGTGTGGAAGATAGACAGACTGCACTGATCCCATGAGCCCCGGGATTTTGCATTCCCTTGAGATGTCTCAGTGCCTGGTCCACAGCTGGGGGAGGAAAGGTCAAAGTGAGCTGCACCAGTAATCAATAGTATGGAGGCAGAGTAGGTGGCCGAGGAGGGGAGGGGAAGAAGAGATTTAATAGTGGGAATGAGAAGAGGAGGGCGTTCTAAGAATATAAATTAATGGGTTCGGGATGAGAAAAGTAACACTCTGGGCTATGGGAATGGCTAATGCACAAACTGAATTACGATGAAATCTGGTTCATCCTTGGAATGCTTTTATTTCTATAGTTTCTGATAGTCTGAATAAAGATTCCGACAATTCCAAATTTCTTCTCCAAAAGTTTAAGCATCAGTTAATTTAGAAAATATACACTTAGAGTTTGAAAAAACAAAACAAAAAATATGATTTTAATAATAAATTTGCAGACTTGCTCATTATTTAATTTACTCCAAGTATAACTTGCAGTTGGAGGTCCTATATTTAAATGCTCATGAAGTATAAAATAATCATATATAATCCACTCATTTCAGAGAGAAAACATGGATAGTTAGTATTTTTTTTAAAACATCAATAAAGGATCTACTTCAAATTCCCATTAAAATTGCCCCATAAGTGCTATTATGGCTAAAGTTTATAGTTTTTAAAGCAAAAACCAGGAAAATTTACTTAAGTTGAGTATACCAGGTAAATAAACAGGTATTTTTAAACTTTTGTTCAAATCATGACTTCAGCATATTGTAATTTAGAGAAAAAATTTAGGGACCTTTTAGTCTAATTCCCTTCATGGTAGAGGTGAAGTAATGATGCCCACTAACACCCTGGGTACCCAGGTTCACACTGCACATCAAGATCCAACGCAAAAAGTGAATCTAGTTCTCTTAATTCCTGGTCTACCTTCCTTTCCATTGTATCACACTTTACCAGAAAAAAATAATTTTAAAAAATAAATAAATACCATAACGCTAAGATATGGGCAGAATGCTCCATTGATAATGTTATGTTTCATCCTGGTCAATGTTCAGTATAAGCAGACTATAGTCAAAATTAAAGAGAAGATAGAAAAGAGGAAACATATACTGGTATAGTTACCATATCTTGACAATGTATTTGTAAAACTTAGGGAAAAATTCTAGATTTAGCTGCCTAGATATAAGTTGTATTTAAAGAAATATGGCTATTCTGGGAGATTTTTCAGGCAAAAAGAGAAAAATTAGGATCAGTTTTGCTGTTATTGTAGGAGTAGTAGAAGTAGCATAAATTCATCAATTACTCTTTTTTTTCTTTTAGGGAAAAGAGATGACCAAGGGCCAAGAATTTGCATAGACCACCAAAAGGAAGCACAGATTGTCTCACATTTGTTTCTTTTCTCATGTCCCAGAGAATGAAGAATTGTTTAGGCATTTTTGTCCCCAGGGCATATATGACCACAGTGATGGTTGCCCTGTGATTTTCAGACTTGATTAAAATGACTGGTAGAATAAATGTGTGTTATGGTTGATAGCCTTCTAAATTTGATAAAGAAAACTATAATTACAGCCAATCTTACCTGATGCTCTAAACAAAATAGTTACAATATGCAATGAGGATATCTTTGTCCTATTTATGACATGTAAAATGGCTTAGAAATTATAGTTTAACTGGATGCTTTGATATGATTAAATATATATTTACCTGACTACCTAAGGTATCCATGACAAAAATAAAAATGTAAGCTAGTGGGGTTTTGTTTGTTTGTTTTAGTTTCCCTAAGAATTATTCACATCTGCAGTCAAATGTAGATTTTTCCAAGTAATGCCTATTAGACAGAAAAAAAGAATAAAGGATAAACTATACCTTTTTCTGAAAAGGGCTTCTAGAATTTTAAATAGATGCAATAGGACTTACCTGGCGGTCCAGTGGTTAAGACTCCACACTGCCACTGTAGGGGGCATGGGTTTGATCCCTGGTCAGGGAACTAAGAATCCACATGCCACACTACGTGGTTAAAAAAAAAAAAAAAAAAAAAGAGATGCAATATTTAGGGGAATCATATAAGTCTATAGCAAAAAGAGACTTGGAAAAACTAGAAAACAAAATGCAGCTCTTTATCCTATTTCAAATATAAACAGAATTAAGATCTTCTACTTAGGTTTTTTCACTTTTCATTATCTTTAGTATCTTTAAATTCTTCTCTAAATTTTTTTTTTATGGTGCAAATCTCTCTTCCCATGATTTGAGCCCAATTCTCATTTTCCACCTTCAACAGAGGTAGAACTATTGGTGGGGACTATAATATGTGATAACCTCCAATAGAAAAGTAATTACCAGCTCACAAACAAATGTTTTGTACTGTTAAGGATGGCTTATAAATATGTTGTTTCTACTGAAACTGTTTGCTGGTGAAGGCTCTGGTCTGTTATTCTGATTACAGCTTGAGGTATAGTTCCTTCTCAGGGTCATTTGTACCTAATGACAAAGAACTCTCTTTCTTGTCACCTCTCACTATCCCTTTATCCAATGAGAGCAGATGGGTGGTGGGATGGGGGTAATAGTGGTGTATTTCTTGCTCACATGAATGTCTATAGGCAGTCATACATAACTGCCTCTTAGATCCCATTGTCCAGAACTGAATTACCTGGCCATAACCAGCTGCAAGGGAGGGTAAGAAATGCAGCCTTGATTTGGGGCAGCCATGTACGCAGATAAATACCAGGGGCTTTATTAATAGAGAATAAGGGGAAAATGGATTTGAGGGAACAACTAACAGTCTCTTCCACACTCCGCACCACACATTTTAACTTTGTATTAATAATCAAATGAGTTGTGCCTAGTTTCTGCCATAGGAATTTCTTTAATATCGGTTGGACCCTCAACCAAACTAACATTATTCATAGTTTTCAAGATACTCAAATGTACTTCTGCAGAGAAAATATAAATTGGAATCAAGGACAATACAGAAGAAAAAACTCTCTAATCATCATGTTACCTAGAATTTACAATGAGATAAGCTTACTGCATATTTTAGAAGTGAAGAAAATAATTACCTAGATTTCGCTCTAGGGAAATCTCTTATAAAAATTGATTTATTTTATGTATTAAGGGCTTGGCTCTGATCTTTTTTTCTAGTGACTTGCTGCAGTTCTTAAAATAATATTAAGTGTTACTTTAAAGGGACAGGACTCAGCCACAAAACTTAGCTTTGTTTGGGAATTCTAAAACACGGCCAGTTTATTGTCATGCCAGAACATTTCAAGGTGCTTCACAAAAGATGTACAATTACTTATGAACTGTAATGCAATCTGTGGTCCCAAGATAAGGATTGAAAACAGAAGGAAACAAGTGAGTCATTACAACTATTGGCTTCTATTTTTGATAAGATTATAAAAGAATTGCCTGCTTTCAGTCTTAGCTGCTTCCTATGTGAATATGCACGAAGAATGTAGGTGTGGCATATAAAACAGAAGAAGCTATTTTCATAACATCTTGCACATACTTTTAAACTGAGTTCATTGAATGCTATCTAATCTTCAAAAAATTATATTACATTAAAAATTAAAAGAAAAATAAATAAAAATTAAAAGAAAAAAGCAGATAGCTCTTCCTATCTTTGTTAAAATAAGGTTCGGATTTGGTGTCCTCCGAATTCCTACCTACTTGCATTCTACATAGTATTATTAACATTATCTGTATTAAATCTTTCAATATTTAAATGTTTTTCTTTTTCCTTTTTGGCCAGGACTATTGGATATACAATCACTAACACTTCTAGGTTTCTGGGCTTTATGTAGGAGTTGGGGGAAAACTGGATAAGAAAGAATTTATTTTCTTCAAAACTATATGATTTTCTGACTTACTATAGCCTCAAGCAGAGTCACTCTCTGATCCCCATCTTTCTGATGGGTTCACAGTTTCATCACTGCCATTTTGACCTTCCTGGACTTTGTATACTTTTGGCTTAACTCTTTGTGTCTTTAATAAACATGCACAGAAACCTGAAGGAAGGTCTTGAAAAGATGACTAATCGTCAGAATGGTAAACACAAATCTGGAATTTCCAGTGAGGATGCCCTGTGATGAGTTTAATTTAATTTCAAACTAGGGAACTCTAGCAGCACCTAGCAGATATACCTGACAATGAGGGTTATAGAAATCACAAGTGCTATGCTAATGAATTTTTATCCTCAGCATTCAACACTTTTTCTTTAGTGGTAATAACAGTATCAATAGCTAGTGTTTATCAAGCATATACTAGGTATGGACAGTGTTGTATATATAGTATGCATTCTCTAATTAAATTCTTCTTCTAATAATTTATAAGGTAGGAATCATTTTCTTTCCAGTCTAACTTTTAAGGTAACTGAACCACAAAGAGGTCAAGAATTTGCCCAAGGTCACACAGTTATGATGTGGCAGATGGGAGATACCTACCCAGGCAGTCTAACTCTAGAACCCATCCTCTTGATCTCCACACTAACCCGTCTTCCTCCTTTGTTCATGAAATAAGTCATACTTTCAAAAAGACATTTCTCTTAAAAACAGAATTGAAGATGTCTTGGAACAATTTACGTTTTGTGGCTCATTTAGATAACATTTGGGTTGTTGCTTCCTGATCTGATAACTACTGTCTATTCTCCTTCCATCCATATGGCTATAATGGGAACACCAATTGACTCTGTCTTCTAGACCAAAATTTACTGATCCATGGGTGAACACCTGACTCAAGATGAGCCCCTGAGATCTTTTCCAGGATATATAGCGTTGGTTGAGGTTCCAGTTGTAGCCTGGTTGTCTTCTTGAATAGTGAACACATAAATGAGAAAGCTGGTAGCAACGGTCATTTTCTACCACATGGACCAGGTAAAGGAAAAAAACTGGTGTGCGAATGAAAAATAAAGCAAACCTTCACAGAAAAGCAGAGCTGACTTCCTGGTTTTACTGTAGCGGGTAGATTGCAAACCCGATTCCAATTCTTCACTCCCCTTCCTATATGTCCCTCCCTTCACAATATGACTTTACAGCTCTTCCCATCAACAGGCAGAGCTTAGTATCTCATCTCTTGAATCTGGGCTGGCCTTGTGACTTGGTGAAAGTCAGAGAGTGCCAGTTTCAAGCATAGATTACAAAAAGCCTTGCATGTTTACCCTTTTTCTCTTTGATCCATCCACTCCCTGAGAACACGCTTGGCTCACTTGCTGGAAGGATAAGGAGCATGACTATAGTGCCCTAACCAAGGTCATTTTAAGAAGCCAGTCCCTAAAGGATACACAAGCTGACCAAAGAGACATGAAGAAACCCAGATGAGACCATGCAAGCCCAGTCTACCCAACCAACCCACAGACTCATGAAAAATAATAAATGATTATTATTATAAACCACTAAGTTTTTTACTGTTATTATACACCACTGAGTCTTTGTTTGCTGTACAGCATTAGCTAACTGATAGTTACCTACAGTGCTTCCACCCATGGTTTTGGAGGCCTAGACACTTCCCAGCACTGAGGTTCTATGGCTCACACTTAAAATAAATTTTCCAATTTGTCTTGTTTCCTCACTTGAGTTTCTGTCATTTACAACCCAAAGAATTTTAACTAACTAGGGTTTGATGGGATCTGAGACTAGCAGGGACAACATCTTACTCTTACCCAGGGTCCCACGAGAGGTAACCAGATCTTGTGATAGGACGCCTCAAGGATACTAGGTAGGGGAGATACAGGGTTTGTTAATCAGTATCTAGTCAAGAAAACAAAACCCAAGTTAGATATTCCAGTTAGAGGAAATTTAATCCAATTGCTTATAAAAGTACTAAAAGAGAGAAAACAGGGAAGGAGGGAGGTGGAGGATGACAAGCAAGAAGGATGATACCCAAAGACTAGAAACTGCCAGTGTTCCTAGGCTGCGGTTCACAAGCCTATACCTGCCACTCTGCTGATAGTGAGTTCTGGATGTGTTTGTAAGGTGCCACCCCAACTGGGGATGGAACTTTGGCAACCCTGTCACTGTAGTCACTACCATCATTGCTGCCTGAGATACTGTCAGAAACTGGAAGCCACAGAATGATTATCTTTTCCTTACTTCCTGACTTCCAGTACCCTGCTAGTGCCTCCCATTAGCAGCCCCAATCAGAACCCTGCTGGCAAGGGACCCTGGGAAATGTAACTTGCAGACTTTCAGCTCTCTAGAATATTAAAAGAGCAAAGAATACCAGCAGGAACAGAGCAGAAAGCAAACAGACAAATGACTGGTATAGGAGAGGTAGCAATACATTTTAAGAGGATTATCTTGGAGGGTTGTTAAAGGATCCTCATGGTCACACTAAGGGTAAAAGAAGCTGAGGTACCACCACACAAGGCCTTGGAGAACTGGACAAGCAACATGTTCACACTGCTTAGTGTCGAAGACCAGGGGTTTACTCCTAGATGGGTGGGCTGCACAATGTACCTGGGACTCTGGCAGAATCCTATAGCAGGCGAAAAGAAGTCTGAAAAAAAGATCGACATTGAATTTTCCCTCAACACAGTAAAAGAGAAATCAAGATTCAATTTTATTTGGGAAAGAAAAGAATGTGACATTTCTTACAACCAGAGCATTCAAGCCAGAGTCATACACCCTCTAGAATGGTGGAGTTCCAAGAGACATCAGCATTCCATAACAGGATGGATAAGGAAACTGAATGACATGCTCAAGGATCGCACAGTTGTTACAGGGCAAGGCGCACTGACTCCTGAGTTAATCTTTCCACTGGATCATGCTGCTGCCACCATTACACAACAGTGAGCTAGAAATAGATGTACCATGAGATCCACGGTGAAGGCTTCAATGTATTTGTGGCCAGGTTTCTACTTTTGTTTTGTTGGTTGTGATATTGGCAGTATTTTTTCTAAATTATATAACTAATATATGACTATATTCTCATTGCAACCATTTGAAAGTATACATATGCCTAAAGCATGAATATGAAACCCCCTTTGCCACTCACACCCATAGTTAAGACCCTCCTCAGAGGAATTGGCGTAGGAGCTGAGATTACTAATCAAGGAACAAGGACCTTGAACTCATATCTGTACTGAAACCTGGCCAACTGAAACCTGGATGGAGATGAAAACCTTACAAAACTGTCAATACAGTGAGCTGCTTTTTATGGTTTGTTTGTTTTGCAGTATTGAATCTACTTTTAAGGCAGATTGCTTCTTTGATCTGATAATCCTGAATAGGCCATTTAGTTATGTAAGTATTAAGCTGATCCCTCATTCGAATAGAAGGTGTTTGAGTTGGTGAGCCCCCCAACCTTGAATGTTTTAGAGGTTCACATAGGAGGCTGCCTACATGGGGAAGCTAAGTGTTCTTAGCTTACATGCAGACAGTGCTAACTGTATGACAGGTACTATTGTTTGAGAGAACTGTTTTGTTTTATATATATGGTTTGAGATCTCACTCTCCTAAAAAATGTCACTTGTTCTTACAGATAAGGATAAATATGTGTATCTGTTTGTAGTCTTGCTGACAGGAAATTTAGAGCTGAGCCCTGAGAAGCTGAAAGAGCTGTTTTCTCCCGAGCCATGGACATGGCAATGCTGCTTTGAGGTCCATGAGATAGTTGGCAGCCTTCTAAGCACTGTGAGATGGAAGGTCCTTTCAAACGGGCAGGGTGATGGTGAGGTTCCTTCAGGGCCGTTTTAGTCAGTGGACATGGACTCAGGGGAGCCAGAGCAGGGAGGAAAGATGGTGGTGGATACCTCCTGGAGATCACGACAGACTGACTGCACAACAATTAGAAACAATGTGAGTATTAGATATTAATGCAAGCCCAGTTTTCAATTTCAGACTGTCAAAGCTTGCAATATACCAGTTAAAATTTATATAAATATATGCTCCCCAAAATTTGTTTTTTGAAAGAATACACAGCAAACCAGCACAGACTATCTCTGGATAATAAGATTAAGGGTGCTTATGAATTCTTTTTTGTACTTTTGCTTTTGAGTATTTTCTATTTTCAGCAGAGTACATGTACGAGTTGCATAATTTTTTCTAAATAACTAAAAATTATTCCAGAGGAGGGAAACAAAAGACTATATGCTACATTTCAGTTAAGATCAACACCTACTCTGTTTTATGCTTGTGTGACAGCTTTTGAAGAGTATGTGAAAACATCTTTTACTTTTTGAAATATCATTAGTTAAGACAATTTCCATTCATTAAGACCAGATTATCTGGAGCAACAGCATTTGGGTGTGTGCTGATAATTTGGTAAACATAGTCTTTTACAGTCACTTGGGACTTGGTCTGTTTATCTGTTCTTTGGGGGAAATAATAGAGCTGTGATTGGACGACTTATCCTGGTAAACAGGTCTTCAGGTCACTGAGGTTACTTGTTTGGTCCTGTTTGCTATACATTTAACACCACTCTAAGTCTCCAGAATTCTGCAGAGCAGTCACAGGAAGAATAAATAAGACATCTGTTCTTCAAGTTTGCTCTGGTAGAAGATCATGGAGTCTTAAAGAAGGACCTTCTTATTTAAGTACATATAGAGTGGCCAAATATCTTTGACTGCTCAATTTTAGATATTGTCAGGCCATTTGTCTTGAAAAATACAGTTTAAAAGTAGGGGTCTTTGGGGAATTCCCTGGCAGTCCAGTGGTTAGGACTCTGAGCTTCCACTGCAGGGGGCACGGGTTTAATCCCTGGTTGGGGAAGTAAGATCCTGCAAGCCACGTGGCCAAAAAAATATAGGGGACTTTATACTTTAAACGAGTGAATGGGATGATATGTGAAATATATCTCAATAAGCTGTTTTACAAGAGGAGGCTAGGGCTTCCCTGGTGGCGCAGTGGTTAAGAATCCACCTGCCAATGCAGGGGACACAGGTTCGATCCCTGGTCCGGGAAGATACCACATGCCGCGGAGCAACTAAGCCTGTTCACCACAACTACTGAGCCTGTGCTCTAGAGCCTGTGAGCCATAACTACTGGGCCCACGTGCCACAACTATTGAAGCCCACGCACCTAGAGCCAGTGCTCTGCAACCAGAGAAGCCACTGCAATGAGAAGCCCACAACAAAGAGTAGCCCTCGCTAGCCACAGCTAGAGAGGGCCCGCACGCAGCAACAGAGACCCAACGCAGCCAAAAATGAATAAATAAAATAAATAAATTTATAAAAATAAATAAATAAAAGAGGAGGCTAGAACACAGGGTGATATATCGGAAAACTTTAAAAAACACAATACACTGAACTCAATAATTATTTGCTGAATAAATTAATAAATGAATAATAGCCTAAAAAGAGAGAAACATTTAATCAACCTATTTTTTAAATTAAGTATAATATGTATAATTCAGAATTTAGATCATTGGTAAAAATGTAAGAAATCCAAGCCCTAAACTTTTGACTACTGGAAGAAAGTCTCCACATACAAACCGTAAAATTACAATTAATTTGTAGCATTATAGTGAGTACCAAGAAAAAAGTAGAAGGGAATCAGATCTAGAGATGTAAATATAAATCAAGTTGTGAGGGCAATTTTTAAGATCTGAGAATGGTGTATGTGTTAGCCAGCCTACAAGATGATCCCCAGTGATTCCCACTTCCTGGTATTCACATAATCCCCCGCCCCCAAGCCCCTTAATGTTAGAGTTGTTCTACATGACCAGTAGCATATGGCAGAAGTGATGGTTTGTCACTTCCAAGGCTAAGTCATAAAAGACAGTGTAGCTTCTATGTCCCCCTCCCTACCAACTCTCTCAGGTAATTTGCTCTGGAGGAAATGAGCTGCTGTGTCATGAGCCCTACAGAGAGGACCTTGTAGTGAGGAAAGGAGGCCTCCTGCTAATGGCCACATGAGTGAGCTTACAAGCAGATCCCCCAGTTAAGGCAAGCCTTCAGATGACTGCAGCCCCAGCTGACAGCTTAACTGCAACTTCACGAGGGACTCTGAGCCACAACCGCCTGGCTAAGCTCCTCCTGGATTCCTGAGTGTCAGAAACTGTGTTGGATTAAGTGCTTGTTGTTTAAAATAAACTAAATTTGGGGGTAATTTATTACTCAGCAATAGGTAAATAAAGTAGAGAATAAGAGAACTGAGAAACATGTAGAAATCCCAGACTTATATAACATTATAGCCTTTTCTAGATAACATAGAACTGGTGAAATTCTGTTCACCTCATGCCTTCTATCCTATTATTTCCTTCTTCTCCAAAAGATTTCAACATGCTTGACTGGAAGATTTCACTCGCCTGTGGAAATGTTTTTCTAATTGCATAATGAAAGTCTGTAGAAAATTTAGATTTACTTTAAGTTGGTCATGGTTTTTCTTTATAAATATTAATGTTCTATTCTTAAATACTAGATGTACTTTTCTTATAATAACCATAAAATTCATTACGTAAGAAACATTATTTTATATTTAGGTCTAAAAGAGAAGAGTTGACAAATTTTAAGATTGTTTTTCCATCACAGAATTTTCTTTTTTTTTTCTAATTTTTTTTAAATTGAAGTATAGTTGATTTACAATGCTGTGTTAATTTCAGGTATACGGCAAAGTGATTCAGTTATACATGTACATATATGTAGTTACACATATATATGTAGGTTATTAGAAGATACTGAATATAGTTCCCTGTGCTATGTAGTAGGTGCTTGATGTTTATCTTTTTTATATATAGTAGTGTGTATTTGTTAATTCCAAACTAGAATTTTCTTATTCTTATTATGATTTTGACAATAGATAATTTTTCATTTGAGTCAAACTAGATTGTAGAGGATGGTATCTCCTTTGTAGAAGTATAAGCTGAAAAATATGTAAAGGTGTTGCTGTCCACTGTCGGATAAAATGAATTCAGTCTTGGAAAAAGCTATTCTTATTAAAGAAAGAAAAAAGAATCTACTTTCTTTTGCTGGTTTAACAATGCCAATTTCTTACAATGAATATCTCAAAATAAAAATGTGTGTGATGAGTGACGGTATTTATAGATCATCTCCCCAGTCCCTCTTTTCCTCCCCACCATTTATATGGTTATTGGGTGACTCTTGGCAACCAAGTTCACCAAACAACACCCTTTGGCCCAAGTTGATTGTGCCAACGTGAACATCTGCTAATCCTGGAAATCTGGAATTGTGAATGGGGTGGGGAGATGAGAAAGGATTGGGATCGATTTAGTTTTTCTCAGGATGGATGAATCTGTGACATATAAACTTGGCTGCTGTCTGTGGCCATGTAACATGAAGCAGCAGAAGACTGTTGGCTGAGAGAGAGGTAATGAATCAGAAGTACAGAGACGAGTATACATAGGAGTCGAGAGAATATTTCCAGCTCCATCCTCATCCTTAGGTTCCTCAAAATACCCCTGGTGTTCGTCTAATATATTCCTCTTTTTTGTTAACTCAGGTGGGTTTCTGTTACTTGAAAATAAAAGTTCTAATACAGAAATAATGTGATATATTCTAAGGATTAATTAAGGAAATCAGGAAAGATTTAACTACACAGCTGTTGATCACAGCATTGAAAACACTAAACACAGCAGAAACTAACACAACATTGTAATCAACTATACCCCAAGAAAAGTTTTAAAAAAAGAAAAAGAGACCAGATTTGTGGTTATCAGAGGCAGGGTGTGGGGGGATAATTGGTTGAAGGTAGTCAAATTCCAGTTATAAAATAAATAAGTATTAGGGATGTAATGTACAAGATGGTAAATATAATTAATGCTGCTGTATGTTACATATGAAAGTTGTTAAAAGAGTAAATCTGAAGACTTCTCATAACAAGGAAAAAAAGATTTTCCTATTTCATTAATGTTGTATCTATATGAGATGATGGATGTTCACTAAACTTTCCGTGATAATCATTTCATGGTGTATGTAAGTCAAATCATTATGCTGTACACCTTAAACTTATACAGTGCTACATGTCAATTATGTCCCAATAAAACTGGAAGAAATTTTTTTAAAAAAACACTAAACATTTAACAGAAACAGATTAGTACCTCTATAACGTACCCAATATAAATCATGTTGTAGGGTAATATTAGGATAAGATTATGTGTTTATGATACATGCTAATGAAAAAAGTAAGTTTGGGAAGGTTATATCATATTTAATCACATTTTTGTTTATATAGACATACGAGAAATTATGACATTGTATAAACTAAAATGTCAGTAGTGGTTCTCTCTGGTAGAATTGCAAAATTTTTATTTCCCCTCCTTTTTAAAAATCTCATTATCAAAAAGGAATTTGCGGGCTTCCCTGGTGGCACAGTGGTTGAGAGTCTGCCTGCCGATGCAGGGGACACGGGTTCGTGCCCCAGTCCGGGAAGATCCCACATGCCGCGGAGCAGCTGGGCCCATGAGCCATGGCCACTGAGCCTGCGCGTCCGGAGCCTGTGCTCCACAACAGGAGTAGGCCACAACAGTGAGAGGCCCGCGTACCACAAGAAACAAAAACAAAAACAAAAACAAAAAAAAGGAATTTGCATTTCTTGTGCATTGAGAACAAAGAAAGTTTTACACCAAAAGAAGAATTAAAATAACATGTGGAATGTTTGTCAGTCCACAAGTTAAGCAAAACTAAAAGCTGTAAAAGTTTAAAAAGAGTGAGAGCTCAGCAGCAGTCTAATATCAATTGAAATAATACCATGGTCATAAGAATGTGAAACAAGAAAAACAAAAACAAAAAACCTCCTGCAAGTGCATTACAGTTTGATTGTCATAGTTATATTGTATAGATAAGCAAGAGGTTTATCACAACTAATTGGATAAACAATATGTGGTTTGTAAGGCTCACTTATTCTCTGTGGGCAACTAGCCACTGTCTGTAATCTCACTCATTCAATAACTATTTAATTCAAAGTATAAGTCCAACAGATAATAAACATACCCTGGAGGGATGAAGTATGCTAAAATCTAAGCACACAGTGATATACTGTCATTTATATTTAAAGCAGATGGTTGAAAATCACCGAAAAGAAAACATTCAATGGAAAAGTAGAAAATGATCAGATTGCATATTGAAAATATTTTTGCAGAAACAGATTAACTAAACCATGATTCATTCAAATATAAAACATCAAAGTCAAACTCTCGCTCTAAATACCTGCATGGCATCTCACCCTTTCTAACCTGTTTTATACCAGAGAACTTTAATCACAAGATGCAGTTGGCAGTATTTCAGAAATGCTGTTCAACAGTGCAAAAGCCTTTCTTTGGAAACTAGGATTAGCTTACGGCAAATATGGGTATGTAAAAGTAGGCACTGAGTTATGCAATATTTATGCAAGTGGAATTCTTCCAATATTTTCTGGAAGAGAGGTACTTTTCAATAATGCCATTCTGTAGACCAACATCTTAGAGAAAGTGCTTATGAGTATGCTTTTTTTTTAAAATGAGTGTTCTTAAGAATAAAAAGGCAAGAAAGTGTGAGAGCAAGATAAATCTCAATTTTTAAGTAACTGATGACTAATTTCAATAAAGTTTATTTAGAAATAAAATAAGCTCAGGATATATTTTAAATGTAAGTTCTCTCCACTACCTTTTATCCATTTATTAAATTCTGAGAAGAATTGCTCAGATTTACAAGCTTCTAACCTCTCTCCTTCAGTTCACAATAGCAAGCTTGTGTGTCAGGAACGAACTATCTCCACCTACATCATGTGTGCAGTAAGCCCTCTCCATCACTGTCTCCATCTCTTCACTGTGTATTACCTGTTTTCATCTTGAGCCTCTTCAGTCTGATCCCTGATCTGATGGTAGAATTGAACTATATGTCCCCTCCCACCATTATACATAGCCCTAAACTCCTATTTTCCTATGTTTCTTTTTTTTTTTTTTTTTTTTGCGATACGCGGGCCTCTCACTGCTGTGGCCTCTCCCGTTGCGGAGCACAGGCTCCGGATGCGCAGGCTCAGCGGCCATGGCTCACGGGCCAGCCGCTACGCAGCATGTGGGATCTTCCCGGATGGGGGCACGAACCCGTGTCCCCTGCATCGGCAGGCGGACTCTCAACCACTGTGCCACCAGGGAAGCCCCTATGTTTCCATTTTTTATTAGTTTTTTCTTTTTCCTCTTGACTCCTGAAATCTGATCATTATCTGAAATTCAGTCTAGAGCCATTGGTTATCTCTTCAAAAGTCTTCTTTTAGAGAACTTATTCACTCTCAAGTTTTCAACTCTCAATTTGATTCCTAAATCCTAGTCCCAACTGCCAGCTGGGTATTACCATTAAATTATGACCTCATCTAGAATAGAACTCATCATCTCGCTCTCTAAGGTCACTATTCTCATTCTTCATTATTTTATTACTGAGTTCTAACAACTCTTTCATAGAGTCTCTGAAATCCATCTCTCGATTTCAGTTTACAATTACCTTTCTTAGGCCATGGCCTTATCATCACATTGATTTCTCTCTGCCTGGTGTCTGACATTGGGTCTCTCAAAAGAAAAGCTAAGATAGGCTTGCATGTTAGCAGTTTATGTGGGCAGTGATCCCAAGAAGCATGATTAAGAGGCTGAGGGAGTGGGACAAAGAAGGAGGGAGAGCCAGTCCAAAGATGCCTTATTGAATTGGCCCCCACTGTGAGTAACTGATGCCAGGTCTCACCAGGATCTTCTAGTGAGCCTTATGAAATGCATCTCTGGAAATCCACTGGGAGATGAAAGGAGGAAATATTTATTTATAAGATCCTGTCCCCCATTGATTAAAGATGACTCTGCTGGCAATAACTCCCCTGTACTTCCTGATTGTACATGCATGAGACTATGCATTTCTACTGGCCTTCGAGAAGCTCTGGGCAGGAAGTAGTAGGTAACTGGCAGGAGCTTACATGAGTTTTGTCCAGTTATAGGTCTTTTGTCCAAGACCTATAAGATGTGGCACAGAGGGAAATGAGTGGCTTATAAAAGGCATATGATGTATCTTATTATTTAATTTGCCGTGTGTATGTCTCTTGTCTCTTCAACAGGACTCTAAATGTCTCGGTGGCATATACCCGATCAGTAGAGAATTTTACCAACAAATACTACTGCTACTTCCAGGCTCTTCCACCAGTATTGATGCCAAAGCACCCCCTGCCCCACACACACACACACACACACAGAGTTTTTAAAGTTTGTATTTCGAATTGGTTTTTTCATGATATCACTGTGCTCCTATTATCTGGTTTCCTTAAGACCATAGAACATCTATGTAGGAAGTCTGGCTAATTTAGCAACATAGCCTCTGGCTAAAGAAATATACAAAGGGAGTGGGCTGTCTAAAGTTGGAATGCTGGACTCATTATCCTTCACATTCCAGCCAACTAGCCTAGTAACTTAAGTAACTAACCTAGTAACTTAAGGTTAGTTTTCATCACATTTTCTTATTTTTACATCCTACAGCTTAGACAGATATTTTTTGCATTCTCTAATCTAGTCCATCAAGATGGGTTGGAAGACTTTAGCTGTTATAATGATCTCAAACTATGTTTATGTCCTACATAAATAGAGTTTATTTCTAAAATGTTCTAAAAATGAAAAGTGAGAAGACAAATTCACCTTTTTAGCCTCTGGGTACAATATAACATCCATAGAATTTATCAAGCCCTTTACTTACTTGTCAGTGGTTTTCAAATGTTGAAGACAAGTTAGCAGAATACCTCTCCTAGAGGAAGTCTGAGGAGTTCTTCTGACCTGAAATAAATGTCCTTAACGTTTTTAAGGGAGAAAAATTCAAGAATTTGAAAAATGTATTCATTCACTTAACAAATATTCATCGAGGTTGTTGTGAAAAAGCACTACAGTAGTCCCCCCTTATCCACTTTTGCTTCTCACAGTTTCAGTTACCTGCAGGCAACCGTGGTCCAAAAATATTAAATGGAAAATTCCAGAAATATATAATGTATACATTTTAAATTGTGCGCCGTTCAGCGTAGCATGATGAAATCTCGTGCCATCCTTCTCCGTTGTGCCTGGGATGTGAACCACCCTTTTTCTGTACATCCCACCCATTAGTCATTTAGTAGCCCTCTGGGTAGCAGTATTGTGTCCTAGTAACCCTTATTTTACTTAATAATGACCCCAAAGAGCAAGACAATGCTGACAATTCAGATATTCTCTTACTGTGCCTAATTTAGAAATTAAACTTTATCATAGGTATGGATGTACAGGAAAAAACCTAGTAGTATAGGTGGGGTGCAGCACTACCTGTGGTTTCAGGCATCCACTGGGGACGTATGGGCCATACCTGCCATGGATAAGGGGGACTACTTCACTTCAAAACCTAGTTTTAATCGCTTCAAAACCTAGTGTTTATTGTTCTACTTATAAAAAATTAACTATACTCTCTGCAAAATAAACAAACAAAAAACTTAGAAACATAAAAGCACCTGTAATCATACCACTCAAAGAGAAACACTATTAATCTCTTATGGATGTCTAGTGCTTCTGTGGTGGAGTCCTCTAGAAAATGCTTTCATGGGAACAAATAGAAGGTTAAAAAAATTCAAGAATCTCTATTCCAGTAGACTCCATGTTTTCCCGTCATCAGGATTATGTTTTACTCTCCATGGTATCTACCCCAAGGGCTGACACATATTATGGGTTAATAAAAATGTTTGGGGGGGCAGTTCCTGAGTCTCATTAAAAACTAAACCAAAAAAAAAAATACATTAATAAGTCCAGTTCCCCAGAGTGTCCGCTGTTAAGTGAGACATTTAGAAGGTTTAGTCACATTAACTCTTTCTGATCATAAAGGGACATTCACCAACCGTAAATAGAGTTTCCATAGGTTCACCACAAGATGATAAGTTTGGGTGTTTATTAGGAATGGAATTTGGTGGCACAGGGAAGAAAAATCCATACTTACCTGGTTGTTGAAAATCAGGAGTGTGGTATCATTTGAAGCACATACGGTGATGGTGTCAAGTTCTCAACATTCCTTCATATCACTTCAATCAGAGGAGTAAGACAAAGACTGATTTATCGTATCAGTGACTCATTTTCACATATGATAAAAGGTGACTATATTGGGGGATCTTCAAGATGGCAGAGGAGTAAGACGTGGAGATCACCTTCCTCCCTACAAATACATCAAAAATACATCTACATGTAGAATAACTCCTACAGAACACCTACTGAACCCTGGCAGACTTCAGACCTCCTAAAAGATGCCTGAGGGAGACCTACACGCAGAGGCGGGGCCCAAACCAAAGCTGAACCCCAGGAGCTATGTGAACAAAGAAGAGAAAGGGAAATTTCTTCATGCAGCCTCAGGAGCAGTGGATTAAATCCCCACAATCAAACTGATGTATCCCGCATCTGTGGAATACCTGAATAGACAATGAATCATCCCAAAATTGAGGTAGTGGACTTTGGGAGCAACTGTAGACTTGGCGTTTGCTGTCTGCGACTGATTTCTTTCTGATTTTTATGTTTATCTTAGTTTTGTTTTTAACACTTGTTATCATTGGTGGCTTTGTTTATTGGTTTGGTTGCTCTCTTCTTTTTTTAAATTATAATTATTTATTTTAAAATTATTTTTTTCTTTCTTTTTTCTCCCTTTTCTTCTGAGCCTTGTGGCTGACAGGGTCTTGATGCTCCAGCCTGATGTCGGGCCTGAGCCTCTGAGGTGGGAGAGCCAAGCTCAGGACATTGGACCACCAAAGTCCTCCCAGCCCCATGTAATATCAATTGGCGAGAGCTCTCCCAGAGATCTCCATCTCAATGCTACAACCCAGCTCCACCCAACGGCCAACAAGCTCCAGTGCTGGATGCCCCATGCCAAACAACTAGCAAGACAGGAACACAACCACACCCATTAGCAGAGAGGCTGCCTAAAATCATACTAAGTTCACAGATACCCCAAAACACATCATCAGATGTGGCCCTGCCCACCAGAAAGACAAGATCCAGCTCCACCCACAAGAACACAGCCACCAGTCCCCACCACCAGGAAGTCTACACAACCCACTGAACCTACTTCATCCATTGGGGGCAGATACCCAAAACAATGGGAACTACGAACCTGCAGCCTGCAAAAAGGAGACCCCAGGGGCTTCCCTGGTGGTGCAGTGGTTGAGAGTCCGCCTGCCGATGCAGGGGACGCGGGTTCGTGCCCCTGTCTGGGAGGATCCCAAATACAATGGAGCGGCTGGGCCCATGATCCATGGCAGCTGAGCCTGTGCGTCCGGAGCCTGTGCTCTGCAACTGGAGAGGCCACAACAGTGAGAGGCCCATGTACCGCAAAAAAAAAAAAAGGAGACCCCAAACACAGTAGGTTAAACAAAATGAGAAGACAGAAAAATACAGAGCAGATAAAGGAGCAAGGTAAAATCCCACCATACCAAACAAATGAAGAGAAAATAGGCAGTCTACCTGAAAAAGAATTGAGAGTAATGATAGTAAAGATGATCCAAAATCTTGGACATAGAATGGAGAAAATACAAGAAACATTTAACAAGGACCTAGAAGAACTAAAGAGCAAACAAACAATGATGAACAGCACAATAAATGAAATTTAAAATTCTCTAGAAGGAATCAATAGCAGAAAAACTGAGGCAGAAGAACTGATAAGACAGACAAAACACTCTTTAAAATAAAGACTATTACAAGAGACAAAGAAGGACACTACATAATGATCAAGGGATCAATCCAAGAAGGAGATATGACAATTGTAAATACTTATGCACCCAACACAGGAGCACCTCACTACATAAGGCAAATACTAACAGCCATAAAGGGGAAATTGACAGTAGCACAATAATAGTAGGGAACTTTAACAACCCACTTTCACCAATGGACAGATCATCTAAAATGAAAATAAATAAGGAAACAAAGGCTTTAAATGACAACTTAGACCAAATGGGCTTAATTGATATTTATAGGTCTTTCCATCCAAAAACAA
Organism: Orcinus orca; assembly: GCF_937001465.1. NCBI lineage: Eukaryota > Metazoa > Chordata > Mammalia > Artiodactyla > Delphinidae > Orcinus > Orcinus orca. The sequence continues at coordinate 79,464,390 of NC_064561.1, read as the reverse complement.
CAGAATACACTTTCTTCTCAAGTGCTCATGGAACATTCTTCAGGACAGATCATACCTTGGGGCACAAATCAAGCCTCGGTAAATTTAAGAAAATTGAAATCTTATCATGTATCTTTTCCGAGCACAATGCTATGGGACTAGATATCAGTTACAAGAAAAAAATGTAAAACAAAATGAACACATGGAGGGTACACAATACGCTACTAAATAAACCAAGAGATCACTGAAGAAATCAGAGAAGAAATTAAAAAATTCCTAGAAACAAATGACAATGAAAACACGATGCAAAACCCATGGGATGCAGCAAAAGCAGTTCTAAGAGGGAAGTTTATAGCAATACAATCCTACCTCAAGAAACAAGAAACATCTCAAATAAACAACCTAAACTTACACCTAAAGCAATTAGAGAAAGAAGAACAAAAAAACCCCAAAGTTAGCAGAAGGAAAGAAATCATAAAGATCAGATCAGAAGTAAATGAAAAAGAAATTAAGGAATCAATAGCAAAGATCAATAAAACTAAAAGTTGGTTCTTTGAGAAGATAAAAAAAATTGATAAACCATTAGCCAGACTGATCAGGAAAAAAAGGGAGAAGACTCAAATCAATAGAATTAGAAATGAAAAAGGAGAAGTAACAACTGACAATGCAGAAATACAAAGTTTAATGAGCGATTACTAGGAGCAACTGTATGCCAGTAAAATGGATAACTTGGAAGAAATGGACAAATTCTTAGAGAAGCACAACTTTCTGAGACTGAACCAGGAAGAAATAGAAAATATGAACAGACCAATCACAAGCACTGAAATTAAAACCATGATTAAAAATTTTCCAATAAACAAAAGCCCAGGACCAGATGGCTTCACAGTCAAATTCTGTCAAATATTTAGAGAAGAGCTAACGCCTACCCTTCTCAAACTCTTCCAAAATATAGCAGAGGGAGGAACACTCCCAAACTCATTCTGAGGCCACCATCACCCTGATACCAAAACCAGACAAAGATGTCACAAAAAAAGAACACTACAGGCCAGTATCACTGATGAGCATAGATGCAAAAATCCTCAACAAAATACTAGCAAACAGAATCCAATAGCACATTAAAAGGATCATACACGATGATCAAGTGGGTTTTATCCCAGGAATGCAAGGATTCTTCAATATATGCAAATCAATCAATGTGATACACCATATTAACAACTTGAAGGAGAAAAACCATATGATCATCTCAATAGATGCAGAAAAAGCTTTCAACAAAATTCAACACCTATTTATGATAAAAACTCTCCAGAAAGTAGGTATAGAGGGAAGCTACCTCAACATAATAAAGGCCATATATGACAAACCCACAGCCAACATCGTCCTCAATGGTGAAAAACTGAAACCATTTCCTCTAATATCAGGAACAAAGCAAGGCTGCCGACTCTCATCACTGTTATTCAACATAGTTTTGGAAGTTTTAGCCACAGCAATCAGAGAAGAAAAAGAAATAAAAGGAATCCAAATTGGAAAAGAAGAAGTAAAGCTGTCACTGTTTGCAGATGACATGATACAATACATACAGAATCCTAAAGATGCTACCAGAAAACTATTAGAGCTAATCAATGAATTTGGTAAAGTAGCAGGATACAAAATTAATGCACAGAAATCTCTTGCTTTGCTATATACATTAATGATGAAAAATCTGAAAGAGAAATTAAGGAAACACTCTCACTTACCACTGCAACAAAAAGAATAAAATACCTAGGAATAAACCTGCCTAAGGCGACAAAAGACCTGTATGCACAAAACTATAAGACACTGATGAAAGAAATTAAAGACAAGACAAACAGATGGAGAGATATACCATGTTCTTGGATTGGAAGAATCAACATGGTGAAAAAGACTATACTACCCAAAGCAATCTACAGATTCAATGCAATCCCTATCAAACTACCAATGGCATTTTTCACAGAACTAGAACTAAAAATTTCACAATTTGTACGGAAACACAAAAGACCATGAATAGCCGAAGAACTCTTGAGAAAGAAAAAGGGATCTGGAAAAATCAGGCTCCCAGACTTCAGAATATACTACAAAGCTACAGGAATCAAGACAGTATGGTACTGGCACAAAAACAGAAATATAGATCAATGGAACAGGATAGAAAGCCCAGAGATAAACCCACGCAAATATAGTCACCTTATGTTTGATAAAGGAGGCAAGGGTATACAATGGAGAAAAGACAGCCTCTTCAATAAGTGGTACTGGGAAAACTGGACAGCCAAATGTAAAAGAATGAAATTAGAACACTGCCTAACACCATACACAAAAATAACTCAAAATGGATTAAAGAACTAAATATATGGCCAAACAATATAAAACTCTTAGAGGAAAACAAAGGCAGAACACTCTATGACATAAATCACAGCAAGATCCTTTTTGACCCATCTCCAAGAAAAATGGAAATAAAAACAAAAATAAACAAATGAGATGAAACAATGAAACTTAATGAATGAAACCTAATTAATTAATGAAACCTAATGAAACTCAAAGCTTTTGCACAGGAAAGGAAACCATAAACAAGACGAAAAGACAACCCTCAGAATGGGAGAAAATATTTGCAAATGAAGCAACAGGCAAAGGATTAATCTCCAAAATATACAAGCAGCTCATGCAGCTCAATATCAAGAAAACAAACAACCTTATCCAAAAATGGGCAGAAGACCTAAATAGACATTTCTCCAAAGAAGATATACAGATTGCCAACAAACACATGAAAGGATGCTCAACATCATTAATCATTACAGAAATGCAGCTCAAAACTACAATGAGGTATCACCTCACACCAGTCAGAATGGCCATCATCAAAATATCTACAAACAATAAATGCTGGAGAGGGTGTGGAGAAAAGGGAACCCTCTTGCACTGTTTGTGGGAATGTAAATTGATACAGCCACTATGGAGAACAGTATGGAGGTTCCTTAAAAAACTAAAAATAGAACTACGATATGACCCAGAAATCCCACCACTGGGCATATACCATGAGAAAACCATAATTCAAAAAGGGTCATGTACCACAACGTTCATTGCAGCATTATTTACAATAGCCAGGACATGGAAGCAGCCTAAGTGTTCATCGACAGATGAATGGATAAAGAAGATGTGGCACATATATACCATGGAATATTACTCAGCCATAAAAAGAAATGAAATTGAGTTATTTGTAGTGAGGGTGATGGACATAGAGTCTGTCATACAGAGTGAAGTAAGTCAGAAGGAGAAAAACAAATACCATATGCTAACACATATATGGAATCTAAGAAAAAAAAAAAAAAAGAAGTGGTTCTGATGAACCTGGGAGCAGGATAGGTATAAAGACTCAGACATAGAGAATGGACTTGTGGACACGGGGAGGGGAAAGGGTAAGCTGGGACGAAGTGACAGAATAGCATTGACATATATACACTACCAAATGTAAAACAGATAGCTAGTGAGAAGCAGCTGCATAGCACAGGGAGATCAGCTCGGTGCTTTGTGACCACCTATAGGGGTGGGATAGGGAGGGTGGGAGTGAGACTCAAGAGGGAATTTACATGGGGATATATGTTTGCATATAGCTGATTCACTTTGTTATACAGCAGAAACTACCACAACATTTTAAAGCAATTATACTCCAATAAAGATGTTAAAAAAAGGTGATTATATTAGTAAAATTATCATTTTAATACTTGTGCCAGAAGATTGAAATCAAGCCCATTATTTTCCTTTTGTTTGGGAATTACATAGTACTTTCCTTCAGAAAAATTTGTTTTCCAGCAGTTATTCGTATTATGGATATGAACAATTAGCCTTTTTTAATATGGAATATTTTCCCTTCTACACTAGTATTCAAAGGAAGATTCTGATACATCTTTGGAGAAGAGAACCCATCTTTGTACCCTCAGGACATAAAACAAATATTTCCAATCTTCTTCAAAGAATGGAGATGAGTCCCATGTTTGTAAAACCAAGTTCTTTTTTTCCCTTAAGGAAATGAAACCAGCTTTTGTTTTTTGACAATAACTTTTGCTATAGTTTTACTATGCAGTCAAGCTTTTTATGAAAGGAAAGCGTAGATCCTTTGAGTTGAGAGATTAAAAAAAAAGTAATAGGTCTGACACAGGAGGCCTGGGGGCGATGGATGATGGTACCATTAGAATCAGTTATGTATGACTAGTTGATGCCTGTGATAACAGAATTCAACCTTGGTCCTAAGTCCCTAGCACTGGTTTGTTTAGCTGAATTTCTTCCTCGGTCCTGGTTCTCATTCTGCTCCAATATCGCAAGAGTAATAAGAATCCTGTCCAGCCTGTGTGAGGCTCCTTTACTGGGGCTTGGTATCAGCCTCTCCCCTTGAACGGCAGGTCAGTAAGGAGGACCATTATTTAGGGACAGGCCATGCAGGTGTTACTTCTGGTTTGTCTTCCAAGGCCAGCTAACTGCTTTACCTAGAATCCATGTTGAACAGTTTTTTTCATCAAACCATCTGTACCAAGATCGCAGATCATCGGTCATTGAGAAGTCAGGCCTCTTCCTCACCTCTCCACCTTGTGAAAAATCAGCTTTATCCCAGTCAGTCCTGAGAGGGCCAAGTTGTTCAGTTAAGAGGACAGGTTTTCAGACTATCCATCTGTTAGCTAGAGAAAATAATATGCTATGGGATGAATGGTCAATAGCATAATATGAGAAACTAAGAATAATCAATGTCTTTAAGATCCCATCAAGAAGGAAAAATATATGCAAAATAGCTTCAATCACTAGTTTGTAGCAGTTTTCAATAAGGCACCTCTGTTTTAAGTTATGTATCTCAAAATGTGACAAATGCCACTTTTTCAAAATAAGGCTTAAAATTCTGAAGTATGGAGTTTGAATTATCAAGTCATCTGAATGGTATAGTAAAGGAAAATTCAGGCTAATTGACTGAAAAAGCCCTCAATTACCTTGGCAATTTAGAAAAATTAGTGTGTCCTATCCTGATTTACCCAAGTAATTATGGTTATAGACCTGAACTATTGCCTTTTTATTGTAAATAATGTTCTGATTTGAGTTGGCAATCTTTTAAGTGACGTTTTAGGGGTCAGCTTCTTTCTTAGGAGACAGAAAACTTAAGAAAGAGGTCTTTTAGAAGACCTTGCTTTGTAATAGTTGCTAGTAAACCAGGAATAAATTCCACAACCACAGAGACTGAGTCTGAAGTTGAGTCTATGCTGACATTTCATTGATAAAATTCTAATTTTCTAGTGTAAAAAGACATAATCAAATGCAAACATAACTGGTTTTAAAAGAAGTTAATGATTTATTTAATTGAAAATATTCAAATTGTTTGTTTCTAATCAAATTTCCCAAGGCTGCCAAACTAGCTCTCTCTTACGCATTTTGTCAGGCTGTTGTAAATGGATCTTGACTTTATTTTATTCAAGTCTACTGTAGAATCACTGAGGGGTTCTTAGCTCTAGAATTCACTCCCCCTGGTGGTCCAACAAACTGTAAACTTACTAGCCTTCAGGGGATGGCATTAAATATTTTCATCTTGGCAACTTTGAATGCAAAATGATATAATGCTTTCATGTCAAATGACCAACTATAGTTTTTTTAAATGCATTTTCATAAACAAAATACAGTATATGTTTTTAGAAACTAGTAAATAATCCTATTAATATATTTATACCAATTGTTTAATACTATAATAATAAATAAAAGTTTTATTGACAAACAAAATAGCAATTACCAATTTAAAGTAGTCAGTTAATAAGCCTATTTATACTCCATTGCATTTGTGTAGAGAGCACCTAACATATTTTTATATTGATAATGCTTTCCCAGGCAAAGTAAACCAAATATTTATCTGGTGAGTTGAGGCAGCAGAAGAGAACTTTGGCAATTTATGTGTTCAAGCCAATTTGAAGAGAAGTTACATACCTCCTGCAAGTAATATAACCTAATATCCAAATCTTCTGACCTATCCTAAACTTACTAGGATTTTGCTTACTCCAGCTCCTGAGACCTTCTATGAAAGTCTATATAACATTATCAAATGGCAAAAAAGATGACGTCTATTAATAAGGTGTATTTTTCCCAGTAACTCATAGGGTGCTGTAAATGCTAAGCATTTATAAAACAACCGATGACATGAGAGGATTACCAAAGCAAAGATAACATTTTTCTGTTTCTCCTTTGAGGGCGAAAAAGCCGAATAAAATGAAGAAGATATAGGTAAAAAAAAAAAAAAAAAAAACCCTCAAAAAACCCCACCTTGAGTGACAACCCAGAACATCCATGGGAAGCCAGGTAGAAGGTACAAAAGGTAGGAACAGATCTTAGCAGATATTAATTTTCTTGAGTCACCCAAATTATTTAGGACAACTGCAATTAATTCTAAGGCAAGTTTAACACTCAAGAAGAAATTGATTTGGAAAAGTTAGGTTGCGAGTTTAATTGCATATGAGCAAAAAGGGATGAATCAGTAATTGAATAACTATATAAGAAATGCTGATTCAGGAATTAAGCAAACTGGCTGAGATCTATTAAACGGTTCAATCTTCCCATAGTTTCTCATCTGCTACTGGTGTCAAGGCAGAAAGACTAATTTTCAAATATCGATAGTAACCGCAAGTATATTTGGAGTGCTGTGCTAAGAGCTTCACCAGATTAACCTCAGTTATTCTCACAGCATCCTGTTGAGACCTACTCAGACCCCCAGAGTTGGTAAGAAGATAATTTTAAACTAAAGACAGTTGAGATTTATGTTTGAATTTTATTTTATTTTTTTATACAGCAGGTTCTTATTAGTTATCCATTTTATACATATTAGTGTATAAGACAGTCGATATTTAACAACAGATGCAGAAAGAAGCCTTTTCAGAGCTTCTCTTACCAAAATAAAGGGAGAACTTTCTGGGAGTAATGATGTCATAAATTCCCTCTCTAGGGGAGCTTTACTGGCCAGAAAGAAGATGGAGAAGACCACCGGCACCTGCATCAACAAACATTATCACAATCTTTCTTACTTCCCATTTGTTCCCCTAAAAACCCATTTGTTCCTCCCATAGAAGCCTTTTCTCCCCCTGCCCATTCCTATTAACTGTTTGGAGAGTCTCATTTGACCTTGTGCTCCCACGTAAATAGTTGATTAAAAGCTGTCTTTTCTCTTGTCTTTTCTCTTTGTCAGCTTAATTCACACATCCTCAGTTATTGAACCCAAGAGGGTAGAAGAAAGGCTTTCCTCTGACAAATCCTGCAATGTAAGTAATTTCATCTTCATTGTAGACATGAGGAAGCTTAAGACTCATAGAAATTAGGAAACTTGCCCGAGTTCACTGAACCAGAGGAATCAAGATCTAAATACAAGGCTATAGTGCTCCAGAGTATATATGCTAGTTATCAATTCATTTAATTATTCATATTGGGTCTAAAGGGTCTACCATCCCAAGTGCTTAAACACAATTCTTCTAAGACCCTACCATTGATGTCTTCATTCTGAATGTATTGGTATTTACCAGGAGGGACATTATTCGGATGACTGCAAGGTTTACCCAAATTTTGGGGTAAAAACAAAGTAAACAAAGCATTTAACTTTATTTTACTTCCTTCACAAACTGGTTTCTAAGGTTGGTATGTTTAATTCACTGGAAGAAATTCTTTACATTCAATTGGAAAACTGACTCAAGGTGAAAGAATCTAGCATGAGCAAGACTGCATTGGTCATATGTTACAATGAGGAAATTGAGCAGACAATACACAGGACCTAGAGCAGTCAGAGATCAATGTCTCTGAAGCCCTAGACATGCCCCAACTTTGCAAAGGTGAAGAAACTGCCCTAGAACAGCCATAAAGGAAGGCAGCTAGCCAGGTCACAGAGAATTAACTGCAGCTCAGAGGATGAAGATTAAAGGAGGAGTAATCTGGAGATGGGGGTCAAAGGGAAGTAGGATAGAGGTGCAATGGCAGAAAGAAACTTCTTGTGATAGACACAGAAAAACAAGTAGCCTGCAAAGCACTGGAGTAGGTAGCACCGCAGAGCTAACTGTGTTACAAGAAGCTGGAATAAATATTACTACCTTCCTCCAGTGGAAACAATTGGGATGAACATGGAGAGATTTCCAGGATATTTTTGAGAAAAAAATCAAATAACAAAACAATATGTACAATATGACACTATTTTTGTTTTTAAAAATCCATAAAGCATCCAAAGAAGACATACAGATGGCCAGTAGGCACATGAAAGATGCTCAAAATCACTAATTATTAGATAAATGCAAATTAAAACTACAATGAGGTACCACCTCACACCAGTCAGAATGGCCATTATTAAAAAGTCTACAAATAACAAATGCTGGAGAGAGTGTGGAGAAAGGGGAACCCGCCTACACTGTTGGTGGGAATGTAAGTTGGTGCAGCCACTATGGAAAACAGTATGGAGGTTCCTCAGAAAACTAAAAATAGAATAATCATATGCTCCAGCAATCCCACTCCTGGGCATATATGCAGAGAAAACTCTAATTTGAAATGATACATGCACCCCTATGTTCATAGCAACACTATTCACAAAAGCCAAAAACATGGACACAACCTAAATGTCCATTGACAGATGAATGGATAAAGAAGATGTGGTACAGATATACAATGGAATACTACTCAGCCATAAAAAGGAATGAAATAATGTCATTTGCAGCAACATGGATGCAACTAGAGATTATCATACTAGGTGAAGTAAGTCAGAAAGAGAAAGACAAGTGCCACATGATATACTGACATGCGGAATCTAAAATATGGCACAAATGAACCTATCTACAAGACAGAAACAGACTCACAGACATAGAGATCAGACTTATGGTTCCTAAGGGGAAGGGGGAAAGGGAGAGGGATGGACTGACTGGGAGTTTGGGTTGGTAGATGCAAACTATTACACTTAGAATGGATAAACAATAAGGTCCTACTGTATAGCACAGGGAACTGTATCCAGTCTCCTGGGATAAACCATAATGGAAAAGAATATAAAAAAACCAATGTGTGTGTATATATATATATATATATAGAGAGAGAGAGAGAGAGAGAGAGAGAGCTGAGTCACTTTGCTGTACAGCAGAGATTGTACAGCATTGTAAATCAGCTATACTTCAATTAAAAAAAATCTATAAAGCAGTATATATTTCCCAAGGGTACATATGAATATCCATCTGTAAATGCATAATAAAAAGACTGGAAAGCTATTGTAGAAATAAACAAATGAGAATGATGGAAGGATATTTATACAGGGCTTGCTATAGCAAGGGAGTCAGCCACCAACACTGATATTTGGCAGAGGCTAAAAGACAGGCAGGGGAGTGGTAAAAAGAAGTATTATAGTGGGAAAAGGGAAGTCTTCAGGTATTCTGTGATCAGAAATTGTTGGCATGGAAAGCTAGAGGCTGGCTCACTTGAAGCAGGGGTATCTTATGTGATTGGTTTAGGGAACGTACTTTGCTCTCTCTAGTTGGTCCTGAGTTGGAAGCTGACAGTCATCGACCAAGCTCAGACACTGCTGGACCAATTGCTGCCGAACTTGTGGTTTGACTTACCAGTCTGGGTGCTAGAGAGAGTGTGTGTCAGAGTTCTATTGAAATACATGGTCTGGCTCTTGTTCATTTGTATATTCAGTCCCTCGTTATGCACTAAACTGATATTACTAGTTACCATTAGCAAGGTGGGAAGGGGTATGGGTCATCAAAGACTAAATTCCTTACCTGTAATGTTTTACTTTCTTATAAGGAGAATACATTTACTCATTTTTTAACTGTGCAATTTTTTAAAATTCTGAAGCAAAATGCAGAAAGAGAGTAGTTGCCATTTCTAATTTTTACAACACTGCAAGATGGGTCCTATTGTTATTTACTCTTGAGAATACTAAGGCACTAGGAAGTTAACCTGCCCAAGATGACACAGTTGATAAATAGCAGGCAGAATTTAGTTCCAGGTATATCTGATCCTAAAAGCTACTTTTCATTATGCCATGCTGCTGCTTACAAAAGTATAGTTATTCCATCATTAAAAGAGAGAATGGTCAGTTATACCATTTACAAAGGGTAAGCATAAGACATTTTGGATTAGCACAATATTAGCATCTATTAGTACATTAGACTCTATCCACCAATATGATATTAGAACTCAGAAATGATTGCTGCCCTTTTCAAATTGAATTTATAAAGCTATCGTATAACAGTCCTGAATGAATTATTACAAGTCTGATCCTTCGTATTTCTGGAAGGGTAGCTTTGGCTTTTGAAAGAGATAGCATCTAAAATGCAGTTATAACTAGTGAGAAAACAGGATAGTATAGAACCTTTTTCTATCTTTCAAGAATTCCTTGCAGAGCACAATTTATCACCTATACTGCTGAGGAAATGGCATGTGCCAATTTCTCCTCTAGGAGATGCTAATGAATACATTTCCTGTAGGTTTAAAGCACATGAACAAGTTGACTGTTTTTCATGTGTTAATGTAGCTAACCTAACTTCATCAAGTTGATTAAGAGCTTATAAATGTGTTATATTTACCTCTGGCTTAAGGAGTGCAAACCAACACTGAATTCTCCTCTTTCTTTAAATCTTTAATTGGGATCACAGGTTATGATGGCCTATGAACTTTTAAGTAATTTTCATAACAAGTAACTATAGTATTCACATGAGACAACAGATTAATTATCTATAAATATTCTTGTTATTTTTCTGTCTTGAATATTATCTCCGTGATTTACACAATAATCTAGTGGTTCCACACTGAAAAGGCACATTAAAGTCATCTGAAGAGTTTAAAAAATAATATCACTGCTTCACCCCTCTCCACCACCAACTCTCACCCAAGAAATTCTGATTTAATTGGTCTAGGGTAGAGTCTCTGCATCTCTATTTTTAAAAAGCTCAGCAAGTGATTCTAACCTGCAGCATGAGTTGAAAAGCACTGCTATAGATAGACTGTGAAAATTAATAAACAGAAACCTTAATTAAAATAGAGTCAGGAGGCCAGAAGGGGGAGCTCTCATGCCCTAAGAGGATAGCAGAGACCAACAGGACTCCTTCTTCCTGCTTGGCAAGCGCTCAGCCAGTGAGAGACTGTCACAACTCAGCCAATGAAAAGTCACTATACTTCCAACTCTCAATTCTTCCAAAGGACTCTTTGTTCACTATAACTCTCCCAACTTCCTTTCCCCTCTTAAAAGAATTCTCCTCTCCTTGTGGTTGGGGCCTTGCTCAGGGCACACCAAAGTGGTAGACTCCAAATTGCAATTCTTTTGTTGATCCCAAATAAAACCATTCTCGCTGCAGAAATAACTAGCAGTTTATTTGTTTTAGACCAAGATAGTTGTAATGCAAAGGATTTCATGACGCAGTTGTTTAGTTTGTTTGCCAGCATCCATTCCTTTGGGGAATCATTGTCTCCTCTGCTATGAGGTCTTGGCAAGACTGACTTTACCCCTACCCATCCACAGCCAGTCCTAGTCTTATGCACACAACCCAGTTCAAGGTAGTCCAGAGCGTGGCGGGAGACCTCCCCCCGAGAAGTCTCTGTCAGTTAATGGGAAGTGTGAATGACAAAAGATGTTTATCCTCTACCCATCTTAGGTTCAATGGCCGGGGTTTAAACTGACAAAAGAGAGATTAACAAGAGAAAAACATACAGAAGTTTATTAACACATGCATTGCACATACACACGGGAGAGTTCAGTGATGAATAAGTAACTCAGAGGTGTATTTAGAAGTGGGGCTTATATATGCTCTTAACAAAAGAAAAAAATTTGTAGAGAAGTGACAAGACAAAGGAAAGGGTTTTAGACTTCTAAGGGTAGCAAACTGTGGGAAGGTAAATATATGGGGAAAACTAATGGAAGATAAGGGCTAGTTGGTAAGGTATAGTATGTAGATTCCTCTGGTGCCATCCCAGGGCTGATAAGAGTCTAGAGTTATCTCCAATGACTAAGGATTGTTCTGCCCTTTGTGGTACAGATGGGGAGGGCAGAGAGTTTTTCTTGTCTCTGTTTTTTCTCAATTGCCTTCAGCTCAAAATAATCCATAGGCCAGAGTGGCATATTTTAGGGTGGTACACTCTGAACCCTTTCAGAAGTCCTCTTCTGTGACTGTAAGCTGTAAGGACAATGTCAGGAGTGGCTTATGGCATCTTTATTACTGCATGGAGGAATCCTTCACCAATGGAAGAGAAGTAATGCTAACGTACGAAGAGAAAAAAAAATCTAGAGTTGGAGAAAGAGCTCTGATTTTCATTCAATAAATATTTATTTACTATGTGTGTTGGCTGGTGGTTAAACAGAGCAGGACCCTATGGTCCTTGCCCCTTACGTCCTCCACCTGCCTTTTGTCTGTGGAAAAACTTCAGCCAAAGAGTAAGTTTAATCAGAGATGTGAGAAAATGCAGAGACAAAGGAAAACAGTCTAACAAGACTAAAAATTAATAATTTAGTAATTAAGCATAGTTAAGGACCTTCAGTTCCTTCTCAATTGTTATAGGTAATATTCTGAGCCATACCCTGTGAGCTGCCTTGTAGATACTGAAGCCCTCACCAGATGGAAGAAGTTAACTACATGATTGACCAGAGTAGAGCCATGACATAAGCTGCCATAATTCTAAGAATTGGCCTCAAGGAAATGGGAACAAACTGACCCTGGAACTAAAGATGAATTGTACTTAAAACAATCAAGATGTCGCTGGTCAGACTACCAATGACCAATTTCAAGATGACTGTCAGATCTGACTGTGCTGTCTCTGCATGTAGCTCCCTCTCTCTGTCTATAAAACTCTTGCCCACTGATAGTCAGTAGTCAGTGGTGGGGGTGGGGGGAGTCGGCCTCAGGCGTCTCCTCCCCCACCCCTACCCCATTTGTTGTCATCCAAAATAAAGCAAACTTTCCTTTCCACCAACCTTCTGGCCCCCACTTTCGGTTACAGTGGTAGATGACTGATAATGAGCCCCTGGATCCATCATTAGAGTTTCTATTAGATGTTCTATAGAACTAGCTTAAGCTATTTCATGCCAGTTTGATTTGGGTTTCTAGCGCTTGCAACCAAAAGTGTCCCAAAAAATATAATACGTGTTTAACATTTTTGTAACATCAGAACCATTTTTTGAAGTCATGGAATAGCTTACTCCCCTCTCCTGTCTTCCAATCATGGTTTTAAAATCTTTTTGTGTGTGAAATAGAACAGCCTTATTGCCAGTTGGAGAAAGTTTTAGTGGTCTGGATAGAAGATCAGATAAGCCATAATAACATTCCCTTAAACCAAAGCCTAATCCAGAGCAAGGCCCTAACTCTCTTCAATTCCATAAAGGCTGAGAGAGGTGAGGAAGCTGCAGAAGAAAAGTTGGAAGCTGCAGAAGAAAATTTTGAAGCTAGCAGAGGTTGGTTCATGAGGTTTAAATTTAGAAGCTGTCTCTATAACATCAAACTGCAAGGTGAAGCAGCAAGTGCTGATGTAGAAGCTGCAGCAAGTTAACCAGAAGACCTGGCTACACTACACAACAGATTTTCATTGTAGATGAAATAGCCTTATACTGGAAGAAGATGCCATCCAGGACTTTCATAGCCAGAGACGGGAAGTCAATGCCTGGCTTCAAAGCTTCAAAGGACAGGCTGACTGCCGTCAGGGGCTAATGCACTTGTGACTTTTAAGTGGAAGCCAGTGCTCATCGACCATTCTGAAAATCCTAGGGACCTTAAGAATTATGCTAACTCTACTGTGCCTGTGCTCTATAAATGGAGCAACAAAGCCTAGATGACAACACATCTGTTTACAATATGGTTTACTGACTATTTTAAGCCCACTTTTGAGAACTACTACTCAGAAAAAAAGATTTCTTTCAAAATATTGTTACCTAACTAAATTTGTGTCTGCTCATCTGCATGCAGCAAAGCCAATCTACTGACACCAGATTGGGGTGAAGGAAAGTGCAGCATTTATTGTAAGGCACCGTACAAGGAGTCCAGGACAGCTAATGCTCAAAAAGCCTGAACTCCCCATGGATTTCAACAAAGCATTTTTAAAGGCAAGTTGAGGGAGGGGAGTCTCAGGGTAAGTGATCAGCTCATGTACAATTCTCTGATTGGTTGATGGTGAGGTAACAGGGTGGTGTCACAAGGGTTAACAGCATCAATCCTTAGGCTCCAGTAAGCCTGAGGGCCTGGGGGTCATCAAGTAGTTAACACCTTCCATTTGGTGGGGGTTTTAGAATCTGTAAAACAACCCAGGAAATGTGCTTTAGATACTACTATCTAGGTACTTCAGAGAGGAGCTAAAGTAGAGGATATGGGGGAGAGGTCTGTCCCGGGAAGCCCTCATAGGATCCTGCTTGGTTACAATATTACTGCTTATAGACCATGCACCTGGTCACCCAAGAGATTTGATGAAGATGTACAATGAGATTCAAGTTGTTTTCATGTCTACTAACACAACATCCATGCTGCAGTCCATGGATCAAGGAGTTATTTCAACTTTCAAGACTTATTCTTTAAGAAATACATTTCATAAGGCTATAGCTGCCATAGATAGTGATTCATCTGATGGATCTGAGTAAATTAAAAAACCTCTGGAAAGGAGTCACCTTTCTAGACGTCATTTAGAACATTCATGATTCATGGGAGAGATCAAAATATCAATGTTAACAGGAGTTTGGAGGAAGTTGATTCCAACCCTCGTGGATGACATTGAGGGATTAAAGACTTCAGTGGAGGAAGTCACTGTAGATGTGGTAGAAATAGCAAGAGAATTAGAATTAGAAGTGGAGCCTGAAGATGTGACTGAATTGCTGCAATCTCATGATAAAACTTGCATGCATGAGGAATTGCTTCTTATGGATGAGCAAAGAAAATGGTTTCTTGAGATGGAATCTACTCCTGGTAAGGATACTGTGAAGACTGTTGAAATGACAACACAGAATTTAGAATATTACATAAACTTAGTAGATAAAACAGTGGCAGGGTTTGAAAGAATTGACTCCAATTTTGAAAGAAGTTTTACTGTGCATAAAATCCTGTCAAAGAGCATTGTAAGCTACAGAGAACTCATTCATAAAAGGAAGATTCCATCAATGTGGCAAACTACATTGTTATTTTTAAGGAATTGTCACAGCACCCCAGCTTTCAGCAATCACCATCCTGATCAGTCAGCAGCTACCAACATTGAGAAAAGACCCTCCACCAGCAAGAAGATTACAACTCACTGAAGGTTCATATGATGGTTAGCATTTTTTAGCAATAAAATCTTTTAATTAAGGCACGTACATTTTTAGACATAATGCTAGTGCACACTTAATAGGTTACAGCATAGTGTAAATATAACTTTTTATGTTTGTTTTTTTGCGGTACGCGGGCCTCTCACCGTTGTGGCCTCTCCCGTTGCGGAGCACAGGCTCCGGACGCGCAGGCTCAGCAGCCATGGCTCACGGGCCCAGCCGCTCAGCGCCATGTGGGATCTTCCCGAACCGGGGCACGAACCCGTGTCCCCTGCATCGACAGGCGGACTCTCAACCACTGCGCCACCAGGGAAGCCCTAAATATAACTTTTATATGCTCTGGGAAATGGAAAAAATTGTGTGACTTGCTTTATTGTGCTATTCACTTTATTGGGGTGGTCTGGAGCTGAAATTTAGCCGTCTTTATAAATTTACAAAACAAATGACAACATGTGAAATAGGCTTCTAAGCAATTTTCAAGTTATGTACAACCCCCAAACCATAAAAAAGATTAAAACTTAGTCCACAAAAGTTACAAAAATTAACTACAAAATAGGAAAATATTTGTTAACACATAATAGGCCAAAAGTTTATTTCTTTAATTTATAATGAGTTTTACAAATCACTAATGAAATTGAGCATGAACTTGCGGGGCCCTCCTGGACACAAAAGCCTTTCCTTGTCCCCTGTTTCTTGTTTGTAGGAAAAAGACTTCAGCCTCCTAGACCTTCCAAAGGTACCAAAGGGCAGATTCAAATAGTTGCTAATCAGAAAAGTGAGGGAATGCAGAAACAAAGGAGGAGCAATCAACAAACAATAGTGCAGCAGTAAAACAGAGTTCCAGCTCCTTTTCAAGGAATACACATAAAAATATATCTTTGAGTTCTTCGGTAGGAAATAAGGCCCCCACCCAGGTGGAGGATGGTAACTCCAGGCTGAGCACCGACGTCCTAGAACATTGTCCTGTTACCTCACCACCAACCAATCAGAAGAAAGTCACACCTGTAGCCCTCACCCCTAATTTTGCCTATAAAAACTTCTTCCAGAAAACCATCTGGGAGTTTGGGGTTTTGAGCACAAGCCACACTTTCTCCTTGCTCGGCCCTGTAATAAACTTTTCTCTGCTCCAAACTCCAACGTTTCCATTTGTTTGGCCTCACTGTGCATCGGGCACATAAACTTGCATTCAGCAACACTAAGAGAAAAAAGTGCAACTACCCAATACAAAAATAGGTAAAGGATATTAACAGGCAGTTGAAAGAAAAAGAACAACAAATAGAATCATCCTTAACTTCACTCATAATTAAGTAAATGCACACCAATATTTTTCAATGATCAGAAAAGCAAGCATAAAGTATTCTGCTAATGCACAATGTTGGCAAAAGCAGGTGATGGAAATGT
Organism: Orcinus orca; assembly: GCF_937001465.1. Classification (NCBI taxonomy): domain Eukaryota; kingdom Metazoa; phylum Chordata; class Mammalia; order Artiodactyla; family Delphinidae; genus Orcinus; species Orcinus orca. Next base: position 79,447,757 of record NC_064561.1, on the reverse strand, counting down.
AAATTGATACAACTTTTTGGAGGGCAATTTTGCAACATCTGTCAGAATTTAAAATGCTTGTACACTGTGAACTGTAAGTCTACAGCTAGGATTTCATCCAGTGAATAAACTCTCAACAGTTACCAGGCATATGTTCCAATGTATTTACTGATCCATCATCATTAATAACAAAAACCTGGACATGACCTAAATATCCATCAGTTAGTGTGCTTGGTTGAACAAATTATTATGTACCCAAACAATTCAACATTATTTAGTATTGCAAATTAAGAGTTATACATGCTGTTAAAAGAATGGAATCATACATGCTGTTACATAAAGTGAATATAAACAAAAAATACTGTAACAGGAAAGAACAAAATCTGACTCCATGTTGGATCTGTTTCTTTTACTTTAACCTCTGCTCTCAGTTGCTTTTTGTATGTTGTCTATAGCTACTGGCATACATAATGGCCTCCCTGGGGGAAGCCTGCCTCTCTGCCTAAATGTTAAACTACAAGTGCCTTTGCTGATCTCACAGAGAAACATTCTGACCCTGCCCACCTGTGAATGGCTGCAAGAAAGAAGAAATTAACACATCCTCTACCTGAGGCTGGCCAAACCAGCAGATGTTTTGTAAGACTTATGGCCTTTTTACTTTACTTTCACACCTCCTCCCCCTCTCTGTTCTATAAAAATAAAACTAGCATCAAGACCCCAATAAGATGGTACTCTAGGACATTAGTCTGCCATCTTCTCGGACTCCCGGCTTTCCGAATAAAGTCGGATTCCTTGCCTCAACACCTCATCTCCCGATTTTTTGGCCTGTCATGCAGCGAGCAGAGCGAGCTTAGACTCAGTAACAATACCATATATATTCTCATCTGTTTATGTACATGGAGAAATATATAGAAACAATTTTCCAGGAATCATACAAAAGAAACTGTTAATTAGGCAGTCAGTTAAGGCAGAACTTTAGGGAGAGGAATTAGTAGAGACTTTACTTTGCATCTTATGACTTTTGCTTGATTTAAAATTTTATTTTACCATATATATTTATCTATATTATATATTTATGCTGTATTACATAGTATATTTGATATATATACATTATATGATTATATTATATGAATATATCATTGATAAATTATATATTATACTATATTTTATATATTAATACTGGATAATTTATAATATAATAAATATTTTATATAGTATATATTAATATATATCATCCATATTGAGATACCTTTTTAAATCATGACTGGGAAAGAATGGGTTTCCATCCTTTCTAGATGGTGTTTTAAAATTTATTTTATAGAAACTAACATAAAGCAACTATACTCCAATAAAAATTAATTTAAAAAAAGAACATCATCCAAAATAGCTTTAACATAATATCATTTTCCTGATTATTTTAATTATTATTTCCTTCTGGGTGCTTATGGTTTGTTCATTCTACAATCATCCATCTTTCTTAGCAGATAGGCAAAAGAGATGGAAATGTGTGGTGAATAAAATGTACTGTTGTTTCTATAAAATAAAATTTAAAAATAAAAACAAAATTTATTTTATAATAAAATACAATACCATAGTATAACCAGTTTGTTTTCCTCTCTCAAGAAACGTTTAGCAAATATTTGAAGATATGGTAAAGAATCTTAAAAATAATACCATTCTTGGTACAACCACTTGGAAAAGTTTGCCATCTATGGTTTGTCACCTTCTATAGATGGTTTGTCACCATCTATAGAAGGTGAAGAACATACCCTACAAACCAGCAATATCCTCCTAAATATAGACCCTACAAAAACACGCATATATTCACCATCACATGTACTAAAATGTTCACGACAAAAATGTTCCCAATAGCAAAAACAAAAGCTAACGTGGAAACCACCAAAATATTAACAGTAGAATGGCTACATAAATTGTGATATAGCCATACAAGGCAAAGCTATAATGTTGTGAAAATAAATGCACTATGACACATCAGCGTGGATCAACTGTACAAACATATGCTGAAAAGAAGCAAGACACAAAGAAACATGCAGTATGAATCCATTTATATTATGTCTAGGGGTGTATATACAGATAGGAAAACCAAGGAAATGACTATCACAAACTATCTGGGAGTGGGACAAAAGGGCTGTAAGGAGGAAAAGGCACACTTGGGGGCTTTTGGAGACCTGGCAATGTTATGTTTGGTTACCAAATCATGATTTATACAGATATTTGCTTTGTAATTTTCATCAAAATGTACATATATGTTTAAACACTTCCCTGTATCTGTTATATATCATGATTAAAAACTATAAAAATAAAACAAAGCACCTAATACCATTCTGCATCAAAACCATAGTTTACACAAAACCAATATTCTGTCTATGATACCAAAGAATATTTTATGTTAGTTTCCAAGGAGTCATCTTTTGGGCTTGCAGGATGAATTCTAAGGTTTGGGCATTTATAACCCCAAAATAAAGTACAGAGAAACTGAATATAAAACTGTGCCCAAACCATCACAATAAAAATCAGTCCCATTACTGAGTATATTTAGAATAGATGAGAAGACAGAACTTCAGATTATTCTTCATTATTAGATCTTTAATAGTTCTTCCTAAATCAGATATAAGCCATTCCTTTTCAAGAATATAGTATTTCTTGATGAATTTACTACATAAATTGCAAATCCTCTTAAATATTCATACTAATGTATTCTTCCTATCATCATTGCTTATATTTACCCACCCTGCAAAAAAGGAATCTGAGAGCTGAACAAAAGAAGTACGTGAGGTATGTCAAGAGGCTTAAAATCATCTAATTAAAAGAAAATCTCTTCTCAACTTAAGCTCCACATCCAAATACATATTGGTGGTGATGGTGAAGGAAGAGGAAGAGAAGCTTTGAATTGCTATGGTACACCTACACACACACACACACACACACACACACACACACACCCCATTTTGTATGGGGAAGCCCCCACAAAATGTTAGCTATGTATAATTTTCACTTAATATTTCTAGGTACATTTTCAGTTCCATGTTCAACATAATTGCCATTTTAATAGAATGTTTTATAACCCTTCAAAATGCAGATTTCTACCCACTGGCAGGACTCATCATCAAAGGGAATTCCAATTCCATGGGTTTTGGCTGGCCACATGACTGCCCAGTAAAAGATGACATTTCCTAACCTGTTATGCATAGCCAAGTGCCTAAATTTTGGCCAGTAAGATGCAAGAATGCGAGTATGTGTGTGTGTTAGTATGTCTGTGTGTGTGTGTGTGTGCGCGTGTGTGTGCGTGCGCACGCACGTGTGTGTTGTTAAGGAAGTTGCTTGTTTTCTACTCTCTCGTTCCCCCTTCCCACTGACTAGAAAAAAGCAAGATAGGAAGCAACTGCCTCTGACCCAAAGATGAGAGCTCCTGATGAGAATGGCGGAGCTACCTGGCCAGCTTGAGACACAGTTCTGCACTACTGTCTGAGTAAAAGATAAATGTTTATCTTATTCCTGCACTGAAATTTGAGGATACTGTTAAAGTAGACTTTAATATAAAAGCCAAAATACTCAAATTATTTGAAGAAAATTATTAAATCATTGCCTTATACCAAAGCAAAAGTAAATGTTATAAGAATTAGGAGATTAAACATAAAATGTTAAACTGAAACATATATACATACTAATTTTATGCACATGGTCTTGTAATGGCGTGGTTCTCTCTAAGCATTATATAAAAGGTAAAAATCACAGAGGAAAAGATTGAGATACTGGATCGCAATCTGTTTTAAAAATAACTGCATGTCAACACTAGGATGAACAAAACTACAATGCAACTGATAAACTGAAGAGAACCAATTTAGTTTAAGGTTTATGTCTGTGATACCTGAAAACTCCTAAAATTGGTAAGTAAAAGACATTGGAAAAATGGCAAGGAACATTGATAACTATATATACAGAAAGATGTTCATGTTACTGGTATGTTTAAAAAATTACAAAACAAAATATATAATAAATCTTTTTGTAATATCAAAAAGCAAGCCATGGGAGCCAACTCTGGTTAACTTAAGAGTGAATCACTGGGAGAATATAGGAAAGCTAAAAGCAAAGAGAACTGGATGCAAAAAGGACAAGAGAAGTAGTTCCAGAGGGACTACTATACAGACTTTTCTGAGTGCTATCACTGAAATAAAAGGACAGTTCCATGGAAACAGTTTGAGGTGGAAGATGAAGTTTCGCTGGTGACTGCTTTCCGAAGATACTCCTGTAAGGAAATGAGGAGGCGAGACTGGGCAGAGGGAGAAGCCAACTAACGCTGCAGATGCAGCTGAAGCCTTAGCCAACCCCACAGGGCGCTCGTCAGAGTAGTCCCAAGGAGAGGCAAAGGCCTTTGTTTTGTCCCTTTCTCCAGTCCACCCTTCGGCTGCCCATAGGCAAGGCAGCTCTCTAGTTAGGGAGGCAGTGAAGTACGAGCAGCTAACAGACCCAGCAACCGGACTTACTTTCTGACTTTGCACCACACCCCGCAAAATTCAAAAGTCTTAGGAGAACCAGACTGGCACATTTGGTCATGTGCCCACAGTTAGGCTGGGGCAGTCAAGGTCCTCCAATGTTCTGTCCTTCCAAAACTGCACAGAGAGGCCATACCCAACACCCCACCAAAAAAACATTTGTACGCTATTACCAAAACAAGGCAGAATGGAAGCCAGAATTCTAGGATACAGAATATGTCTATTATAGATATCAACAGGCAATTCAGAAATAATGATATGTAAATGATGAATAAACTTTTAAAAGTTCACCGTCACTAGCAAGTGATGATCTGAAAATTAAACCTTGCTAATGAGACTGACAAAGATTAAGAAGGATCTTTCTCAGAATTTCTAAGGATGGTGGGAGACAGGCACTCAAATACAAAGCTAATAGAAGAATAAACCGATATAACCTTTCTGAAAATCAATTTTGCAATGTATGCCAAAAGTTTTAAAAATACACATACCCTGAAATTTCACGTCTAGGAACTTAGCCTAAGAAAATAATCAATTTAAAAAAAATTTATATGCACAAAGACATTCAATGCAACATTGCTTGTTATATTTACAAAGGAAGGAAATAAACTAAACATTAAAAAATAGGTGATAGATTCAGTAAATTATGGAAAATCCAAATACTGCAATATTATGAAGCCATTAGGACTCATGCATTTGCAAGATAATTATATATACAGAAAGACGTTCATGTTACTGGTAAGTTTTAAAAATTACAAAACAAAATATATAATAAATCTTTTTGTAATATCAAAAAGCAAAAGGTAAATGCTATTGTAGGGTGATGGCATTATAAGTACTATTTCCCTTTGATTTTTCCTATGACTTCTTTATTAAACATGTGTTACCTTTATAATTAGAAAAATATTATAAAAATCTAATTAATTGACCTCATAAATGTGGATTTTAAAATTTATATTCTGGAACTTTATGTCTTTAGAAATTGGTTGAAATAGTGGTGGACTTTCAGTTCAAAACTCTTAAAAAACAAAAAACATTTTTTGACTTATCGGAAGAGTTGTTACTCAGGGCCATCTTCGAAGTCAGATGTGGTAGCCCAGTTTCAAGAAAAAATAATTACTTGAATTGTAAAAGTCTGTCCTTAACTTTATGATCATCTGTTGTTTTTTCTGTTTTGTTTTGTTTTTTAAATTTTGGCTGTGCTGGGTCTCAGCTGCAGCATGCGGGATTTTCCTTGTGACATGTTTTAGTTGAGGCATGCGGGATCTTTTATTTGCAGCAGGCGGACTTCTTAGTTGCAGCACGCAGACTTCATAGTTGCGGCATGCGAACTCTTAGTTGCGGCATGCATGTGGGATCTAGCTCCCCAACAGAGGATCAAACCCAGGCCCCCTGCGTTGGAAGCACGGAGTCTTACTCACTGGACCACCAGGGAAGTCCCTGTTGTTTTTTTAAGTGGAATATTGAATTTAATAGTTTTGGCCCACATATAAAGAAGATTAAATTACTTGGAAAGATCCCAGAGAAAAGTAATAAAAATAATTATGTACCTAGAAATTGGGCTCTATAATGACGTGCAAGAGGAAATCATTTAGAAAATAAAACCAAAAATAACCTTACATTTCATGGGTTTCCATAACCTCTGAAGGACATGAAGCAAAAAGTCTGAATTGTTAGAAGAATAATTTAGTTTAGCCATTAGGAAGAATATACTGTTCTTAAATAAGTATTTGAGCATTTATTACATGTCTAATACTATGGCTGTAAGGACTTGTAACCATGAGTATGTGTTACTAAAGGAAAAAAAAGTTTGTTTTTTTAAATGTCAAAGGCAGAACAAGTACTCTATTCCTCAATATAGGGGTTTACTATATAATCCTTTAAAATCCCTTCCATATTTATGACTTTGAATTTCAGGAATCTTACACAATTACAAAAACATATCTCAATTATACTTGCGGCTTTTTGAAAGCGAAAAACTGGAGTAATCATTAAGGAATATAATAGAGGATAAAAAGTTAGAGATTTTTCATTAAGAGTGCAGAAAATGTAGGGAATTCACTGGTGGTCCAGTGGTTAGGACTCTGCGCTTTCACTGCCAAGGGCACGGGTTCAATCCCTGGTCAGGGAACTAAGATCCCACAAGCTGTATGGTGCGGCCAAAAAAAGACAAAAAAAAAAAAAAAAAGTGAAGAAAATGAAGGTATGTAATTTAGTTATGGGGTACATTACAATATTTGACTCCATAAAGTAGGTGTAATTTAATTCTTAAGGCCTGTGTGTTTTGTTAAAGTGTTGGTGTGTGTATTTTTAATCTTTATTTTTGGGAAAGTATAGTGAAATACAGACAAAACATTCCTATAACATACTTTAGTATGTAACATACATTTAGTGCATAATGGTTTTAGTAACAAACCATTAGTTTTAAAGGGCACAGTAGGAGGAAAAAATGGATTTAAGGTGAATAAAAAAGAAATCCTCAGTCTGGGCTGCTGTTCTATCTTCCAAATTAAGTGGCAGTGCGACTAAGGAGCCCATGTGCCGCAACTAAGGAGCTGGCAAGCCGCAACTAAGGAGCCCATGTGCCGCAACTAAGGAGCCCACATGCTGCAACTGAGGAGCCTGTGAGCCACAACTAAGGAGCCCACCTGCTACGACTAAGACCTCACGCAACCAAATAAATAAATATTAAAAAAAAGATTAAAAAAAAACAAATTAAGTGGCAGCAAAATAATTATACTAACAACTGCTTAAAAAACCCCAAATCTGTAACAGAAAAAGACAGCTTACATGCTACTCAAAAATCATTTAAAAGCTTCTCAAAATCAAAATGAAAAGCAAAATTTAAAACTAAACAGGACACACTCCCCCAAAAAGATACAATTTAAATGTTTAGCCTTAGAGCCATTTTTTAAAGTTTCAATAAAACATTATAATGCTTCAAATAATTATTTAATGTTTATATATATTAGGGCTTACCATGTATCAGGCACTGTCCTAAGCACCTTATAGATAGTAATTAATGTAATCCTCATAACTCTATGAGTTAGCTACCATCATTATCTCTATTTTACAGATGAGGAAACTGAGGCACAGAGGTCACACTAGTCCACGTCACATGACTAGTAAGTAACCAGTGAAGCTGAGATTCAAATCCAGGTTGTTTAGCTATGGGGACCATGATTGTAATCACTTAGCTATTTTGTAAAAGTATTTATTTGACATATTAATATTTGATAACAATTTTGAACTTTATTGCAAATGTTCACAGCCTGCAGAATTAGAAGTAAATCAGTGCAGACACAAATAACTTTTCCAATACAAAATTTTAGTGATTTCCTTGATTAGCTTTTTTTTTTTTTTTTGCAGTACGCAGGCCACTGTTGTGGCCTCTCCCGTTGGGAAGCACAGGCTCCAGATGCGCAGGCTCAGTGGCCATGGCTCACAGGCCTAGCTGCTCCACGGCATGTGGGATCTTCCCAGACCTGGACATGAACCCGTGTCCCCTGCATCGGCAGGCGGACTCTCAACCACTGCGCCACCAGGGAAGCCCCAAATTTTGTTTCTTATAGTTAACTAGGAGTTAACAACATTTATCACTTAGAATATTTCTATTAATTAATAATGTTGGAAAAATATTGCATATCTATTCTTGATTAGCTTTATGACAAACACATGTGTAGGTGGAGGTAGGGAATGAGAAAAGAGATTGTGTTTACTTTAAACGTATTTGTCATGAATTTACTGCTTGGATAAACAAAACATAAAAGATTTCGATTCAGTAAAATCTTGGGCTATGTTTTCTGAAAGACATAATTTACAAATACTAACTTAAGTGTTATTTAGATAAAAAGCAAGTCAGATTTTGATTAATGTTTAATTCTATGACTGACTTTAAAATCTTTATATTTTTAATTTAAGAAGAATATGATCAGACTTAGATAAGAAAACAAAATTGTAACATTTATAGCATATACAAGCTTCTCTAGGGTAACTTATTTTTCCCATGATAATCAATTTCTCAAGGTCAATACCATTGACCTAACCTGTATGCTGATTGCTAGCTAGTAAAAATGGGAAACCATAACCAGGTAGAATGTGAGCACAGCAAGCACATCTAGCTAAAACTCAGTGTAAAAAAAAGATAAATAAAAACTGTGACTTTAAAGCTCCTCAAGGTTTTGTATCTCATATGCTCTAATGGTGCAAGATGTGAAGAGTTGCAGGTCAAACATAATTTTTATCTCCTTTTAGGACATTTTAGCATTTGTGAAATGAGAAGCTTGGAACAACATCCTAAGTCCCTTCTAGTCCTAAAATTCTGAGTACATTCGATACATAGTAAGGACATTGGTACATACATGGCCAGACCGACTTCCTGGCAAAAGGGGAAGATGAGCAAAATGCCTGGGTTACTCCTCCATCGTGGCCCTTACAACAAGTCTGTTCTCCTCAGAGTGTCTCTAAATTGACAACTGGTAAATCTGATAAATGTTTGGTAGCAGTGAACTACATGAGACTTCTCCTGACAGTGTTTCTACAAGTTTCACATGCATACTTTGATTCTATCTCCTGGAGCCCTTGCTCCCTCTCTCATTACCCTCTCATTATGTTGGCTAATATATGTTACTAAATTCAATATATATTCACCTCTCATCTTTTTCCACCTCTTGGCCCAATTTAACACAGCTGATCCTACTTTGAAAATGCCTTCATCTGGTTTTCTTCTCATATCTCAGGCCACTTCTCCTTTAATCTAGTCATCAAATGTTGGAATCACACAAGTCTGGGCCCTAGGCCTTCTTTTGAATTCTATACCTATGCTGTTTTATATGGAAGCCACTAGCTCATGGGGCTGTTTAATAAACTTAAGTTAACAGAATTTAAAAATTCAGTTCAATTGCCCTAGGCATTTCAAGGGCTCAAAAACCACAAGTGGCTCATGGCTATTGCATTGGGCCACACTGATACAGAATACTTTCAACATTCTATTGCACGGCGTTGCTCTATTCCATCTTACTGAGTGACCGTATTCATGCCCATGGTGTCAGTTACTATCATCTATTTGCAGAAAACCCTCACATTTGAACTCTCATACAAACTTCTTTTTGAGCACAAGACCCATGTAGCCAAATGCTGTCTTAATTTTCCACTTGGATGTCTCAAAGCCCAAAATGCCCCAGACCAGCTTTCTCATATTCATCTTCAAACCTAGCTTTAGAATGTCCTTCCTCACTAATGTCACTGCCAACTAACTCCAGGTGAACTCGTTATCCTTCATTTTCCCTCATTCCTTCAATCTGTTTCCAAGTCCTCTGAGTTACATCTTAAGTACCATATCGCTCAAATTTTTCCCCTTCCTCATTTCCCTGCATCCTCCATAATCCAAACTCCTATAACTTGATTAGTGGAGAAATCTCCCTGGATTTAAATCTTGGTTTTGGCTGAGTGACCTCAGACAAGTTTCTTAAACTCTTTTCCTTAACCAAGCTTCTCATCTGTAAAATAGGAATAATACTATAATGTTCTTCATAGTGTTGCTGTAAGAATTAAATAAGACTATGAACGTAGAGTTTAGCACAGTATACAGGACATAAACTCCCTATAAATGTTAGCTACTATTATTACTATCAGCTCATGCCTAGATTACTGAAATTGTATCCCGACTTTCCATACTTATTCTTGCTCCTCTCCAATCTTCTGCCCACAATATAATAACTAGAGAGAATTTTAGTAAATGTAAATCTGATCATTTGTGCTCCCCACCCCAAATCTTCCTGGAAACCCATTTTATAGGTTTTATAGGGCTTTTAGAATAGACTCATCTTTTATTACTCTTGTCCCTTAATCCCTATTCTTTAACCAAACTGACCAAGTTCATTCCAAGAGGCCTTTTGCTCACCGTATTTCCCTTTTCTCAAACCCCTATGAAAGTTATAGTTTAATCCTAGTCATCCTTCAGACCTCACTGAAGAGTCACTTCCTCCCTGACTAAGTTTGGTCCCTCTCTTTCGCATTCTCATTGTACCATATTCCTCTCCTAGAACTTCTCGGTTTGCCATCACACGTTTATGAGTGACTATTATTTGTTATTACTATACATTTCTTTGTTTCCTCCAACAGACATATCCGTTTGAGCTCATGATATTCCTCCAACCCAAGCCTGCTCCATTCACCATCTTCTACATCTCAGAAAATAGCAATACCATTCTTCCAGTTGCTCAGGCCAAAACTCTTGGATTCTTTACAATACTCCACATCCATCAGCAAATTCTATTGCCTCCACTTCAGAGCTTGACCACTTTCCTCCCATTTCCACTGCTACACACAGTGGTCAAAGCCACACCTTCACCTCCCGGATTGCAGCAATACCTCTTAACACATCCCCTTGCTTTTTTCTTTGTCACCACTGCTTACCCACTTGTGTATTTACAACAAGGCAGCTAGACTGATCCTTTATATATCATCAAATCATGTCATTCCTCTACTCAGACCCTCCAATAACTTGCCATTGCTAGGGACTGTACTGTGTCTCCCCAAAATCCTTATGTTGAAGTGCTAACCCATGTGACTGTATTGAAGATATTGCCTTTAATGAGGTGATTAATGTTAAATGAAGTCATAAGGGTGGAGCCCTGATCAGAGAGAAATGGTGCCCTATAGAAGAAGAGACATCACAGTTCTCTTTCTACCACGTGAGGACACAGTGAGAAGGCAGCCCAAGCTAACATACCATCCCACTCTGAGTAAAAGCCAAAGAGGTGCTATACATTCTGGACTGTCATGTCCCCAACCCCTAAACTCTCTGACCTTTGATTCTCCCCAACCCTTAAGCAGCTTCAGCCACACTGGCCTACGTGCAATTTCATCAACATTTCAGGCATGCTCTCACCTTCAGGCCTTTGCTTTTCCTCTGCTTGGAACACTCTTTTCCCAGGTATTTGCATCACTCATTTCCACACTCAAATGTCACCTTCTCACTGGGGCCATCCTATGAAAAATTTTACCACCTCCATCTTACACACATATCCCATTCCCCATTGCTTAGCACTCACTACTAGCATGCTACATATTTTACCTATTTATCTTGTTTATCGCCTCTCCTGCTAGACTATGAGCTCCACGAGAGAAGGGATTGTCTGTTTTGCTCATTGCTAGATCCCCATAACACAGAGCACCTCATAGTAGGTGCTTACTATTTGTTTAGACCAGTGAATGTTGAATACCCACAGCCACCAAATTAGCTCTGGAGCTAAAAGGTACCACATGCATCAACTACTAAGGCAGCAATCTTGTAGTAGAAACTGTACTGCCTAAAGGACCACCTGATTGTTCTGGCTTCTTCTAGTTTTCTAATATTACTACAGCTCATGAGGGACTTTAAAAACTGTGGCTCCATGATCCAAGAGCAGTTCCTTCCTCTCTCCATCTTTACAACAGAGATAATAAACTGAGATGAAAAGTTGTGAATGTCAAATAAAATCACGGATAGGACAATTTTTTGAAAATTGCCTGGTTGCATCTTTCTTGACGGTATTTCCAAACAGTTCCGCAAACTCTGCCTCTCTTTGATCATGCTTCCAGGATTCAGCAAAGGATGTGTTTATCCCCATAAATAAAATTTAAAATTACGTAAACATCAATACAAAACTAAAAGACAAGTGATGGAAGAAACCATTCATGGTTATCTGTTTATGTAGGGCTGTGGGTAGAATTTAGGTTAAAAATGGATTCTACCGCTAAGAAAGTTGCAAAGTAATTATATTCCCCTATTTTTTAAAGAAGAGAAAATAGGTCTGCACAGGAGAAGTACCTTTCTGTTTTACTTGAAATAGCGGAATTCTTCACAACTTAAACCACGTCGAAACTTCCCGGTTAGTGCTCCACGGTTAGTTATTGCTCTCAGTGTATTCATTTCTATGCTTTTTGGAAATGCCTCCAGTTAAAAATCGTCTTGAAACAATACGGTATCACAACTAGGCTCCCTTCTCACCTTCAAACATCACAGCTTTTAAAATGAAGGTGTCATAGGAAATGTGTATACACCCAATGCATCACGACTGGAATTAGTATCTGGTTATGGAAATCTAACGCTGCCAGGCAGGTAAACGCCTCAAAGGCAGCACAGAGGAAATCCTGCCTCCCTCTAGGCTCAGGCCTGGAGTGGGTGAGGGGAGTCGCGGCGGGCCGGAGCTCCGAGCAGGCCTCGCCGGGGGGCGCGCCTCCCCGGGAGGCGCACCTTGCCCGCAACTTCGGAAGCACCTGCGGTCCGGACGGGATAGCCCCCGGCATCACCCGCAGGAGCTCAGGGCCGCCCGCCGCTCCTGCATCGCCTCGGGTACCACGTGCCGCAGGGGAAGCGGCCCGGTAGCCCTGGCAGCATCTCGCGAGATCTCGCCGGCTCAGCCCCATATTGAGAGCTTAGAACGTAAAAAAAAAAAAAAAAAAAAAAAAGCGAGCGGGCGACTACCTCCGGAGCCGCCGCCGGAGCATCAGCAGTCGGCGTGAGCCGAGGCAGGGCCCGCGCGCCCTTTCTCTGGCCGGGTGGGCCGGACACCGTCCGCAGCCTGGTCTGCCGTGGCCTGTGCCGTCGGCCCACTGACGCGCTGACCCAGGGGCGGGGAGAGAGGGAGGAGGCCGGGGGGCCCCGCTCCTCTTCGCCGCAGAGCGGGGCGGGGGAAGGAGGTGGAGGGGTGGGAGGAGGGCGACGGAAGAGGAGGTAGCGGCGCAGAGATCTTCCCGGCTACGGCGGCGAGGCGGCGCTTGGCCGCTCCCGGATCGCGCTGCTCATGCTGCCCGAGGCCCGGCGTGGACGGGCCGGACGCGATCCCTGAGTGGAGTAGCGCAGGAGCCAGGACTGGCCGGGAGCCGAGGGAACCTCCGCCGCGCGCCACTGCGGGACCGCGGCTGGGCGGGCTGAGGGGCGGACGAGTCGCGGGCCCCGCCTCCCGCGTGCTGCAGCGGGAGACACCAACGCCGCGGCCCCGCCGAGGCTTTAAACAGCGGGGCCCGCCCCGCGCCCGCCGCACTCGCGCGCAGACTCCGCTGCCGGAGGCGTTCGTGCCGGCCTGGGCTAGCGGCGGCGCGTGCGCGGCTTGGAGAGTGTGACTCCCTCACCTGGCGTTGCGGCCGCAACCACCGCCGGCCGGGGGCGCGGAGGGCGTGCAGCCCGCCAGGTCCGCCAGGCTCTCCGGGTGCGCCGAGCGTCGGGCGACGATGGAGCCGGGGCCCACGGCGCCCTCCTCCGGCGCCGCGAGGCTGGCGGGGGTCGGGGAGACGCCTCCAGCCGCCGCGCTGGCCGCCGCCGGGATGGACCTGCCCAGCACGGCAGTGCCCTTGGTGCCGGAGGATGCTGCGACTGCGAGCCGGGGCGGCGGCGGGGTCCGCGGGGAGGGCGCCGCGGCGGCCAGTGACGGGCTGGGCAGACCCCTGGGGCCCACCCCGAGCCAGAGCCGCTTCCAGGTGGATCTGGTTTCCGAGAATGCCGGGCGAGCGGCTGCGGCGTCGGCTAACGCTGGGGCGAGGGCCAGGGAGACCCCCGTGGACGGGAAAGCTAGCGGCGAAAGCGGGCTAGCCAAGGGCAGCGAGGAAGCCAAGGGCCGCTTCCGCGTGAACTTCGTGGACCCAGCTGCCTCTTCGTCGGCAGACGAGAGCATGTCGGATGCAGCGGGGATCGGAGGCGACGGGCCCAACGTGAACTTCCAGAACGGCGGGGACACAGTGCTGAGCGAGGGGAGCAGCCTGCAGTCGGGCGGCGGCGGCGGCAGCGGCAGTGGGCACCACCAGCACTACTACTATGACACCCACACCAACACCTACTACCTGCGCACCTTCGGCCACAACACTATGGACGCCGTGCCCAGGATCGACTACTACCGGCACACGGTAGCGCAGCTGGGCGAGAAGCTCCTCCGGCCCAGCCTGGCGGAGCTCCACGATGAGCTAGAAAAGGTGAGCTCTCCCGGCCCTCTCTGCAGCCCTCTCGCCAGCCCCCCCCCCCCACCCCAGCCGCTGGTCCGCGCTGACCGCGGGATGTAGCTGCCGGCTCTCGTCTGCTGAGGCGGCGTGAATGGACGTGCACAACTCGCTGGCATCTCTGGATTCAGCTGTCAAGGGTGGAATTGCAGAGGAATGTAACTTAATCTCTTAAAAGTTGGCAGCGGGTTAGGCTAGTTACGTGATACCGGAGAGGCTGCATTTAACAATCTCCCCCATCCAGTTATATATCTTGTGTATGCTTTTTTTTCTCACCCACGCTTAACAATTACCATCCCTCTGAATGACAGTTGTACTTTTAGGCCCCGAGAAGGGAATGTGCAGGAGGTTTAGGTGGTGAGGACGTTTCTCAGGAGGGAGTGGAGAGCACCTACCATCCGTGTCTTTTTTTAAAGGTTGTGTTGTGTGGCTTATGTACACCCGTTAGGGGTCCCAAGAGTGGGAACATTAGTATTTGAAGGGAAAATCTTAGCAGGGTGTGTTTGTGGTGTATGAATTATTAAAGCTCAATTCCTGCAATCTTGATATAGAAATCTTAAGTCTTGGGACAAGCTCTTCCTGATAATGGCATAAATCCACTTTTATAATGTAAACCTTTTGGAAGAGGGTTACATCAAAAAGGCGGGGGGCAGAGTCTAAGAGAGAGGGAGAGAGAAATAGAATTGTTTTTTCTGTGGAAGATGTCCAGAAAGACCTTCTGGGGTCTTGTCTAAGTAGTTATACTTGGTGAACAGAAACCATCCCTATAAACTCTATTGATTTCTGTAATTCTTCTTTTATGGCCGCATACAACTTTTATTTTTTCAGGGTACAAAATCGTTCTTTTGAGATGACATTGATGCTTTTGAGATTTGATTAATAATTTTTTATGATTTAGGATTACTTGAAGACTGCCTTTATAAGTGTATAATGACTACATTGATGGAATTTTGTGAATGCAAAGAGTTAGCACCATATAGTTTGACACGATCGAAGTGTCGGAAAGTTTAAATACAGAAAGTATGTAATTTCTTTTGGATATGATTATTTGACTTCATACAGTCATTTCATACAAGACTGTACTTGTCCCAGTATTTGAAAATGTAACATTCATAACATTCATTGAAATAATTGCCGAGGTCCCAACACTTACAGCTTATTGATTGTTTAAAAGCCTGACATCATTTAGCTTTGGGTAATACTACTTCTTTCATTCTGTTACGGTATTTTGTCATATAAGAAGAAAAACGATTTTTAAAACACTTATTTTATCCATATTCCTGTAGTTTCTTTCAAATCTATTATATTTTCCTTTCAAAACTCAAAATTCTCATAAAGCAGATTATATAGCTGGTAATTTCCCTTTTAGAGCATTTTTATTATTGGAAATATTATATAGATAGTTTCAGATTTCACCAAAGCCCTGTAGTTTAGTAGTAAAACAGTCTGTATTTACCCATAAGTCTTAAAAGCTTTTTTAATTGAAGGATATTATATACCTTGATCTTGTATGCTTCCTAGGAATGTTTTTGTTATTTTAAACTAAATTCTGTCAATAACAAAGCCCTTCCAGTTCTCCAGATTTTCAGGTTTTTGTTTGTTTGGTGTTTTTGGTCAGTTCACAGTATATAAAAAAGAACACCTGTATTGTTTAGATGTATAGTAGTTGAAGAAGTCACCTAGCTTCTCAGCCTCAGCTTCCTCACCTTTCAGAGTTATTTTGAAGATTAGGGGGAAAAAATGTATGCAAAGGCCCACGTTCAGTGCCTGCAAAATAATGCCTAGTATAGTTACCATTTGAATCTTATATTGGCCCTTAAGAAAATACATCGTTAAACTTTAGGACTTCAGTTTTAGATTCTCCTAATTTCTGCATTTTTCAGTGAATGTAGTATCTAAAATGTTATGTTCAGAATTCATTTGTGCAGCATGTAGTATAATGAGTTCTTTGTAGTTTTTTACCTTTTACCATTCGGGCCCTTTATGGACAGCAAAAAAGGTTTATTAGGTTAAATAAGCATAGAACCTCCTCTTGAAGGTAATTTTGTTTAGAATTGAGTGAATGGATTAAAGAGATGTGTCATGTTAAGGAATACAAATCTGGCTATAGATAAACCACTGCTCAAGGAGGGCAGGGGAGGCCTGATAGTATAGGTTGGCTCGATTCCCAAAAGTTGTTCTTCACTTTTTAGATTGACTCTTACTCCTTAAAACCTTTTCTGATGCTTGTAGCTCTAGGTGAAATCATAATACTTAGAATTCTGTAACATTTAATCTTAGCTCTTGAGTGACTGTCATGTAGTCTGCTTGGGTCACTGAATGCTTAAGTATCTACCATGGATCTAACTTTGTGCTAGGAACTATGGAAGAACAAAAGAAGTAAAAGAAATGCACTCCAGAAACTTGTTGGGGGAAAGGACTATAGTGTCTTCTACATGAATTCCTTTTTTTGCCCAGCATTGTGACTTTTTAAAGTATTTTGCCTAGAAATCCAACTGAAGGGGAATAGTTAAATAACCATGGTGCGTCTTGCTATATTATGCAGCCATTCTAGGGCCAGGACTTATGAGTTCTCCATTTATCAAATATTTATTGGGGAGAAGAGTTTCTTAGGTGTGGGCCACCTGGCTGTGGCACTGTGGGATGATGCCGTGATTAGCAAAACAGATACTGACTCTGTCATACTCAGGCATACATTAACCAAATGGTTGCACAAATAACCTAGTTACAAACTTTTTTTTTTTTTCCCCCAGTGCTATGAAAGAGAAGGGTTAGAATGCTGGTGAGGATATAATAGGACCTAATTTTAATTGGGGTTTGGGAAGCCTTTTTTTTTTTTTTTAACTGTAATTAGGTATTACCAAATAAAGTAATAAACAACTTAGAGTGCAAAATGAAAGCACCTTATTATTTTAAAGGTGCAAAAGCAAGAAAATACAGTATAAACTTATCCATTTTTAAACAGTTGTCTGTGTGATGGGTATACAAAGTATGACATTGAAGCTGAAACCTGAAGGCTAAGTTGATGATAGGGCAGAACAATATTCCAGGCCAAAGGAACAAAATCTGTGAAGATAGTGAGGTGAGAGAGTGGTATGTCAAAAGAACTATGAGGAGGCCACTATAAGATTTTATTATAAAGGTAGTGCGATGTTACTGAGTTTTGTGTGAGGTAGCAACAAGATCTGTTTTGTTTTGACAGCTTTTGATTGCTGGATGGAGAAGGGTGAGAATGGAAGCAGCTTTTACTGTGGTCTCCTTACAGATAGTAAGGATTGGGGGCAGAATGAGTGGGATGTAGGTGGATTGGATGTGGGAGTGAACGAGAAGCTGATTCCCAGCTTTTGGACTTGAGCAGCTGAATAGATGGTTGGTACTTTGCCTAAGATGGGAAAGGCTGGAGAAGGAATATAGATTGGGGAGGAAAGAAAGAATGCTTTTGAGTAGCCTGCAAGATATCTTAGTCCAAGAGTCATTTTGAGGGAGAAGGGGCAGAATATATTTTATATGTATATGAAATATATGTGTGTATGTGTATATACATATATATTTACATACATATGTACATGTATATATATTTATGTATTTATCATCTAAAGTCGTGCATGAAATTACTTGGGGAGAGTGGGTAAATAAGAGAACAGAAACAGGGTCTGGGATTGGGCCTGGGGAATGTCTAAAGGTCTACTAGAGATTGTGTCAACACTAGCAAAGGAAATTAAGAAGGAGCTGTAAGGCTGGTGAGAAATAGCCAGGAGAGCAGTGTCAGGGAAGCTGAGAGAAAAGTGTTTTAAAGAAGGCACAAAGTCTTCAGAGATATGCCAGTAATTGATTTTTTTTTTTTTAAGTATTTCAAAGAATAAAACCGAAGTAGTGATTCCTGCCCCTACAAGAAGAAAGTAAAAAGTGGGGGGTAAACAAATAAGTATTTGATAGACAACTTCAACATGTATGATGGAAAGCATGATTATCAAATGTGGAAAAGTGTGTGGTGGAGAATCCATAATAGCTCCTACTGGATTTGAAGCAGTTTTAAAGTAGTTTGAAAAGAGTGCATTACCACTGCAGTTTTGTCCGTAGGCCAAGACTTGGAGCCTTTTGCTGGTGGTATGTCAAATCTTTGTACGTGGCCTCTCTATTTTAGCCTCTCTTATTAATAAAAAGGGAAAGGTCAAGGGAACAGCTGTATCAAGTGTCTTATGTTTCACTGAACTTGTTGGTTTTTTCATTTAATTCCTAAGAAATAAGTTCTTATATACATTTTACTCATGATAAAATGGGGTCATAAAAAGTGAAGAAATTGCTTAATGCCACTCTCACAGAAAGTGGTACAGCTGGCATTCACACCCAGGTTTTTCTTATTAATGCCAGGACATAGTAGCTCCTCTTTATTGTTGTTTCTTCTTTCTCCCTATCCCGTGGACCTGCTCTGAGATGGCAGGGACGTTGAGGGGGACATGTTGGGGGTTGCCAACATCACTCTTCTATCTTGACCTCCTGAGAGTAGAATGGTTACATAACTGAGAGAAAAGAGGAGGAATTCTTGTGACAATGTAATTACTGACTAATATGACTGTCTCTTTCACTAGGATCTGAGCTGGTGTCTCATTCATCTCTAGACAGAGAATAGGTAGTTAATAAAGATTCGTTTATCGAATGTATCAGGGTGGGCAGTCCCTCCCACTTAACAGGGACTTTAAAACACTAAACAAGTGTAGCTGCTGCTCTAAATGCGCTGTGCTGAGCCGTGGACAAGAAATTCCACACACTACTAATCATGTCAGTACAGAGCTTGAGTCTTTGCAGGTCGCCCTGGGGGAACCAGAATGGGTCACATCCCTGGGGATAAGGAATAGAGTAGGTCCAGGAATGAGTAAAGGTGGGACCTTGATCAGAAATAGTTGTGCAGGGCACAAACTTGCACTGTTTCACAATTTTGCCAGGGGCCCCACCCTCTAAACCCATGCCACCAAAGCTGAAGTCTGGTTTACCTGTAAGACTGTACACATTCTCCAAGTATATACCAACTAACTGCCTGGGGAGAAGGAAAGATAAATTTGGGGATTTAAAATCTGGCAAAAAATCTATACACTGCTGTCGTAATCAGCGTCTTCTCTATGTGTGTTGGGTTCATAGTCACATTCCCAATCTTGTTAGACCAGAATTTGAAGGACCAAAAGAGCATTTCTAGGTTCTTATGTATTTAGTGTGTTTGTTTCACTAATTTTTAATTACATGTTTCATACCTGTTTGTAAAGTCTGTAGCACTAGTCACATTGGCTCCATGCTGAAGTGAAATGAATATGAATTTAGTTATTCAACAAATCTTGATTGAGCATCAATAATAGCCCTGTTCTGAGTGCTGGGGTTACAGCAGTGAGCACAACAGACTTGTGGAGCTTTCATTCTAGCAGTAGGAGAGAGTAAACAGATAGGTCAGTGTAACTGCCGAGAAGAAACCGAAAGGTGGATAGATGCTGATAGCTGGGGTGGTGTTATTCTGGGGGAGTTAGAGAAGCCCCCTCTGGTACATGAGCAGACACTAGACGGGAGTGAAAGATCAGCCCGTGAAAACACCTGAGGGGAAGAACACTAGGCGGAGGACGGCAAACACCAAGACCTTGAGATGGCAGTGTGCCTGGGGTATGCTTGGCATGACTGAGAAACAAGAGGGCCAGCAAGACTGGAGTGACTAGCAGGAGAGTCATAGGGGAGGAGGTTAGAGCAATAGTGAAAAGCAAACAGTGTAGAACTTGGTATATTGTGATGAAGACTTGGGGTTTTACCCTGAGTGAGGTAGGGAGTCATGGAGAGCTCTGAGCACAGACTTGACATGACCTGACTTACATTTTTAAAACATCACTCTCATGCTGTGTGGAGAGTATCCTGTAAGGGGGTAAGAGTGGAAGCTGGGAAACAAGTTAGAAGCCTACTGCAGTGTTTTAGTTAAGATGATGATGACTTTTATGAAGGTGATAGTGTTTGATACAATGACAGCTGTTTAGATGCTGGATATGTTTAAAAGGTGGAATTGTTGGGATTTGGTGACTGTTTGGATGGGGGGTTTTCCCCTGTTGAGAATGGAGTCGATATTTATGAAGAGGTGGGAGACTGGGAAGAGCAAGTTTTGGAGGTGGACTCTAAGAGTTGGGTTTCATTTCTACAAATTAGTTCTACAATGGGGCAAACACTTATAAAATTGCAGCTACTGGTTTGTGAAATAATAGAACCTAAGAAAATGGGTTTTAATTTGTAGTATAAAAATGTGCTTTTATGCTGCAAATTTCAGGTAAAACCATGAGAACCGGTAGTTTTTCAAATAGAGTATAAAGGGATGGGGAACTAGTGGGTTGACTCCACAAAGAGAGAGTGAGGAATGGACGAGGAAAACTACTTAAATACTGAAGTTAAAAATATATCAATGGTTTCCCATTAAATATGAAATTTATCATCTGCCATTGGATTTATGATTCTTCCATTTTTCACTAGAACCTGTAGTAGTGCTTTCTTAAAGCTATTATGAAAAACTTGGAGCCCATGGAGGACTTGGGGATTTCTGATTAGAAGAAGGGGGAAGTCTGAAAGGCAAACATAGCTTAGTGGAATCTTGTCTCTCTGCAGAAGCTGATTGTGGCTGGTGTAGTCATAGTACCCTTGGGCTCAGAAATTTCTCTGCCTTAAATTTTCACTATGCTGTTCCTGAACACTGACAAATTAGCTATTCATCTAAAGTAAGAATACTAGAAACCTCTGGATGGTTCTTTGTTGGGTTGGTATGAATTGGTTCCTTCAATGATGTAGCTTCTAACAGAGTTTAGCGTGCGAGTCACTTTGGGGCTTTTTTGTGGGTAGGTGGCTTGGTAGAGCAGGCTTTATTATACTCCAGTGGAGGAAGACTTAAAGGACCTATGAGGACCCTGATATCTGCTGTAGCATGACTTTTACCCCATCGTTTCACCTAAATAGTTCTTTTTTAAAAAAATTTATTTATTTTTGGCTGCATTGGGTCTTCGTTGCTGTGCGCGGGCTTTCTCTAGTTGCAGAGATCGGGGGCTACTCTGTGGTGCGCGGGCTTCTCATCGCGGTGGCTTCTCTTGTTGTGGAGCACGGGCTCTAGAACGCAGGCTCAGTAGTTGTGGCACATGGGCTCAGTAGTTGTGGCTCACGGGCTCCAGAGCACAGGCTCAGTAGTTGTGGCGCACGGGCTTAGTTGCTCCGTGGCATGTGGGATCTTCCCGGACCAGGGCTGGAACCCATGTCCCCTGCATTGGCAGGCGGATTCTTAACCACTGCACCACCAGGGAAGCCCCTCACCTAAATAGTTCTTATTAAAGTCACCAGTGACCTTCTCCATCCTTATCACCAATTCCAGCAAACGTTTTTTCTCAGCAGCATTCAGCCTTCCAGCAGCATTTGATATTCTTTTGAAGTCGTCTTGATACTTCCTTGGCTTCTGTAACATCACTCTCTCCTTTAGTTTTACTTCTTTCTCTCTGGCTCTTTCAGCCCAATGTCTTCTGCATTTTCCTTCGTCTCTAAACTGGCCATCCTCTAGGCTTGATTCTGGCTTTCCTTCTTCCTCTGCCGTCTTCTCT